>NC_058522.1:352490028-353115028 GCF_904849725.1 Hordeum vulgare subsp. vulgare | reverse complement strand
AGGGGTATGACAGGCTCGGACCTTGCCGCTGCGGAGGCGGTCTTCTTCCTCGCTGTCCGCATGCTGATTGGTGATCTCCATGGCTTGACCGAGGGACAGATCCCCTGCTCGACCGAACTTCAAAATGAGCTCCTTGTACCGAGTACCCACCTTGAAGGCGCACACGGCTTGGTGCTCAGTAACGTTTTCCATAGTGTTGTGCAACATGGTCCATCAATGGATTTACTCGCTGAGAGTTTCATTGCTCTTCTAGACGCAATTTTGCAACTCCATCACACCGACCGGACACTTGTAAGTGCCCTTGAATGTTCTGAAAAACACTCGGGCTAAGTCCTCCCAACTATTGATACTGTTGGCGGGCAGCTGACTGAGGCACGCTCTCACTGACCCCTCCAGCATGAGGGGTAGGTGCTTCATTCCGATGAAGTCATCACCGCCGCCGATCTAGACGACCACTCAGTAATACTCGGGTCAAATCTCAGGCTTGGACTCACCTTTGAACATGTCGATCCCCGAGGCCAACCTAGAGTTGGAGGGGATTTCCCACTCGTGAATGTGTCTACCGAAACACTCGAGGCCAGATACGCCTCGCCCCGCTCGCACTCGGTCGATCACGTTTTGAGTGATCATGGACCTCGCATTGAGTAGGGGAGTACGATGGTCGTCGTCCCTGTAGCCCATGTGTCGATTGGTGCTTGGCGTGTGGTCATAGGGTAGGTGTTCGAGTGAACCACTCCTCGGAGGAGGTGTTCCATTGTGAATCTGATCGTTGCGCCTCTGATCCCCATATTGGCCTCTCGGAGGAGGAGGGATTCTTCGGTGTCTCCCACGTGCGTGAGGGCTATGAGCTGAGTCCACCGTGTCTGCCCGAACGGACTTGTTGTGAATACGGTATTGCGATTGGGATACCCACAGAGTTCTACTGCAGGGTAGTCTTCAGCAGAGCCTGGATCTGCCGAATGTCGTCCCAGACGCGGAATCACTCGGCTGAATGGATTCAATGATTCGAGTGGTTGTGGGAAAGTTCTGTGATGGTGTATGCATTACCTCAATGTTACGTTGGCGGTCATTCGAGAACAACTGCTTGCAATTGCCACTAGAGCTGGGCTGATCCCTTACTGCATGATCGTCGAGTGATTGTTGGAGCCGCTCGAGTAGCTCGCGCTCACCCAGAGTGGCTTGATGTGCATTCTCCAGGGCCATCTCCTCCGGGGTGTTCCTAGTGATGGAGTGAGAAGGGCCTGCTCCTTCCTCTGCATGATTTCCTCCTGTTGCTACTCATTGAGTAGTTGGGGGACATAGAGGTCGGATTCAACATTGTGGCAATCGCCTCCCTCGCGTCCATGGGAGTTACCCATGGAAAAACATGGAGATCCTCCGTTGGTCGTGTCGTCCATCAGGATCTTTGCAGTGTCTCTGCTGCTCTCGCAATCGGACTCGTCGAAGGAGTTGTATCCCGAGGAAGGGAATAGGCTAAGAGTGGTCTCCTCTGAGTCGAGCATGGCCACATGTCCTGAAGTGGCTTGAAGAGCCACCGCATGCTTGATCTAGTGTTGTAGTCGCAAGTTGCCCCGAGTGAGAGGTACAGCACCGACGGCTGCCGAATAAGGACTTCGTGCGCCACCGCACTGAAGTGCGATGCACCATGGGCGGGCAATGCATTGGTATCCAGCAGCGCATCCTGCAGCCGTGCCGAATAGTCGGGGGTGAAGCTGAGGGAACCGAAAAGGATCTTGCCACGGAGTGTCATCATGATGACAAAAAGGATTGAAACTCCAACTGCATCGTAATTTGCTAGACGTGTAGCCCCATGGTGTGCGCCAACTGTCGAGGGGGTGAACCTAACAGTAGTACTAAGGGTACTAGTGGAGGGTGGAGCCTAGCTACGGCGCAGTGGTAACACTTGGATGTATGAGTTCAAGCCCCAGTCAGGAGTGGTAAAGACCCTACTTCTCGAGCCCGAAGGCTTAGTGTTGCTTATGGGGGTGTGAATACACAGAATGCTTAACCCCTGTCTGGGAGCTCAAGGTAGGCTTATATAGAGTGCGCCTGGACCCATGTCCTCCACTTCAAGGGCGTTAAATGATAATAACTATGAAAGTTACCTAAAACTGCAGATCTAACTCCAACGTTACTCGTAACGTATGGCTTCATAGTGCTTTATGTGAGATACTAAGTCCCTGGTTGTTGCACTCCTTTCGTTGTATGCACCTTCTCTTAGTCTGAGTGTTGGGGAACATCCAACAAACCAAAGGTTGTCCTAGGGACTCTGTATGTCCGAGTGAGACTTCGTCTGCATCAGTAGCCCTAGGACTTTAGTGACTATGTGGGGCCCTAGGTGGGTCGTGGATAGGACCTCCATGGCCCTACCCTTAGTAGGAAACCCCATCAATGGCCACCCGACCCATGTCACCCCCATGTCACAGGTTATGTGAGCACGCAACTTTGTCAAGAGCTAGGCACAAACCGCCTGAGGACTGAGGAAGGAGCTCCTGAGCCCTGCGCCTGGAACATCCTGCACCTCCGCAAGTTCTACCCGTTACCCTCTCACGTAAAAATGAGGTGGGGTTGTACATGCCCCGGAGCCTCCTGGTGCGCCACCCCTTGGCCTCGGGAGAACTCCCGTCCACACCCAAGTGGAAGCCCCATGCTCCGCGCTGGCGGAGCGGGTGAATCACAACCATGCCCACGCCCAAGTGGAAGCCCCATGCTCCATGCTGGCGGAACGGTTGAATCGTAACCATGCCCACGCCCAAGTGGAAGCCTCATGATCCGTGCTGGCGGAATGGTTGAATTGCAACCATGACCACGCCCAAGTGGAAGCCCCATGCCCCACGCTGGCAGAACAATCGATGAGGGCGCCCCTTAGGCTGCACAAACCTAAGGGTGAATTGTGCTTGACATGGCAGTTGTTGGCCTTCTTCCGCGGCACATACTCGCCAGCTTCCCCTTGAGCATCACGTGAGTGGGGGCTCGACACGATGCATGTGCTCGGGTTAGCTAGTAGTGCTGAAAAACCCAAGGGACTGGGCTCTAGCCCGCGGGCCTGCTCCCGCGCACATCACCCCACCAAGGCCCTTGGTGTCTCGTCTCCTCACGTCACACCCAAGTGCAAGCTAGCGAGTGCGCGTCGCTCAAAACGAAGATTTTTGTGCGCAAGATTATTCCTTGGGACGGATCTCTCAAGGGGTCCCACAAGATGCGTGGGACAAGTGGCAAACTATTGGCATTGCAAAGGACTAAGTACGAGACCCCCCTCCCCTAGGGCAGCCTCAATGTTGCCAACGCTTGCCTCATGCGGGCCGCTTGCGTGTCAACGGAAGACTCCTGAGCATCGCGCCTCGGGAGCCTTCACTAGCTCCTGAAGCCCCTCACCTCCAGGCTTTTTCCAGGCACCGCGACCTGACATACCAGCGACGGCTGAGGCTTGCTCGAGGGCTAGGTCCCGACAACGTAGAGCACCTAAGTAAGCCAGGGAAAAGGGGAGATGTAGGATCGAAGGTATGTCTAGAGGGGGGTGATTAGACTACTTGACAAGCTAAAAAACTTAGCCTTTTCCCAATTTTAAGTGTTGGACAGTTTTAGCAATTATGACTAGTCAAGTACACCCTACGCATGCACATCTAAGAGTATAGCAGCGGAAAGTAGAACATGTAAGTGTAAAGTAAAGGGTAAGGTAGGAAGATCAAACACAAAGGTTGACACGGTGACTTTTGGCATGGTTTTGATAGGTGGTGCTAACGTACGTCCATGTTAGTGGAGGCTTCAACCCATGGAGGGTAAAGGCTGCGAGAATCCATGGAAGGCTCCACCCACAAGGGATCCACGAAGAAGCGGCCTTGTTTATTCCAACATGGCTTCCGTCCACACTGGACTAGCCTCACTCATGGTAGATCTTCACGAAGTAGGCGATCTCCTTACCCTTACAAAAATCTTAGTTCATCTCCACAACACAAAGTAGGAGGCTCCCAAGTGACACCTAACCAATCTAGTAGGCACCACCCTTCAAAAGGTAATAGATGTGGTAGAACAATGAACTCCTTGCTCGTGTGCTTCCAAAGATAGTATCCTCAAAACTCAATCACTCTCTCTCAGAATTGTTAGGGGTAGCAGAGATTAATCTTGTGGAAAGCAACTTGGGAAGGCTAGAAATCAAGGTTCAAATGGTTGGAATGGAATCTCTTGATCTCAACATATGAGTAGGTGGCTCTCTCTCAGAAAAAATGGATTTGACAAGTGTAACTGTGTTCTGAGTGCTTCCTCTATGAATGAGAGGTAGGTGGAGGGGTATATATAGGCATCCCCCAAAATCCAACCATTACAACATTATTTCCCAACTCGGTGACACCGAAATGAATCTCCGTGGTACTGAGTTGCACTAAATGTGGAAACTATTGAATTGTTAGTGAGACCGATATAGGAATCTTGGTGGTACCGACCCGATGACCTAGACGAGTTTCCAAATCTCGGTGAGATCAATTTCAAACTCGGAAATTCCAATTTGTGAAATATTCTCAACAGAAAGTTGGTCACTGAATCTCGATGGCACCGATAGGAATGTTGGTGGTACCGAGATGGTAGGGTTTGGCATAGGTTCTATCAAGTGTAAAATCGGTAGGGCCGAATGGAAATTGTTGGTGGAGCTAATTTTGCTGATATGGGTTTGGACAGATATATTTTGTGGGAGAATGGATGAGTATTTTTGGTGGCTATCTCTAAACACTTGAGCAAACAATTCATCATAATACCTCATCCCCTTTTAATAGTATTGGCTTTCCTATGGACTCAAAGTGATTTCTCACAAAGTATAAAATGAAGAGTCTTCTTGCTTGAAGCTTGAGCCAATCCTATTCCTTTCTTGCACCAAGGGGCATCTCCTCACAATCCTATAGCCAAAGCATCATTGAAATTTTCTGAAATATGCTTGAATAAACTCATTAGTACAACGATGCATATGTTGTGATTAATTACCAAAACCACCTTAGGAAGCAATTGCGCTTTCAATCTCCCCCTTTTCGTAATTGATGACAACATATAGATCAAAGCTTCGACAAAAGATATAATCAATGATTAGCGTCGATGCTTTGAGAAGTATGTGAAAAGCAAGAGCTCCCCCTAAATTTGTGCATTATTTGGAATTTGCGTTTGAGTGCAAATACACAATCGATTCGGATCATGGGTTACTCTTCCATGTCACATACAACTTGGTGGTGCACATAAATGATATGAATGAAAAGTAATGCACATAACACCAAACAAGAATTGAGTGATCAACATGTAGATAGCTCAAAAGAAATAACGTGGTAGCACTGAACAACCAAGGTGTATGATCAAACACATCTCTAAACGGGTAAGGCATCCAAAAGACCAAAAGTTTTGGGAAAACTAAATGAGAGCAAATAAAATGCAAAGCTCTCCCTCTTAAAGCCCTATTTGATCTATACACTTATCCCCCTTTGGCAACAAGTTACCAAAAAAATTAAAGGTCTAGAACTAAGCGTCTCTCTGGGCACGATCTCCTCCGGTAGTTGAAGATGGAGTAGACAAGAGAGCATCAACGAAGGCTTCTACATATGTCGCTTGAGCTGGAGGTGTAGACACTAAGGTGCTAGAGCAGGAGCTGAAGCTTCAGCTGACGAAGATGGTCTTGCTTTCGGTACCATCACAACTGTTGACCTAGTCTGGGTCCTGAACTGAGCGGTAGTAGGAACGGTTGAATCATCATTATCGTCACTGCTGGAGCGTGGAATCTTCACTGAGTCAACTTCATGCTGAAGTTGCAGAACAGTGGTGGTCAAATCCGTCACCTTAACATCCAGGTCATGGAATTTTGTCTCCATGATCCTCTCTAGGCTCTTCTGATTCAGCAAGATCTCAGAAACTTTCTTTTCCATCCCTTGAATGATGCTGACCAAGAAGGGAATCTGCTCATCTTTGTTTTTGAGTTGTGGGGGTTGAGCTAGACCATTCCTAGCAGCCTCTTCACTTGTTGCCTCTGCTTCCTCTCTAGCAGTAGCTGAGCTGGGATGGGTATCATCCATCACAACTTCATTGTCTTCAAAATCAGGCTGGAGTGGTAGGTGGGGACGATCAAGTTGATATGCATGCTTTTCAACCTTGGCATTTATGAGCATATGAATGTATGGAGCATATCCACAAGATCTCTTCTGATGTGCAGTAGTCCTCTTGACAGTATCAACTATCAAGTCCATCACTCAGAACCAGGTATGGGTGTCTAGATGGTGTAGCATGTTGATGGAATAACCTCTAATCATCTTGTCATCACCTAACTCGGGCATCAGGGTGTGTCTCATGATAATGTTTGTAGTGGGTATTCCTGCTTGCAAAAGGTAGACAAAGCCAAATTTGGGAGATGGCAGATAATCATTTGGCACAGCCTTGTACATGTTGGCCATGGAGTTGTGATTCATCTTTAGTTGTGAATACACATCCAAGTCCTCTTCATCTCCTTTAGGAGCACCAATGATAATGGCGCATTCATCAATTGTAGACTCATACCGGTGACCCACAGTCATCTAAACAATTTTACCATCAGAATAGAAATGCGCGGTGGAATAGAATTGCATCATCATCTCATCAGTCCATGCAATCATCTCCTTGCCAACAAAATCTTAAAAATCGTCCATGCTTAAATTTTCTCACATGAGGAAATTAGTTTTCATTGGCCTTGATGTATTCCCAATCGACATATCTCATGTCGCTAACTGCATGATTTTTGTCAAGAAAGACTGTCTAATAGAAATCTTGTTGTTCCCTTGTGTGAAAACGGGGATCAACAACAGTTCTCCTTCTCACAACAAATGGATCAATGGGTCTCCACTTCCTTAGACCTACATCTCTCCTCTTCTTCATGTCCTCAGCAACTGGATGAGAAGCATCATGGGTTGGCAGATGAGCTCTCGGCTTCATAAGCACACGGGCATCCTCATCTTCCTCAGCAACAAAATCTCTGGACGCAGAGCCTTAGTTTTTCTCAGCTGCAAGAATATCCTTTGTAGTCCTCTTGGGATCTACAAGCTTCTTAGGAGCAGAAGACTTCTTGGGAGAAGAAGGCTTCTTTGGCATAGCATCAGCCATCAGCTTAGGCTTCTTTGGAGCACAAACCTCAGCTGGAATTTCTTCCTCGTCATCAGCTTCAGCAGTTTCTGTTGGATCTTCATACATAGAGGTTTTCCTACCAATGACATGGATAGTCCTCTTCCTCTCTCTCTTCACACATGGCTTCTTTGCAAGGCTAGCCTATAAAGCTCTAATGTCAAAAGGTTTAGCATACTCCTTCCTCACAGTCTTCTTGATTGTGGTCTTCTCCTTCTACTTCTGGGGAGCAGATTCCTGAGGGATGAAGTCAGCATCTTCTTCATCGGAATTGAGCTTCCTTCTGGACCTGGTAGCTGCCTTGGGCATGCCATGGGAGCTAGGAGTACCTGGATTAGAAGGGGTCCTCTCAACACTAGTGCCAGAGTCAGTTTCAGCATGGGGATCACTGAAGTTGTTCTAACTGTCCTTTGAACCTCGCATATTGCAATATCAAGCAGAAAAGCACACTCGCGGACTGGCATACAAGCTGACACTATGAAAAGATATAGAAGAGCTTGAAAATATAAGCATCAAAAAATAACAGCAGTTTTTTCAAATTTTAACATTGAAAATTTTAGTTTTAACTTTCAGCAAATTAGGATTTTGGTTCCTCCAAGTCAGAAATTTCGGAGCCACCGAGCGACATGTTCTCTTTAACATAAACTTGGAACCCTTTTTGGTTTCGCCGACAAAGAGAACTTGGTTCCACCAAGAACATTCTCAGTAAACCTAAATCCAAAATCGGTAAGACCGATTTTTGCAACTCGGTGACACCGAGATTTAATCTTGCGGACAGCTAACCCTAAAATTTTCTTTTCTCATTTATCTTAAGATTTTTCTACAGGATAGAACTAGTTGCAATCATGGGAGGATAATGGCAGAGCCTAATTCTGCAAAGAATCAGACTGGAGAGCAATAGGAGATCGAATCCATACCCTAACTCGGCATGGATTCGCTATGGTGGCGGCGGCGGTGAAGAACCCCTTGGCAGTGAGGGCTCCTGGCGGAGGTGCATGGGAGAATCAAGTAGACGTCCAGAGACTAGGCGATGCACCAAAGGGGTGTGGTGTTTGACGTTTGAAGAAATTTCCAACCGTCGGGCTTCGTTGGGTATTCATATCCCTTAGCTGCCAGTGACACCGAGAGGAAATATTCGGTGCCACCGAGTCCCACAACTGTCAGCTGACAGTGAAACTTGGTGAGGCCTAAAATCTTAACTCGGTTGCACCGAGATGATGAAACCTGATCAACCCTAGGCTTCGGTGGGACCGAGATTTTGAGGTTGGTCACACCGAGATGTACTTTGGGAGGTTTTGGAATTGAACCCTTGTCGAGATGGATCTCAGAGTGCTCCTCACACAGAGTGTCCCTAAAGTGCTTGCTCAAATTTTGTGATGAACATGAATAGAATTTGAGACGAAAAAGCATAGATAGCTAGAGGAGGGGACTTAGGCATTCTTGCACATCCAATTGGCCAAAAGAAACAGAAAGCCAGATAACAACAATTGGATATCCACGAACTAGCAAAACATGCATACCAACATGCTCACATAATAAGATGTCAAATAAAACATAGTGAACATGCACAAACATTCTAGCATATATGAGTATATTGACTTAGGAGCCAAGTAAGAATACTTGAACATAGGTCATACTCATCGATTAAGCACAAGTGGGGTTACCACTTTTACGTAATGCATTAATGTGTTCACGTTGTTTAGGACACGCTTATACTCAAGTCTTAGAATAAAGCTCCCCCTAGATGTGACATCCCCCCTAAGAAGGATAAACTAACCTTGAGTTTTGTTGTGGAAGACTTCAAGTAGGTGTAGTAGTGGTGGATGCTCATTGTGGATGAAGATCATCTTGAGTTGGGAGCAATCCTTGTTGTTTCTTACTCTTCTCACCTACATGGGTTAGTCCCAAAGCAAAAGGAACAAATGCAAGGATATCTATGGACATGGAGTGAAATACATGGGAGGTGATGTCCAAAGATGCATAAATTACCTTGTCACTTGCTCAACTTTGAGGGAATGTGCGACTCCTCAAACTAATGCATATGGTTGGAGTTGGTTGCATATAGTTCTTGCCAAAATGAATAAGAGTGAATTTCATTGGTGGAGTCATCCCTCAAGAACTTTCTAGTTCTTCCTCTTGGGGACCCACATCGCCTTAATGGCGATCCTTGGAGTTGTGGTAGCACTAGATGAGGTAGTACTAGAAGTGTCCTTGGGAACCCATTCGACCTTGGCTTGGGGTTATTCCTCAAATGAGTCAATCTCCTCTTGAAACTTTCCCTTGCCCGTGTGGTCTTGTGGTAGAAGGCCATCTAGAGATATTGTTCCCTTGGTAGTAGTAGGATCATACTTCTCCTCTTGAGGAACAAACTTGGGAATGGGATACGAACCTTCTTCCCAAAGATCTACATTGATGTTGAACTAGCCAACACATTTCTTCTTCCGATGTCCTCCTTCCTTGCGCACAATTTCTTTGAATTTTTGACTTCCGACAAGACTCTTGAAGACACCTCTCTCTATAATATCTTCCAATAAATTGTTTTCTTACTCAAGTGTAACTTGTCTAATATAACTATTAGTGGAATCAAGAGAGCTACTAGCAACAGCATCATTTGATCTAGCTTTAGCATTGTTGTTACTAGATGAAGAAACTTTCTTGCCTTTGTTACTAGTGTTCTTGGGTTTAACTTGTGCAACAAAACTAGACAAGAGTAATCATTTGTCTAGATAAGAAGAACTCTTCTTTCAAATATCGACATTGATTGCTTTTATAAACTCATGCTCTTGCTCCAAATTTAGCTTCTCGGAGCGTAGCTTCTCATGAGTTCTTGCAAGCTCTCTATGATCTTCTAGAGTAGTTTCATGAGCTAACTTAAGAGTGTTTAATTCTTTAGTTAGTCGTTCAATCTCTTTCTTATCATCATCATTAGATTTCTCTTGACTAGCATGAATATTTTCAAGTTCATTTTCAATGTTATCACTAGTCCTATCGAAGAGCAAGTCATCATCTCCTAACAAGTCATCCTCATCACTATCAAAGTCAAAGTACTTGTGATGTGATACCTTGGGGCCTTTTGCCATGAATCAGTTTCCAATCCCTTCATTTGGTGAATCAAATAAGTAGTAGGAGTTGGCGGAAATGAGTGCAATGTTGGAAACACCTTCATCTTGACTATAGTCAGAGTTGGAGTGATAGCTTCTCTCAGATTGGTTGTCAGACTCGGAGCCGGAAACACATTCACCAATAGGAACTTGATGTCTTCTTCTTGAACTGATCTTGGTGTACGTGTCCTTCTTCTCCAATTCTTTCCCTCTCCGGGAGTGTCTTCATTCATAATGATCTTCTCTACTCATTCTCTCTCTGCGAGGTGACTCATCTCTTGAGCTTCGTCTTCTAGCTGACTCTTGTCTTCGTTTATGGGGAGCCGAGCACTCATTGGAATAGTGTCTGGGCTTTCCACGGTTGTAGCAATTTCGGTCACAACTAAACCAATGCTTCTCATCATATCTTGAGCTTGCGTTTATTTCTTTGCCTCTACTCTTGTAGAACTTGTTGAATTTTTTGACCATGAGGCTGATCTCTTCATTGGTAACAAGATTGTCACTTGAAGTAGTGGGAGCATTGATTGAAGCTTTGTAAGCACTGCTTGACTTGTTCTGCAGCTCATCTTTGTCCTTGAGATACATTTCATGAGCAACTATCCTTCCAATGACTTCAGTTGGCTTGAGATTCTTGTAGTTTGGCATCATTTGGGTTAATGTGCACACAGTGTTCTATCTTCCATCCAAGGCTCTAAGTATCTTCTTGATAATGAATTTGTTGGTCATCTATTCACTTCTTAAGCCGGCAATCTCATTTGTGATGAGAGCTAGCCTGGAATACATCTCAACGACTCCTTCACCATCCTTCAACTTGAACTTGTCAAGCTGACTTTGAAGCACATCTAACTTAGATTCCTGACAGAATCAATACCTTCATGCATATCAATCAAAGTATCCCAAATTTCCTTTGCATACTCAAGGCGACTGATTTTGTTGAATTCTTCACGGCACAAGCAGTTGAACAGAATATCACAGGCTTGAGCATTGAATTGCAGCATCTTCAGTTCTTCGGTGTCACATCATGATCCGGTTCTTTTCCTTCTCCCAACAACAGCCCAAACGGCAGGATTATGACCAAGAATATGCATTTTCATCTTATGTTTACAACTAGCAAATTTAGTGCACATCATGCCACCAAGGACCTTGGTGTCTGATCTCCTCACATGACACCCAAGTGCATGGTAGCGAGCATGCGTCGTTCGAAATGAAGATTTTTGTGTGTGGCATTTTTCCTTGGGACGGATCTCTCGAGGGGTCTCACAAGGCGCAGGCGGCAAGTGGCAAACTATTGGCATTGCAAAGGACTAAGTATGAGAAACCCCCCCTCCCCTGGGGCAGCCTCCTTGTTGCCAACGTTTCCCTCATGCGGGCCGCTTGCGTATCAAGGGGAGACTCCTGAGCATCGCGCCTCATGAGCCTTCACTAGCTCCCATAGCCCCTCATCTCCTGGCTTTGTACAGGCACCGGGGCCTGACATACCAACGACGGCTAAGGCTCGCTCGAGGGCCAGGTCCCGGCAATGTAGAGCACCTAAGTAAGCAAGGGAAAAGGGGAGATCTAGGATCAAAAGTATGTCTAGAGGGGATGTGATTAGAGTACTTGACAAGATAAAAAAACTTAGCCTTTTCCCAATTTTAAGTTGCGGGATCGATAGAAGATGTGACTACAGGGGGTGAATAGAATACTTGTCAAGATAAAATTTCTAGCCTAACCCAAATTATAAGAGGCCGGGAATTCAGCAGTTATAACAGGTCTAGTGCACCCTACACATGCTAGTCAACATATATGGCAGCTGAAAAGTAAAGACTTTGCACGTGTAAAGGAGTAGATGTTAGGAAGATCAAACGCATGAGGTTGACATGGCGATTTTAGTCATGGTTCCAATAGGTGGCGCTATCGTACTTCCATGTTAGTGGAGACTTCAACCCATGGAGGGTAACGACTGCGAGAGTCCACGGAGGGCTCCACCCATGGAGGTTCCACAAAGAAGCGTCCTTGTCTATTCCACCACGGCTTCCGTCCACGGAGGACTAGCCTTACTCACGGTAGATCTTCACGAAATAGGCAATCTCCTTTCCCTTACAAACATCTTGGTTCAAATCCACAACACGAACTTGGAGGCTCCCAAGCGACACCTAACCAATCTAGGAGGCACCACCCTCCAAAAGGTAATAGATGTGGTAGATCAATGGACCCCTTGCGCTTGTGCTTCTAACGATAGTCTCCTCAACACAAATCACTCTCTCACAGAATATGCATGCGTAGGAGAGGTTGATTTGGTGGAAAGCAGTTTGGGTAGGCTAGAGATCAAGTTTCAAATGATAGGATTGGAATATCTTGGTCTCAACACATGAGTAGGTGGTTCTCTCTCAGAAAATGAGTCTGGCAATGAAGTGTGTGTTCTGAGTGCTTCTCCCATGAATGAGAGGTCGGTGAAAGGGTATATATAGGCAGCAGCCAAAATCCAACCATTACACACAAAAGGGAAAACTCGGTGACACCAAAGTTGAAAACTCGGTGGTACCGATTAGCACTAAAAGTGTGAACTTTGGAATCTCGGTGAGACCGATATACGAAACTCGGTGGCACCAAAAAGGTGACTAATGGTCAGATGGCCAAACTCGGTGGCACCGATACTCAAACTTGAAAATTCCGATTTTGTGTATCTTGGCAAGAGAATGTTGGTCACACTAAACTCGGTAGCACCGACTTGGTTTTGGTTGCACCGATTTGGTGGGAACGACTAGGGTTTCTGTCTGAGGTCAAACTCAGTGGGTCTGATATGGAAATGTTGGTGACACCGAATTTGTGTATCTGGATCTTGACGGAGTGGATATGTGGGAAAATGACTCAGTGTTTTGGTGGCTAACTTTGAGCATTTGAGCAATCAGTTCATTTTACTACCTCACACCCTTTAAATAGTATTAGATTTCCTATGGACTCAAAAGTGATTTCTCACAAATATAAAATGAAGAGTCTTCCAGCTTGAAGCTTGAGCCAACATTGTTCCTTTCTTGCATCCAGGGGCATCTCCACATAAACCTTAAGCCATAGCTCTCCATGGACTTTTCCTGAAATATCTAGGTAAAAGTGTTAGTCCAAGAGACAATGTATGGTGTCATGAATTATCAAAATCACCAAGGGAGCATATGTGCTTTCAATTTCCCCCTTTTTGGTAATTTATGAAAATATACAATCAAAGCTTCAAATAAAGATAATCATAAGGATATGACAGCTTTGAAAGAAACATGAGTAGTACAAGCTCCCCCTAAATGTGTGCAAATCCCTTTAAAGGATAGTTGCTTTGGAATGCATGGGCACACACAAGGTAGAAGGACAAGACAAGTCATAGACATCCTGGCTATATGCATCAAACATATGTAAATGAAGAAGTTCCATGTTCAAGGCTCCCTCTTGCAAATAGTATGTGCAAGAAACAAGAGATCATCATGAACAAGGATATGATGCATATACTTACCTTGAGGATCTTGAGTGTATTGACACAAGAGAAAGGGATCCTGGATACTTCTCACTTTTACAAGGGCTCCTTGAATTTGTTATTTTTCTTTGGTATGAATAAGAGTTCCTTGAATTATCTCCCCTATGTTAGGGATCCTAGATGATTGTCCGTGTTATATTGCATGGGATCACTGAGGTTTTTATCCCCCTAGAGAAGTTTTCTCCCCCTAAAACATACGTTCGGAAAAATTTTCAGAGCAATAAAGTTTGTCAGAAAAATCAGAGTCACCGAGGCAAAATGGTTTGGTAGAACCGAGAATGATATTCAGGCCTCTTGGGTGAAATCGGTTGGACCGAGTTGCAATGATAGTCAACTCTTTAACAGAAGAATAGGATGGTCAGAAGATTTGTTTCAAGATTCCAAATGTGAAAGGAGGTACTTATTGAGAAATAGAAACAAAAGTAAATTCTTTTTTGAAAAATGAGATATATACATACATGTAGATGAGAGTTGAATGGTTCTAAGAGTGTGAAAGGTCAACTGTGAACCATACAATGATCTACATATAGATGTGGGGCAGTGACAAGGTCACCTATACTAGAGTATTTGACATGAGGAGTCAAGCAAGGATGCTTATGTCGGATTTCGGGTTCTGCAAAACCCTAAGGATTCGAACTCACGGGCGCGTTTAGAGACCACATAGCAGATTCGATCCCTAGGCTCGCTACTCGATGGGCAAAGTAGAGCATTCACTCGATGGTGAGGAAGACACATGACACGGCAGTTTACCAAGGTTCGGGCCGTTGGGAAGCGTAAAACCCTACTCCTGCTTTGGTGGATTTCCTCTCGTGGAGGTTGAAGAATGAACTAGTACAGTGTTCTTCAGCCTCCTGAGGCCAGGTGGCCTTAGTGGTGCAATGGTGGGTGAGTGAATGGTTCCAGTCCCTTTCTATGAAGCAACCTATCCTCTATTTATAGTGGCGGCCCCGGTCCTCTTCCCTTATCGTTTCGGCGGGAAGGGATCCCATTGTGGCCACTTTTCAAGGGGGACAAGGGAACATGCTCCCCTGCCCAAAGGTGGTATTCGCCTGCAAAGTGGCTACCCGCGCTGCAGGGGTGACATCCGCCCTACTGGCAGGCGGCGTAGGCTTGGTTACACTGAAGTGGAAACCTTTGGGAGATGCCTTCGAGTCCCTCATACGTCCTTGCCCCCTTTGCACTAAATGGGAAACTGCACAGCCCTGCCTTCTGCGGTTCGCATGTCCTTCCTCTGTGTCATCCTTGACTCCGGAGGCTAGACCTTGCCTCGGAATGTCCGTCGTTCCGAAGGGGTCCTGAGGACGCCCCCTACGGGTCTTTATGTTGTTCCTCCTCATGAGGCTTGGCCCCTCACGAGGACCTTGCCTTGAGTGACGTCGAGCCTGCTGGTGCTTGGTTGATGAAGTGGGCCAGCCCTGGGCCGCAGGCAGGCAGGTCTGGATACCCCCATTCCTAGAATGCCAAGAGTAGCCCCCGGGCCCAAGGCACACTCGGGCTGGCTACCTGGTGAAGCCTTGGGGGTAGCCTAAAGCGTCGCAGGCCTTAAATGTCTGCGGACCAGGCTTCACATGCACCGCGCAGCCCAGTGGCAACACTCCAGTTCCCGAGGCACCCGGAGACGCGCGTGGTAAAACTGATGCGACGCCTGGATGATGCGCCAGCCATCATTGCTCCTTGGAGGCGGCGTCTATACACACGCCACGCGGGTGCGTCCCCTCACGAACCGCGTGGGCCTGGGGACGCGAAGGGACGTCAGACTGCTCTCGGCTTCCTATTTACCCGGCGAGGGCGATAAGGCTCACATTGCCTCAGTCTTCTTCGTCTTCCACCTTGAGCCCTCCATTTTATCACCACGGCGCTAGTGAGGAGGTTCTCTACCGCTGAGAAGGGGAAGACTTCTGGAGAAGGTCTCGCTGCCCCACCTACCAAGAGGGGCCGAGGCCGCCCTTGGAAGTCTGTGGCGGTGCTGACAACGGCCGCCGGCGGGCGCGGCTGTGGCTCCGCCCGCCCAGGGATCAGCGTCGGCGGTGATGGCGGAGCGTCGACTTGCGCGGGTATCCGTGGTGGCCGAGGTGGGGGTCGGTGATGGCCACCCGTCCGCCACGTCCGTAGCTCCACTCGGCTGATACGACGATGGAGTTCATGACGTGGGTGTAAAAGCCGGAGATTGCTTGGCCCCAGCTTCCTAACTTCTTCACGAAGGCACTGCCGACCAGCGGGCCACGGGGCCTCTGGTTGCAGTCCGACGGCTGCTGCGGCAGGATGTCCTGGGTGGAAGTAGAGGTCACCCCCTGCGGCTATGTGTACCTGAACCGCGGGCTGCAGGCATTCGCCCGTGCTCGGGGCCTGAAGGGAAGGCTCTACCTCCACTTCAAGTACGACGGGGAGGTAACGCTCTTCGTCAAGATCTTCGGGGACGAGGGCGAGCGTTTGGGTTGCTTCCGGGAGGACGCCGGCCGTGGCGATCCCGCGGATGAGCCTGTCTCCGGCGATGGGCGCGGCTCCGCCAGTAGTAGCGACACCCCCTCCGGAAGGTGCCCCAGCGACAGCAGCGACAGTAGCTACGACGAGACGCCTCGCCGCCGTGCCCAGACCTCGGGGTGAGCCCCGAAGCGCGGCGCCGCCATCTGCTCCTGCGGCGCTTGTGAAGGAGGAGGAGGACACGGACTGAGTGTCGCCGTGCGGGTGTCAGACGTCTGTGGCGGCAGCCCTCCTTCGGGATCCCCATCGCTAGCTGTCTCCTCCTTGCTTTTGGTCCTTTGTCCATGAAAACTTGGATAGGCCCTCCGGGCATGTAATGGATTTGGGCGGTCGTCCCTCTGGTTAGTACCGTTGCTTCTCTGTTGGTTTGGATACTTAGCTCCGTAAGCTTGCAGCGAACTTATTTGTTGTGATGTATGACTGTGGCGCTCGAAGGGCTTGTTGATCGGTTGGTTTCTCCTCGCTGCGGGTGAAGTGGGTCGATGCTCTATGTCAGCAGGCCCTAGTCCCGCGCATTTCCCTACCGCCATGGGGCATGACCCGTTACCAAGGTCGCTCCTCACGAGGCAAGGCCCTCGCACCAGGGTGACAAGTGGCTTTGTGACCGGTAAGGCTCCTGAGGCGCTATGCTCAGCAGCCCCCTTAGACATTCAAATGGCTCTACGTCGACAGGTCCCAGTCCCTCACATTTCCCTGCCGTGAAGCACGACCCGTCAAGGTCGTCCCTCGGGGAACAAGGCCCTGGCACCCGGGTACTAGGTGGCTTTGTGACCGGTAAAGTTCCGGAGGCGTGATGCTCAAGAGCCCCTTAGACGTCCAAGAGGCCCTCACGAATTATGTTTTCTAGAGATCCCTAGTCTGCATTCAAGAAGCTCTGCGTCGGAAGGTCCCAGTCCCGCTCATTTCCCTGTCGTCGTGAGGTGTGACCCGTTACCAAGGTCAATCCTCACGGGGCGGGGCCCTGGCATCAGGGTGCCAAGTGGCTTGTGACCAGTAAGGCTCCTGAGGCGCGGTGCTCAAGAGCCCCCTTAGGCGCTCAAGATGTCCCAAGAGAAACAGTTGTTGTAAGAAAAGATCAAATTTATTTCCCCTCCAGGATGGTGCGTCGAGCCATGAGTGGGACTCTTGAGCGAGTATCAGATGGCATGAGTCTGCCTACTCGTCCGTGAGGGCCACACGAGGGTCCGAGTGCCAAGGCCTTGGCGAGGTCCCGGCATCGTGCCCCCCAGCCCCCGCTTGCGGGGTACGAGCAGGTGAGGACAAGCGAATGCTCGACTCGGAGGAAGAGAGTGTGCTACAAAGAGTAGCAAAGAAAACGAGTTTTTGCAAAGTCTTCATTTGGGAAGGCCCCGAGTTTGATTTCATAAACATCAGCAAATCCAAACCAGAAAAAGGCAAATATAAGCCGCTTCCGGTGCCTAATTTATTCTCCGCCTCCGTCGCCCCCAGCGCTGAGCATAGAGCTTCAACTAGGCGTGGGGTGGACCCCTTCCACGTCCTCGGGGGGCCTTGGGTGTATACAGCCTTGGATCGTTATTACGTGAGAGTGTCACGGTGCGGGTGTATCTGGGAGGTCGCGACTCGCGAGGACACTTTGTCCTCGCGAGTGTCCCTACCCCCAAGACATTGGGGCCTGAGTTTGTGGAGTCATTGGTGGACTGTGTTGATTGCATCCGTCTTCCCCACTAGGCGTGGGATGGACCCCTTCCGCGTCCTCGGGGGGCCATGGACATATACAGCATCGTCTCGTTATTATGTGAGAGTGTCACGGGATGAAGTAGGTTCCGGAAGAATTGAAGGACGATGCAGAGTCGATGCAGAGGTGATGCAGAGTCGCTACGGGTAGAACTTACAGAGGTGTTGGATGTTCCAAGCGTTCTGGATGGGAACTCCATCTTGAGTCTCCAGACGCACGGGGCTTGGCCTGGAGACGTGGACGACCTTGAATGGGCCCTCCCAGATGGGCGAGAGCTTATGCAAGCCCTCCCTGGATTAGACCCGTCTCAGGACGAGATCGCCGACTTCGAGGGTCCTGGAGCGGATGTTGTGGCAGTGGTAGCGCTGCAAGACCTGTTGGTACCTCGCGGCTCGGAGGGAGGCCCGTCGGCGCGCCTCCTCTCCGAGCACGAGCTTCATCCCCTGCATAGCCTCCTGACGCTCCTCGTCGAACACCATGACCCACGGGGACTGGTGCTTGATTTCTTGGGGAAGGACCACCTCGGCTCTGTAGACGAGGAAGAACAGGATCTCGCCGGTGGGTTTAGTTGCGGTGGTGCGGCTTGAACACATCACCGATGGGAGCTCGTCGACCCAACCCCGGCCACAGGCTTCGAGCTTCTTCTTGAAGCTCCTCACTTTGAGACCCCACGGGACCTCCGTGTTGCCGCGCTCCGCGTGGCCATTGCTCCGCGGATGGGCCACTGATGCATAGCAAATCTGCGTACCAAGGTTAGCACAATAAATCTTGAAGAGCTGACTGGTGAACTGCGAACCATTATTGGTGATGATGCGGTTGGGGACATCGAAGCGGCTTACGAGGCCCTTGATGAACTTGATGGCCGACCCGGTGGGGATGGTGCGCACGGGCTCCACCTCCGCCCACTTGGTGAATTTGTCAATGGTGACGTAGAGGTAGCGGAAGCCCCCCGCCACCCGTGGGAAGGGCGCGAGTATGTCGAGCCCCCATACCGCAAAGGGTCAGGAAAGCGGCATGGTCTGGAGGCCCTGCGCGGGCTGGTGGATCTCCTTAGCGTGGAACTGGCAGGCCTCGCAAGACCTGACCAGCTCGGTGGCGTCGTCCAGCACTCTAGGCCAGTAGATACCTGACTTGAACGCTTTACCTGCAAGCGTGCGCGAAGAGGAGTTATACACGCAGTCCCCTCCGTGGATGTTGGCTAGTATCTCGCGCCCCTGCTCCCCGAAAATGCACCGCAGCGCGATGTCATTCGGGCACCGTCTCGTACGCAGTAGGTCGAGGCTTGTTGTTGTTGGTGAACGTCGCATGGAAACAAAAAAATTCCTACACGCACGAAGACCTATCATGGTGATGTCCATCTACAAGAGGGGATATTCGATCTACGTACCCTTGTAGATCGCACAGCAGAAGCGTTAAGAAAACGCGGTTGATGTAGTGGAACGTCCTCACGTCCCTCGATCCGCCCCGCGAACCGTCCCACGATCCGTCCCATGATCTAGTGCCGAACGGACGGCACCTCCGCGTTCAGCACACGTACAGCTCGACGATGATCTCCGCCTTCTTGATCCAGCAAGAGAGACGGAGAGGTAGATGAGTTCTCCGGCAGCGTGACGGCGCTCCGGAGGTTGGTGGTGATCTAATTTCAGCAGGGCTCCGCCCGAGCTCCGCAGAAACGCGATCTAGAGGTAAAACCGTGGAGATATGTGGTCGGGCTGCCGTGGCAAAGTTGTATCAAATGAGCCCTAAAACCTCCGTATATATAGGGGGAAGAGGGGGAGCCTTGCCTTGGGGCCCAAGGACCCCCAAGGGGGTCGGCCGAGCCAAGGGGGGGAGTCCTCCCCTTCCAAACCGAATCCAACTAGGTTTGGAAGGAGGAGTCCTTCCCCTTTTTCCCACCTCCTCTTTTTTCTTTCCTTTTCTCTTTGATTTTCTTCCTATGGCGCATAGGGCCTTCTTGGGCTGTCCCACCAGCCCACTAAGGGCTGGGGCTCCACCCCCAAGGCCTATGGCCTTCCCGAGGGTGGGTTGCCCCCCCCCCCCCCGGGTGAACACCCGGAACCCATTCGTCATTCCCGGTACATTCCCGGTAACTCCGAAAACCTTCCGGTAATCAAATGAGGTCATCCTATATATCAATCTTCGTTTCCGGACCATTCTGGAAACCCTCGTGACGTCCGTGATCTCATCCAGGACTCCGAACAACATTCGGTAACCAACCATATAACTCAAATACGCATAAAACAACGTCGAACCTTAAGTGTGCAGACCCTGCGGGTTCGAGAACTATGTAGACATGACCCGAGTGACTCCTCGGTCAATATCAAATAGCGGGACCTAGATGCCCATATTGGATCCTACATATTCTATGAAGATCTTATCATTTGAACCTCAGTGCCAAGGATTCATATAATCCCGTATGTCATTCCCTTTGTCCTTCGGTATGTTACTTGCCCGAGATTCGATCGTCAGTATCCGCATACCTATTTCAATCTCGTTTACCGGCAAATCTCTTTACTCGTTCCGTAATACAAGAGCCCGCAACTTACACTAAGTCACATTGCTTGCAAGGCTTGTATGTGATGTTGTATTACCGAGTGGGCCCCGAGATACCTCTCTGTCATACGGAGTGACAAATCCCAGTCTTGATCCATACTAACTCAATGAACACCTTCGGAGATACCTGTAGAGCATCTTTATAGTCACCCAGTTACGTTGCGATGTTTGATACACACAAAGCATTCCTCCGGTGTCAGTGAGTTATATGATCTCATGGTCATAGGAACAAATACTTGACACGCAGAAAATAGTAGCAACAAAATGACACGATCAACATGCTACGTCTATTAGTTTGGGTCTAGTCCATCACATGATTCTCCTAATGATGTGATCCCGTTGTCAAGTGACAACACTTGCCTATGGTCAGGAAACCTTGACCATCTTTTATCAACGAGCTAGTCAACTAGAGGCTTACTAGGGACAGTGTTTTGTCTATGTATCCACACATGCACTGTGTTTCCAATCAATTCAATTATAGCATGGATAATAAACGATTATCATGAACAAAGAAATATAATAATAACTAATTTATTATTGCCTCTAGGGCATATTTCCAACAGTTGTGCCACGCGCTCCGCGTCTTCCTCCTTCTCCGGCAATGTGCCGTGGAGCAGGTATGCCCAAGTTCCTGCATCCAATCATCGGCCTGAGCCTCCAGGGCGAGGAGCAGTCGATCTCCCGAGCCTGGCCGCAGTCCGGAGCCTCCGAGGGTGGTGCTGGTTGTTGCTCCTCTCCGTGTGGCTCAGGGTCCTCAGGCAACGGTGTCGCGGAAGGCTTGAAGAGTCGCTCCTCAAAGACACCTAGTTCTTGAGCCTCGCAATGCGAAGCTCTTTTGGCGATGTCGTCCGCCTCCTTGTTTTTGCCTTGTGGGACGTGTTGTAGCTCCAAGCCCTGAAAATGTTTCTCAATCTTACGTACCTCTTGCAGATATGCCTCCATGTGTTCGTCCTTGGGTGTGTACTCTTTGTTGGAGAAGTTGACGAGGAGCTGAGAGTCGGCCATCATGGTGAGGCGCCGGACCCCCAAGGCCGCCTTCGCCTTCAGGCCAGCGATGAGGCCCTCGTACTCCGCTATGTTGTTGGATACCTTCTCCCCCCGCTGGATGCAGAGCTGCACGGTGTAGCGAAGCTTGTCTCCCATCGGGGAAGTGAGCAGGACACCAGCCCTTGCTCCTCTTCTCGTGAAGGCTCCGTCGAAGTGCATGGTCCATTCCTCGGGTGCCTCCACGCCGGGGGCAAGGGATTAGCTCCCTTCCAGCCCCCGATCCGATGTGTCCGTCCACTCCTCCACGAAGTCAGCCAGGGTCGCTCCCTTGATGACCCTGGTCGTGCTGAATTCGATGTTGAAGGCCTGAAGCTCGATGTTCCATTCAGTGACCCTTCCACTTTGTTTGGATTGTGCAGGATCTTCTCTAAGGGGTAGGCGGAGACGACCTTGATTGGGTGCCCTTGAAAGTAGTGACGCAGCTTGAGCGAGGCAACGAGGAGTGCTAGAAGGAGCTTCTGCTACATGGGGTAGCGCGAGCGCGCGTCCGGCAGTACCGTGCTGACGAAGTACACTGGGTGCTCAACGAGGGCACAGCCGCCTGGGGCGGCATGCTCCCTAGTGACTTTAGGAGGTTAGGGTGTTTCCTTGTCCAGAGGAGGGACCGGGACCTCATGAAGGTCGGGCTCCTCATGGCACGATCCTGCAGTCTGGGCCTCTGGTTCCTCTGCTTGCGGGGGATTTGGAGCTTGTGAGTCATGCGAGCCCCGAGACGCCACGGGTGGGGCCCACCGGGGCTCTCCAAAGTAGCTCCCTTGCTGGTTTGTTCCTCCCTTGCTACCACCAATGCGTCGCTGGCGGAGTGGGGGCGGCGAGGTATAGAAGCAGAGGCTCCCGAGGGCGAGGCGCCACCATGACCGGCGGGTTCGTGAGGTAATGCTTGAGCTCATCGAAGGCGGCGGCGTCCTACGGGGTCCACTCAAAGGGCCCCTTTCTTTTCATGATCTTAAAGAAGGGAAGGGCCCGCTCGCCAAGCTTGGAGATGAAATGACCCAAAGAGGTAACACACCCCCGCGAACTTTTGCATCTCCTTGAGGGTTGTGGGCGCGCTCATCTTGTTTATGGCATTGACCTTCACTGGGTTTGCGTCGATTCCCCGGTGCGATACCAGAAAACCGAGAAGCTTGCCCGATGGGACCCTAAAGACGCACTTCTCGGGGTTGAGCTTCAGGTTCACCTCCCGAAGGCTGGCGAAGGTCTCCTCCAGGTCCTCCACCAGGGTTTTTGCCTGTCTTGACTTGACCACGATGTCGTCGACATAGGCCTCTGCGTTCCTCCCGAGCTGTAGTCCCAGGGCGATATGCATCAGCCGTTGGAAGGTTGCCCTGGCATTCCACAGCCCGAAGGGCATGCACTCGTGCTAGCAGTCCCCGGCAATGACACCAGAAAAGAATTGCTTCCAGTTGCTCAACAATTAGCAATTGTCTTGCAATGGCCCACCAGCGTGTGGGATCACGGCAGTTCTCGAGGGTAGAGTATTCAACCCAAATTTGTTGGTTCGACACGATGGGAGTGAAAGGATATTCTCCAGTATTAGCAGTTGAGACGTCGGTTAAACCACACCTGAAAGATTAGTATCTGCAAGCAGGATATAAGCACCAAAAGTAGTATGATAGCAACGGTGCCAGAAACGATCTGTTGACGGCAGATTATTTCTAACTGAAGTATCAATGGCGCCAGAAAAGTATTGTAGCAGGTAGCAGCAGTGTAACGAGTAACAGCAGTGGCAAGGAACAGCAATAGTGACAGCAGTAGCAAGTAGAAACAGTAGCAGCAGCAGAGCAAGTAACGGTGGTAGCAACAGTAGTGGCAGCAGCAGCAGCAGGACAAAGCAAGTAACAGTAGCAGCAAGTAACCGTAGCAGCAACAGTAGTAACAGCAGCAGAGCAAAGCAAGTAACAGTAGCAACAACAGTAGTAACAGCAGTAGCAGCAGAGCAAGTAACAATGGCAGTGGGACAACCTCGTAGGCAATGGATCGGTGATTTGTTGGATGACATTCATCATGCAACAGTTATAACACGGAGAGATAGGTGGCTAGCTCCTGTTCGTCAATGTGATGTAGGCATGCATTCCGTGTGTAGTCATACGTGCTTAGGGAAAAGAACTTGTATGACATCTATTGTCCATCCCTCCCGTGGCAGCGGGGTCCAAATGGATACTACGGGATATTAAGGTTCTCCTTTTAATAAAGAACCGTACCAACACATTAGCACTTGGTGAACACATGAACTCCTCATACTATGGTCATCACCGGGAGTGGTTCCGGTTATTGTCACTCCGGGGTTGCCGGATCATAACACATAGTAGGTAACTACAACTTGCAAGATCGGATCTAAAACACACATGTATTGGTGACAACATAATAATTTCAGATCTGAAATCATGGCACTCGGGCCCTAGTGACAAGCATTAAGCATGGCAAAGTAGTAGCAACATCAATCTCAGAACATAGTGGATACTAGGGATCAATCCCCGTCAAAACTAACTCGATTACATGATAGATCTCATCGTACTCATCACCGCCCAGCGAGCCTATGAATAGATTACTCACGAACAATGAAGAGCTTCATGGAATTGGAGAGGGAAGAAGGTTGATGATGACGATGGCGACGATCTCCTTGATCCGGAGCCCAAAACGGACTCCCGGTCTGCCCTCCAAGGCAAGAACGGGATGTGGCGGCGCCTCTGGATCGTGAAACGCGATGAAATCTTCTCTCTTGATTTTTTCCGGGATGAAAGGGGATAAATAGCGCTGGAATTGGGGGCGGCAGAGCCACGTGGGCCCCACAATCCTGGTGGCCGTGGCCAGGGGGAGGCCGCGGCTACAGGGCTTGTGGCCCACTGGCCCGTCCCCTCCGGTGGATCTTTGCGCAGGTATTTTTCATATTTTCCAGAAATATTCTTCGTAAATTTTCAGGACGTTCCGAGAACTTTCATTTCTGCACGAAAACAACACCATAGCAATTCTGTTGAAAACAGCGTCGGTCCGGCTTAGTTCCATTCAAATCATGCAAATTAGAGTCCAAAACAAGGGCAAAAGAGTTTGGAAAAGTAGATACGATGGAGACGTATCAACTCCCCCAAGCTTAAAACCATGCTTGTCCTCAAGCAACTCAGTTGACAAACTGAGAGGGAAAGAAAAACTTTGACAAACTCTGTTTGATCTTGTTGTTGCAACTATGTCTAACTCATAACCAGAATTTCAGCAAGATCACAAATTAACCACATAAGCAAGGGACACAAAGGTCTCACGGTAAACTAATATCAATGGCATAATCAGCTAGCGAGCAAATAATAATAAGTGTCAGATACCAACAATTCAATCAAAACAAGCATGAAGCAATATGAATAGGTGGTATCTCGCTAGCTCTTTCTCAGACCGCAAAACATAAATGCAGAGCACTTTCAAAGATCAAGGGCTGACTAAACATTGTAATTCATAGCAACGAAGATCCAGTCATAGTCATACTCAATATCAATCAAAAGCAAAACATAAAAATGACAGAGGTGCTCTCTAATGGGTGCTTATATAAGAAGAGGTTGACTCAACAGGAAAATAAATAGACAGGCCCTTCGCAGAGGGAAGCATTGATTTGCAGAGGTGCCAGAGCTCAAGCTTTGAAAATAGAGATAATAATTTTGGGTGGCATGCTTTCACTGTCAACGCAATGACCAAGAGTTCTCAATATCTTCCATGCTACTCATGCTATAGGCGGTTCCCAAACAGAAAAGTAAAGTTTTAACTCCCCCACCACCAATCAATCACACTCCACGGCTAGCCGAATCCTCGGGTACCGTCCATACTAACATCAATCCGGGGGAGTCTTGTTTTACAGTTATGTATTCGATTTAAACGTGGAACTGGGAATTCCAATTACCGGCCCCTTTCTCGTGAATGACAGTGAATAAACACATGTCGAGGATAACACGCCTAACATGGAAGATACAAATAGCCCCCTGTCACCACATGAGCGGTTCGGGCATGCAAAACAGATTATTTCTTGAAGGTTTAGAGAATGGCACATGAAAATTTACTTGGAACGGCAGGTAGATACCGCAAATATGTAGGTATGGTGGACTCTCATGGAAAAACTTTTGGGTTTATGGAAGTGGATGCACAAGCAGTATTCCGCTTAGTACAAGTGAAGGCTAGCAAAAGACTGGCAAGCGACCAGCTAGAGAGCAACAACAGTCATCAAGATGCAATGAGTTTGACTAACATTGAGTGCAAGCATGAGCAGGATATAAATCACCATGAACACAAACATCATAGAGGCTATGTTGATTTTTTTTCAACTACATGCATGAACATGCGCCAAGTCAAGCCACTTGAATCATTCAAAGGATAATACCATCCTATCATACTACATCATAGTCATCTCAAAATCTATGTCGGCATTCAAGACAAACCATTATAAGCTCCTAGCTAATTAAGCATGGCATCAGAAACTATGATCTCTAAGTTGTCATTGCAAACATGGTTCTCTCTCAACAAAGCTGAATCTGGGACGACAAGCTAGTCATATTTACAAAAACAAAATACATAGAGTTCATACCAGCTTTTCAGTCTCAGTCACTTCATCATATATCATCATTATTGCCTTTCAAATGCACGATCGAACAATGTGAACAATAATAAGAGTGCTCGTGCATTGGACTAAGCTGAATCTGCACGAAAACAACACCATGGCAATTCTACACGAAAACAACACCATGGCAGTTCTGCTGAAAATAGCGTCAGTCCGGGTTAATTCCATTGAAATCATGCAAATTAGAGTCCAAAACAAGGGCAAAAGAGTTTGGAAAAGTAGATACGATGGAGACGTATCAACTCGTAGCAGTATACCCCGCACGAGTAGGGGAAATCTGGCTTCTCGACGTCCTCCATCACCATCTTGATCTGGTGGTAGCCCGAGAATGCATCCAGGAAGTACAGGAGGTCGCACTCCGCGGTGGAGTCTACGGTCTAGTCGATGCGTGGTAGCGGGAACGGGTCCTGAAGGCAGGCCTTGTTGAGGTTGGTGAAGTTGATGCACATGCGCTCCTTCCCGCATTTCTTCAGGACAACCACCGAGCTGACCACCCATTCAGGGTAGCGCACCTCTCGAATGACCCCTACCTCCTTCAGCTTGCGCAACTCTTGAGCGATGAAAGCCTGCTTTTTTAGGGCTTTCCTCCTTGCCCTCTACTTCACTGGACATGCGTTTGGGCACACAATGAGGTGGTGCTCGATGACGTCCCTCGGGACCCCCACCAGGTCGGAGGCGCTTCAGGCGAACGCGTCCTTGTTTGCCTTGAGGAAATCCACCAACGCCTTCTCTTGGCCTTGAGGGAGGTTTGCGCCGATGGTGAAGGTGGGAGCCGAACTTCCTTCATCCACCGGAACTTACTTCGTCTCCGGCCGGTCCTGGGAGAACAACTGATTCTTCTTCACGGGTGCGATGTCATGGACGTCCCCCGGGTCCTTCGCGGCGCACGCCTCGCTCCTAAAGTTGGCACGCGCCACGGCCGCGGCCTTGTGGGAGAGCTTGAGCACCCGAGAGGCGTCCTTGTTGTCCCCCACGATGGTGAGCACGCCGCCGCTCCCGGGCATCTTGATGATGTTGTAGCCCAGGTGCGTCGCTGCCATGAATTTTGCGAGGGCGGGGTAGCCGAGTATTGTGTTGTACGGTAGGTGGATGTGGGCGACGTCGAAGTCGATCTGCTCGGTGCGGAAGTTGGAGCGTGTGCCGAATGTGACGGGGAGGCGAATCTGCCCCACGGGGGTGACGGATCCTGCCACCAGCCCAGAGAAGGGCTTTGAGGGTGCAAGCCGCTCTCGGGGTAACCGCAACATGTCGAAGGCCTCAATTGAGATGACCTTGAGGCCCGCGGCGCCATCGATAAGGGTCTTGGAGACGGCCATGCCCGATATGGTCAGCGTGTACATCATGGGAAGCGTCTCGGCGACTGTCGTGGCCCTTGGGTGATCGTCGGGGCCAAAGGTGATGTAGTCCTCTGGCCACACACGACGTTCCGGGGGTTCGGGCCTTGGGTGACCCCCCCCCCCCCCCCCCGCGCATTGTAGGAAACGCTTGACGTGACGGTCGGAAGGTGGTGCCTGCGATCCACCAAGAATGCAGGCGACCACAAGGGTGGCCCTGCTTGCCCAGACATCGTCCATCATCGTGGACCGGCGGCCGTTGGTGGTTGCACTTTCCATGGAGTCGCCGAGTCGAGATCTGGCTCTTGCTGTCGCGTGGAGGCTCCGACACACGCCCCTACCTGGAGCGCCAAATGTCGGATTTCAGGCTCCACAAAACCCTAAGGATTCGAACCCAGGGGCGCGTGCAGGGACCACGTAGAAAATTCGATCCCTAGGCTTGCTACTCGATGGGCAAAGTAGAGAAATCACTTGATGGTGAGGAAGACACACAACACGGCAGTTTACCCAGGTTCGGGCCGCTGGGAAGCATAAAACCCTACTCCTGCTTTGGTGGATTGCCTCTCGTGGAGGTTGAGGAATGAACTAGTACAGTGTTCTTCCGCCTCCTGAGCCTAGGTGGCCTTAGTGGTGCGATGGTGGGTGAGTGAATGGTTCCGGGTCCCCATTCTATGAAGCAACCTATCCTCTATTTATAGTGGCGGCCCTGGTCCTCTTTCCTTATTGTTTTGGCGGGAAGGGATCCCACACTCGCCAATTTTTAAGGGGGCAGGGAAACATGCTCCCCTGCCCAAAGGTGGTCTTCGCCTGCAACATGGTTGCCCGCGCTGCAGGGGTGACGCCCGCCCTGCTGGCGGGCGGTGGTGGCTTGGTTACACCGAAGTGGAAACCTTTGGAAGATGCCTTCGAGTCTTGCGTACGTCCTTTCCCCCTTTGCACTAAAGAGGAAACTACAGGGCCCTGCCTTCTGCAGTTCGTCTGTCTTTCCTGTGCGTCATCCTTGACTCCGGAGGCCAGACCTTGCCTCGGAATGTCTGCCGTTCCGGAGGGGTCCTGAGGAGGCCCCCTATGGGTCTTGATGTCGTTCGTCCTCGTGAGGCTTGGCCCCTCACGAGGACCTTGCCTTGAGTGACGTCGATACTGCTGGTGCTTGGTTGATGAAGTGGGCCAGTCGTGGGCCGCAGGCAGGCAGGTCTAGGTACCCCCATTCCCAGAACGCCGACAGCTTCATCATAGGTCATACTCATCATTAAGCGCGAAATGGGGTTACCATTTTTTATTAAGCATTTCAATGTCTTCATATCACTTGAGTTGCGTCACTCCATGAATGTGTGTAGAGCTTTATCAAGGATATGAGTACATACCTTCGAATTATGTTGATGACGTGGCATGTAGGTGAACTTGTTGTGGGTGCTCAAAGTTGATGAAAATCATCTTGCATTGGGAGCAATCCATGTTGTTTTGGTTCACTTTTCACCTACAATGGTTATTCATGCAAGGAAGATCATAATGTATCCAAATGACATGAGTGGATTACTTCATCAAATGGTTGTCAAGGATATGATTTGTTGTCTTCTTCCTTCATCCTCGAAGAAGGGTTGTTGATACTTGGCCATGTCAAGATTGCTTTTGATTGGAGTTAATGTAAAACTTGTGGTGTGTATTTCTTCCCAGTACCTGCAAAAAGTTAGATGCAATACAAGGGAGCATGGTTTCCAAGATATAATATAATCAAATCAATGGCATCAAGGAATAGTCGATCAAGCTCATGCCCTTGCATGCTTCCGAGTGAGTCTAGCTCAAGTTTTAAGCATCAATGATGTTCAACTCACTCCTCAAATGATAGAACACTTTATCATCAAGTGGTTTGGTAATGATATCAGCTAGTTGTTTGTCAGTATGAACATGCTTGAGTTTGGTATCTCCTTTAGCAACATGATCATGAATGAAATGATGTGCACTTGGATGTGTTTGTTCTAGAATGTTGCATGGGATTATAGACAATCTTAATAGCACTTGCATTGTCACAAAACAATGGAACTTTTCTAACATGAATGCCATAATCCTTAAGTGTTTGATTCATCCATAGTAATTGGGCACAACATTATCCAGCGGCTATGTATTCGGCTTCGGCAGTGGATAAGGATACCGAGTTTTGTTTCTTGGATGTCCAAGAGACAAGAGATCTCCCAAGAAATTGACATGCACCCGAGGTGGATTTTCTATCAACCTTGTCTCCAGCATAGTCCGAGTCACAATATCCAACAAGATTAAAAGAAGATCCCTTGGGATACCATATGCCAAAGTTTGGTGTATGTATAAGGTATCTCACTATCCTTTTCACAGCCAATAGATGACACTCTTTAGGTGCTGCTTGATAGCGGGCACACATGAAAACACTCAACATGATGTCAGGACATGAGGCACATAGATATAACAATGAATCAATCATTGATCGATAAACCTTTTGATCAACGGGTTTGTCCTACTTTGTGAGGTCAAGATGTCCACTAGTAGGCATGGGGGTTCTCATACCTTTGCATTCTTGCATGTTGAAATTTCTGATTAAGTCCTTGGTGTACTTAGTTTGAGAGATAAATGTACCTTCTCTCGATTGTTATATTTGCAATCCAAGGAAGAACTCAATTTCACTCATACTATACATCTCATACTTCTCTGACATCAGCTTTCAAACTTTTCACTAAAATGTGGGTTGGTGGAACCAAAGATAATATCATCCACATATATTTGGCAAACAAATAGTTCTCCATTGACTCCTCTAGTGAATAAGGTTGCATCAGTTTTACCAATATCAAAACCCTTTTCAATGAGAAATTTCGTTAGGCATTTGTACCAAGCTCTAGGTGCTTGTTTAAGACCATATAAAGCTTTGCGAAGTTTGTAAACATGATCTGGTTTCTTAGGGTTCACAAAACCAGGAGGTTGTTTAACATAAACTTCCTCTTCAATTTATACATTGAGAAAGGCACTTTTGGTATCCATTTGGTAAAGAGTTATATCATGGTGATTGGCATAAGCTAGAACAATGCGAATGGCTTCAAGTCTAGCAACAGGAGCATAAGTCTCACCATAGTTCATACCTTCGACTTGCGTGTATCCTTGGGCTACGAGACATTCTTTGTTGCGTACAACTTGTCTGTCTTCATCTTGCTTGTTCCGAAACACCCATCTTGTACCTATGATATTCTGCTCGCCTTGAGGTTTTTCAACAAGTGTCCATACTTGGTCCTCTCAAAGTTGTGTAGATCTTCATGCATAGCATTCACCCAATCCATATTTTGAAGAGCTTTTTCTACCTTCAAGGGTTCAATACTAGAGGTGAAAGAATAATGCTCACAAAAGTTAGCTAAACGAGATTTAGAGCGATTGATTCTCCCATTTTTTATGTCACCGTAGATTTGTTTCCATGGATGATCTCTATCCACTCTTGCTAGCTCTAATTCTTGACAGGTTCTTCTTGTTGGATGGACGAGCATCTTCTTCATTATCTTCATCATCTTGAGCATTGTCGTTCAAGTCATCTTCTCCTTGTGGTGGTGGCGAGGAAGGTTGAGGTGGATCATCACAATGTACTTCTTCCTCTTCTTCATCATGTCGTGTACCGCTTGTGGATGCGTCCATGTCATTTTGTGGTTCGCCTTGACGCGAAGTGGGAGCTTCCACTTGAGTTGATGAAGTGATTTCCTTCACCTCCATGGGACTAATCTTGCCAATGGACAAGTCTTTGATAGCTTCCGAAGGTTCCTTATCTCCTACATCAATTGGCAAGTGTAAGACTTGTGAACCATTAGTCTCATCAAACTTCGCATCTACCGTCTCTTCAACTTTTCGAGTGAAGTTGTTGTAGACATGGTAAGCGTGAGAGTTTGATCTGTAACCAAGAAGGAAACCTTCATAAGATTTAGGTACAAATTTGGACCGACGATGCTTATCAAGAATATAGCACTTAGAGCTGAATACACTAAAGTATCCAACTTGGGTTTGTGACCGGTGAGTAGCTCGTATGCCATTTTACCAAGAAGCTTGTGTAAATAGAGCCAGTTTATGGCATGGCAAGTTGTTTCGAGGGCTTCTTCCCAAAAGTGTCTTGGAGTCTTGTATTCGTCAAGCATCGTTCTCGCCATCTCTATGAGTGTTCGGTTCTTCCTCTCAACAACTCCATTTTGTTGAGGTGTGTACGTCGCCGAGAACTCATGTAAGACACCTTCTTCATCAAGAAAATTATCCACATTAGTGTTCTTGAACTCCGTTTTGTTGTCGCTCTGAACCTTCTTGATCTTCACTTCAAACTGGTTTTGAGCTTCCCGAGCAAAGTTCTTGAAGATTATTTGTACCTACGACTTATCATTGAGAAACAACACCCACGTAAATATGGAAAAATCATCATCAATGACTAAACAATAAGAATTTCCACCAAGGCTCTTGTAAGCATTGGGACCAAAGTGATCCATGTGAAGCAACTTGAGGGGTCTTCTTGTGGTCATGATGTTCTTCACGGGGTGACTTCCACCAACTTGCTTTCCTGCTTTACAAGCACTACAAAGTCTATCTTTGTCAAAGATAACATCTTTAACACCAAGAATATGACCACCTTTGATAAGTTTGTCAAGATTATGCATACCAACATGTCCAAGCCTTTTATGCCATAACCAACCTTTAAAAGATTTTGCGATAAGACATGTACGGGGTTTGGATATCTTAGAGAAATCAACAATGTAAAGATCACCTCTACGGAAACCTGTAAAGACCATGTTATGATTGTCGCTATGAAACACTCAGCATTCAACTTTTGTAAATAGCACATCAAAACCAAAGTTTGCTAGTCTAGATACGGAAAGAAGATTGTAGCCAAGGGATTCAACAAGCATGACATTCTGAATGGAACTGTCATGAGATACGGCCACCTTACCAAGGCCAAGTACCTTACCTTTGGATTTGTCTCCAAAAGTCACATACTTCCGATGTCCATGGTTTCGTGTAATCTAATGGAACATGTCTTTATCTTCGGTCATGTGATCGGTGCATCCACTGTCGAGAACCCACTCCTTTCCACCGGCCATATAGTCTTTAAGGTTATCCATTAGACTACGGTTCCTCATGGTCTTCTCATACTCGATGTCAAACTCTTCATCTTCATTGTAGTAGCCATGCTCCACATTGTCATCATCGGATGAAGTTCCATCATCATAAGAAACAATAATTTCATTAGAAATTTGACTATGAGAATGTTCATATTTATGCATTCGAATGGCTTCAACAATGATATTTTTAATAGTAATGACATCTCCTTTAGCACGCATGAGGTCACGAAGCTCAAATAGGCATTTATCGAAGTTAGTATCGGTTAGCTTCATTTTGTGAAAAGCAATGCATTTGTGGATAATGATATCAAGATTTTTCAAGGAATTATTTGGATATCTTTTGTCTAAGCCTTTCCACAAGGTATGAGCACACTCAAAGTTGTGCAATAGAGTAAGCACATTTCTTGGTAAACCTCTAATGATTAGATTGATAGTGTTAAGGTTACCAAGCATATTAACTTCATCATCATGAGAAGGATGTATGGGATCAATGGGAGGCGCATAGGTATATTCAACATGCTTGCGCAAATGGAACCATCAAATATAACAAGCATTTCATCTTTCTATTATCTAAAGTACTCCCCATCAAGAATAGGCACTCGACAACTAAAAATCTAGGAACTAGTCACATTCCTCTTCCTCCAATGGCGGTTAAACCAAGGCCTTGTTGTGATACCAATTGAGGGATTGATAGAAGATGTGTCTAGATGGGGGTGAATAGACTACTTGTCAAGATAAAATTTCTAGCCTAACCCAAATTCTAAGAGGTCAGAAATTCAGCAGTCCTAACAACTCTGGTGCACCCTACACATGCTAGTCAACATATACTGCAGCGGAAAAGTAAAGACTTTGCACATGTAAAGGAGTAGAGGTTAGGAAGATCAAATAGGTTGACACAGTGATTTTTGGCAAGGTTCCGATAGGTGGCGCTATCGTACGTCCATGTTACTGGAGACTTCAACCCACGGAGGGTAATGGTTGCGAGAGTCCATGGAGGGCTCCACCCACGGAGGGTCCATAAAGAAGCGCCCTTCTCTATTCCACCACGGCTTGTGTCCATGGAGGACTAGCCTTACTCACGGTAGATCTTCACGAAGTAGGCGATATCCTTGCCCTTACAAACATCTTGGTTCAACTCCACAACACGAACTAGGAGGCTCCCAAGTGACACCTAACCAATCTAGGGGGCACCACCCTCCAAAAGGTAATAGATGTGGTATATCAATGGACTCCTTTCTCTTGTGATTCTAAAGATAGTCTCCTCAACACAAATCACTCTCTCACAGAATATGCATGGGTAGGAGAGTTGATTTGGTGGAAAGCAGTTTGGGGAGGCTAGAAATCAAGTTTCAAATGATAGGATTGGAATATCTTGGTCTCAACGCATGAGTAGGTGGTTCTCTCTCAGAAAATGGATATGGAAATGAAGTGTGTCTTCTGAGTGCTTCTCCCACGAATGAGAGGTGGGTGAAAGGGTATATATAGGCAGCAGCCAAAATCAACCATTACACACAAAAGGGCAAACTCGGTGACACCGAAGTTGGAAACACGGTGGTACCGATTAGCACTAAAAGTTTGAACTTTTGAATCTCGGTGAGACCGATATACGACACTCGGTGACACCGAAAAGGTGACTAGTGGTAAGATGGCCAAACTCGGTGGCACCAATACTCAAACTTGGAAATTCCAATTTTGTGTATCTTGGCAACAGAATGTTGGTCACACTGAACTCGGTAGCACCAACTTGGTTTCAGTTGCACCGGTTTGGTGGGAATGGCTAGGGTTTCAGTGTGAGGTCAAACTCGGTGGGTCCGATAAGGAAATGTTGGTGACACCCAATTTGTGTATGTGGATCTTGAAAGAGTGGATATGTGGGAAAAATGACTTGGTGTTTTTGTGGCTAACTTTGAGCATTTGAGCAATCAGTTCATTTTACTACCTCACCCCCTTTTAATAGTATTGGCTTTCCTATGGACTCAAAAGTGATTTCTCAAAAATATAAATGAATAGTCTTCTAGCTTGAAGCTTGTGGCAACATTGTTCCTTTCTTGCATCCAGGGGCATCTCCACATAAACCTTAAGCCATAGCTATCCATTGACTTTTCCTGAAATATCTAGGTAAAAGTGTTAGTCCAAGAGACACTGTTTGCTGTCATGAATTATCAAAATCACCAAGGGAGCATATGTGCTTTCATAAGTGTGGGCCAGTTTTACCAATTATGACTAGTCAAGTACACCCTACACATGCACATCTAAGAGTATAGCAGCGGAAAGTAAAACATGCAAGTGTAAAGTAGAGGGTAAGGTAGCGAGATCAAACGCAAAGGTTGACAGGACGATTTTTGGCATGGTTCCGATAGGTGGCACTATCATACGTCCATGTTAGTGGAGACTTCAACCCACAATGGGTAACGGCTGCGAGAATCCATGGAGGGCTCCACCCACAAGATGTCCACGAAGAAGCGGCCTTGTCTATTCCACCACGACTTCCAGCCACACAGGAATGGCCTCACTCACTGTAGATCTTCATGAAGTAGGCGATCTCCTTGCCTCCTTGACCTTACAAACATCTTGGTTCACCTCCATAACACGAAGTAGGAGGCTCCCAAGCGACACAAAACCAATCTAGGAGGCACTACCCTCCGAAAGATAATAGATGTGGTAGAACGATGAACTCCTTGCTCTTGTGCTTCAAAAGATAGTCTCCTCAACACTCAATCACTCTCTCTCAGATTTGGCAGGAGTAGGAGAGATTGATCTTGTGGAAAGCAACTTGGGGAGGCTAGAAATCAAAGTTCAAATGGTTGGAATGGAATCTCTTGATCTCAACACATGAGTAGGTGGCTCTCTCTCGGAAAAATGGATCTGACAAGTGTAAGTGTGTTCTGAGTGCTTGCTCTATGAATGAGAGGTAGGTGGAGGGGTATATATAGGCATCCCCCAAAATCCAATAGTTACAACATTATTTCCCAGCTAGGTGACACCGAAATGAATCTCGATGGTACGTAGTTGCACTAAATGTGGCAACTTTTGAATTCTCGATGAGACCGGTATAGGAATAGCGGTGGTACCGATACAATGACCTAGACCAGTTTCCAAATCTCGGTGAGACCGATTTCAAACACAAAAATTCCTATTTGTGAAATCTTCTCAATAGAAAGTTGGTCAGTGAATCTTGGTGGCACCGACAGGAATGTTGGTGGCACCGAGATGGTAGGGTTTGGCATAGGTTATGTCAAGTGTAAAATCGATAGGGCTGAATGGAAATTGTTGGTGGCACCAATTTTGCTGATATGGGTTTGGACAGAGATATTTTGTGGGAGAATGGTTGAGTATTTTTGGTGGCTATCTTTTAGCACTGGAGCAACCAATTCATCATAATACCTCATCCCGTTTTAATAGTATTGGCTTTCCTATGGACTCAAAGTGATTTCTCACAAAGTATAAAATGAAGAGTCTTCTTGCTTGAAGCTTGAGCCAATCCTAATCATTTCTTGCATCAAGGGGCATCTCCTCACAATCCTATAGTCAAATCATCTTTGAATTTTCTGAAATATTCTTGAATAAACTCATTAGTACAATGATGCATATGTTGTGATTAATTACTAAAACCACCTTAGGGAGCAATTGTGCTTTCACGAGAACCCCACGAGGGGACCTCAGAAGTGGGCGCATCGTTCAAACTGCAAAGGCGTTGGTTGCAAAGGGCAACAAATTTTCACGCACCCCTCGTCGAGCTTACATTGATCCATCAAGATGCGCCCTCACGCCACATGAAACTCTCGCCGGTCGCGGCCGCCTCGCGACGTGCTCCAGAAAGTTAAATTAACCACCCCACATGGCTCGGTGATCTTTGGTAGTGTTCCTTATTCCCATAACCTCGCTCCGGGTGGACTCCTCTTATCTTGCATGAGCCTCTTGCACGTCAAGGGGGGCCTCCTGTGCATCACGCTTCAGGGGCTCTTACCGGGCTTCGGGCCCCTCACTTCCTGGCCTTGTCCCAACCATCGAGACCTGACATACCAGTGACGGTTGATTCCTGCTTGGTGGCTGGGCCCTAGCAACTCAGAGCATTAAGGCAATCAAAGAGAAGGGGACATGCCTAATGAGAAGCGCTAAGAACAAACTCATTTTCGACAACATTGAACTTAAGTAGTGAGGGCCACAATTCTTCTTACATGCCCCGTGGGGCCAGCATGGTTCACTGTATAAAAAAGAAAAAGAGGAAGGAGTGGGCCCGAGCAACGCCGCCTCCAAGACTCCGACTTTGGCGTCACCTACGCCTATTTAGAGTCTTCTTTCTTGACGCGGACGCCCGGGGAGTCATCGCAGTAGTCGCTCCCGCTTCTCCCTGAGGAAGTGCTGCTACTATTGTCGCTCTCCATGCAGCAGCCCATGCGGTCGCCGTCTTCCCCGAATATCTTCATGAAGAGTGTGGCGGACCCGTCGAACTTGAAGTGGAGGACATGCCCCTCCTTCAAGCCACGAGCGAGAGCGAACGACTTCCAACCCTACTTCAATAGCATGAAGTCGGAGGGAGTGAACTCTGTCGTCACCCAGGAAGATCCATTGCAACAGTCGTTTGGCTGCAGCCACTGGCCCAGGGATGCGCGCTCTTCCATCTCGTCCGTGAAGGAGTCTGGGAGATGGGGCTAGGTGCGGGGCTGGCTGTCCATCCCCACGATAAACTCACGGGCCGCATTGACGGAATGGCTCCACGGTTGGGGCGGCCGGGTGGCTGTGCCATTCCTCATACCCTGTCCGCAGCCGCCTCGCCCCCCACGTCTGTGTCTGCAGGTTGAGCATCTTCCACAACTGCCTGAGCCGGCATGGGTCGCCAACGGAGGGCACCTGCGCCCCCAAGGAGGCACCCCGAGCATGGCGGGGACATGTGAGGGCGGCCTCGCCCCCTCCCCCCCCCCCCCCCCGGCCGTCGGCTTTGGCACTTACGCCTCTTCCATCGCTGCTTTTCCCTTCTCGGCATCGGAGAATCTCCTCACGGGTGCCATCGCTACTACAACGACAAGCGGGAATGAAGAGCAAGAGTGAGGAAGATGTGCCAAGGAACCTTCCCCTTGCCTATATATAACATTTTGTGGATGGACGGCCTGCACCCCCTCGCCTTCACTAGATGGATGTAAGCAAGGGAAAGCAATGATGCCCTTGCACCACGCGCAATCTTTATCTGAGCATGGGTCGTTGCTGAGGCGTCATGGGGGAGTGGTGGCGTCCAATGCCTCGTCGTGCGCCACACATCGCGCCTGACCCGCACGTGGTTGGGGAGTGTGCCGTTTTGCCCCTTCAACTAGCATAATCTTGCATGCCGCGGGCTCGGGGCTACCGTCGGTTCCGTGAGACTAGGGGTACCGAGGCTCGTCTGCCTGCAGCCCAAGATGCGATGCATGCCATGGGTCCAGCACGGCCCGCCATTGGACTTCACAGGCAAGACCTATGCGAGGCCCCCCACCTCACGAGGTGCATGTCAGCAAGCATCGTCAAGAGCCATGCAAAGCCCCCATCGCGAGGTCGCCTCCCGAGGCTGCCCCCGAGGCCCTTGGGGGCGGACTAATCAAGGGTGGCCCGGTGGGGTCGTGTGGTCCTTCATCTTCACGTGGGTGTGAAAGCACAATTGCTCCCTAAGGTAGTTTTCATAATTAATCACAACATACGCATCATTGGACTAATGATCTTATTCAAGTATATTTCAGAAAAGTTCAAATATGCCTTGGCTATATGTTTGTGAGGAGATGCCCCTTGATGCAAGGAAGGAATAGGATTGGCTCAAGCTTCAAGCAAGAAAACTCTATGTTTTACATTTGTGAGAAATCACTTTGAGTCCATAGGAAAGCCAATACTATTAAAAGGGGGTGAGGTATTATGATGAATTGGTTTCTCAAGTGCTTAGAAACAGCCACCAAAAATATTCATCCATTCTGCCACAAAATATCTCTGTCCAAAGCCAAACCAGAAAGATTGGTGCCACCAACTATTTCCATTCGGCCCTACCGATTTTACGCTTGACAGAACCTATAACAAACCCTACCATCTCGGTACTACCAACTTTCACATCGGTGCCACTGAGATTCAGTGACCAACTTTCTGTTGAGAAAATTTCAAGAATCGGAATTTCCGAGTTTGAAATCGGTATCGCCGAGATTTGGAAATTTGTCTAGGTCATCGTATCAGTGCCACTGATATTCCTATCTCGATATCACCGAGAAATCAAAAGTTGCCACATTTAGTGCAACTCGGTACCATCGAGATTCATTTCAGTGTCACCAAGTTGGAAAATAATGTTGTAACGATTGGAATTTGGGGGATGCCTATATATACCCCTTCACCTACCTCTCATTCATAGAGGAAGCACTCAGAACGAACTAACACTTGCGAGATCCATTTTTCTGAGAGAGAGCCACCTACTCATGTGTTGATATCAAGAGATTCCAGTCCAATCTTTTGAACCTTGATTTCCATCCTCCCCAAGTTGCTTTCCACAAGGTCAATCTCTCCTACCCAAGCCAAATATATGAGAGGGTGATTGAGTGTTGAGGAGACAAATCACAAGAGCAAGGAGTTCATCATTCTATCGCATCTATTACCTTTTGGAGGGTGGTGCCTCTTAGATTGGTTAGGTGTCGCTTGGGATCCTCCTACTTCGTGTTGTGGAGTTGAACTAAGATGTTTATAAGGGCAATAAGATCGCCTACTTCGGAAGATGTACCGTGAGTGAGGCTAGTCCCTTGTGGACGGAAGCCGTGGTGGAATAGACAAGGCCGCTTCTTCGTGGACCCCTTGTGGGTGGAGTCCTCCATGGACTCTAGCAGTCGTTACCCTTCATGGGTTGAAGTCTCCACTAACATGGACGTACAATAGAGCCACCTATCGAAACCATGCCAAAAGTCGCCGTGCCAACCTTTGTGTTTGATCTCCCTACCTTACCCTCTACTTTATATTTGCATGCCGTCACTTTCTGTTGCTATACTCTTAGATGTGCATGTGCAGGGTGAACTTGAGTAGTCATAATTGCTAAAACTGGCCCACAACTAAAATTGGGAAAAGGCTAAGTTTTTATCTTGTCAAGTAGTCTAATCACCCCCCCCCCTCAAGACATACTTTTGATCTGACACGGTGACACGCGCCACTTTGAGCGGTGACAAGATTTGTGCCAACAGGCAGAGATGAGGAGGCTTTCCTATTTTGTGCTAAGGGAGCTGGGCCAGCTTGCCGCCTCCCAAAGCAATCTCCAAAGGTTTCTCATTTGGAGCAAGAAGACCAAGGTTGGGGGGCTCGACGGGATGAAGTTCATCCGTGAGCCCACCAACGCGTCATGGCAGGAGGCTTTTCCACGCGAAGACTACTTTTGTCAGGATAAACTACAATCTTGTCCCCCTTCAAACTCGTCGTTGTGGCAACCCTTCCCGCCTTGTTTTTTTAGGGAAGAGGACAGGGGCGAGTATAAGATAGGGCAGGTTTCCCCCATAGAATGAATCGACCCAGAGCTAGCCAGAACCCACCTTTGTACTCTCTCTCACCCTCAAGCAGTACAAACAAGCAGGAGTGGGGCTTTACACCGCAAGGTGGCCCGAACCTGGGTAAACTTCCACGTCCACTGTTCTTCTTCCATAGCTCGAGCATGCCGGTGTGTCACCATAAGGTTGCGAGGTAGAGCAGGGCGGGGGAACCAATGCACCCGAGAGTTTGAACCTCTTTGGGTCCTCAGATCCCCAATTCTGACAAAGCCCTTCTATCATTGGGATATAGAGCATCGCAAGATTGAACCCACTACAACGCACCACTCCCACTATAAATCACTCAATCTAGTCAGCCGAACCAAACGGATGGATCAGGAAGAAATACAAAGCTATAATAATCATAATAGGATTCAGAAAAGACTGAGTTACTTATAATGAATAATCCCATCATAAACCCACAATTCATCGGATCCCAACAAACACACCACAGAAGAGGATTACAACTGATAGATCACTGCGGTAATCACGGTGAACACTGTACTAAAGATCACACAGAGAGAAGAAGCCATCTAGGTACTACCTATGGACCCATAGGTCTTTGGTGGACGACTCACACATCGGCATGGAGGCAGCAAGTTGATGTAGATGGCCTCCGTGATCGATTCCCCCTCCGGCAGGTCACCGAAAAAGGTCTCCAGATGGGATCACGCTCGAACAGAGACTTGCGGAAGTGGAAAGTGTTGCTGGCGGCTATTTGTGGGTTCCTCCATTCTAGCGAATTTATGAAGGTGTAATTAGGTCAGACGGATCAACGTGGGGCCCACAAGGCAACAGGGCGAGCCATGTTTCCTTCCCATCTCCTCAATTCACGTCTAGTCTCCTCCCGAAGCTTCTCGGGTCTCTTTTGTCGAGAAAAAATTGTGAAAAAGTTCGTAGCGCTTGGACTCCAATTGGTACAGATTTCCTTCAAAACCAAAAACAAGTAGAAAACAGCTACTCACACTTGGCGCTGGGTTAATCGGTTAGTTCCCAAAAAGATATAAATAGCATGTTATTGCATATAAAGTATCCAAGATTGATAATATAATAGCACGGAACAATCAAAATTATCGATACATCTAAGACATATCATCCATCTCATGCATAAGGATTACCAAGCTATTATTCCATAATACCTGAAGGAACTACATAATTAACATTTTCGGTAGATTGATGAGAGGTTCTTACTTCTCCTGATCGAGGTGAAGATACCCCTAACGATCCCCTCAAAGGAGTACAAATCGAGATAAATTTCAGCATGTAAATGTTTCCTTACCAATTCCTCTTACCAAAAGTGCTTCACTCCCCAGCAATGGCGCTAGAAAAGAGTCTTGATGACCCATAAGTATAGGGGATCAATTGTAGTCCTTTTGATAAGTAAGAGTGTCAAACTGTAGGATCGAAAGTATGTATAGAGGGGGGCGTTTAGACTAGTTGACCAAAAATATACAAAAACTTAACCTTTTTCCAATTTTGGTACTAGGGAGTTTTTAGTAATTATATGAATTCTAGAAACACCCTACACATGCAAGTCTATGAGTTGAGCAGTGGAAAGTAAATACATTGCAAGTGAATATAAAGGAGGGACCGTAGAAATCAGACAAAATGAAGACACAATGTTTTTGGCATGGTTTCGATAGGTGGTGCTATCGTACGTCCACGTTGATGGAGACTTGAACCCATGGAGCGTAACAGTTGCCCGAGTCCACATAGGGCTCCACCCATGAAGGGTCCACAAAGAAGCAACCTTGTATATGCCATCATGGCTTAGGTCCACAAAGGACTATCCTCACTTGGGTAGATCTTCATGAAGTGGGTGATCTCCTTGCCCTTACAAACTTCTTGGTTCAACTCCACGTGATTTGGAGGCTCCCAAGTGACACCTAACCAATATAGGAGACACCACTCTCCAAAAGGTAATAGATGTCATGCTTATGATGAACACTTTCCTCTTGTGCTTCAGAGTATAGTCTCCTCAACACTCAATCACTCTCTAACAGAAATTTGGCTTGGTAGAACAGGATGATTGGGTGGAAAGAAATTTGAGGTGGCTAGAAATCAAGGATCTATTGGTTAGAGTGGAATCTATTGACCTAAACACTTGAGTAGGTGGTTCTCTCTCACAAAATGAGTTGTGCAAGTGTAGATTCATTCTGATACCTATCTCAGAGTAAGTGGTGGTGGAGGGGTATATATAGCCTTCACCAAAAATCCAACCGTTACACCTTTATTACTCAACTCAGTGTCACCAAAATATAATCTCGGTGGTACCAACTAGTGCAAAAGGTTACAACTTTTTGGGTTTCAGTTTCACCAAAAGAAACAACACGGTGACCGATTCGGCTCTACCTAAATAGACAACGCTTTGGAAGCTCCGACTGATTCATTTCAAAAAATCCGATAATTCCAAAATGGAAACCAATTGACAACAAAAACTTGGTCACTTTGTTTTTGTCGGACCAAACAAGATCTCGGTTGCACCGAGATGCTAGAATTTTGGCTTAGTCTCTGTCATGGGTGACTCAGTGGCATCAAAAGGAAAGATTCGGTGTGAATGATTTGTCTTTGAGGGTTTTGGACATAATTGATATGATAATGTGTTTGAGGGTTTTTGGTGGCAAATCTCTAATCACTTGAGTAACGAGATCAGCATCAATACCTCATCCCCTCTTAATAGTATTGGATTTCCTATGGACTCATTGTGATCAAGGTCACTTAAAAAATGTAGAGTCTTGAAGCTTTTTCCAATACAATTCATTTGCATGATAGGGTTCCACATCACATATCCTAGCCATGCCAATCATTAAATTTCTCTAAAATGTACTTGAGAAAATTATTAGTTCAATGACATATATGTTGTTATTAATTACCAAAACCAGCACGGGATTAAATGGACTTTTAATCTCCCCCTATTTGGTAACTCATGATAACATATAGATCAAAGCTTCAACAATAGATATATTCAATGAATGATATCATCCCTTTGAGAAGTATGTGATAAGCAAGAGCTCCCCCTAAATTTGTGCATTACTTAGAATTTGCGTTTGAATGCAAATGCACAATCGATTAGGATCATGGGTCACTCTTCCATGCCACATACATCTTGGTGGATTACAATGCACATCACGAAGCATACAACTAAATGATCATGATATATAGCACATGGATAAGCAAGCATAGGATTAAGTGATAGAGTATATGATCAAACACAATGTAGTATCAACCAAAAGATGGCAAAATGAAACCAATGTATGAAGAACCCCAAATATCCAAAATCAAAAGATGAGACACTCGCTCTCGAAGCCCTATGATCTACACATATTATCCCCCTTTGGCAACAAGTTACCAGAAAGTTGGAAAGGTATAGATCTAAACATCGTTCTCGGCTGGATCTCCTCCATGGGGTGATGAAGTCTTCTGACTTGCTTCTCCGGTGGTTCTCGATGGAGTGGAGAGAAGTGCATCGGAGAAAGCTTCAGCCAAAGTCTATTGACCTGGAGGAGTGGTCACCAAAGGAACGGATTGTGCATACGCAGTGGTGGTAGCTAGAGCAGACACAGTGGCCCTGGAGTCTGTAACTGGTACTACTGAAGATCTAGGCATGGTGGTGAACTGCTTTGTGGTGGGAGGAGTAGTCTCATCATCATCACTTGTACCATCCAAATCTTTCTGCAACTGTTCTACTGCTGCTTTGATAGTCACCTTGATATCAAGAGCATGGAGCTTCATCTCAAAGGCTCACTCAAGGCCCATCTAGTGCTTCGCAAGGTCAGCTAGACTCCGCTCAATCCTCTGAGTAGCATAGATGAGATATGACATTTGGTGTGCCTTGGTCTTGAGCACGGGAGCACTAGCAACTCTAGCAGCTTGTGCCTGAGCCTCGGCCTCAATCTCTATGTGAGTTATAGTAGATGTGGTATGGGAAGGATTCATCATCACAGTGTTGTCCTTGGACTCTGGCTGAAGTGGTAGGTGCGGACGATCAAGCTAATAAAATTTGCTACTAACTTTGGAGTTGATAAGCATCTCAATGTATGGTGCATATCCGCAAGATCTCTTCTAATCAGTAGTAGTCCTCTTGATGATCTCCACAATGAGATCCATCACCCTGAATCTGGTGTTCTCGTCCACTAAATGCAACATGTTGATTGAGTATCCTCTTAGCATATTTGCATCACCTGATTTGGGCATCAAAGTGTATCTCATGATAGTATTAGAGGTGGGAAGTCCTGCCAAGAGAAAGTATACTGAACCAAGCTTGTGAGACTTCAGGTAGCCCATCGAATGGGTGTATACACGGTTGCCCTGAAGTTGTGGTCCTTCTTGGATTTGCTATAGACATCCACATCTCCCTCAACAGCCTCTCGAGCACCTATCAAAGCAGCCCAGTAGTCAATTGTGGATTGGTATCTGATAACCTCTGACATCCACACAATCGTTACATCTGGATAGAAGTGGGGAGTAGAGTAAAACTGCATAATCAGCTCATCGGCCGAGGCAGTCATATTCTCCCCCAATGAAGTGATCAATGCCCATAAGTCTGAAACTCTCATGAACATGGGGAAAATATTCAACATTGTCATCCATGTACTTCATTCCATGTATCTCTTATCACTCACTATCTCGCTCTTGTCTTACTCATAGAAGTCTTGTTGCTCCTTGGTGTGGAAACGATAATCCAAGACAATCTTCCCCCTAATGGCATAGGGAGCCTTAGCTCTCCTCTTTCTTGGTCCTTTGTCCTTCCTCTCCTTCACGTTATTAGCAACAGGATAGGCATTATTGCGTTCACGCAATGTTGGCCTTAGCTTCTTGAGCACTCTGGCTTCATAATCATCAATATCCCTCTCACGCACTTGGGCCTTGTTCTTCTCAGCTGGTGGCACATCTCATCATCATCAAGATCATTATCACGCACAGGGGCCTTGTTCTTCTCAGCTACTTATGTTGGGTTCTACCATAGGCGCATCGCATGCAAATTAAAAATTTCCTACGCGAAGAACAACCAAGAACATGCTACGGAGATAGATCATAGATCGTTACCACTAACGCGTAGTGCCGTGTAGCGAAAGTAGATGTGACAGCGCGTTCGCGTGGTCCATCTCCTGCTCGTTCGATCTCCCTCGAACAGTCGGTCGACGGATCCCACATACAGGTTCGTCGAAGCGGCACACGTGCACCGCCTCTAATGGTATCCGCGCATGCAGGAGGAACACAGTGCGGCGTACTGCTTGGTCCGGATCAAACGGTCGGCGACGGAGAGTGGAGATGGCTAGTTGCAACACATGCAAAGCCCTAATGACGGCCCCGAAGTGATCAACCGAATTGGTGTGCCGCACCTCCACTATATATAGGCGTTCGGTGTGGGCTCAACTCTTGGGCCTCGCACGGACCCTAAAGCCCACGTGTTCCTTCCCTTAAGCGTGTGACCCTTTAGGTTCTCATTCACTTGGTCCCAAGTCAGACCATGTCCGACTCGGTTAGCCGGTAGTGGTCCCTAGCAAGACGTGCTGACTCCAAGTGTCCGATGAAGCTGGTTAGGCGAACTTGTACTTCATACTTCTGTTCCCTTTGCCACACGATATATGTTGTCGTGCTCAAGGCGACATGGTCATCCTTGTTGCCGCATGACCTCTTTCTCGTTTCGAGGAATCTAACCAACGTTCTAATTATCTCATAATACTCATCGCATGGCCATGCTTATCCAGTTCAGATCACCCGAGGGGCCCAGAGTATATCTCTCTTGATCGGAGGGTCAAATGACATCTTGCTCGACCACGTCTCGCAGCACGGGTCTGGACAAGCCTGAAACATACCTTTGTAACTACCCAGTCACGAAGTGGCGTTTCGTCGGCCCAAAGCAAGTCTGTCACCAACCCAAGTACATGCGCCAGCTCGGGTCGTAGGACATAGAACGTATGTTGTAATAGAGACTCACAGATGACCTATCGTTGTGTCTCATAGTTGGGTCTGTCCAACTCAGACCTTATCTCGACTCGGATCAGACTACTTCAAATCCGCCCAGATCTTTCCGAGTCCATATTATCCGGCTAGTAACCAATGCTACATGGTTAGTGAGACCGGACCATCCACCGTATCATATGCCAGTCTAGTTGGTTGTGTGTCCACACAACTCTTTCGACTAGGGACCATTTAGGACAGTCATCATACAATGTATAGTCTCACAAACAAGTCACGTACTTGTTAATGCACATCATTGATAATGTCCAAGGACTATCTTTATTCATAAACACATAAGAAATATCATCATACATGATAGCCTCTAGGGCATAACTCCAAGAGTCTCCCACTTGCACTAGAGTCAATCAAATAGACATCGAATGCCCATAGCTCTAACGTGCCCCTGATGCTTGGGTTGTGGAAGCGGCTTAGTCAAAGGATCTGCGACATTTGCATCCATGTGAATCTTGCATAAATTAGTATCACCATTCATTACGAGCTTTCGTATTAGGTGATACTTTTGGCCTATGTGCCTAGTCTTGTGGTGTTGTCGCGGCTCCTTGGCCTGTGCGATGGCACCTGAATTATCGCAATAAAGGACCGACGGTTTTGACCAAAGCGGGAACACATCAAGATCCTCCAAGAACTTCCGAATCCAAACACCTTCCTTTGAATCTTCACAAGCCGCAATGTATCCGGCCTCTATTGTGGAGTCGGCCACTGTATCTTGCTTGGAACTTGTCCAACTCACTGCTCCTCCATTCATGACATACATGAATCCAGTTTGCGATCAACAATCATCCCTGTCAGTTTGGAAACTAGCATCAACATAACCATTTACGCTGAGCTCCTCCTCACCTTCATAAACTAGGAACATCTCTTTAGTCCTTTTCAGGTACTTCAAGATAGATTTCACCACTGCCCAGTGACTCTCACCAGGGTTGGCCTGGTATCTGCTTGTTAAGATTATTGCATAGGCAACATTAGGTCGTGTACATAGCATGGCATACATGATGGATCATATTGCCGAAGCATATGGAATCCTACTCATCCGGTTTCGCTCATCAGAAGTCGTAGGACACTGAGTCTTGCTTAGCCTTATACCATGTGAGACAGGCAAGAACGCTTTCTTGGCCTCACTCATGTTGAACCGCTTCAACACTTTGTCTATGTACGTGCTCTGGCTTAAGCCGAGCAGCGTCCTCGATCTATCTCTATAGATCTTGATGCCTAAAATGTACACTGTCTCTCAAAGGTCCTTCATTGAAAACTTGCCATTCAATGATTCCTTGACTGAGTTCAGCATCAAAACATCATTTCCGATCAGTAGTATGTCATCCACATACAAGATCAAAAATACTACCGAGCTCCCACTGGACTTCTTGTATAAACAATAGTCCTCTTCGTTCTTGATGAAACCAAGGTCAACGATGACTTCATCAAAACGAATATTCCAACTCCGAGTTGCTTGCCTCAATCCATAAATGGATCTCTTGAGCTTGCATATTTAACCAACATTAGTTGGATCGACAAAACCTTCGAGTTGTATCATGTATACATCCTCCTTTAAATTTCCATGAAGGAAAGCCATTTTGACATCCATCTGCCATATCTCATAATCGAAATATGCAGTTATAGCTAGTATGATCCTCGCCGACTTTAGCATCGCTACCGGCAAGTAGGTCTCGTCGTAGCCAATTCCTTGAACTTGTCCATAACCTTTAGCGACAAGCCGAGCTTTGTGGATCTGAACATTTCCATCCACATTGGTTTTCTTCTTAAAGACACATTTGCAACCAATGGCTACTATGCGAGGCGGCGGATCAACCAAGTCATAGACTTGATTATCATCCATGGACTTTAACTCGGATCTCATGGCCTCAAGCCATGCCTCGGAATCTGGGCTCACCATCGCTTCTGCATACGTGGCCAGCTTGTCGCTTGCTAGCAACAACACATCGCGCACTTTGCGCAATCTATCTGACCTCCGTGGCTCTGGTGCCAACTGAAGGGTCCACGAAGAAGCAACCTTGTTTATGCCATCATGGCTTACGTCCACGAAGGACTAGCCTCACTCGGGTAGGTCTTCACGAACTAGGCGATCTCCTTGCCCTTAAAAACTTCTTGGTTCAACTCCACATGATTTGGAGGGGGCCAAGCGACACTTAACCAATCTAGGAGACACCGCTCTCCAAAAGGTTATAGATGTTGTGTTGATGGTGAATTCCTTGCTCTTGTGATAAAAAAGATAATCTCCTCAACACTCAATCACTCTCTCATAGAAATTTGGCTTGGTAGAAGAGGATGCTTGGGTGGAAAGCAACTTGAGGAGGCTAGAAATCAAGGATCTATTGGTTGGAGTGGAATCTCTTAATCTCAACACTTGAGTAGGTGGTTCTCTCTCAGAAAATGAGTTGTGGAAGTGTAGTTTCATTCTGATGGATCTCTGAGAGTAAGTGGTGGTGGAGGGGTAAATATAGCCTTCACCAAAAATACAATCGTTACAACTTTATATCAACTCGGTGACACCGAAATATAACATCGATGGTACCGACTAGCGCAAAAGGTTGTAGCTTTTGGGGTTTTAGTGAGACCGAAAGAAACAACACAGTGAGACGATTCGGCTTGACCTAAACAGATCCAACGCTTCAGAGGCTCCGAGTAATTCATTTCGGAAATTTTGAGAATTCCAAAATGGAAAGTAATCGGCCAGAGAAACTTGGTCACTACATTTCGGTCGGATCGAACCAAATCTCAGTTGCACCTAGATGCTAGGGTTTTGGCTTAGGCTGTTTCATAGGTGACTCTGTGGCACCGAAAGGAAAGATTCGGTGTGACTGATTTTCACTTTGAGGGTTTTGGACATAATTGATATGAGAATGTGTTTGAGAGTTTTTAGTGGAAAATCTCTAAGCACTTGAGCAACGTATTACCATCAATACCTTATCCCCCCTTAATAGTATTGTCTTTCCTATAGACTCAATGTGATCAAGATCATTTAAACAAAATGTGGGGTGTGGAGCTTTTACCAATATAATTCCTTTGCAACATAGGGGGTCCACATCACATTTCCTAGCCATGACAATCATTCAACTTCTCTTAAATGTACTTGAGAAAATTATTAGTTCAATCAAGGTTGGAAAAAGCGGTAGGCTTAAGCGGGGCAGTTGGCCTTCGCCTAGTGCCTAGGCGGTGCTTAAGCGCCCTAGGCATGGCCTAGGCGATAATGTAGTTTCTACTATTAGGGTGTGTATGTGGTTATTATATGTGTATTATCTTAATTCAAGTCATATATATAAGTTAACTACCAACTACCGTCATTGGAATATGGCTCACTTAGCATATTAATGCAATAATGTCATTATTTCTCTCTTGGTTAGACATTTTTTTGCTTGCCCTGCCTACACTATTGCTTATGCCCTAGGAAAGGCGTTTGGCCATCACCTAGTGCGTAGGGGTGCCTAAGCTCCTCCTAAGCACTACCTTTTCCAAGAGAGGTTCATTGACATATATGTCTTTATTAATTACCAAAACCATGAAGGTATTAAATGCAATTTCACGAACCCAATGAGAAGCGGAAGGAATTGATAAGTGGTTCCAGCAAGGTATTGTGTGCAAGTGCTGAAAAGTGTGATAGCACATAGTTTGATAGTAGAATAATTTGTAGCAAATAACTAATAACCAAAGTGACAAGGTCCAGCAAGGTAGGCCAATGCTTATATTTCTAAGGATGTGCGAAGGGTAATTCTTATAATAAGCAAAGCGTTCTCGAGGACACATGGGAATTCTTCATGACCATCATGTTTTAGTTTATTCACGTTCGCTATTTTGATAAATCATAATGTGGGTCGACCCGTGCTAAGGTGTTTTTCTTACTTTAACAAGCAACCCACTTATGATTACCTCCTCTCGCAAGCATCTGCAACTACGAATGAAGAATTAACATAAATCTAACCATAACATGAAACATATGGATCCAAATCAACCCTTACGAAATAGTGCATAAACTAGGATTTAAGCTTCTATCACTCTCCCAATCCATCATTTACTTACTACTCCATAATGGTTTTCCTTAGGCCCAAGGATAGTGAAGTGGCATGCAGTCGACATTCACATGACATCACTAGAGGAAACACAACATACATGTCATCAAAATATTAAACAAATACCAACTTCACATGGTAATTTCTAACAAGACTTCTCCCATGTCCTCATGAACAAATGGAACTAGTCACAAACCATATTAATGTTCATGATCAAACGAGATAAATATGATTAATAATCTCAACATATGATTTTCCACCAAGTAAACCAACTAGCATCAACTACAAGATGTAATCAACACTACTAGCAACCCACACGTATCAATATGAGGTTTTGGGACAAAGATTGAATACAAGAGATGAACTAGGGTTTGAGATAAGATGGTGAAGATGTTGATGGAGATGAGTCCTCCCACGATGAGTGGAACATTGGAGATGATGAAGGCTTCAATTTCCCCTTCTCGGAGGGAAGTATACCCGATGGAATCGCTCCGTCGGAGAGCAAAAGTGGTCCTGCCGAGGTTCCGTCTCGAGACTTCGGCGCTTCGTTCCGAAAGTCTCTCAATTTTTTCTAAGGAAAATGGCTTGATATAGCAGAAGACTAACACTAGAGGGGACCCGTGGGCTTCACAAGGGTGGAGGGCGCGCCTAGGGGGTAGGGCGCTCCCCTGCCCTTGTGGGCCCACAATTGATCATTCATGGAGTTTCTTCTTTTTCAGTATTTTTTATACATTCCAAAATAATTCTCCACAAGTTTTAAGGTCATTTGCAGTTCCGAAGAATAGTTGTCTTTGTTGTAACTCCTTCAGATCCAGAATTCCAACTGTCGGTAATTTCCCTCTTGGAAAACTTGCATATTGAGAGAGAAAAGACATAAGAATTGCATCATAATGATCAAAAACGTTGTAAATAGTAGTAGAGAATCATGATGCAAAATGGACATATCAATTAGGCATGCATGTTTTGATCCCGATGTCTATGTGTTATGGCTAAGTGCTTAGCAACATTGTTGAGTCGCCTAATTCCTTGAACGACTTACACAAATCTCATAGCAAATTTACCGTGGTCAAACTGTTTACATGTGCCTTACGGCTCATGCATCAGCAACTATGTTTGCCTTTCCAGGGTGGTACTGGATACTCAAGGTTCAATCCTTTGGGCGATTCCAACCAACTTCTCTATCTCATATTCAACTCCTTCGGGATGAAAATGTAGTGCAAACTCTTGTGAACTGTGAAAACGTCACAAGCCTTACCCAATAGGTAATGCCTCCATTCCTTTAAAGCATGGACTACCGACGCCAATTTCAATTCATGGCTGGGGTAGTAAACCTCGTGCTTCTTCAACTGCCACGAGGCATAGACTACTACTCTTCCTTCTTGCATCAAGTCACATCCAAGTGCTTGGTAAGAGGTGTCACAATTGACTTCAATATGTTTCTCGGCGTTGGGAAAATATAGGACCTGGTAGTCACTGGTGTCTTCTTCAACTCCTAGAGACTCTCTCTTCGCAAGTTTCCATCCAACAAAACTTCTCTTTCTTAAGCATGCGTTTCATGGGTTTGGTCGTCCGTGAGAAATAATAACCAGCCATCCCAAGAAAACTACAAATCTCAACAATAATCTTAGGTGATATCCATTCATTAACAACTGTCACTTAAGAGTGGTCTAGTGCTAATCCTTCTCCTGATATGTTATACCCAAGGAAGCTAACTTCCTCTTGCCAAAATTCACACTTGTTGAATTGGCATTGAGCTATGCTCCCTCAACTCCTGCAAACCAGCTTAAGATGCTTTGCATGATCTTCCTCGGTTTAGAAGCATATCAGGATTTCGTCAATGAAAACAACCACAACTTGCCCAAATAGTCCGTGAATACCTTCTTCATGAAATATGCTGGAGCATTCGTTAATCCAAGGGACATGACAGTGTACTCATAAAGACCAAACCTTATGATAAAAATCCATTTTAGCCTATGTCGGTTCCTTGAATCTTTACTGAAAAATTCCAGATCTCAGATCCATTTTAGCTATGTCCATGAACCCAGCCCACACACAGGAGTCAAGGTTTTTTTCAAACTTCTCCCTTCCCAAATGCCCAGTCTGCCCGCGAGAAACAAGACCTGATTAAGGACCGTGCCATAACCACGAGATCCGGTCGTTAAGAAGTACAAAAGTTGCCAAAGTTGCCGGTTTGGCCCAAGGTTACGAGGTACCGCTGTTGCACAAATGAAGCGAACTAAATTCTTATGAAGAGCACCAACATCCCAGGTAAAAAATAAAAAATAGCAATGCTAATGCATATGAGACGGCAACTCTGGCCATAAAAAAGGTAGATAAAAACACTGAATGTTACAGCGACACACAGCTGCCATTCTAATAGGCAATGTTACAGCGATACAAGGCCTAGACTGCAAACATTTTACACACATCGGATCTACAATCTAGGCACTAATCTAAGCTAAATTCAGAGTTACAATGACCGCAAGAGCCAACATGGCCATCCGCGCGAAGGCAAAAAACACCGTCACAGGCAGAAGCGGCAGGTCTTGCTGGAGCTCATTCCTGAGACTGGAGTCTTCGCTGACACATCATTCATCCACCTAAAATGGCAGAAAGTCAGCGAAACATGTACATGCCCGAGGCTGCAAATAATGCAAATCCCATTGCTTCACCATAATATCCTCCCAAAAACAAAATTCAAAGAAATGGAATGAAAGAGTGAGAATGTATTTTCCTTGCATAAAATGCCAACATTCATTCTAAACATGGGTAAAACAAAGAATCTTTGTAAATCACAACTTTATATGACTGCCAATTACTTTACATTAGCTAGCTTACCACATGTATACTTCAGAAGTTCCAAACTAAGGTACGTCACGAACAGTAAAGGAACATAGTTTTTTTGCTCACCTGCAGTCAACTTTTCCAAGAACGCTCTTGAGCAGCTTGAATTCCCTATATGAAGTCGCCACGAAAATTATGTCAGCTGATATTCTTAACCAATGCAAACATATTTTGAGGTATAAATAATGCAATAGATTACCTGCTGAATCCTACTGGGATCAATCGTGCCCGTTGGCTGTAACTGATTATAGTTTAAATCCTGTATAGAAGTTTTTGAAATATCAAACTTCAGATATCATAATTTACAGACTCAGCTTTAGTAACAATAAGGCAAACGGTGGGAGACTGCAACAATGCCATATTCATTGTTATCATAAAGTGCTGTGAGGATAATGCAATGCACCAGAACAGTATTTATAAAAATATAAAATCTCTTATAGCTAAAGAAATTGAATGGGCACCTGCTGTTTCATCTGCATTTGGTTATGTCCTTGCTGCGACTGGGGATGGTGTTGCATAGATTGCATAGATGGAATTGTTTGAGCCTGAGGAGGTGACTGAAGTTGCTGCGCAACAAGCTTTTGTTGGTGCTGTTGAAGTAAAATAAGTTTCTGGTGCTGCTGCTGCTGCTGCTGCTGCTCATACAGTACATATTCTTCAGGCTTTTCCCACTGCAATGCAACAGCTCATAAGAACCAAATCCCCAATATTTTTATTTCGAGATGATATGCGATCAAAGTATTAATTCCTCACCTTACTCTCTCGAGTTATGCTATTGTAGTAATATTTAAAACCTTCAGGTGAGGTATGTTCTGTCCAATTGCAAGTTAAAGAAACTGCAGGCGAATTGACCTGCTGTGGAATTGCATTTATGTTTGTCGTCATCATGGCAGCCGGAGCACCAGGGGCATTAGATTGCACTGGCTGTCCCTGCAAACCCAAACTGAAACAGTGAAAAACAGTACACAGAAACTTTAAACTTGTGTTAAATGTAAATGCATAATACAACACAGAACAGAGAACATAAATGATGGCAAGGAAAGGAAGCACAAAAGAAGGAATTGTGCAGAGTAATTAAGAAAAACATTTTCTCATGGTAATAGAGGAATTACCTGTTGCTTAGGAACCTGCGTATGTGGCTGCTGATTTAAGTTAGGCTGCTGCTGGTGCTGCTGCTGCTGCATTAGTTGCAGCTGTTGCTGAAGCTGAAAAATCGTCTGCTGTGAAGATTGATAACTGGACTGCATAGCTGCCTGCTGCTGTTGGAGTAGCAACTGTGGAGCTTGTGACAGCATCTGCTGGACTGGCTGCTGTAGCATTTGTGGTGTTAAATTGGATGGAAGTTGTTGTTGTCCAGGAACAGATTGCATGGGATTGGACTGTACAGCTGAAGGCGCCTGTAGAGCGCATGCAGAAGCATTTTGCTGCGTCAATGGTTGTGACACAGGGAGCTGGCCAGGTAATTGCATAGTTGGTATATTCTGGCCAAAAGAACCAGGCCCCAAGGATTGTGAGGCATGAAGCTGCCCTTGCTGAGCATTCTGCAATTGTACAGGGAAATTCTGCTGCAGGCCAGTTGGCTTTTGCAAGGGTGGGATCTGTGGCCCACCGAGATGATGCCCTTGTGACAAGGAAGGATTTATGCCCTACAATGTAAAAGGCATCATGACCATTGGCGACAAGGCACAGAAAACAAAGATCAAAGTCAATTCACAAACATCAGAAGTCCTTAATATGTCAGTACCATATGAGACGATGCCGGCACAGCTGTCTGACTTGACAAAGAACCATTCCCATGAAACAACTGAGGCCGAAAAGCAACCTGCAATGATCAAAGGTAAGTAGGCTGTGAAAATGTAACACTAGTAAAGGTTTGGCTTGTACCATACATTATCTGCTGCTGATGTAACAGGGCCACCCATCAGGCCCATAGAATTGTCAGACCCGAAGTTATTGAACTGATGAGGTGCCATTGAGCTTGGGCTTGAAGGACGCCAAGTGTCAGGAGGCATGTGTCGACCTATTTGCTCATCAAGATTGGCAGTCGGCCTAAGTACAAAGAAATAATTACCAGTGAGTAGAATGGTTCAAAACTAGCAGTAGGAGTATGCTTAGTATAACAGACAGACTATACTAGATCGTCAGATAAAGAGAAAACTCTATAGCATCCAACTATCTGCTACCTAAAGTATTGCATTGTATCTATCCATACATATCAATTCATGCAGTTCTCTTTTGAATTTGCTGAATATCATAGGTTTAAATAGCCGGCTATAGTCCCTCTATAGGCTTTGCTATAGCCTTTTCAGCAGGGTGTCGCTAAATGGTCTCATGTACAAATAGCATGCTATAGCCCGCTATAGCTTATATTTGGAGGTCCGACGCTATTTGGCATAGCACGCTATTTAAAACACTGCTGAACACATATACTGTTTATTTAATGCTTTTGGCAATTGGGAAGTACTACCTCCGTCTGGGTTTATTAGCCCCCTTCTATTTTGCACCAAACTTTGACCATGAATTTGAACTTATAAGATATAAATTATATTCCGTAATAGTTACACCATGGAAAACCTCTTTCAAATACAAATCCATCAATATTGTTTTTATAGCATATACTTTAGATTCTTTGTCAAATAGATGGTCAAACTTGGACCCAAAATACAAAGGGGGCTAATAAACCCGGATTGAGGGAGTACAACTAGCCTCTAAGTGTGGTTTCGGTAATAATGAAAATTACTGTGAACCAGCAGTTTTGCAGTTTTGTTATGCTGTATATGAGGTTTTCGCAGGTGATGATGAAGGACACTGGATGGGTTAGCTTTTGTCAAGAGAAAACATAGAAATGCACTACAAACGATCAAAATACAATCATACAAGTGAACCAAATATGATGAAGGTCAGGTTCAATAGAAGATCGAGTAATGACCAAGACGATGTTCATAGTTGAACTCAAGGATGGCTATGATTAGACCTAATCATACCCAGGGCAGGCCCACGCCCAGCCTGAAGCATGTGAACAAATCCACCAAATAGTCTGCTAGTGTATAAGTTGTGAAATGTGAGGTGGGGGGAGAGTTGGTGCACTGGGTGTACATTGCAATCGCCTTTGTTACATCGGTTTGACCTATCGGCATTGATCATGTTCAAGCCAAAGTCTGAGAGATTGGTACTCTTGATGGCCACCCCTTCTAGGCAGGTTGGCTAATTATTATTATTCAAAAAATTGACAGGAGCGCTGTCGTACCAATTAGCAGAGGAGAAGGAAGTAACCAGTACAGGCCGAAGCCAAAAAGGAAAGAAAAATTACACTAGGCTTTGCCTAGGTAAAAGAGAGGTCGTTGTGATTTCTTCAACAAGCTTGTAACTAAGCCAGAGCACTTTTTTGAGGTGGTTGTGGAGCACCATCTGAGAAAAGGGCAAGTCATAGTGACCGAGGAGATGTCGGGTTGTCCTCAAGAGGATTAGGGTTGACAGATAACCCACTCTTGACAACGAGTGAGTGAGCACCTCAATAGGCACGTGGAATATCAGTAGATAATCCAAACTAAGAAGCAGAAATGATTTGAGTCAGTTGTCCCATTTACATCATTTCATTTCATAAGTGTGCTACACTGGTGATATATCATGTCAATATAGTCAATAGGATTGAAAACCTCCCTTGCATATAGGATGCTGGTACATTAACTGAACCTGGTATATTTGATTTGTCTGTGTGCAAAAAATCCAACCACGTTCAATTCCACAGAGATTTAGATTAAGCCCAATCTGTATTTGTTTCAAATTCTACCAATCAATTCTTCTGCCATATATAAATTGAAATGGCTCAAACAAGAGGAGAAAGAACCTGATAACTAGTGCTGCATCAGATCGAGAACTGACACCAGGACCTCCGAAGGCAGGGCCACCCCTAACCAAACAAGATAAATCTTAGAGCAGTGATGGGGATGATAGCACTTGTCTAACGTAGTGCCATGCCACTAAACTAGTGCGAGTTAGAATATAAGCAAAAGGTCGTGCTCTTAACCACCTTGATTCTCCAGGTCTAGGCCTCTTAGGATCAGCAAATCGAACTATTAATGGTTGCTCGCACCCCTAACAGCATAACAGATACAGTAAGCATTCTGAAGCAAAAGCAGAACTAATCAGCTTGGCAAAAATAGTTACCCTCATTATGTAAGTCCCACTAAGAGAATTCATGGCTGCAAGTGCAGGTTCTTTTGATGAGAATTTGACAAAGCCACAGCCTGCAAGTTGTTACACATGTCACAACACAAGTTGAAACAGAAGAACATAGAAGAAATGAAGTGAGTAAGTGAATCTAACAAACCTCGGCTCTGCCTCATGCCATCTTTCATGATGTAAACATCTTCCACATGACCAAAAGGAGCAAAAATCTATAAAGAAGAATATTAAACAGAGATATAACTTTTCGTGCAGTTGCTAAATTATCAATGCTTACAGATAGGTGATAGGTTTCTCCAACCACAATATTCTTACAAACCAAGAAAACTTCTGGGCAAGTCCCTTACCTCTTCTATCTCCTTTGCAGTTGCCTGCTTATTCAGTGATGCAACAAACAATTTGTGCTCAATAGACCCTAGCAAATCAGTTGAGCAGAACAATTAATCATCCAATAAGTACATTAAAAGATCTGAATAATTACAGTTCAAGCATAACTTAGTTCTCATGATATTTTTATTTAGCAGAACTCAGAATAAAAAAATTAACAATCTTAGAAGTGTAGTACTATGTTGGACAAGTGAAGAAAACAGGAACATGAGAAGACTGCTGTAAAAAAAGGCATGTAAAATGCATCAAGGAATATCATTATATCATTTCTCCAGTGCCGATCAAAGGTAACTATGTTAAGAATTCGCACCAAACAAACTCAGTAGTCAGTTATACTTTGGAGAGAAAATTTGAGGCAATGTCACAATTGCATCAACCGGTATCATAACAAAGCATAAACTGGCCAGTGATAGGCAAGCTAAATAGGTAACGAAGTTACTTGAAGTATTACCATGACGCTCCTTTTCACCATCAGCATATCTAACCTGAACAGGGCCCATCGCCTGATATAACAGATGCATAGTCAATAATTCACAGACAAAAGATTCACAATAAACAGATAGCTAACAAAAAATAAAGTTACCCCGGGTATAGTGCACTGGTTATGCAGAGCTCTGATGGCTCTCTCGGCCTCTTCGGAAGTAGCATATTTAACAAAACAACAGCCTGCAAATGCAAACATATGGAATTTGATCACAAGGCATTAAAATTTTCCGTGTAGTTCAACTTGATATAATGTACATGCAATACAAAACATAGTAGAGTTGGCGAAGTGAAGGAAACAAGGAGGTAAGTTTCAAACAGGTAATGAAGTTCAACGATATATTGATCAAGAAAAAACAACTTCTACCACTTCCAATGTCGAAAGGCGTAAGTCAATAAACAAAACAACCATAGAACCTTGAATAGGAAAAAGAATAGAATGACGAGGAGACATGTCAAATTATCAATTGGGCTGCACTCTGCAACACCAAGCACAATTTAAAGTGTAGCTAATATATGAGACATGAAATATAATTTTTATAATGCTCCAGCTGACTGCAAGTTCCACTAGAAATTCAGCGGAGACAAACTGGATCCCACAATGAAACAGTACAGTCATCACCAGAGTACAAGAACAAAACGCAAAGCAAATTATTTGCACTGAAGAGACATGCAGGTTTCGCATAAAGCATGTATAACCAACCGACACTCCACCCTAATTACAATATTTTATGCAAAGAAATTGTGCATAGTCGTGTAGACAGATCCATCAACGATAGTAAGACCCTGTCACAACAGAGGTCCATCAACGAACACCAATAGTATGGTTGCCCCAAAGATATGCTGCAGTGCTCTGAGCAAGACTAGTGTACTCATAAAAGCCAGGTGACACACTCAGGGTGTCAACGAAATCATACATGATAAACAAAATGCATCAACAGTATCATATAGCCCAGGCTGCATCATTTTGCTCATCCATATACAACTCCAGCAGCTCAACTGTTGATCTAATCCAACTGCACATATGACGAGTTCAAAGATCTAGAACTGAAATTCAGCTCCAATTAAGAGCACATGCTTCACCAATCATTTCCAAGAAATCACGATGACCTCAGGTCAAGTGCAAGGCCTTTCACATAGGCCATAGCATTCATCTCATCTGCATGGCTGATATAGAATGCAACAGTTACATGCAGCATGAATCTGCGAGTCCAACAGTTTGGGTGGAAGACTCCAAGTGAGTGACATACATAAATTACGCCAGGGAGATCTCAATAACACACACAACAGTATAACTTTGGTATGTCAATGTCAGCATCATGCAATGGTACAGAGAAAAATAACCATGATATTGTTGGACGACAACGGTCGGAAGGACAAGAATGCCAGGACCGTCAAAACAGATGTCACACTTCAGTGGTATCAGAAATAATACCAACAGTGCCATCAACTCAAATATACAGGGAAAAAATCACACCATTAAACCCTACCAGAACAAGTCGACCATACAGCAGGAAATGTTCCTATTGATATAATGTGTTCCATAACTCAAATAGGTGTGAAGTGCCACCATCACAGTCGCCGAGACCAGCAACACCATTCTTTCGAATATATGAACCCTACTGAGTGGATCGAGAATTTACCACTGTCACACACAAACGTCCAAAACTGCATTGAGACACAGCGTCGTCAATCAAACAACCTGAACTCATGAGATACGTTTTGTTCAGAGCAACCAAGCGCTTGGCATCACTCACATGGCGACCATCAAAGCACAATATTATCCCACATATTTGTCCATCAAAGCACGGCTCCAGATTAAACATGCAACCATCATATCCCACATAAAACAAATAACATCGCATCATTTTAGATCACTCAGGACAACACCACACAGCATCATCCAACCCCAGGCAACCACACATTAATTAAGGGATTCAACCAGGGATTCCATACAGTGCAACTCATGATAAGAAGTACAGTATATAAAGAAATCTGAAGCCATGGAAGGAAAAGAATGAGAAGTTAATCTTAATTCCTTAGGATGTCCTCTGGTCTTTTGCATCGCATTCAAAACAAATAGATGCAACAGTAACACAGCACCCTTAGTTATTTCTGGTCATACTACATTGAACACGTCAACACACACAAGATTGCTATGACTTGAACAAAGTTGTTTGTCCAAATCTGCTACCTTATGTAGCAGCAGGGTGGAGCCTAGCTGGGTTACAGTAACCAGCCAACAGTTAGCTGCTTCCTTTCTTGCCTTCTATTAACCCAGACGAAGAAACAGAACGGAAGCGCAGGAAACAAAATTCAACAACCGCCAAATCTAACTGAGAGAAGATGCAACCTTGTTGCTCCTAATACTCTCAGAACCTGAAAAGGAAGCGATACTGGTATATTGATAATATAAGAAAAATATACTTATTGCTCACCTTGTTGTTCACCAGTTTTCCTATCCCTGATCAAAGCAACTTCAAGAACATCTCCATGATCCTCAAATAAAGGTCGAACCTGAAGACAGTAGAGAGGTCTTCATATACAAAAAATATACAACATATTTGTTGATTCTCAGAAAAAAAAATACAAGCACATGCAACAAGAGAACAAATAACAGAGCAAAAGGATGCCAACAACAGAAGAAAGAAAAATAAATAAACTGCTGAACTACTTTAATGTTCAAAACTTTGTGAGCTTGTAACTGAGAGAAGATGCAACTTTGTAATCAATACTGTGAATGCAATGCTCCCAGTGGAGTTGAGATCATGTTAATAAGCCATAACTGGGAATTGGCCAAAGGCGGATTTAGCTAAATTTTACGCTAGCACTCTTTAAAATGTAGATTTTCTTAACACAAAAAAAGCCACTTTTACCACCTACCTACCTTATAGGACTTCCAATTTATATAAACATTGGAATGGTTTCATGGATAGCAATAAGCCATGATAAAACAAAATCAAGTTAATGTACAACAAAGCAGCCTTCCCAGTTCTGAGATTATGTAAAGTAGACATATTAACAAATCTGCAGGTAAATAATAGCAGATACCACAGTACGTATGAAAGTTGTACTCACATCATCTTCATTTGCTGTTCTTGGAACTGATCCAACGAAAAGTTTAACATAACCACTTTTGTTATCATGATCTGCTGAAAATTTTCCACGTGAATATCAATTAACTAGCTGGTGAGAGGGAGTAAGACAAGCTCAAATATTTATCCACTGAAGTTCAATGAGATAAAACAGTACAATCAGCTAACAAACATAAGTTCTACTGACATTGATTACTGGTGCCAATACAAATAAGAACTTGATGGGTTCAAATTGGTACATAAACTGCTTACTAGGAGGGAAAACATAGCATTTAGCTTAACGGTTATGACTTAAGGCCAACATCTGGATTAACCAGATATGACCTACCTGAAACTGTTAGGCTATTACAATAGCTTATCTGAAGCTTCATCACGAGATAAGCTCATAGGCCATACCATTATTATACTGATTTAACAACAAGACAGAACACACCAGTGTGTATCATGGAGAAATTAGATCTTAACCCACGCTTTACTTCTACATTTAAAATTTGTGTCATCCCACCAGTGTGTATGCATTATCGTGGACATCATATTACCATAAGTTGTATGAATGTTGCAACGCGGCTGCATATACTCTTTCTGTTTTTAAGCTACTAGCAAAAGAGCCCGTGCGTTGCAACGAAAGAGAAAATAACACAAGCTCTAAACGCAATATATTTTCACATGGCATCACATTTGTGTTGCCGATGATGGCTTTAGTGCTCACACAATGAAAACGCGTTTGAATATACAGTCACTCGGAATAAGATGAGAAATATGTTGTTTCTCCCCACGAGGTTTTTCAAAGGTGTGCATGTGTTGTCAACGATGTTTTTCTTTCCTCTCAATTTGGTTTTAATTTAATGGATGTTTATTGCAATTCGTATCGTCGCCGGAAAGAGAGAGAAAAAAGAACCGTGCACTACAGATTAAGTTTGCACCAAAAATAATATTTAAGAAGTATTCAATAGCTAAAAATAACATTCTATTTAGATTCTACATATTTTTTAATCAAATTTCATATATAACATGTTAAAATCGGGGGGGGGGGGGGGGGGGTGGGATGACGACCCGCCACTGAGACGAGCCTCGGCAAATCATCAAACCCCTAGTAAAGTGGGGCAAATAATCTAATCCCCTGTATAGCATGTACATCTGAAACCAGTCTAAGTTCATCATTCATTCAAAAAAGGTGGGTGGTCTTGCCATCATGGTATACATGCTAGCACATATTACGCAGCTGCATACTTGGACCACTGGTTTGTCACATCCCAACAGTGACTGTTCAGCTATGGCGAGTTAACAACAGTTGATTGAACTTGGTGTAAAATCTTCCAGAGATCATGGAAGTTCAACTTCATCACTTATTGCACAGAGGACCAAAAGCCCAAAAACCTTTTCCCGTGCGTATACAAGCTAAAATTCCACATCTAGAGGCAGCGCGGCACAGCAAAACCTAGAAAATGCCAAAGCGCAGAAGCCAAGATCCTGGACCAAACCTGAGTAGTCTCCACGGCCTCCGCCGCCACCGCCTCCGTAACGGCTCCTCGCTCCACCGGCCGTCTCATCAAAGTCGCCGCCGCCGCCTCTGTACCCTCCAGTTCCACCACCGCCAACAACGTATTCAGACGGCGCACGGTACGGATGGAACCTCCCGCCTCCGCCTCCGCCTCCGCCTCCGCCGCCGTCGCTGCTCCCGCCGCGGGAGGAGCGGTGGGGCGGGGGGCTACCCCCGCCGCCGCCGGACCAGCGTGAGGGTCCGCGCGCGAATCTGCCGTCCCCGCCGCTGCGAGCGGCGCCCGCGGGGCCTGAAGGGTCGGCGGAGCGGTCGCTGCCGCGGTGCATGTGGTGGGCAGAAGGTGGCTAGGGTTTTGACGCGGCTCGCGAGCACGAGAGGGGGAAGGCGAAGGCGAAGAGAGAGGCCGTGTGGAATTTCAACTCCGCCTCGTAAAGTGCCAATGGCCGTGAGGATCAGATTGGATCCGATGGGCGACCGACGGCAGTCTGCTGCCCCGGCGTACCCCTTCCGTTTCTGCCAACGGACAACGTAATTTCGGGGCATCTTTCCCGGCTTCAATAGGGATATTTTATCAACCTATGTGGAAACTTTTTAAATATAAGTTATTTTATAAATATTTTTAATTATAGATAGATGATGCATATGCATTATCGTGGACATCATATTACCATAAGTTGTATGAATGTTGCGACGCGGCTGCATATACTCTTTATGTTTTTAAGCTACTAGCAAAAGAGCCCGTGCGTTGCAACGAAAGAGAAAATAACACAAGCTCTAAACGCAATATATTTTCACATGGCATCACATTTGTGTTGCCGATGATGGCTTTAGTGCTCACACAATGAAAACGCGTTTGAATATACAGTCACTCGGAATAAGATGAGAAATATGTTGTTTCTCCCCACGAGGTTTTTCAAAGGTGTGCATGTGTTGTCAACGATGTTTTTCTTTCCTCTCAATTTGGTTTTAATTTAATGGATGTTTATTGCAATTCGTATCGTCGCCGGAAAGAGAGAGAAAAAAGAACCGTGCACTACAGATTAAGTTTGCACCAAAAATAATATTTAAGAAGTATTCAATAGCTAAAAATAACATTCTATTTAGATTCTACATATTTTTTAATCAAATTTCATATATAACATGTTAAAATCGGAGTTACGGTTTAAAAGATATGAATAATTTCGTTTTAGATAAAATGTGGATTGATTAACTGAAAAGTTAGAATTTGTTTTGTTAAAATACGAAGGTCAACATTAATTCACTTGTTTACACAAACCTCGTATCAACAGTTTAGTATACATCATTCACTACTGAAATTCAGTTTTTTGCCGTCTGTCATATATTTGTCGTCTGCTCGCTGACGGTAAAGGCTGTCACAAACCACACGACAAAGAACTGGCTCATGGTATAGAATGTCTTTGCCATCAGTCACATATTTGCCGTCAGCCGCAGAGGGCAAAGAGTCGCACAGCAGACGACAAATATATAGGTGGGGCCCACCTGACCGCGGGTACGTTAGGTCAAACTGGAGTCCCTTCTTTGTCGTCTGGAGGCAGACGGCAAAGAGTCTAGACTCTTTGTCGTCCGCCGGCACAGCAAAGAGCTAACTCCGTAACGGCTCTTTGCCCCCACCCCGCCCCTCTCTCTCTCTCTCACCCAGTGTGTAACAGCTCCACACCCCGCCCCTCTCTCTCTCCCACTCCTCTCCCCGACGCCCACCGCCGCCACCACCGTCGCGCCGCCACCCCTAGCGCCCCCGCCGCCGCCCCACCGCCCTCGTCGCTGCCCCGGTGCCCCACAGCCCCCTCGCGCCGCTGCCCCACGGCTCCACACCCCGCCCCTCTCTCTCTCCCACTCCTCTCCCCGACGCCCACCGCCGCCACCACCGTCACGTCGCCGCCCCTAGCGCCCCCGGCGCCGCCCTGGTGCCTCACAGCCCCGCTGCCACCGCCCACTGCCCTCGTCGCCATCCCGGTGCCCTACAGCCCCCTGTGTCGCTGCCCCACCGCCCCCGGCGCCGCCCCGCCACCCCCAACACCCCCGGCCCCGCCACCCACGACGCCACAGCCGCCCCTCCCGGTGAGCCCCCACACCCCAACCCCCCTCCCCCCCCCCGCACGAGAAAATTAACTATTTGGTATTTAGTTTTTTGGAATTAGATTACAACTACAAAGTTGATTTTTTTATTGTCGTTGTAGTAGTTGTTCTTGTTATTGTAGTTGTTGTTATTATAGTTGTTGTTATTGTAGTTGTTGTAGTAGTCGGTGTGGTGGAAGAGGAAGAAGAAGGGAAGAAGATAAGAAGATCATCTGCCACTAGTTAGTTAGCTTAATAGAAAGAAGAGGAAGAAGAAGGGAAGAAGATAAGAAGAGAAGAAGAAAAAAAATAAGAAGGAGAAGAAGAGAAAAAAAGAATAAGTAGAAGAAGAGGATAAAGAAAAATAGAAATAGAAATACGAGGGAGAAGAAGAAGAGGAGGAGAAGAGGAGAAGAAAGAGGAAAAATGAAAAGAAGAAGAAGAGAAGAAGAAGGAGAAGGAGCCGTCCTTCTTTTCCTTCTCCTTCTTCGCTCCTTCTCCTTCTTCTTCATGCTAATATTTTGTTCAGCGCCAACTTACTTCAGTTCGGACGAAACTGGGTATGTGATTTGCTTCATGATTCATGCAATTCATTCTTCATGCTAATATTTTGTTCCTCTCTTTTAGGCGCATCACAATAAGACGGAGATGCCACACTTGTACGACCTTTATGGCATGGCCCATACTGCCTCGTACAAGAAGGCGAAGGCATTCTCTGAGTCTGACATGGATGATCCAAATAACTTCACCAACATATCATCCCACCACAAGCTCGTGACATACAGGGACACGGGGAAGGCTACGAAAGGGGATGACTTTAACCCGAGCCAGGAACCTTTGGATCCAGAGCTGGTGATGATATATGGTGGCGGGAGGCCCCATGGCTCGATAGCCATTGGAGATGGGATAATACGTTGTCCACCCACTCTCTCGGAGATCAAGGCGCGCCAGTCGAGCAACTGTCCTGAGATAATGCGTCGTCCATGGCCAGTCAATCTTGCCATCGAGGTTAGTTGTACGGACTCAGAAAACTTTCATCCATTTCATTATGTGTGTCACCATAGATCATTACTGTGGTAACGAGGAATGGTGTTTCAGGCTGCTCTTCAGAAAGAGAGAGCGGCAAACCAGGCTGATCTTGAGAAAGAGAGATTGGCAAGCCAGGTTTCTCTTCAGGCTGCTCTTGGTGAGAGGGACCAGACCACGGCACGATTGATTGAGGAGGAGAGGGCCCGGAATGAGGCGGGTCAACGGGCCCTCTACGAGCTTTTTGTGGTAAGTGTTTTTTCACATTAGCCAAATCATGTCTGTAATGTCTGTTTCATTACTAACTAATACGACCCACTCTTCAGGGTCTGTGCGAGAAGAGCGGTCAAGTCCCTCCGCCGATGCCCGTCTTCTCTTCGATTGACACAGTGAGTTTCATTATAAACTAGCATTAATAATTGAGTGTCATCATGCTAACTGAGACATTGCAAAATATCTTTTCTGCAGAATAACTCCCGAGCGGCATCGCACGACCCTTCTCCAGGTGTTTCTCCTCCTTGATGACCACTACGGTAAGTTTCTCTTCTCCTCTTTCATATTCTCCTTGCCTTAATTTCCCCAACAATGACATAATTAGCCCATTTAGCTCCAAAATGCCATAATAACCTCAAAATGGCATAAGAACCTTGGTTAGCTCATTAATATTATATACTTAGCTTGTTTTCCTCTAAAATGGGATAATTAGCCCATTTAGCTCCAAAAAGACATAGTTAGCTAATTGAGCTCCAAGAAGAGGAGAAGAGGAGAAGAAATAGGAAAAATGAAAAGAAAGAAGAAGAAGAAGAAGAAGAAGAAGAAGAAGAGAAGAAGGAGAAGGAGGAGGAGAAGGAGGAGAAGGCCAAGGACCTTCTAGTCCTTCTTCTCCTCCTCCTCCTTCTCCTCCTTCTTATTTATTTCTTCTTCTTCTCCTCCTCCTCCTCTTTCTTCTCCTCTTTCATATTCTCCTTGCCTTAATTTCCCCAACAATGACATAATTAGCCAATTTAGCTCCAAAAAGACATTATAAGCTCAAAATGGCATAAGAACCTTGGTTAGCTCATTAATATTATATACTTAGCTTGTTTTCCTCTATAATGACATAATTAGCCCATTTAGCTCCAAAAAGACATAGTTAGATAATTTAGCTCCAAGAAGAGGAGAAATGAAAAGGAAGAACAAAAGGAAGAAGAGAAAGAGAAGAGAAGGGGAAGGAGAAGAAGAAGAAGAAGAAGAAGAAGAAGAAGAAGAAGAAAAGGAGAAGGAGGAGGAGAAGGAGGAGAAGGCCAAGGACCTTATAGTCCTTCTCCTCATGCTCCTCCTTCTCCTCCTTCTTCTTTATTTCTTCTTCTTCTCCTCCTCCTCTTTCTTCTCCTCTTTCATATTCTCCTTGCCTTAAATTCCCCAAGAATGACATAATTAGCCCATTTAGCTTCAAAAAGACATTATAAGCTCAAAATGGCATAAGAACCTTGGTTAGCTCATTAATATTATATACTTAGCTTGTTTTCCTCTAAAATGGGATAATTAGCCCATTTAGCTCCAAAAAGACATAGTTAGCTAATTGAGCTCCAAGAAGAGGAGAAGAGGAGAAGAAATAGGAAAAATGAAAAGAAAGAAGAAGAAGAAGAAGAAGAAGAGAAGAAGAGAAGAAGGAGAAGGAGGAGGAGGAGGAGGAGAAGGCCAAGGACCTTCTAGTCCTTCTCCTCCTCCTCCTCCTTCTCCTCCTTCTTTATTTCTTCTTCTTCTCCTCCTCCTATTTCTTCTCCTATTTCATATTCTCCTTGCCTTAATTTCCCCAACAATGACATAATTAGCCCATTTAGCTCCAAAATGCCATAATAACCTCAAAATGGCATACGAACCTTGGTTAGCTCATTAATATTATATACTTAGCTTGTTTTCCTCTAAAATGGGATAATTATCCCATTTAGCTCCAAAAAGACATAGTTAGCTAATTGAGCTCCAAGAAGAGGAGAAGAGGAGAATAAATAGGAAAAATGAAAAGAAAGAAGAAGAAGACGAAGAAGAGAAGAAGGAGGAGGAGGAGGAGGAGAAGGCCAAGGACCTTCTAGTCCTTCTCCTCATCCTCCTCCTTCTCTTCCTTCTTCTTTGTTTCTTCTTCTTCTTTTCCTCCTCCTCTTTCTTCTCCTCTTTCATACTCTCCTTGCCTTAATTTCCCCAACAATGACATAATTAGCCAATTTAGCTCCAAAAAGACATTATAAGCTTAAAATGGCATAAGAACCTTGGTTAGCTCATTAATATTATATACCGAGCTTGTTTTCCTCTATAATGACATAATTAGCCCATTTAGCTCCAAAAAGACATAGTTAGCTAATTTAGCTCCAAGAAGAGGAGAAAAGGAGAAATGAAAAGGAAGAACAAAAAGAAGAAGAGAAAGAGAAGAGAAAGAGAAGGAGATGAAGAAGGAGGGGAAGAAGAAGAAGAGAAGAAGGAGAAGGAGGAGAAGGAGCCCTCCTTATTCTCCTTCTTCTTCCCTCCTTCTCCTCTTCTTCTCCTTCTTCTTCTCCTATTCTCGACTCCTTCTCCTTCTCCTTCTCATCATCCTCATCCTCATCCTCCTCCTTATTCTTGTTTTTTCTTCTCCTTCTTCTCTTCTTGCTTCTTCTCTTTTTTTTCTTCAATTTAGCTTATTTGTCATATATATGTTGTTGTTCTTCTTCTTCTGACTTTCTTATTCCCATTTTGCAGATTGGATGTACTACATGCATGGAAGCTGGAATTGGAGTGCTTTAGTTCCCGTTTTTATTTGAGTTGACGAACAATGTGAAACTATATGTATATGTATATATGGATGAACAATATATGTGCAACTATATTTATGTATATATGGATGAAACTTTGTATGTGTTGGTTCTTTTGATATATGGGATGTACGTTGATAAACAAATGGCATTGATGAGCTTTGTATGTATATCATATATGTGTTGTGACCTATTTATCATATATATGCTATGAATTATATATATATGTGTGTGTTGTGAAATAGAAAAAATAAACAAAAATGTGACAATATAGGCTCTTTGCCGTCAGCCAACTGATGGCAGAGGCCTTTGCCATCAACTGACCAACGGCAAAGGTGCCATATGGCACCCAGCTGTGCTCCTTGGGTGTCCATATAGTCTCTTTGTCGTCTGCTTCCTGGGGGGGCTGACGGCAAAGAAGAGGGCACAGAGGATGGGGGAGGAGGGGTAGGCAGACGACAAAGAGTGGAGGGGGGAGGTGGAGGCAGATGGCAAAGAGTGGAGGGGTGGAAGAGGTGGAGGCAGGCGGCAAAGAAGAGGGCGAGGCAGATGGCAAAGCCTCCGTTAGCCCCTAACGGAGGCAACGCCTGTCGGCTGCCGTCTTGACATCTTTCCCGACCGCTTTTATGAAAAGCTGACGGCAAAGCTCTTTGTCGTCCACTTCGGTGAGGCTGATGGCAAAGAAGCTACAATGCCGTCGTAGGCTGACGCAGAATTTTTGCCGACATGAGTTTTCTTTGCCGTCTGTGTATTGCTCTTTGCCGTCGGTGGATTACTCTTTGCCGTCTGTGATGGCTGACGGCAAAGAAGTTAATTCCTGTAGTGATCGTATATTGATTGGTTATTGTGCATGATGGAAAATAGGATGACTATGTACATATTGTAACCTTTAGCATATGGTAGCTAGTAGGAATCAACATCCGCTATAGTGTCAACTCTATCTTTTGTGAGAGCATTAAACTGTTATATCTACTCAAGTTAAATGGGACAAGAAACATGTGTAATAGGCATTTCCAAAATAACCAATATAGAGAAGGTATTAATTAATATTGCACAATAAGCTTTATTGTAGAAAGTAACATGCAAAATAATAGCATATTTTAAATCTTCATTTTTGAGCGATTTTCATATATAACATGTTAGATTTGGAGTTAGGATTTAAAAGATATGAATGTTTTAAAAGCATTTGAATTTACACAAAAAATGAAGCAATAGAAAACATGTGTAATAGGCATTTCCAAAATAACCAATATAGAGAAGGTATTAATCAGTATTACACAATAAGCTTTATTGTAGAAAGTAACATGCAAAATAATAGCATATTTGAATTTACACAAAAAATGAAGCAAAAGGGGAAAAAATAGGGCGGTGGAGGAGTCGAACTCAGGTCTCCTCCTAGTGCTACAGGAAGGCATCGGTGTGTTGGCCAGTGGGCTAGATCCATGAATGTGCTTAAATAGAGGCAGCACGTTATATATATCAAATAAAACGAACTGTTTTTTTTCTTTTTCACTTAAAAAAGGAGCGCGGTTGAATACACAAAATGTCAGGGGATTTTTTGCAAAATCGTCATGACGGACGACAGAAGCATTAACTGCTTTATTATTAGGGAAAGAGTAAACATTCATGTGTGTTGCAATGAAAGAAAAAAACATGCTTTACTGCAAAGCAAATGATAATTATCATTAATCAGATTGGATAGGTAAAGGATAAGTTTGATGTGACAAAAATGATGAATCAATTAACAATAGGACTTTTTGAGACGATTTTAAAGTAATTTTACCTGGATACAATTGTTCTTGTTCATTCATACCATCAATGTTTGAGACAAAAGGTGTATAAGGTGGTTGTCAAGTTCATCCATACCACATCCAATGTATTCATCTTTAGGAACGCCATGCATGTTATCCTTCTACTAATTCAAAATAATAATTTCATTTAGATCAACTAAATACTTTATTGCCATGACATGTGATTGTCTTTGTTTTGGAGCAGATGATTTATAATGCACTCGTATGTCGAAGACAACTTATTTTGTATTTATATTATTAATCGTGCAAGCAGATATGCTTGGTCATGTGTGACTTAACTTGTCTATATATGTTAGTTCATTAATTGTCTAACTCTTATACATCTTTCTATGGTGTGTGTTTTCGTTTCTGCGTCCTAAGCCCATCAATATAAGTTCATTAGGAACATAAAAACATCTACAACTACGATGTACTAATTTAGACCCTAAAACATCTTCAGAAATGATCGGTCAGTGATCGAACACGTTCGCTCAGATCTCTCATTTACCTACATACCCAGCCATACATTTCAAAAATCCTTCATATACTTTTATCGTTTCATTGAACATTGTATGTGCGGCCGGCTAGAGCTCTTGATATAGGCGAGGGTCCCGATCTTTCGATGAGATGGTGGCTATCGATTTGGTGGAGATGACTTTGATGATCCGACTACAAACGTGCACAACGTCGCGCCTTAGCAATCGCTAAACCAACCTCTAGGAGGTTATTGACCACACCGGAGCACGATCAACCTGACCACGAAGGTCTATTCCTGCAAGCAATCGAAGAACAAGCAAGAATATGATATTGCAATCTGAATATTGTGAATATATATGAAGTATTGACAAAGGTGGGGATCCGAAAGCGGTCTTAGTCTGGTCGTTGGACACAAACGAAGTACACGAAGTTGCAATGGCTAACTTTTAACTAAACAAACCCCAAGCAAAAAAAGCTACTAGGTTGATCTACAGTTATAGGAGCAAGGGGTGACGGCCAAGGAGGTGGGAGGACATCCCAAGGCAGCCTAAAACTAACCCTAGGTCGTACAAGGCCTATGGGCCCAAGTGGAGGTGATGCAACACCTTTGTCCTTGTTGTTTGACTCGGAATCTGGTGCAATGTCATTTTATTTGGTCGAGATCTCCACGCTTAGGACGAATTTGAAGGTGATTCCAATTGGGCGTGAAAGCCAGTAAAATCTACTTTGCAGCCCAAAAAGAATCACACAATTCGGAGACCGGATGAAAATGTTGAAGGCGTTTTGGTGCAGGTATGTGTGTAGTCCGAATCTGAGTCGAGAACGTGAAAGACTTGGACTCTATCTTCTCTTGAGCTAAAAGTGACGTGAGAGAACTTCTTGAACAACAACTAATTATTTCCTTGACATGAGAGGACCTCTTGAATAGCATCCAACCATTTCCTCTTCCCTTGTCATCACACGTGATTCATACAAGTGTTCGACCATTCTGCATTTAGGCATAAAATAAAAACAGGTGAAGTATTTTTGTTCCGGATAACATAAATAAATTACTGCATGAGTTTTATCAGAAATCACCTCAAATAAATACGCATATGCAATGATTGTGATAATATAAAAGGTATTCATGTCCTCATCAAAACAATTGAATTGCCATGCTTCCACAATTTCCATAAACATAAAGTGACGATCGCCTTGAGGTCTTCCAGTGTGCAATGGGTCCCCATCCGTGTAGAGCACCATTTCACCAAGTCGTCTTTCGTCGCTCGCGCCTGTCTGGGAGTGTTGGAAATATGCCCTAGAGGCAATAATAAATTAGTTATTATTATATTTCCTTGTTCATAATAATCGTTTATTATCCATGCTAGAATTGTATTGATTGGAAACTCAAATACATGTGTCGATACATAGACAACACACTGTCCCTAGTGAGCCTCTAGTTGACTAGTTCGTTGATCAAAGATGGTCAAGGTTTCCTGGACATAGGCAAGTGTTGTCACTTGATAACGTGATCACATCATTAGGAGAATCATATGATGGACAAGACCCAAACTATAAACGTAGCATATTGATCGTGTCATTTTATTGCTATTGTTTTCCGTGTGTTAAGTATTTGTTCCTATGACCATGAGATCATATAACTCACTGGCACCGGAGGAATACCTTGTGTGCATAAAACGTCACAACGTAATTGGCTGACTATAAAGGTGCTCTACAGGTATCTCTGAAGGTGTCCGTTGAGTTAGTATGGATCAAGACTGGGATTTATCACTCCGTGTGACGGAGAGGTATCTCGGGGTCCACTCGGTAATAAAACATCACACACAAGCCTTGCAAGCAATGTGACTAAGTGTAAGTCACGGGATCTTGTATTACAGAACGAGTAAAGAGACTTGCCGGTAACGAGATTGAAATAGGTATGCGGATACCGACGATCAAATCTCGGGCAAGTAACATACCGAAGGACAAAGGGAATGACATACGGGATTATATGAATCCTTGACACTGAGGTTCAACCGATAAGATCTTTGGAGAATATGTAGGATCCAATATGGGCATCCAGGTCCCACTATTGGATATTGACCGAGGAGTACCTCGGGTCATGTCTACATAGTTCTCGAACCCGCAGGGTCTGCACACTTAAGGTTCGGTGACGTTTCGGTATAGTTGAGTTATAGGTGTTGGTACCCGAAAGTTGTTCGGAGTCCTAGATGAGATCCAGGACGTCACGAGGAGCTCCGAAATGGCCCGGAGGTAAAGATTGATATATAGGAAGTCATGTTTTGGTCACCGAAAAAGTTTCGGGCTCATCGGTAGTGTACTGGGAGTGCCGGGAGGGGTGTGAGGGACCATCGGGAGGGGTGTCACGCCCCAAGGGGTATCATGGGCTATGGGAAGAGATAAACCAGCCCCTAGTGGGCTGGAATAAGTTCCCACCAAGGCCCATAAGGTTTGAGAAGGAAAAAAACACAAGGTGGAAAGAGTTTCCAAGTGGGAAGGTGGAAAGAGTTTCCAAGTGGGAAGGTGGAATCCTACTCCAAGTAGGATTGGAGTAGGACTCCTCCACCTCCAATTTCGGACAAACCTTGAGGGTTTGAGGCTGCCTCCTCCCCTCCCTCCCTCCTATATATACTAGAGGTATTGAGGGTTTTTGAGACACAACTTTGCCACGTGCTGCTCGACCCTATACCACACAGTTTTTCCTCTAGACCGTATTTCTGCGGAGCTTAGGCGAAGCCCTGCCGGAGTAGATCATCACCACCACCGGCGCACCGTCACGCTGCCGAAGAACTCTTCTACCTCTCCGCCCCCTCTTACTGGATCAAGAAGGTGGATATCATCATCGAGCTATACGTGTGCTGAACGCAAAGGTGTCGTCCGTTCGGCACTAGATCGGAACGGATCATGAGACGGATCGCAAGACGGTTCGTGCAACGGATCGCGAGATGGTTCGTCGGACGGATCGCGGGACGGATCGTGGGACGGATTGCAGGACAGTTCGTGGGGCGGTTTGAGGGACGTGAAGACGTTCCACTACATCAACCACGTTTCTTAACGCTTCCTGCTGTGCGATCTACAAGGGTACGTAGATCCAAATCTCCTCTCGTAGATGGACATCACCATGATAGGTCTTCGTGCGCGTAGGAAAGATTTTGCTTCCCATGCGACGTTCCCCAACAGGGAAGCCCCATGGCAGTCCAAACCCAGAGCCATAGTGTACATGCAAAAACGCACGTTAGCACTATGTTGTTTATGGTATCCGCGTGCTGGTTGCAGAAGGGGCATGCGACCTGGTGAGGTAGTGCTTGACGTGCCAAGCAGTCTGAAGTCCAACAACGGTTTCGCATTGCTAGCCACGCGAAAAAGCGGCATTGTAGAGGTGCCTTTTGTGTCCATACAAAATCTGCATATGTTGCCACTTCTCGCCCCATGAACTTTGCCGCATATGTCGATTGGATCGAGTAGCTACAATTTGCCTCCCATGCCCAGCGGATGGTGTCTTTCCTCTCGTCATGCAACTCCACCCCAGCCACTCTGTCCCATAACATTAGGTATTCTTCAATGTTCTGTAGCCCAAGGTTAGGTCCAACATCCCTCGCCCAATTGTTGTCCTGAAGGGCTTGTCGCATTGTTTGTGGGGCCCTCTTTCTTGGGGAAATCACCTCATATATGTCAAATGCCACGTCTTGAACCCGGTTGCCATGAAGCCATTTGTCTTCCCAGAATAGTATCGTGTCACTCTTTCCGATGGTTGTCGTTGTTGTTGCCTGGAAAATTGCTCGGGCTTCACTCGTGACCTTTATGTCAAACTCCGCCCATGGCATGTCTACATCCATACGTCACAGCCAAAGCCCACGTGCCTAGAGCGCGACGTTCAACCAATGGAGGTTTGGAATGCCAAGACCACCAGCCTAGCATGGTGTACAAACCTGCTCCCAAGCCACTGAGCAGTTACCATCATAGGCATCCCGCTTTGCGCTCCATGGGAAGCCACGACGGATTTTATCCAAGGCCAATAATGTCTTTGGTGGTAGCTCAAGGGCCATAAGAGCATGTATTGGGATGGCGCAAAGAACTGATTGGACCATAGCAGTCTGCCACTTTTTGGTAGTGAGGTCCCTCTCCCTGTTGGTAATTGATGTCAACTGTTCTTCCCCTTGCAACGACACCACAAGAATGCTGATTGCAATCCCCGGCAATCGAAACTTAGAAGAATGTTGTTGAGGCCCACCAGCGCATGGGATCGTAGCAGTTTTCGAGGGTAGAGTATTCGACCCAAATTTGTTGATTCGCACGACGGGAGGTGAGAGAATACTCTCAAGTATTAGCAGTTGAATTGTCAGATTCAACCACACCTGAAAGATTAGTATCTGCGAGCAAAGTAGTAACAGCAAAGTAGCGAGTAACGGCAGTGGCAAGGAACAACAGTAGTGACAGCAGTAGCAAGTAGCAACAGTAGCAAGCGGCAGTAGCAGCAACAGTAGCAACAGAGCAAGACAAGTAACAGCAGTAGCAACAGTAGTAGCAGCAGCAGAGCAAGACAAGTAACAACAGTAGCAACAGTAGTAGCAGCAACAAAGCAAGACAAGTAACAGCAGTAGGACAAACTCGTAGGTAATGGGTCGGTGATTTGTTTGGATGATATTCATCATGCAACAGCTATAACACAGAGAGATATGTGGCTAGCTCCCGTTCGTCAATGTGATGTAGGCATGCATTCCGTGTGTCGTCATACGTGCTTAGGGACAAGAACTTGCATGATATCTATTGTCCATCCCTCCCGTGGCAGCGGGGTCCAAAAGGAAACTACGGGATATTAAGGTTCTCCTTTTAATAAAGAACCAGACCAATGCATTAGCACTTGGTGAACACATGAACTCCTCAAACTATGGTCATCACCGGGAGTGGTTCCAGTTATTGTCACTCCGGGGTTGACGGATCATAAAACATAGTAGGTAACTACAACTTGCAAGATAGGATCTAAAACACACATATATTGGTGACAACATAATAATTTCAGATCTGAAATCATGGCACTCGGGCCCTAGTGACAAGCATTAAGCATGGCAAAGTAGTAGCAACATCAATCTCAGAACATAGTGGATACTAGGGATCAATCCCCATCAAAACTAACTCGATTACATGGTAGATCTCATCCTACTCATCACCGCCCAGCGAGCCTACGAATAGATTACTCACGAACGACGAAGAGCTTCATGGAATTGGAGAGGGAAGAAGGTTGATGATGACGATGGCGACGATTTCCCCTCTCCGGAGCCCAAGACGGACTCCATATCTGCCCTCCAGATGAAGGACACGTGGTGGCGGCGCCTCTGTATCGCAAACGCGACGAAAACTTCCTTTTTATTTTTTCTGGGACGAAAGGGGACTTATAGACCTGAGGTTGGGGGCGGTAGAGCCGTGTGGGCCCCACAAGCCTGCCCACCGCCACCAGGGGGGTGGTGGCGGAGCCAAGGCTTGTGGCCCACTGGCCCACCCCCTCAGGTGGAACTTGGCGCAGATATTTTTCTTATTTTCCAAAACTGCTCCCCGTAAATTTTTAGGACGTTTGGAGAACTTTGATTTCTGCACAAAAATAACACCAAGGCAATTCTGCTGAAAACAGCATCAGTCCAGGTTAGTTCCATTCAAAACATGCAAATTAGAGTCCAAAACAAAGGCAAAAGAGTTTGGAAAAGTAGATACGATGGAGACGTATCAACTCCCCCAAGTTTAAAACCTTGCTTGTCCTCAAGCAACTCAGTTGACAAACTGAGAGAGAAAGAAAAACTTTGACAAACTCTGTTTGATCTTGTTGTTGCAACTATGTCTAACTCATAACCAGAATTTCAACAAGATCACAAGTTAACCTCATAAGCAAATGACACATAGGTCTCACGGTAAACTAATATCAATGGCATAATCAGCTAACGAGCAAATAATAATGAGTTTCAAAGACCAACACTTCAATCAAAACAAGCATGAAGCAATATGAATAGGTGGTATCTCGCTAGCTCTTTCTGAGACCGCAAAACATAAATGCAGAGCACTTTCAAAGATCAAGGGCTGACTAAACATTGTAATTCATAGCAACGAAGATCCAGTCATAGTCATACTCAATATCAATCAAAAGCAAAGCATAAAAATGACAGAGGTGCTCTCTAATTGGTGCTTATATAAGACGAGGATGACTCAACAGGAAAATAAATAGACATGCCCTTCGCAGAGGGAAGCATTGATTTGCAGAGGTGCTAGAGCTCAATCTTTGAAAACAGAGATAATAATTTTGGGTGGCATGCTTTCATTGTCAACGCAATGACCAAGAGTTCTCAATATCTTCCATGCTACTCATGCTATAGGCGGTTCCCAAACAGAAAAATAAAGTTTTAACTCCCCCACCACCAATCAATCACACTCCACGGCTAGTCAAAAAAAAATTGAGTGAGAAAAGGAGTAGAATAAATTACTACGTCAAGATTCCTCACCAGAGCATAGAAGAGGAGAAAAAAGAATCCTACTATCTGATATATAACTAGACTCAAATAGTTTTTCACTAGACTCGACTCGGCCAACTTTGATCAATCAAGGGGGCTCCTAGGTCGATTCTGCTCTGATACCAACTTGTCACGCCCAAGATGCGACCCTATCCTCAATTTGGCACGAAGGCCTCGTCAGGGATAGAAGCGCATCTCATCGTGTCGCAAGAATGGATATCGTTACAAGTACATGTACTGAAAAGAAGATATATATATTGAATTGGCTTACATTCGCCACAAGCTACATCAGAGTCACATCAGTACATTACATAATCATCAAGAGTAAGAGCAGGGTCCGACTACGGACGAAAACAAACGAGAAAATAAGAACGACGTCCATCCTTGCTATCCCAGGCTGCCGGCCTGGAACCCATCCTAGATCGAAGAAGAAGAAGAAGAAGAAGCAACTCCAAATGAACAATCAACGCGCTCGCGTCAAGTGATCTTTACCTGTACCTGCAACTGGTGTTGTAGTAATCTGTGAGCCACATGGGACTCAGCAATCTCATTTCCAAAGGTATCAAGACTAGCAAAGCTTAATGGGAGAGGCATGGTTAAGTGGTGAGGTTGCAGCATCGGCTAAGCATATATTTGGTAGCTAAACTTACGAGTACAAGAAATAAGAGGGGAAGATTTACGCTTAGCGGACGTGAACTACGGATGATCAAATGAATGATCCTGAACACCTACCTACGTGAGACATAACCCCACCATGTCCTCGATCGGAGAAAGAACTCACAGAAGAGACAGTCATGGTTACGCACATAGTTGGCATATTTTAGTTAAGTTACTTCAAGTTATCTAGATCAAGTGTTAAACAAAGTTTCCACGTTGCCACATAACCGCGGGCACGGCTTTCCGAAAAGATTTAACCCTGCAGGGGTGCTCCAACTAGTCCATCACAAATTACCACAAGCCGCATAGAAATCCTCAATCACGAAGCTCGCGATCTCGTCGGATTCCCTAGTGGAAAACCTCCACTCTGAGATTACCGAAAGCATCACCGGAATCCCGATGCACAAGATATCTCGTCAAAGGTAAAACTAATCCAGCAAGGCCGCCCGGCGTGTCGACAATCCCGATAGGAGCCGCGTATCTCGTTCTCAGGACACGACGGATAAGCACAGCGTACGGTGGCCTGATAGAAATCTCCCGAGTTGCCCCGGGTTGGCCCCGCAAACAGCTCTAGTTTTGGACCAGCACCAACAGCACTGGCCCCCGTGTATTATGTGAAATTACTCCTCGGGTTCATGACGCCCTATGCTTTCAGTATTAACAAGTTATTATGTTGGGAAAATGTAGTACCAATGTTGGGCCTTGCCAGACCAGCTTTAATCTAAAACGAATTATCAAGGGGGTCCCCATAACAACCCCGATCATGTTAGGAGCGCTCGTTTATGGAACATAACACCGGTAGCCAAAACTAAGGGGGCAAAGTTGGAACAAAACACCAGGCTAGAAAGGCCGAGCCTTCCACCTTTTACCAAGTATATAGGTCCATTAAATTAAATAGCATTTAAATATGGTGATATAACAAGGAACCCATGTTTTCACATGGAAGCAACTACATCTGCAACTAGCAACGCTATCAACAGGGTTAAGCAAGCGGTAACATAGCCAATCAGTGGTTTGCTAGGTCGAACAGGTTGAAGGTAATCATGGCATTGTTGAGAGGCTGATATTTAACATGTGGTAGGCAACGAGACATAAACGGTAGCAACGGTAAAACTAGCATGGCAATGATAGTAATGGTATCTGGGGAAATGGTCATCTTGCCTGAGATCCCGCTTGGAAGAAGAATGACTCCGTGAAGCAGACGAACCATCGTAGTCGAACGGGTCCTCACATTCCGACACGCTTGCGGAACTCTATCGAGACGGGCAAACCGTAAACAAACATCAACACAAATATTCACCACAGCAAAAGCAAGACATGATGCATACCCTAATATGATGCATGATCAGTTCAATGATGCAAGGAATGGCATGGCAATTCACCTCACGCAAACACTACACATTAAATGAAGCTCGATATGCAACGAGTTGCATACCGACGAAACTCCACGATTAATTATTTAATTCACTCCCGTTTATTTACACCGCAATATTTAATTATTGTTAACATGGCAAGGGTGTAGCGATGATCCTACATGTCCTAGTCGGTTAACACGCGGAGCATAGAACGAGCTACGGCACAAGAACACGCATCACAAGATAACATGCCATGAATGCGACATGCATGCGAGTTACAACATCACGGCAAGAAGGGAAAGAAGCATATGTCGCCACGGCGAGCGAGAGGGAACCATGGCGGCAAGACGGAAACGATGCAACGGCAACGCTCCTATCCCGATAACTCGTCGAGATATCGTGCCAACGTACTGGGAATGTGTGCGGGAACGGTAAATAAAGATGGGGTGATCCCGTATCTCGGGTTCCCATGTGTCGAGGCACGACGAAAGAAGACAACGAGCAACGGGCAACATACGGTGCATACATATATTCAACTCATACATCATATGTGTTCGGTACATGACACGTCTCATCGGTATACCTTTGACGCGTGCATATCGGAGCGGATCGGTTCGGTGAAGGGGAACAATGGTCGTCATGGACGTAGTGGAAGTCGTGGTCGTCGTGGAAGTAGTGGTACTCGGGTCTCGTCGACGGTAGTCGTTCGCTCGGCGTCGGTTCACGGTCTTCGGCGTCGGTAGTCGAACTCGTTTTCCGAAGATGGTCGGGGGTCGTCGAGGTACTCGGTGAACTTGTAGACGATCCACGGTGGCGGGGATGGGGCACGCGGCGACAGCAAGCGACACGACAGCAACATGCCACAAACTAACAACAACAACTAGCTTAGCAGCAAGGGATCGCTAGCATCTATCTAGCGGCAGCACACGACATCTGGCAACAGCAAGAGCAGCAGCAACTTGTAATAGTAGCCGCAAGCACATCAGGCAGCAAGAGCAACAACAATCGCAGCAACAGGCTCGGCAGCAGCTAGCAACTCGGCAACAGGGTCAGGCAAGCTAGCTGGCAGCAGGCACCATGGCGGCAGGAGCACGTTATGCCAGCAGTAGCAACATGCAAGCATCTAGCAAGGCAACGCAAGCATATCAGACGGCAAGCAGCACGGCGACACGGCGCGGCGGCAGGAGCAGCAACAACACATGCAAGCTTCAGCAACAACAACCTGCAGCTATAGCAACCGGGACAGCAACAACAACAACTTCAGGCAGCAGCAACACCAAGCAGCGGCAGCAGCAGGCTACACTAGCAGCAAACACGACAACAACAGCAGCGCACGCAGGCACCATCCCAGCAGCAGCAGCTAGCTCGGCAGCAGCAACGGCACACAACAGCGCGCAACAACTACAGCAGGCACAACAGCAACTACAGCGGCAACGGCACAACGCATCGCGGCAGCATGCCGACAACAACAACAGGCAGGGGAACGGCCAAGGCGGCTGCAGTTACCGGCAGCGAGAGGCGAGGCTGGGACAGCTCGAGCACGGCGGCACGGCGAGCTGCAAGCCGGCGCTCACAAGGGCCTCGCAACACCTCGGGTAGGATGGCGGCGACGCGCAGAGAGGGGGCCGTGGGCACGGAGCTCCTGCAGGTGGGCGGCAGCGAGCTGGAGAACGGCGAGCCGAGCCGAGGCGGCGGCGAGGGACGCCGGCGGCTGCGGCGCACGGAGGCGAGCGGGGGCGCACAGGGGAATCGGGACAAAGGGGAAGGATGCGGCGTAGGGAGGAAGAACGAGAGGAGGACGAGGGGATCGGGACTTGGGCGGCTAGGGAGGACGATGCGCCAGGAGGGGATAGGGGGCGGTCGCGTAGGGCAGGGGAGGGAGCCGGCTGGGCCTGGGCCGGCTCGAGAGGCTGGCTCTCTCCCCCATTGTTTTTTAAACCATTTTTTTAATCAGACAATTTAAAACGAAGAAAGCTTTTAACAAATAAAATAAAATAAAATAAAGGCTTTTGACTGTTTTGAAAAAAATATCCCCAACTATAAGAAATAGTTGGGCATTTTTAAAAGGAATAAGATAAAACCTTTGAAGAATTAAAATTAAAACCCTTTTGAAGAATAAAATGAAACCTCTTTTATTTAAAGAATAAAATAAAAGCCTTTTAATAGAGACAAGAAAATGAGATGGTTTTAAAATAAACAAAAGGAAAAAAATGAAATAAAAACCCAAGGGTTGCCCCCACATTTAATAAAAGGACCTTTTAAAAGAAGACATCTTTTTTTTAAAGGTGTTAAAACGGAAACTTAGCAAAATCACAAAATGAAATAAGAGGAGAGAGAGGGGGAACTTCTATCGCTCTACGACTCGGTGATCACTCGAAGCAGAACACTCCAAACACCACACGCGACAGACGATGCAAGATGCCATGCATGATGCGATGATGCAACTACTAAAAAAATAAGCACACGACGGAAACATAAATAAAGGGGAATCTTCTGGAACGTCGGTCTCGGGCTGTCACATACCCTGACTAAATACCAGGTTATAAATCATCCGTCTACTAGCATCTCTATCCAGAAAATCGTGGCGAACCATGCTGTCATAATCCAGATATTTCTCAGGGAGAAGCATCTCTCCTTCCTCTCCCAGTCTAATGGGTATCTCATAGTGTCTGGCAAGACGGGTAGCGTAGATACCTCCATAGACGACACCTTTAGAACGGTTCAGGTTCAACCGTTGAGCTACTATAGCGCCCAAGCTATAAGTCTTATCGTTATAAAGGCCTTCGCGCAAAACCGCAAGGTCTGGAGAACTAAGTGATCCAGCCTCCCCACGGCCAATCAAACATTTTCCCACAAATAGTGAGAAGCACCGAAGCACAGGAAAATGTATGCTAGCAATTCTAGCACGAGACACTCGTCTCTCCTCTCTCCAACAACAATAGAACCAATGAAATCCTCCAAGTCCCGTGGACGAGGGTCATGGATATCCCCAACATAAGGTAATTTGCATACATTGCAAAAATCCTGCATCGACATGCACTGGGGGACATCGTATATCATGAACTCAACCATGGGAGGATTCTTCCTTGGATAAAAGTTGAAGCTTTGAACAAAAATGTTGGTGAAGAGGAGGTATTGTGAGCACTTATCTTCAATGAACGCAGTAAGTCCTGCGTTCTCCACCAAGTAATAAAAGTCTTCATAAAGTTCGGCGGCGCGCAAAAATTCATCACTTCGCCACTCGCACGCTCGAACTTCTGTGACTCGAGGGACTACGTACTTGGGGTGGTTCTTCTCATCCTCCTTGGGGTTATGGCTTGAAGAGCCTCTCGAAAACCTCTTCATCTTTTCCTTTTTCTAGCTCTGAAAAATTCTGAAATTTTTAGAGACTTCGAAAGAAAAGTGAATGAAGATTAACCCAACTTGTAGCAACTACTCCTACTAGTGCCTAGAGACCGTATCACGCGCTAAAACTACCTGGGACCAGCTAAAATCAACCTTTCAAGCTCAAGAACAGGGTCACCAAGGTAGCAAGAATACGCGAAGGATAAAACACTAGAGCAAAAACTAATTAGACCAATGGTTCAGAGAATGGTGCTTTGAGTAAGGAGATCTAAAATCACAGCCAAATGAGCAGGAACACGGGTTTGAGCTGCGAAGCAATTTTTTCTGGAGGTGGAAGAAGAGGCTGGGAGCTAGAATGAGTGGAGGGGGTGCCTGTGGGCCCCACAAGCTTGCACCCCGCCACCAGGGGGGTAGGTGGCGGTGGCAGGGCTTGTGGCCCACTGGTGAGGCCCCCAGGCCAGCTCTTAGGCCCAAAAAAATTCAAAAATTCCAGAAAAAATCATACTAAATTTTCAGGACCATCGGAGAACTTTTATTTTCGAGGTATTTTTATCCGGGACGCTAAAACAGAAAACAGGAAAAGCTAACTAATTCTATCATTTTTCTTCTAAGCAACAGAAAATGAAAGCTTAAAACAGAGGTATGTGACTCTTTGATTCGTCCCTTTCATGGTCATCGAAATAAATCCGTCAATGGGGTTGATCAAATCCTTATGACAAAACCTTCTCAAATCGCAAGAGAGAACGGAGAATTTTCAAATAGTCACTAAGTCACCTCAATGGAGATATGTATCTCCCCAACAAGCAAATCATACTTCATCTTGACACGAGGAATAGGGCATTCAAAGCTCGCAATGAGAATCGATGAAGTCTTTTTGATAGCATTGATGGAATGTACATGATATCGTTTCTTTGGAAAGTGCACTGTGTGCTCATTACCGTTGACATGGAAAGTGACATTGCCTTTGTTGCAATCTATAACAGCCCCTGCAGTGTTTAAAAAGGGTCTTCTGAGGATGACAGCCAAGGCATCGTCCTCGGGAATATCCAAGATAACAAAGTTTGTTAAGATAGTGGTGTTAGCAACCACAACAGGCACATCCTCACAAATGCCGATAGGGAAAGAAGTTGATTTGTCGGCCATTTGCAGAGAAATTTCAGTGGGTGTCAACTTATCCAATTCAAGTCTATGATAAAGAGAGAGCGGCTTAACACTAAGATCGGCTCCAAGGTCACATAAGGCAGTTCTTACGTAGTTTCCTTTAATGGAGCAAAGTATAGTGGGCACTCGGGATCACCAAGTTTCTTAGGAGTTCCACCTTTGAAAGTGTAATTGGCAAGCATGGTGGAGATCTCAAGATCTGGTATCTTCCATTTATTAGTCACGATATCTTTCATGTACTTGGCATACGGAGACATCTTGAGCATATCAGTAAACCGCATCTGCAGAAAGATGGGTCTTATCATCTGAACGAAGCGCTCAAAATCCTCATCATCCTTTTTCTTGGATGGCTTAGGAGGAAATGGCATAAGTCTCTGAACCCATGGCTCCCTTTCTTTACCATGCTTCCTAGCAGTGAAGTCATTCTTATCGTATTTCTTAGGTTGTGGGTTATCAGGATTAACCATAGGTTCAATCTCCACATCCTCATCATTGCTAGGTTGAGCATTATTATGAACATCACTGTCCATATTGTCACCACGTTCATGTTCATCACCAGATTGTGTTTCTGCATCAGACGCAGAAATATCATTAGGTTCTTCCGGTGTGACGGTATTTGGTGAACTGGCATGCAGGCTTCTATCATCCTTCTTCTTCTCCTTAGGATGAATGGGTGTATCAGCATTGATTCCTTGAGAATCTTGATCAATTCTCTTAGGATGACCTTCAGGATACAAAGGTTCCTGAGTCATTTTGCCTCCTCTAGTAATTACTCTGATAGAGTTGTCATTCAATTCATTGAGCAAGTCATTCTGAGCTTTAAGTACTTGTTCTACCTGAGTAGTAATCATAGAGGCATGTTTACTCAGAAGCTTCAGATTGTTGACATTTGTGTCTACACAAGCACTTAAATGGCTAAGCATACGAGTACTTTGTTCCAAATGTCTGCTAACATAATCATTGAAACTCTGTTGTTTGGCAACAAAGTTGTCAAATTCATCAAAGCATAGGCTAGCAGCTTTATAAAAAGGAATATCACTCTCATCAAACCTACGCATAGAATTTACTTCTACTACCTGTATCGGGTTATCGATACCATGGATCTCTTCGATAGGTGGTAGATTTTTGACATCTTCAGATCTAATGCCTTTCTCTTGCATAGATTTCTTGGCTTCTTGCATATCTTCGGGACTAAGGAATAGAATACCTATTTTCTTAGGAGTTGGCTTAGGAGGTGGTTCGGGAATAGTCCAAGCATTATCGTTGATCAGGATGTTATTCAGTAGGGTCTCAGCTTGTTCTACAGTTCGTTCCCTAAAAACACAACCGACACAACTATCTAGGTGGTCTCTAGAGGCATCGGTAAGTCCGTTATAGAGGATATCAAGTATCTCGTTCTTCTTAAGAGGGTCATCAGGCAAAGCATTATGTACCTCAACGAGCCTCCCAAAAGCTTGTGGAAGACTCTCTTCTTGGAGTTGAGCAAAGTTGTATATTTCCTGCAAGGCAGTTTGCTTCTTATGGGCAGGGAAATATTTCTCACAGAAGTAATAGACCATCTCTTGGGGACTACTCACACATCCAGAAGCAAGAGAGGTGAACCAGGCTTTAGCATCATCCTTTAGAGAGAAAGGAAACAACTTAAGGATATAGTAGTGGCGGATCTTCTCCTCATTAGTGAAAAGGGTGGCTATTTCGTGTAGTTTGGCAAGATGGGCTATGACCGTCTCAGACTCATAACCGTGAAAAGGATCAGATTCAACTAGAGAGATTATCTCAGGATCGACAGAGAATTCATAATCCTTATCGGTGATAAAGATGGGTGAAGTGGCAAACTTCGGGTCATATTTCATCTTAGCTTCCCGAGATTTTTCCTTCCACTTGGCAAGTAATTTCTCAGCGTCATAGGCATCCTTACACGCAAGAAAATCCTCAGCTATCTCTCCCTCCATAACGTAACCCTCAGGTATATCACGTAATTCATATCTAGGAGAGCTAGATCTAGCACGGGCAAAAGCAGGTTCTATCTCAATAGTATCGGCAGTATCAGAAGCATCACGAGCATTGACAGTAACTCTAGCAATATGAGCATCAATGTCACGCCCAAGATGCGACCCTATCCTCAATTTGGCGCGAAGGCCTCGTCAGGGATAGAAGCGCATCTCGTCGTGTCGCAAGAATGGATATCGTTACAAGTACATGTACTGAAAAGAAGATATATATATATATACATACATACATATATATATATATAATTGGCTTACACTCACCACAAGCTACATCAGAGTCACATCAGTACATTACATAATCATCATGAAGAAGGGTAGGATCCGACTACGTACAAAAACAAACGAGAAAAGAAGAACGACGTCCATCCTTGCTATCCCAGGCTGCCGGCCTCGAACCCATCCTAGATCGATGAAGAAGAAGAAGAAGAAGAAGCAACTCCAAATGAACAATCAACGCGCTCGCGTCAAATAACCTTTACCTGTACCTGCAACTGGTGTTGTAGTAATCTATGAGCCACAGGGGACTCAACAATCTCATTTCCAAAGGTATCAAGACTAGCAAAGCTTAATGGATGAGGCATGGTTAAGTGGTGAGGTTGCAGCAGCGGCTAAGCATATATTTGGTGGCTAACTTACGAGTACAAGAAAATAAGAGGGGGAAGATCTACGCATAACGGACATGAGCTACACATGATCAAATGAATGATCCTTAACACCTACCTACGTCAGACATAACCCCACCGCGTCCTCGATCGGAGAAGGAACTCACGAAAGAGACAGTCACGGTTACGCACACAGTTGGCAAGTTTTATTTAAGTTAACTTCAAGTTATCTAGAACCAGTGTTAAACAAAGTTTCCACGTTGCCACATAACCGCGGGCACGGCTTTCCGAAAGATTTAACCCTGCAGGGGTGCTCCAACTAGTCCATCACAAATTACCACAAGCCGCATAGAAATCCTCGATCACGACACTCACGGTCTCGTCGGATTCCTTAGTGGAAAACCTCAACTCTGAGATTACCCAAAGCATCACCGGAATCCCGATGCACAAGATATCTCATCAAAGGTAAAACTAATCTAGCAAGGCCGCCCGACGTGTCGACGTACCCGATAGGAGCCGCGTATCTCGTTCTCAGGACACGATAGATGGAACTAGCTACGACTGCCAAACCTCGAGTTTCCTCGCGGTGGCCCCGCAGGCACACCGTTTGGGACCAACACCATCAGCACTGGCCCCCCTGTTTATGTAAAATTACTCCTCGGGTAGCGCTAACTCCCTATGCATTTCAGTGTTATCAGAATTATTATGTTGGGCAAATGTAACACCAAAGTTGGGCCTTGCCAGGCCAGCTTTAATCTAAAACGAATTATCAAGGGGGTCCCCATAACAACCCCGATCGTGTTAGGAGCGCTCAATTATGGAACATAACACCGGTAGCCGAAACTAAGGGGGCAAAGGTGGAACAAAACACCAGGCTAGAAAGGCCGAGCCTTCCACCTTTTACCAACTATATAGGTGCGTTAAATTAAATAGCATTTAATAGGGTGATATGACAAGGAACCCATGCTTTCACATGGAAGCAACTGCACCTGCAACTAGCAACGCTACACAGGGTTAAGCAAGCGGTAACATAGCCAATCAGTGGTTTGCTAGGTTGAACAGATTGAAGGTTTTCATGGCATTGTTGAGAGGCTGATATTTAACATGTGGTAGGCAACGAGACATAATCGATAACAGCGATAAAACTAGCATGGCAATGATAGTAATGGTATCTCGGGAAATGGTCATCTTGCCTGAGATCCCGCTTGGAAGAAGAATGACTCCGTGAAGCAGACGAACCGACGTAGTCGAACGGGTCCTCACATCCGACACGCTTGCGGAACTCTATCGATACGAAGGAAACCGGAAACAAGAATCAACACACGAAATTCACCACACGATGCACAACACAAATGATGCATGAGCAGCTGAATACATGCAAGTCACAGCATGACAATTCACACAAACAAACACTACACATTAAGTGAAGTTCAATATGAAACGAGTTGCGTATTGACGAAACTCCATGTTTATTTATTTAGTACTATCCCGATTAGATACACGACATCATTAAATGTGATTAAACATGGAAAGAGGTGAAGCGTAATTAAACTACCTATCTAGGCATTTTAAATGAGGTCGGAAATGACACATAGCACCTCCAAGACGACCTCACATGTTAATTTACAATTCTGTCCAGATCTGAACTAACACATTTAATTGGTTGTTAAACAAAATAACAAATAGGTTCACGTGATTCTACACGTCATTTCAAGCAATTTACACATAGAGATCATCTACAACGGAGCTACGGATCAAAAGATACAAGCACCACAAGATATGATGGCATGAATGCAATATGTGTGCAACGTCGGTCACGAGCACTTCGAAACATACAACCAGCAAGAGAAAATGAAACTACACGAGATTCTAAGCAAGTTTCATATAGAACACAATCAAAACGGAGCAACGGTTCAACAACTACGAGCAAAACCAGAAATCACTACAATCTGCCAAAATCAGCCACATAGCATTTTCTACGCTCCACAAATACGAGCTACTCAACTCCAAATGGCTCCAACAAGGCATGAGACGAAAGAGGGCAAGAAGCACTACCACATAAAACCAACAACACCTAGCATGGCATCAAGGATCACTAGGGAAAGAAGTCACAAAATGGCATCTCACACACTATTCAGACTTAGTGAAAATAACACTTCATGAAAGTGCAGTTTTTGATCTGAAGCCATATTGACAGCAGCAAAAACATAAGCTACAGGACTCCAAATGGCATGAAAATTCACATCATGCTAGAGAAACACAAGGGCTACAACTAACTCCATTGCACCAACCTCAAAAGAGCTACAAATCACAAGATACAAGCAAGACAAGACATCAACAAAATATAACAGATTCCAGACTTACAAATATTTCAGCACCTCCAAATCAGCACTATTTCTAGCAACTAGAGAGCAAGCAAACCACGCCTAAACATGCATTACTATTGCAACCAAAATACCAGAGGCTAGAGTAAACATCAAAGAACAACTCCCTAGTTGACAATTTAATCAAACGGTGCGCGGAATAAATCCTACGAAATAAACAAGAGGGCAACATCACAAAATATCGCGCGAACTAACTTGCTCAAAAGCTAAAACTAATAGCATAGAAAAATCATTTTTCTACCCCGAAAACATATAAAATATGTAGGGTTGCACAACAAAATAATGGCACACGAAAATGCGAGAAAATAACCTAGACACGGAAAAATAAACTAGCGCAATACCCTACACGCAAAAATACAAATGACGGCTCTAAAAATACATGGAAAAATGGTTCCTAAAACATGGGCATTTAACCTACGGCATACGAGAAATCTGGACACGCACGAGAAATTAATACGGGATGAAACCTATAGAAACAACACGTTATTCTAGGCATCCGGCATGCTAAATGACGTCAAACAAATATGCAAGTTGTAAATTCGTAATCTACGCGAAATTCTACACGAAATACATATCTAATACATCGCGATCCGACATACGGATAATAATCTACGGGCATTCTAATATCTAGCAAAACCTGGAATTAAATAAATATCCGGGAAAATCCAAAATCTAAACGGGTCGAATCTCTTATGGCCCGAAACTGTACACAGGCGCAGCTTAGCTAAATGGCGCCGGCGGCAGGGAATAGGGCTCGGGGGAAAAGGCTCACCTCGGACCTTGGCCCGGCTCGAGGAGCAGGCCGAGGGGGCGCGCTGGGCCTCGCTCGGGCGCTCGCCAGGCGCTAGCTGGGCCGCGGTGCTCCTGGGCCTGGGGCGAGGCAGCTGGCCAGCCCAGGCATCGGTTGGGCAGGGAGCGAGGCGCTGCCCCTGTCCAGCACGAGGCCGGCCATGGCAGCGGCAGCACGGTGCGCAGGCGGCGGTGGCACGGGTTCCCGGCGGGTCGAGGAAGGCGGGGGAAGGCGGCGCTGGATAGATCCAGCCGTCGGGGTTGCGTTCCTGGCGGCGGCGGCTCGAGGCGACTCCTGGACGAGGAGATCGGGCGCGCGCTGGATCTGGGACTACGGCGGCCGAAGGAGACTCTGAGCGGCGGCGATTGTCGACGACGTGGGACGGGGCCGGTCCTAGTGGGTGCTCCGGCGACTCGGGCTCGCCGGACGGCGCAGGTCGAGGCGGGCGGCGGCCCGGGACGGCGCGACGCGAGGGGGCGGCCTGGCCTACGGTGGCGCACCGGCCAGGGCAGGCGGCGGCGGTTGCCTCGGGCCGAGATGGGCTCGGGAGGGCCTGCCTCGGGCTCGCGGGCCCGGCGGCGGCGTAGAGGAGGAGAGAGAGGTGGGAGAGGCAATTAGGGTTAGGATGGCTGCGCGGATTTCAAGGCAGGGGGTAGGGTTGGTGTCTAAAATTACCCGGGTGCTATTTATAGACAAATGGGGGGGGCTAGGTTTAGCGAAATTCCGCCCCGGTTTCAAGCGCGCGGCCGGATTCGACTAATTCTGAACGAGGGAACGGTTACGAGGCCGTGTAGAGGGGATATCCAGGGACGAGAGGGAGAACGGGCGGCGCGGCAACGAATTTTAAAACACCGACAAATGTCCGACGAATAACCAAAGACGGTGCCGCTACGATCGACCTTTCGGGTACCAGACGGTCTCCGATCGACGAAATTCGACAGGCGGCCTAGCTATAACTAATCACGACCGCATGCCAAGTTTCACCCCGATGAGAGAAAGTTTTACGCGCACTTTTAAAACAGGGTTCGACGATGCCGTGGGCGCGTGCGTGTGCGGTCGGGCTCAGAACAGACAACGACGAGAACCGGCAACTAACAACGGATGCAACTTTTGAAAACTGGCGGCAACGGAGATGCCGGTGTAATGCAGATGATGCGCATGATGCGATGATGATGCGACAAAATAAAATAGACACACGACGAAAACGGAATAGAAGGGGAATCTTCTGGAACGTCGGCATCGGGCTGTCACAACTCTCCTACACTACAAGAGGATCTCGCCCCGAGATCCAAGAATGAAAGGGGGAGAGGATGAGAAAGAACAAGAGGCAAAACTTAGTCGCTTCTTTGACAAACGAGTGAAACCAACGATCCTTGAAGGTTGCAAAGAGATGAGGAATGATATGAGAAAGAAGCAAGAATTCACGGTAAATTTCGGCAACACTTCGCTAGGAAAATGGGACAAAAAATTCGATAAGATGGTAGAAATAGACAATATTCACAACAAACAAGTAAATAGAGCAAGGGAACACCATGACCTTGATAGAACAACATAATAGACCCAAAAGAGCAACATCACAATGCCTCCGGAACAATAGAATAGGAACTAGCTCATACGAAAGAAGAGAATGAAGAGAGAATGACAACTATCATCACAATAGGATTGAAGAGCCTCCGGACAGAGAATTGACGTAGTGGTTGGAAAACCAACAACGAAAAGAACAAGATAGTAGTGGGCTTATGAAAATCATCTCGACAAATATGAGGTGACAAACAACCACTAAAAGAAACAAGGATAGATTGGGAGCAACAAGATATGAACAATCTTACACCAAGAGGATGCTTTGAGAACTTAGATTAAAGACAAGCACCATGATAGCACAATCCATAGGAAAAGCTTTAGGTGAAATCCAAACCAAGATAGCTCAATGAAGAAACCATGAGTTAAGAATAATCTCATGATCAAAGGATTTGTGGGTTTAATTATCTCATTCTTGAAAGGAAATCTCTTCGAGGCTCCTACACTAACAAGAATGCTATAATACCACCTCAAAGGATGAAGGAAGAACAATGCACTAGAGATGCAATTGAAAGTATACTTGAGGTTCTCCAACAAGAATCTTGAAGAACACTTGAGAAATAATTGATATCATGAGCCGCTCCGAAAGAAGAATTGAAATCACTATGAACAAGAATAAGAATTATGTTATGCTTATCCTTCATCAAGTTTAATTGATGACAAGCAATGGATTTAGCATATCACTTATTCTACTAGAAATGAATCTTGAAGAGGCAGAGAGATAAGCACCACTTGAGGCATGATTGAAGGACGCACCGGTAAGAATTCACAACTGAATGGGAATTCCAAGAATGCATGGAAACACATGAGAATGAAGAGATCATGATCCACCTGAAAGAAAACTTGAACAAAGCACCGGATAATCGAGAGACGAACGAAGAGACAATAATTGAGAAGAATTGAGGATGAAAGCTGAAAGCTGAGAACGAAGAATCTTCTGAAATGATGGCCTTCGGAGGAACGAGAATGAAAACAACTCAGAAAACCACCGGATAGCGAGAAATGGATTCTCATGATTGGAACAAATTCAAGATGATAACATGAAGCTGAAATGACGAATATCCAAGAGAATAGACCAAGATTGAGAGAAACACTCCTTCAGATTTCCAAGCTGAGAATGATGATGAGAAACAACACCACGAATAACTGAGACACTCCGAAATAAAGAAGAATGCAAGGTTGAGCCAAATATGAGAATTAATTCGAATAGATTTTTGGAGAAGGGATATGACTGATGAAATTCATACTTACGTCATAGTTGAAAAGAATTAATGATCTCCAGGAAAAGATTAAAAAAAAAGCCAGGAAAGATCTTGGGAAAGAACCTGTGGGTTATGGGTCCACTCAAAGAAACCACCGTTAGAAAAGATTGCTTAGAAGAGAGATATTGCACCGGTATGAAGAGAACTAGATGAGGTTGAGAACCTCAAAATAATTGAAAAGACTGGAAAGAAGAACTACAGAGATAACTTCAATGCTCCGGATCAAAAGAGAGAAATGAATACCAAGACAGGCTCATAAAAATTTCCGACATGGAAAAGAATTACAAGGATGAATGGATTAGATGACACGGACAACAAAATTTAATTCACTGGAAAGATGACAAGAATGAATAAAGATGAACACGAAGCTCGTGAGAATCTTCACAACGAATCACCGGGTAAGAGAGAAAAGAACAGACAACGGAAGCACATGAAAAGAAAACTCTTGGATGAAAACTGAATCATTGAGAAAAAGGGCAGGAGGGTGGGGAAAAACAAAGACAACTTGGGACGGATGAGACAAACTTCGGAAAGAAATGAGAGATTGATCTTGCAAAATTGGAGAGGATTGAATTTACTTGGAGAGAAACACACCGGTTGGAAAAGAATTAACATAACAACTCCGGTTGACAAGAATTGATATGACAACCTGATTGAACAAAATAATATGCATTCACATAAAAAATTATGAGAACACCTTTTGGAAAGATCTGAAATCACCGCATGACATCGAAGCAACTTGAATTACCATATTCAACAAAACAAAGGGTGTGGCTTGCAATTATCCAGAACAAACTCATGAGAAAGATTTCGTTCGATATTTTCGTGGACAGGATCGCACGGGCTCGATTTTACAGTAGCCATCAAGTGCAAGGCAGTGCACCCGACATACGTAGCGTCCCCGAGTCGTAGCAAGCTACAAGGACTCTTTAAGACACAACGTGTACCACTATAAGTCGACCGTGAACAGACGAATCCACTAGATGTCGAACCCCAACCTAACATCATGCATTTGTTAGAAGATTGTCCTATAAGCAACTACTAGAATTCCCACCTATGAATTCCCGAAATATCTGGTCATGCAATCTGGTACACAGATACAAGGAGTAATATCACACAACTCCTATACTAACCCATCACCTATATCACATCCGTCAACACACGACCAGAATCTCGGACCTTCATCTACAACAGACCCTTGTGATCACAACGATACAAAGTATGGCAGTACTCCCGAACAATCTGCACCAGTACTCGGGACATCGGGGTTATCTCACCACTACTAGTATTGAAGCAATTACGAACATCCTTCGTTCTGAGATACTAAGAAATCTGAATGATAACGATGTGCTCAAGAATCCCCTGGAGCTCAACTCCCCTAAAACTCAAAGCAGATAGGAGGCACCAAGACAGAACTCCGTCACATCGGCATCATATAGATTCCAAAGATATCCACGTGATCCTAAAAAAATTTTGAGTGCAAAGAGGAGTAGAATTAAATTATTACGTCAAGATTCCTCACGAGAGCTTAGAAGAGGAGAAAAAGAATCCTACTCTCCGATATATAACTAGACTCAAAGTAGTTTTTCACTAGACTCGACTCGGCCAAGTTCGATCAATCAGGGGGGCTCCTAGGTCGGTACTGCTCTGATACCAACTTGTCACGCCCAAGATGTGACCCTATCCTCAATTCGGTACGAAGGCCTCGTCAGGGATAGAAGCGCATCTCGTCGTGTCGCAAGAATGGATATCGTTACAAGTACATGTACTGAAAAGAAGAGATATATATATAGAATTGGCTTACACTCGCCACAAGCCACATCAGAGTCACATCAGTACATTACATAATCATCATGAAGAAGAGCAGGGTCCGACTACAAACGAAAACAAACGAGAAAAGAAGAACGACGTCCATCCTTGCTATTCCAGGCTGCCGGCCTGGGACCCATCCTAGATCGATGAAGAAGAAGAAGAAGAAGCAACTCCAAATGAACAATCAACGCGCTCGCGTCAAATAACCTTTACCTATACCTGCAACTGGTGTTGTAGTAATCTCTGAGCCACAGGGGACTCAGCAATCTCATTTCCAAAGGTATCAATACTAGCAAAGCTTAATGGGTGATGCATGGTTAAGTGGTGAGGTTGCAGCAGCGGCTAAGCATATATTTGGTGGCTAACTTACGAGTACAAGAAAATAAGAGGGGGAAGATCTACGCATAATGGACGTGAGCTAATGATGATCAAATGAATGATGCTTAACACCTACCTACGTCAGACATAATCCCACCATGTCCTCGATCGGAGAAGGAACTCACGAAAGAGACAGTCACGGTTACGCACACAGTTGGCAAGTTTTATTCAAGTTAACTTCAAGTTATCTAGAACCAGTGTTAAACAAAGTTTCCACATTGCCACATAACCGCGGGAACGACTTTCCGAAAGATTTAACCCTGCAGGGGTGCTCCAACTAGTCCATCACAAATTACCACAAGCCGCATAGAGATCCTCGATCACGACAGTCGCGATCTCGTCGGATTCCTTAGTGGAAAACCTCAACTCTGAGATTACCCAAAGCATCACCGGAATCCCGATGCACAAGATATCTCGTCAAAGGTAAAACTAATCCAGCAAGGCCGCCCGACGTGTCGACGTACCCGATAGGAGCCGCGTATCTCGTTCTCACGACACGACGGATGGAACTAGCTACGGGTGTCAAACCTCGAGTTTCCTCGCGGTGGCCCCGCAGGCAGACCGTTTGGGACCAACACCATCAGCACTGGCCCCCCTGTTTATGTAAAATTACTCCTCGGGTAGCGCTAACTCCCTATGCATTTCAGTGTTATCAGAATTATTATGTTGGACAAATGTAACACCAAAGTTGGGCCTTGCCAGACCAGCTTTAATCTAAAACGAATTATCAAGGGGGGTACCCATAACAACCCCGATCGTGTTAGGAGCGCTCAATTATGGAACATAACACCGATAGCCGAAACTAAGGGGGCAAAGGTGGAACAAAACACCAGGCTAGAAAGGCCAAGCCTTCCACCTTTTACCAAGTATATAGGTGCATTAAATTAAATAGCATTTAATAGGGTGATATGACAAGGAACCCATGCTTTCACATGGAAACAACTGCACCTGCAACTAGCAACGCTACATAGGGTTAAGCAAGCGGTAACATAGCCAATCAGTGGTTTGCTAGGTTGAACAGATTGAAGGTTTTCATGGCATTGTTGAGAGGCTGATGTTTAACATGTGGTAGGCAATGAGACATAATCGATAGCAGCGATAAAACTAGCATGACAATGATAGTAATGGTATCTAGGGAAATGGTCATCTTGCCTGAGATCCCGCTTGGAAGAAGAATGACTCCGTGAAGCAAACGAACCGACGTAGTCGAACGGGTCCTCACATCCGACACGTTTGCGGAACTCTATCGAGACGAAGGAAACCGGAAACAAGAATCAACACACGAAATTCACCACACGATGCACAACACAAATGATGCATGAGCAGCTGAATACATGCAAGTCACGGCATGACAATTCACACAAACAAACACTACACATTAAGTGAAGTTCAATATGCAACGAGTTGCGTATTGACGAAACTCCACGTTTATTTATTTAGTACTATCCCGATTAGATACACGACATCATTAAATGTGATTAAACATGGCAAGAGGTGAAGCGTAATTAAACTACCTACCTAGGCATTTTAAATGAGGTCGGAAATGACACATAGCACCTCCCAGACGACCTCACATGTTAATTTACAATTCTGTCCAGATCTGAACTAACACAATTAATTGGTTGTTAAATAGCAAAACAAATACGTTCACGTGATTCTACGCGTCATTTCAAGCAATTTACACATAGAGATCATCTCCAACGGAGCTACGGATCAAAAGATACAAGCACCGCAAGATATGATGGCATGAATGCAATATGTGTGCAACGTCGGTCACGAGCACTTCAAAACATACAACCAGCAATAGAAAATGAAACTACACGAGATTCTAAGCAAGTTTCATATAGGACACGATCAAAACGGAGCAACGGTTCAACAACTACGAGCAAAACAAGAAATCACTACAATCTGCAAAAATCAGCCACATAGCATTTTCTACGCCCCACAAATACGAGTTACTCAACTCCAAATGGCTCCAACAAGGCATGAGACGAAAGAGGGCAAGAATCACTACCACATACAACCAACAACACCTAGCATGGCATCAAGGATCACTAGGGAAATAAGTCACAAAATGGCATCTCACACACTATCCAGACTTAGTGAAAATAACACTTCATGAAAGTGCACTTTTCGATTGAAGCCATATTGACAGCAGCAAAACCATAAGCTACAGGACTCGAAATGGCATGAAAATTCACAGCATGCTAGAGAAACACAAGGGCTACAAAAAACTCCATTGCACCAACCTCAAAAGAGCTACAGATCACAAGATACAAGCAAGACAAGACAACAACAAAATATAACAGATTCTAGACTTAGAAATATTTCAGCACCTCCAAATCAGCACTATTTCTAGCAACTTGAGAGTAAGCAAACCACACCTAAACATGCATTACTATTGCAACCAAAATACCATAGGCTAGAGTAAACATCAAAGAACAACTCCCTAGTTGGCAACTTAATCAAACGGTGCACGAAATAAACAAGAGGGCAACATGACAAAATATCGCATGAACTAACTTGCTCAAAAGCTAAAACTAATTGCACAGAAAATTCCCATGGATTTTTCTACCCCGAAAACATATAAAATATGTGGGGTTGCACAACAAAATAATGCCACACGAAAATGCGAGAAAATAACCTATACACGGAAAAATAAACTAGCGCAATACCCTACACGCAAAAATACAAATGACTGCTCTAAAAATACATGGAAAAATGGTTCCTAAAACATGGGCATTTAACCTATGGCATACGAGAAATCTGGACACACACGAGAAATTAATACGGGATGAAACCTATAGAAACAACACGTTATTCTAGGCATCCGGCAAGCTAAACAACGTCAAACAAATATGCAAGTTGTAAATTCGTAATCTACGTGAAATTCTACACGAAATACATATCTAATACATCGCGATCCGACATGCAGATAATAATCTACGGGCATTCTAATATCTAGCAAAACCTGGAATTAAATAAATATCCGGGAAAATCCTAAATCTAAAAGGGTCGAATCTCTTATGGCCCGAAACTGTACACACGCGCAGCTTAGCTAAACAGCGCCGGCGGCAGGGAATAGGGCTCGGGGGGAAAGGCTCACCTTGGGCCTTGGCCCGGCTGGAGGAGACGGCTGGAGGAGCAGGCCGAGGGGGCGCACTGGGCTTGGCTCGGGCGCTGGCCAGGCGGTAGCTGGGCCGCGGTGCTCCTGGGCCTCGGGCGACGCAGCTGGCCGACCCAGGCGTCGGTTGGGCTGGGAGCGAGGCGCTACCCCTGTCCAGCATGAGGCCGGCCATGGCGGCGGCAGCACGGTGCACAGGCGGCGGCGGCGGCACGGGTTCCCGATGGGTCGAGGAAGGCGGGGGAATGCGGCGGTGGATAGATCCGGCCGTCGGGGTTGCGTTCCTGGCGGCGGCGGTTCGAGGCGACTCCTGGACGAGGAGATCGGGCGCGCTCTGGATCTGGGACTATGACGGCCGGAGGAGACTCTGAGCGGCGGCGACTGTCGACGACGTGGGACGGGGCCGGTCCTAGCAGGTGCTCCGGCGACCGGGGCTCGCCGGACGGCGCAGGTCGAGGCGGGAGGCGGCCCGGGACGGCGCGGCGCGAGGGGGCGGCCTGGCCTGCGGTGGCGCATCGGCCAGGGCACGCGGCGGCGGTTGCCTCGGGCCGAGATGGGCTCGGGAGGGCCTGCCTCGGGCTCGCGGGCCCGGCGGCGACGCAGAGGAGGAGAGAGAGGTGGGAGAGGCAATTAGGGTTAGGATGGCTGCACGGATTTGGAGGCAGGGGGCAGGGTTGTTGTCTAAAATTACCCGGGAGCTATTTATAGACAAATGGGGGGGGGGCTAGGTTTAGCGAAATTCCGCCCCGGTTTCAACCGCGCGGTCGGATTCGACTAATTCCGAATGCGGGAACGGTTACGAGGCCGTGTAGAGTGGATATCCGGGGACGAGAGGGAGAACGGGCGACGCGGCAACGAATTTTAGAACACCAGACGAATAACCGAAGACGGTGCCGCTACGATTGACCTTTCGGGTACCAGACGGTCTCCGATCGCGACGAAATTCGACAGGCGACCTAGCTATAACTAATCACGACCGCATGCCAAGTTTCACCCCGATGAGAGAAAGTTTTACGCACACTTTTAAAACAGGGTTTGACGATGCCGCGGGCGCGTGCGTGTGCGGTCGGGCTCAGAACAGACAACGACGAGAACCGGCAACTAACAACGGATGCAACTTTTGAAAACTGGCGGCAACGGAGATGCCGATGCAATGCAGATGATGCACATGATGCGATGATGATGCGACAAAATAAAATAGATACACGACGAAAACGGAATAGAAGGGGAATCTTCTGGAACTTCGGCATTGGGCTGTCACAATCAAGGAACACCCCTAGTGGAACATCAGGCAAAGTAGTATCTCTAGCAGTATCAAGCATAAAATCATCTGGCAAAATAGCATCTCTAGCATCATCAAGCACATGCGACATATCAAGATTTCTAGCAGGAGGTGATGTCGCAAACTTACTCAAAACTGAAGGTGAATCAAGTGCAGAGCTAGATGGCAATTCCTTACCTCCCCTCGTAGTTGAGGGCAAGACTTTGGTCTTCGGATCCTTCAGATTCTTCATAGTGATCAGCAGATATAAATCCCAAGTGACTCAGAGAATATAGCAATACCTCCTTGGCAATGGCGCCAGAAAAATGCTTCATGTCAACTATTCTTCCCCTTGCAATGGCATCAGAAGAATGCTGATTGCAATCCCGGCAATCGAAACTTAGAAGAATGTTGTTGACGCCCACCAGCGCGTGGGATCGTAGCAGTTTTCGAGGGTAGAGTATTCGACCCAAATTTGTTGATTCGCACGACGGGAGGTGAGAGAATACTCTCAAGTATTAGCAGTTGAATTGTCAGATTCAATCACACCTGAAAGATTAGTATCTGTGAGCAAAGTAGTAACAACAAGTAGCGAGTAACGGCAGTGGCAAGGAACAACAGTAGTGACAGCAGTAACAAGTAGCAATAGTAGCAAGCGGCAGTAGTAGCAACAGTAGCAGCAGAGCAAGACAAGTAACAACAGTAGCAACAGTAGTAGTAGTAGCAGAGCAAGACAAGTAACAGCAGTGGCAACAGTAGTAGCAGCAGCACAGCAAGACAAGTAACAGTAGTAGGACAAACTCGTAGGCAATGGGTCGGTGATTTGTTTGGATGATATTCATCATGCAACAACTGTAACACGGAGAGATATGTGGCTAGCTCCCGTTCGTCAATGTGATGTAGGCATGCATTCCGTGTGTCGTCATACGTGCTTAGGGAAAAGAACTTGCATGACATCTATTGTCCATCCCTCCCGTGGCAGCGGGGTCCAAAAGGAAACTACGGGATATTAAGGTTCTCGTTTTAATAAAGAACCAGACCAACACATTAGCACTTGGTGAACACATGAACTCCTCAAACTATGGTCATCACCGGGAGTGGTTCCAGTTATTGTCACTCCGGGGTTGCCGGATCATAACACATAGTAGGTAACTACAACTTGCAAGATCGGATCTAAAACACACATATATTGGTGACAACATAATAATTTCAGATATGAAATCATGGCACTCGGGCCCTAGTGACAAGCATTAAGCATGGCAAAGTAGTAGCAACATCAGTCTAAGAACATAGTGGATACTAGGGATCTATCCCCAGCGAAACTAACTCGATTACATGGTAAATCTTATCCTACTCATCACCGCCCAGCGAGCCTACGAATAGATTACTCACGAACGACGAAGAGCTTCATGGAATTGGAGAGGGAAGAAGGTTGATGATGACGATGGCGACAATTTCCCCTCTCCGGAGCCCAAGACGGACTCCAGATCTGCCCTCCAGATGAAGAACAGGTGGTGGCGGCGCCTCCGTATCGCAAACGCGACGAAAACTTCTCTTTTTATTTTTTCTGGGACGAAAGGGGACTTATAGACCCGAGGTTGTGGGTGGCAGAGCCGTGTGGGCCCCACAAGCCTGCCCACCGCCACCATGGGGGTGGTGGCCAAGCCAGGGCTTGTGGCCCACTGGCCCACCCCCTCAGGTGGAACTTGGCGCAGATATTTTCCTTATTTTCCAAAACTGCTCCCCGTAAATTTTCAGGGCGCTTGGAGAACTTTGATTCCTGCAGAAAAATAACACCAAGGCAATTCTGCTGAAAACAGCGTCAGTCCAGGTTAGTTCCATTCCAAACATGCAAATTAGAGTCCAAAACAAGGGCAAAAGAGTTTGGAAAAGTAGATACGATGGAGACGTATCAGTAACTTATTTGCTAGTTGATCCACAAGATATTAGAATTGAGGTGCAGTCAACTTCCTGATGCACAGTGGAAGCCCAAGATATTTGCACGAGAAGGAGCTGTTCCTGCAGCCAAGGATCGTCTTGTCATTTCTCTCTAATATGATGAGCAATGTATTGGCATTGCCACACTCTTCCGGAAATTTACCCGCAATCCGGAGGCCATTCCGAAACTTTCCAGGATCTAGGCACAGCAATGAAGTTCCACCTCTCTGGGCTTCAAGGATATCATGACATCATCCGCATATGTCGGGAGTTGTTGGTGCAAGCCTCTCGGCGCCAGGGGCTCTAACAAGCCAATTGATGCCACCCTCGAGAACATCCTGTGAAGCACCTCCATGATAAGGATGAATATCACGGGCGATATAGGATCCCCTTGTTGTAGTTGAAAGGACGTGGATGTCGCCTAGAGGGGTGAAGAGGCGCTTTAAAATAATTATGGTTTAGGCTTGAACAAATGCGGAATAAAACTAACATTTAATTTGTCAAGCACAAAACGTAAAACAACTAGGCTCACCTATGTGCAAGAACAACTTATGCTTAGCATGATAAACAACTAAGTGATAGCAAGATATATAACAAGAAACAATATAGCTATCACAACGTAAAGTGCATAAGTAAAGGGCTCGGGTAAGAGATAACCGAGGCACACAGACGACGATGTATCCCGAAGTTCACACCCTTGCGGATGTTAATCTCCGTTTGGACCAGTGTGGAGGCACAATGCTCCCCAAGAAGCCACTAGGGCCATCATACTCTCCTCACGCTCTCGCACAATGCAAGATGTCATGATTCCACTAAGGGACCCTTGAGGGCGGTCACCGAACCCGTACAAACAAGGTTGGGGCAATCTCCACGGCTTAATTGAAGGCTCCCAACAACACCATGATACGTCTCCGTCGAATCTACTTTTCCAAACTCTTTTGCCCTTGTTTTGGACTCTAATTTGCATGATTTTAATGGAACTAACCCGCACTGACGTTGTTTTCAGCAGAATTGCCATGGTGTTGTTTTTGTGCAGAAATGAAAGTTCTTGGAACGTCCTGAAAATTTACGGAGATTTTTTTCGAATAAAAGAAAAATACATGCGCAAAGATCCACCGGAGGGGGTGTGCCAGTGGGCCACAAGCCCACAGGCCGCAGCCACCCCCTAGGCTGCGCCGTGCAGGCTTGTGGGGCCCACGTGGCACCACAGCCCCCAATCTCAGCTCTATAACTTCCGTTTCGCCAGGAAAAAAAATCAGAGGAGGTTTCATCGCGTTTTGCGATACGGAGGCGTCACCACATCCTGTTCTTCATCTGGAGGGCAGATCTGGAGTCCGTTTCGGGCTCTAGAGAGGGGAAATCGTCGCCATCGTCATCATCAACCTTTCTCCATCGACAATTCCATGATGCTCTTCAACGTTCGTGAGTAATCTCATCGTAGGCTTGCTGGACGGTGATGAGTTGGATGAGATCTATCATGTAATCGAGTTAGTTCTTGATGGGGAGTGATCCCTAGTATCCACTATGTTCTAGATTGATGTTGCTACTACTTGGCTATGCTTAATGCTTGTCACTAGGGCCCGAGTGCCATGATTTCAGATTTGAACCTATTATGTTGTCGCCAATATATGTGTGTTTTAGATCCTATGTTGCAAGTTGTAGTCACCTACTATGTGTTATGACCCGGCAACCCTGGAGTGATAATAGCCGGAACCACTCCCGGAGATGACCATAGTATGAGGAGTTCATGTATTCACCGCGTGTTAATGCGTTGGTCCGGTTCTTTATTAAAAGGAGAACCTTAATATCCCGTAGTTTCCATTAGGACCCCGCTGCCACGGGAGGGATGGACAATAGATGTCATGCAAGTTCTTTTCCCTAAGCACGCATGACTACTTTCGAAATACATGCCTACATTAGATTGATGAACGGGAGCTAGCCACATATCTCTCCGTGTTATAGTTGTTACATGATGAATCACATCCGTCACACTCATCCATCACCGATCCACTGCCTACAGGTCTTTTACTACCGGTTCTCGCTATGTTACTTTGCCTAGGCTTGTCCCTTGCTACAAGAGGGATTGGGCCACTTTGCCGCTGCCACTTTGCTGCTGTTGCTACTGTTGTTACTTGTTACTTTGTTGTTGCTGCTGCTGCTATTACTGTTCCTTGCTACCCTGCTGTTACTTGTTTAAAGACTTTGCTGGCGCCGTTGCCGAGGCTAGGTAAGCGGTACTGACAATCCCGTCAACCAAGGCTTTTTCTCCCACCGTTGCTATCATACTACCTTGCTACTGATACTTTGCTTGCACACACTAATCTTTCAGGTGTGGTTGAATTGACAACTCAACTGCTAATACTTGAAAATATTCTTTCGCTTCCCCTTGAGTCGAATCAATAAATTGGGGTTGAATACTCTACCCTCGAAAACTGCTGCGATCCCATACGCTTATGGGACATCAAGGCTTTTTTTGGCGCCGTTGCGGGGGAGGCACAACTATATTCTCCGAGTCACTTGGGATTGACTTCTGCTGGTCACTATGAGGAATCTGAAATATCCAAGAACTAAAATCCTACCTTCCACTACGAGGAGAGGTAAGGAATTGCCATCTAGCTCTGCACTTGATTCTCCTTCAGTTTTGAGTAAGTTTGCGACTTCGCCTCCTGCTAGAAATCTTGATATGTCGCCTGTGCTTGATGATGCTACTTCTGCTGCCCATGATGCTTATGATGCTATGCTCGATACTATGCCTTACGATGCTATGCTTGATACTATGCCTGATGATGCTATGCTTGATACTATGCCTGCTATGCCTGATACTGCTTTGCCACTAGGTGCATTCCTTGATGCACAACTTGCTAGAGCTGCTGCTAGATGTGATAATACTTCTGAAGCTGCTGATACTATTGAAGTAGAACCTGCTGATGTTTGCTGTGTATCCCTTGCAACGGCGCCAGGAAATAGTTGTGTCGACGGCACCAGGAATCCTTCAGCTATGGCTACGCCTTAAGGGACTTCCTAGGCAAGTATGCAAAGGATTTCCCCATTGGCCTTGGAGCCTTGCGTTGGTGTTCCCTCGAAGCGGAAAGGGTGATGTAGCACAGCGGCGGTAAGTATTTCCCTTAGTTTGAGAACCAAGGTATCAATCCGGTGGAAGAGTATCTCAAGATCCTGCACAAACACAAAAGCTTGCACCCAACGCTATGAAGGGGTTGTCAATCCCTTATAGATCGTTTGCCAAGTGAGAACCGAAAGCAACAAAGTAACAAAGCAAAGTAAAAGCGGAGATGTAAACGATGGATGTGAATAGACCCCGGGGCCATAGTGTTTACTAGTGGCTTCTCTCATGAAAGCAAGTAGACGGTGGGTGAACAAATTACTGTCGAGCAATTGATAGAATTGTGCAGAGTCGTGACGGTATCTATGAAATGATTATTTCTATAGGCATCACGTCCGAAACAAGTAGACCGATACTTTCTGCATCTACTACTATTACTCCACACGTCGACCGCTATCCAGCATGCATCTAGTGTATTAAGTCCATAAGAACAGAGTAACGCCTTAAGCAAGATGACATGATGTAGAGGGATAATCTCAAACCAATGATAAAACCCCCATCTTTTTACCCTTGATGGCAACTGCTTGATGTGCGCCTTGCTGCCCATACTGTCACTGGGAAAGGTCACCACATGGCAGAACCCAAAACCAAGCACTTCTCCCATTGCAAGACTCATAGATCTAGTTGGCCAAACAAAACCCAAGACTCGGAGAGACTTACAAGGATATCAAATCATGCATATAAGAAATCAGCAAAGACTCAAATATATATCATAGATAATCTGATCACAAGTCCACAATTCATCGGATCTCGACAAACACACCGCCAAAGAAGATTACATCGGATAGATCTCCATGAAGATCATGGAGAACTTTCTATTGAAGATCCAAGAGAGAGAAGAAGCCATCTAGCTACTAACTACGAACCCGTAGGTCTGAAGTGAACTACTCACGAGTCATTGGAGGGGCGATGATGATGCTGAAGAAGCCCTCCAACTCCAAAGTCCCCTCCGGCAGGGTGCCGAGAAGGGTCTCCAGATGAGATCTCGTGGAAAAGGAAGCTTGCAGCGGCGGAAAAGTATTTTCGAGGCTCCCCTGATTTTTTGTGGAATATTTGGGAATATATAGGCCAAGGATCTAGGTCAGGGGGCGGCCAGGGAGGCCACAAGCTTGCCCACCGCCGCCTCCCTGGTGGCGGAGTGGGGGCTTGTGGGCTCCCTGGAGCCCACCTGGCTTGGCCCAAAAGCCCCTTGGACTTCTTCCGTTCGGGAAAAAATCATTTCGGGGTTTTTCTTCCGTTTGGACTCCGTTCCAAAATCAGATCTGAAAAGAGTCAAAAACACGAAAAAACAGGAACTGGCACTTGGCACTGAATTAATAAGTTAGTCCCAAAAAGATATAAAAGGTACATAAAACATACAAAGAAGGCAAGATAACAGCGTGAAACCATAAAAAATTATAGATACGTTTGAGACGTATGAAGCATCCCCAAGCTTAACTCATGCTCGTCCTCGAGTAGGGAAGTGATAAGAATGATTTTTTGATGCTTTCATGCTACCTAGCATAGGTGTCCTTTGTAATTCCTCTTATGTGACATGAATGTTCAGATCCATTAGATTCAAAACAATAGTTTGCTATTGACGTGGAAACAATAATAATTCAAGCAAACTAGCAAAGTAATCATGAACTTTCAAAATAACAAGGCCAAAAGAAAGTTATCCCTACAAAAGCATATAGTCTGGATATGCTCTATCATCATTGCACAACGAATTTAAATCATGCACAACCCCGGTATTGGCCAAGTAATTGTTTCACACCTTTACTTTCTCAAACATTTTCAACTCTCACGCAATACATGAGCGTGAGCCATGGTTATAGCACTATAGATGGTGTGGAATGTGGTGGAAGTTGTAAGACAAAAAGGAGAAGATAGTCACATTAACTAGGCATATTAATGAGCTGTGGAGATGCTCATCAATAGATATCAATGTGAATGAGTAGAGATTGCCATACAAATGACGCACTAGAGCTACAAGTAAGTGAAAGCTCTTAAAGAAAACTAGTGGGTGTGCATCCAACTTGCTTGCTCACGAATACCTAAGGCAATTTTGAGGAAGCCTATCATTGGAATATACAAGCCAAGTTATATAATGAGAATTTCCCACTAGCTATATGGTGGTGACAAAACGAGAGACTCTCAATCATGAAGATCTTGGTGCTCAAAATGCACAAGTGTGGAAAAAGCGGTAGCAATGTCCCTTCTCTCTTTTTCTCTCAATTTTTTTGGTTGGCTCTTTGGCCTCTTTTCTTTATGGGCTTCTTTGGCCTCTTTTATTTCCTCACATGGGACAATGCTCCAATAATGATGATCATCACACTTTCAACTCAAAACTTAGAGCAACTATGACTCTATATGGAATGCCTTCGGTAGTGTACCGTGGCAATGATCTAGCATGACATAGACATCGATGGAAACATGATGCTAGCTATCTTACGATCATGCAATGGCAATGTAGACGTGGTGGCACATATCATGGTGCTAGTTGCATGGCAATATATCTCGGAATGACTTTGAAAAAGCCATAGTAGGTGGGTATGGTGGCTGTTTTGAGGGAGGCTAATGGTGGGTGTTGTGCACCGGCGAAAGTTGCACGACACTAAGAAGATAATGATGGTGGAAGGTGAAAGTGCATCTAAACCATGGACTCAACATTAGTCATGAAGAACTCATGTACTTGTTGCAAAAGTTTTAATAGTAATCAAAACAAAGCATTCAACGCATACTCCTAGGGGAAGGGTTGGTAGGTATAAACCATCGCGCGATCCCGACCGCCACGCAAAGGATGACAATCAATATACTAATCATGCTCAGACTTCATCACATAGCGGTTCACCATACGTGCATACTACGGGAATCACTAACTTCAACACAAGTATTTCTAGATCCACAACACCTTACTAGCACGACTTCAATATTACCATAACCACAACTCAAAACTAATTGAGATGAATCAAACTTCTCTAACTATTCAATGCACATGAAGGTGGAAGTTTTCGTATCCCTTTGGATAACTACCCCTTTTGAGACTACTTTCAAAGCATAGATCAAATACCAAGCCACGCACCGCTGTGCTCTAAAAGATATAAGTGAAGCACATAGAGCAAAAGTATCTAGCTCAAAAGATATAAGTGAAGCACATGTGAGTTGAATTGTGTACGAGAAGATATAAGTGAAGCTCGACAAAATCACGGTGTGTGCATGTCTCTCTCTCTAGATGTGCAGCAAGGATGATTGTGACACAACAAAGAAAAAAAATAAAAGACGCTCCAAGCAAGAACACATAACATGTGGTGAATAAAAATATAGCCCCAAGTAACGTTACCGATGGATTGAAGACGAGAGAGGGGATGCCTTCCCGGGGCATCCCCAAGCTTAGGCTTTTACGACATCTTTGAATCTCTTAGGGTGCCTTGGGCATCCCCAAGCTTGATATCTTGCCACTCTTTATCTTTTTGTCCATAAGAACTTCACCCAAAACTTGAAAACTTCACAACACGAAACTTAAACAGAAACTCGTGATAACGTTAGTACAAGAAAGCAAACCACCACTTCCTTAGGTACTGTAGCAAACTTAAATTCTACTTGTGCTGATGTTGGGTTACTGTACTTTCAATCTTCCATGGCTAATATCCCCCGATACTATCCATAGTTTCATCGAAATAAGCAACCAACACAACAAAAACAAAATCTGTTAACAGCAGACCTGTCTGTAGCAATCTGTATGTTTCGTATACCTCTGGTACTTCAAATTTTTTGAAAAAAATACGAAATTCTCAAGAATTTGCGGAGCAATCAACAGCAAAAATAATCAACTCAAAAGCTCTTACAGAAAAAATGAAAATTCTTTTTGTGAGCAGAAAGTTTCTGTCTTTCCCAGCATGACCAAACGATCATCCCCAAGACTAATCATAACGGTTTTGCTTGGCACAAACGCAAAAAGAAACACAAAAAGCACAATCATAACAGAATTATGAAAGTCTAAAATACACAAAACAGAAAGAAAAAGGATAGATTCGCTGGGTTGCCTCCCAACAAGCGCTTTTGTTTAACACCCTTAGCTAGGCGAAAGTGATGGAATCACGTATAGTCATCTTTGGTGCTCAAACCATAGGTAGCGTGATCATTTATCATCTTAAGATTTTCATCTTTATTAGATGAATCATCACTAGCTCTAGGAACAAAAATAGGCTTGACGGTCTTTTTGAGAGTAAGATTTGGAGTATTTTGCACAGCGGCAAAAGCGGAACCCAAGTTGGTTATGACATCTTCTAATTTGCCAATTCTAGAAGAATCATTAACTATAAGTTCCTTCTCCTTTAAATTTTTCAATAAGTTTCCCACTTTGGATCCGTACTGAGTAATTTGATTGTGGATCTTTCTATCCAAACCCTCAATAAGTTCAACTGTGGCAATTTTGTTTTCAATAGCGTCAAGCATTTGCATCACGTGTTCCAAGGTCAAGATAGTTCCATTAACCATGAGCGGGGGTGAGCCTACCAAATTAATGATAGCTCTATAGGAGTCAACAGTATGGCTCCCCAAAAAGTTCCCGCCTACAATGGTATCAAGGATATACCTATTCCAAGGAGAAATTCCAACATAGAAACTGCGAAGGAGGACGGTAGTGGATTGCTTACGAGTAGATCTACTTTGAGCATTGCAAATCCTGTACCAAGTGTCCTTCAAATTTTCTTCCTCATTCTGCCTGAAATTGAGAACTTCATTTTCAGGGGTGTCGTTTGGAGTGGTGGGTCTAGCCATTGATGGACTATGGCACGCACAAACGAGCAGGAAGGGAGAATGAAACAGGCAAAAGGAAACGGCGAAGGAGAAAGGCGAATGAAAATGGCAAATGTGAAGTGGGGGAGAGGAAAACGAGAGGCAACTGGCAACAAAAGTAAATGCAAGAGAAGAGTTTGTGAGACCTACTTGGATAGATCTTGATTTCTCCTCCCCGGCAACGGCGCCAAAAATACTTCTGATGTTTGCTGTGTATCCCTTGCAACGGCACCAGGAAATAGTTGTGTCGACGGCACCAGGAATCCTTCAGCTACGGCTACGCCTTAAGGGACTTCCTAGGAAAGTATGCAAAGGATTTCCCCCATGGCCTTGGAGCCTTGCGTTTGTGTTCCCTCGAAGCGGAAAGGGTGATGTAGCACAACGACGGTAAGTATTTCCCTCAGTTTGAGAACCAAGGTATCAATCCGGCGGAAGAGTATCTCAAGATCCTGCACAAACACAAAAGCTTGCACCCAATGCTATGAAGGGGTTGTCAATCCCTTATAGATTGTTTGCCAAGTGAGAACTGAAAGCAACAAAGTAACAAAGCAAAGTAAAAGTGGAGATGTAAACGATGGATGTGAATAGACCCGGGGGCCATAGTGTTTACTAGTGGCTTCTCTCATGAAATCAAGTAGACGGTGGGTGAACAAATTACTGTCGAGCAATTGATAGAACTGTGCAGAGTCGTGACGATATCTATGCAATGATTATTTCTATAGGCATCACGTTCGAAACAAGTAGACCGATACTTTCTGCATCTACTACTATTGCTCCACACGTTGACCGCTATCCAGCATGCATCTAGTGTATTAAGTCCATAAGAACAGAGTAACGCCTTGTGACAGCCCGAGACCAACGTTCCAGAAGATCCCCCCTTTATTTCCGCTTCCGTCATGTGATTAGTTTAATTTGTTGCATCGTCATTTAGTTTGCATCGTCGCATAATGCATGGCATCTTGCATCGTCTGTCACGTGTGGTGTTTTTAGTGCGTGTGCTTCGAGTGCTCACCGAGTCTTAGTGCGTTAGGAACTCCCCCTCTCCCCTCTTATTTCGTTTTTTTGTGGTTTTGCTAAAGTTCCGTTTTAACCCATTTTAAAAATCGTCTTCTTTTAAAACTCCTTTTATTAAATGTGGGGGCAACCCTTGGGTTTTTATTTTATTTATCCTTGTGTGTTATTTAAAAAAAACCCTCTCATTTTCTTTTCTCTTTTGAAGGGCTTTTATTTTATTCTTTAAATAAAGATTTTTATTTTAATTCTTAAAAGGGTTTCATTTTTATTTGTTTTAAAATGCCCAAGCTATTTTATAGTTGGGGTATATTTTTTCCACAGGAGTCAACAACATTTATTTTTTATTTTTGTTTAAACCTATTTCTTTTGTTTGTTTGAGTTGCTGTTTTTTTAAAGAGAAAAAAAACAGAGGGAAGGGGAGCCTGCCCAGGCCAGCCGCCGAGGCCCAAGACCCCCCAACCCTAGCCATCCCGATCCCGCAGCCTCCCTGGTCCTCCACGCGCCGTCGTCCTCCCCCTGCCGAGCCCCTTGCCCGATCTCGTCCTCCCCTGCGCGTCATCCGCCTCCTCTCGATCCCCTTCTCTCCCTGTTTCTCCCCTGCGCAGCCCCGTCCCGATCCCTCCTCCCTCTCCTCCTGCCGCCGCCCCGCCTGCGAGATGCCCAGCGCCAAGCCGCCCTTGGCCTTCCCCCCGCCACCGGCTCGCCCCTGTGCCGAGGTCCTTCGCTAGTGCGCCGCCTCGCGAGCTCGCCAGCCCCGTTCCTTCCTCCCTCCCGTCCCGAGGTCCTGCTGCCTGCTGCGACCGAGCCACCAGAGAGGCCAAGGCCGCCGCCACTACCACCTAGGTCGCCGCCGCTCCCCATGGCGCCCCGCCGAGCTCGCCTCCCCATGGTACCCTACCGGTTGCTCGCCCCGTCATCTTGCCGTGCTGTGGCCTCCTCGTTCCTCGCGGCTCGCTCGCCTCCTGTTGCTGTTTCTTCTGCAGGAACTATGGCCGCCTTCCCTGGTGAAGCCAAGCCCGAGCCGTCCTATGCCGAGCCGCCGCTGCCGTGTGATGTTGCTACTGTGTGCTGTGCTGCTAGATGTGCCTGCTTGCCGCTGTTGTTGTTGTTGCCGGCGTGCTGGCTAGCCGATGCGTGTCGTTGTCCTGCTGCTTGTGCTGCCGTAGCTAGCTAGCTTAGCTGTTGCTAGGTGTGCCTGCCGCCGCTAGGTAGTTGCTGTGCGTGCGTTTGCTGTTGCTGTCCCGTGCTGCTACTTGATGTGCCGATAGCTGCTTGTTGCTGTTGCCGCGTGCTGCTGCGTAGCCTACCGAGCCGGTTGCTAGTTTGCCATTGCCATAGCTGTGTTGCCTGTAGCTTTTGCTGTTAGGTTGCTGTAGATGCTGCTGCTTTGCTAGCTAGTAGTTGTTGGTAGCTTTCCCTATAAGCTGCTATTGCATGCCGCTTAGCTAGCTTGCTTGCCTGCGTTATGCTTGCTTGCGTGTTGCTGCTAGTTGGTTGCTTGCTTTGCTGCTGCTAGGTAGATTTTTGCTAGCTGTTGCCTGCTAGATGCCGTCGCCACGTGCACCATCCCTGCCTGCCGTGAGTCATCGACAAATTCGACGAGTACCACGACGTCCTCGACGACCCCCGGAACGTGTTCGACTACCGACGTCGAAGACCCTGTGCCGACGAGAAGAACCGTGTACGACTACCGTCGACGATACCGTGTATCACGACTTCCATGACGACCGTTGTTCTCCTGCACCGATCCGTTCACCTCCGATATGCACGCTTCAAAGGTATATCGATGAGACGTGGCCGAGAACCGTATGTATGTGTTGTATGAGTTGAATGTATCTATGCACCGTATGTTGCCCGTTGCACGTGTACTTCTTTTATTGTGCCTCGACACATGAGAACCCGGTAACCGGGATCACCCCATTCCTTATTTAGCGTTCCCGCACACGCTCCCTATTCGTTGGCACGTTATCTCGACGAGTTATCGGGATACGAACTTTGCCGTGGCATCGTTTCCGTTTTGCCGCCATGGTTCCCTCTCGCTCACCTTGGCAACACCTGTTTCTTTCTCTTCTTGCCCGTGATGTTTGAACTTGCATGCATGACGCATTCATGGCATATGATATACTGTGTTGCATGCCTCTTGTGCCGTAGCTCCGCTCTTTATTTCGCGTGTTACCCGACTAGGATGTCTTGTAGGATCACCGCTTCACCCCTTGCCATGTTAATCAACATTAAACATTGTCGTGTTAATAATCGGGAGTGAATTAAATACTTAAACGTGGAGTTTCATCGATATGCAACCCGTTGCATATCGAGCTTCACTTAATGTGTAGTGTTTGCGTGAGGTGAATTGCCATGCCATGCCTTGCATCATTGATCTGTTCATGCATCATATTAGGGTGTGCATCATGTCATGCATTTGCCATGGTGAATATCTGTGTTGATGTTTGTTTCTGGTTTCCTCCGTCTCGATAGAGTTCTGCAAGCATTTCGAAATGTGAGGACCCGTTCGACTACATTGGTTCGCCGACGTCACGGAGTTGTTCTTCTTCCAAGCGGAATCTCAGGCAAGATGACCATTTCCCAGATACCATTACTATCATTGCCATGCTAGTTTTATCGCTTCTATCGTTTATGTCTTGTTGCCTACCACATGTTAAATATCAGCCTCTCAACAATGCCATGTTAACCTTCAACCTGTTCGACCTAGCAAACCACTGATTGGCTAAGTTACTGCTTGCTTAACCTTGTGTTAGCGTTGCTAGTTGCCGGTGTAGTTGTTTCCATGTGATAACATGGGTTCCTTGTTATATCACCATATTAAATGCTATTTAATTTAATGCACCTATATACTTGGTAAAAGGTGGAAGGCTCGGCCTTTCTAGCCTGGTGATTTGTTCCACCTTTGCCCCCTTAGTTTCGGCTACCGGTGTTATGTTCCATAAATGAGCGCTCCTAACACGATCGGGGTTGTTATGGGGACCCCCTTGATAATTCGTTTTAGTTTAAAGCTGGTCTGGCAGGGCCCAACTTTGGTACTACATTTGCCTAATAACTGAAGAACTACATAGGGAGTAATTAACCCGAGGAAATTTAATCAACCCCCGGGCCAGTGCTCCTCATGAGTGTTGGTCCAAAATGGACAGACTGCGGGGCCACCACGGGGCAACTCGAGGTTTGGTACCTGTAGGCTTTTCCATCCGTCGTGTCCTGAGAACGAGATACGTGGCTCCTATAGGGATCGTCGAACGCGGGGCGGCCTTGCTGGATTAGTTTTACCTTTGACGAGAGATCTTGTGCATCGGGATTCCGGTGATGCTTTGGGTAATCTCAGAGTTGAGGTTTTCCACTAGGGAATCTGACGAGATCGCGAGCTTCGTGATTGAGGATTTCTATGCGGCTCGTGGTAATTTGTGATGGACTAGTTGGAGCACCCCTGCAGGGTTAAATCTTTTCAGAAAGCCATGCCCGTGGTTATGTGGCAACGTGGAAACTTTGTTTAACACTGGTTCTAGATAACTTGAAGTCAACTTAATTAAAACTTGCCAACTGTGTGTGGAACCGTGACTGTCTCTTTCGTGAGTTCCTTCTCCGATCGAGGACACGGTGGGGTTATGTCTGACGTAGGTAGGTGTTCAGGATCATTCATTTGATCATCAGTAGACACGTCCATTATGCGTAGATATTCCCCCTCTTATTTCTTGTACTCGTAAGTTTAGCCACCAAATATATGCTTAGCCGCTGCTGCAACCTCACCACTTAACCATGCCTCACCCATTAAGCTTTGCTAGTCTTGATACCTTTGGAAATGAGATTGCTGAGTCCCTTGTGGCTCATAGATTACTAAACACCAGTTGTAGGTACAGGTAAAGGTGACTTGACACGAGCGCGTTGATTGTTCATTTGGAGTTGCTTCTTCTTCTTCTTCTTCTTCTTCTTCTTCATCGATCTAGGATGGGTTCCAGGCCGGCAGCCTCAGATAGCAAGGATGGACGTCGTTCTTTCTTTTCTCGTTTGTTTTCGTCCGTAGTCGGACCCTGCTCTTACTCTTGATGAATATGTAATGTACTAATGTGACTCTGATGTAGCTTGTGGCGAGTGTAAGCCAATTCTATATATATCTCTTCTTTTCAGTACATGTACTTGTAACGATATCCATTCTCGCGACACGATGAGATGCGCTTCTATCCTTGACGAGGCCTTCGTGGCAAATTGAGGATAGGGTCGCATCTTGGGCGTGACAAGTTGGTATCAGAGCAGTACCGACCTAGGAGCCCCCTTGATTGATCGAACTTGGCCGAGTCGAGTGTAGTGAAAAACTACTTTGAGTCTAGTTATATATCGGAGAGTAGGATTCTTTTTTCTCCTCTTCTATGCTCTGGTGAGGAATCTTGACGTAATAATTTATTCTACTCCTCTTCTCACTCAAATTTTTTTTAGGATCACGCGGATATTTTTGGAATCTATATGATGCCGATGCGACGGAGTTCTGTCTTGGTGCCTCCTATCTACTTTGAGTTTCAGGGGAGTTGAGCTCCACGGGATTCCTGAGCACATCATTATCATTCAGATTTCTTATTATCTCAGAACGAAGGATGTTCGTAATTGCTTCAATACTAGTAGTGGCGAGATAACCCCGATGTCCCTAGTACTGGTGCAGATTTATCGGGAGTACTGCCATACTTTGTATCGTTGTGATCACGAGGGTCTGTTGTAGATGAAGGTCCGAGATTCTGGTTGTGTGTTGACTGATGTGATACAGGTGACGGGTTAGTATAGGAGTTGTGTGATATTACTCCTTGTATCCTTGTACCAGATTGCATGACCAGATATTTCGGGAATTCATAGGTGGGAATTCAAGTAGTTGCTTATAGGACAATCTTCCAACAAACGCATGATGTTAGGTTGGGGTTCGACATCTAGTGGATTCGTTTGTTCACGGCCGACTTACAGCGGTACACGTTGTGTCTTAAAGAGTCCTTGTAGCTTGCTACGACTCGGGGACGTTTCGTATGTCGGGTGCACTGCCTTGCACTTGATGGCTACTGTAAAATCGTGCCCGTGCGATCCTGTCCACGAAAATATCGGACGAAATCTTTCTCATGAGTTTGTTCTGGCTAATTGTAAGCCTCACCCTTTGTTTTGTAGAATGTGGTAATTCGTGTTGCTTCGATGTCAAGTGGTGATTTCAGATCTTTCCTAATCTGTGTTCTCATATTTTTATGTGAACGCAAATTCTTTGCTTAATCAATTCTCTTGTCAATTCTTGTCTACCGGAGTTGTCATATCAATTCTTTTCCAACCGGTGTGCTTCTCTTCAGTGGTTTCCATCCTCTCTAATTGTTGCAGATCAATCTCTCTTGTTTTCCGGAATTGTCGCATCTGTTCCAAGTTGTCTTTGTTTTTCCCCGCCCTCCCACCCTTTTTCTTCAATGATTCAATTTTCATCCAAGAGTTTTCATTTCATTGTTGCTCCCACTATCTTTTCTTCTGTGTCCTATCCGGTGATTCATTGTGAGGATTCTCAGGAGATTCATGTCATATTTGTTCATTCTTGTTATCCTTACCGGTGAATGTAATTCAGTATCCGTGTCATCATGTCCTTTTCATCCTTGTTAATTCTTTCCTATATTGGAAATTCTTTCAGCTTATCTTGTTATTAATTCCTCTCTCTTTCTATCCGGAGCGTTGAAGTTATCTCAGAAATTCTTGTTTTCAATTCTTTTAATTATTTCGAGGTTCTCAACCTCATCTAGTTCTCTTCATACCGGTGCAATATCTCTCTTCCAAGTAATCTTTTCCAACGGTGGTTTCTTTGAGTGGGCCCATAACCCACATGTTCTTTCGAAGGATCTTTCCTGGCTCTTTTAATCCTTGCCCGGAGATCATTAATTCTTTTCAACTATGACGTAAGTATGATTTCCAACAGTCATATCCCTTCGTCAAGATCTATTCGAATTAATTCTCATATTGGTTCAACCTTTCATTCTTCTTTATCCCAGAGTGTCTCATTAATTTTTGGTGTTGTTGTTCTCGTCATCATTCTGAGCTTGCAAATTCGAAGGAGTGTTTCTCTCAGTCTCGTTCCATTCTTGTGAATACTGTCATCTCAGCTTCGTGTATCCTCTCATTTGTTGTCAATCATGAGTAATTCCTTCTTGCTATCCGGTGCATTTCTAAGTTGTTTTCATTCTCGATCCTCCGAAGGTCATCATTTCAGAAGAATCTTCGTTCTCAGCTTTCAGCTTTCATCCTCAATTCTTCTCAATTGTTGTCTCTTCGTTCAGCTCTCAATTATTCCGGTGCCTTGTTGAAGTTTTTCTTCTCTCAGGTGGCTCATGATCTCTTCATTCTCTTGGTTCTCCATTATATCATGGTGTTCCCATTCAGTTGTGATTTTTTTTCCGGTGCGTCCTTCAATCATGCCTCAACTGATGCTTATCTCTCTCCTCAATCATTTATAGAAGAATAAGTTGTATGCTAAATCCGTTGCTGGTCATCAATTAAACTTGATGAAGGATAAACATAACATAGTTCTTATTCTTGTTCATAGTAATCTGAATTCTTCATCCGGAGTGGCTCATGATATCAATTCTTCTCTCAAGTGTTCTTATCTTTTCTTTCCGGAGTTCCAAGTTTTATCAACTATCTCTTTGTGAATCTTCATCTAAACCATGGCAAGGTCATAATCTTATTCTTTTCTACCTTCATATTTGTTGCATCATTCAGTTGTATACGGAGGTCCTTCATGGTGGTTCGTCAAGATTTCATTCTTTCTGAAGTGTTCTTCAAGATTCTTGTTGGAGAACCTCAGCTGTCCTTTCTCTTGCATTTATATGTGCAATTGTTCTTTCTTTGTCCTTTGAGGTGGTATTATAGTATTCTTGTTAGTGTAGGAGCCTCGAAGAGTTTTCCTTTCAAGTATGAGATAATTAAAACCACCAATTCTTTGATCATGAGATATTTCAACCCATGATTTCTTCATTGAGCTATGTGGTTTGGATTTCACCTAAAGCTTTTCCTATGGATTGCTGCTATCATGGTGCTTGTCATTAATCCAAGTTCTTAATGTATCCTCTTGGTGTAAGAAGTTTCGATATCTTGTTTCTCCCAATCAACCCTTGTTTCTGTTAGTGGCTGGTTGTCACTTCATTAGTTTGAAAGGTGTCCATAAGCCCGCTATTGGCTTGTTCTTTTCGTTGTTGTTTTTCCAACAACTCAGTTCAATTCTTCTTGCAAGGATGCTTGCCTAGTTCATTGGAGTTAGTAGTTGTCATTCTTTTCTTCATTCTCTTCTTCCGTATGAGCTAGTTCCTATTCTATTGTTCCGGAGGCATTGTGTTGTTGCTCTTTTGGGTCAATCTTGTTGTTCTATCAAGATCATGGTGTTCCCTTGCTCTATTTACCTGTTTGTTGTGAATTTTGTCTATGTCTTCCATCTTATCGAATTTTTTGTCCCATTTTCCTACCAAAGTGCTGCCGAAATTTTTCGTGAATTCTTGCTTCTTTCTCATATCATTCCTCATCGCTTTGCAACCCTCAAGGATCGTTGGTTTCACTCTTTTGTCAAAGAAGCGACTAAGTTTTACCTCGTGTCTTTCTCATCCTCTTCCCCCTTTCATTCTTGGATCTCGGGGCGAGATCCTCTTGTAGTGTAGGGGAGTTGTGACAGCCCGAGACCGACGTTCTAGAAGATTCCCCCTTTATTTCCATTGCCGTCGTGTGATTAGTTTTATTTGTTGCATCGTCATTTAGTTTGCATCGTCGCATCATGCATGGCATCTTGCATCGTCTGTCACGTGTGGTGTTTTCAGTGCGTGTGCTTCGAGTGCTCACCGAGTCTTAGTGCGTTCGGAACTCCCCCTCTCCCCTCTTATTACGTTTTTTTGTGGTTTTGCTAAAGTTCCGTTTTAACCCCTTTTAAAAATTGTCTTCTTTTAAAACTCCTTTTATTAAATATCGGGGCAACCCTTGGGTTTTTATTTTATTTTCCTTGTGTGTTATTTAAAAAAAACCCTCTCATTTTCTTTTCTCTTTTAAAGGGTTTTTATTTTATTCTTGAAATAAAGAGTTTTATTTTAATTCTTAAAAGGGTTTCATTTTTATTTGTTTAAAAAAGCCCAAGCTATTTTATAGTTGGGGTATATTTTTTCCAAAGGAGTCAACAACATTTATTTTTTATTTTTGTTTAAACCTATTTCTTTTGTTTGTTTGAGTTGATGTTTTTTTAAAGAGAAAAAAAACCAGAGGGAAGGGGAGCCTGCCCAGGCTAGCCGGCCCACGCCCAAGACCCCCCAACCCTAGCCAGCCCGATCCCGCAGCCTACCTGGTCCTCCACGCGCCGTCGTCCTCCCCCTGCCAAGCCCCTTCCCGATCTCGTCCTCCCCTGCGCGTCATCCCCCTCCTCTCGATCCCCTTCTCTCCCCGTTTCTCCCCTGTGCAGCCTCGTCCCGATCTCTCCTCCCTTTCCTCCTGCCGCCGCCCCGCCTGCGAGATGCCTAGCGCCAAGCCGCCCTTGGCCTCCCCCCCGCCGCCGGCTCACCCCTGTGCCGAGGTCCTTCGCCAGTGCGCCGCCTCGCGAGCTTGCCAGCCCCGTTCCTTCCTCCCTCCTATCCCGAGGCCCTGCTTCCTGCTGCGACCGAGCCACCAGAGAGGCCAAGGCCACCGCCACTACCACCTAGGTCGCCACCGCTCCCCATGGCGCCCCGCCGTGCTCGCCTCCCCATGGTACCCCGCCGGTTGCTCGCCTCGTCGTCTTGCCGCGCTGTGGCCTCGTCGTTCCTCGCGGCTCGCTCGCCTCCTGTTGCTGTTGCTGCTGCAGGAACTGTGGCCGCCTTCCCTGGTGAAGCCAAGCCCGAACCGTCCTATGCCGAGCCGCCGCTGCCGTGTGATGTTGCTACTGTGTGCTGTGCTGCTAGATGTGCCTGCTTGCCGCTGTTGCTGTTATTGCCGGCGTGCTCGCTAGCCGATGCGTGCCGTTGTCCTGCTGCTTGTGCTGCCGCAGCTAGCTAGCTTAGCTGCTGCTAGGTGTGCCTGCCGCCGCTAGGTAGTTGCTGTGTGTGCGTTTGATGTTGCTGTCCCGTGCTGCTGCTTGCTGTGCCGATAGCTGCTTGTTGCTGTTGCCGCGTGCTGCTGCGTAGCCTGCCGAGCCGGTTGCTAGTTTGCCGTTGCCATAGCTTTGTTGCCTGTAGTTTTTGCTGTTAGGCTGCTGCTAGTTGGTTGTTGGTAGCTTTTGATGTTAGCTGCTATTGCATGCCGCTTAGCTAGCTTGCTTTGCTAGCTTGCTTGCGTGTTGCTGCTAGTTGGTTGCTTGCTTTGCTGCTGCTAGGTAGATTTTTGCTAGCTGTTGCCTGCTAGATGCCGTCGCCGCGTGCACCATCCCTGCCTGCCGTGAGTCATTGACAAATTCGACGAGTACCGAGACGTCCTCGACGACCCCCGGAACGTGTTCAACTACCGACACCGAAGACCCTGTGCCAACGAGAAGAACCGTGTACGGCTAGCGTCGACGAGACCGTGTACCACGACTTCCACGACGACCGCTGTTCTCCTGCACCGATCCGTTTCCCTCCGATATGCACGCTTCGAAGGTATACCGATGAGACGTGGCCGAGAACCGTATGTATGTGTTGTATGAGTTGAATGTATGTATGCACCGTATGTTGCCCGTTGCACATGTACTTCTTTTGTTCTGCCTCGACACATGGGAACCCGGTAACCGGGATCACCCCATTCCTTATTTAGCGTTCCCGCACACGCTCCCTATTCGTTGGCACATTATCTCGATGAGTTATCGGGATAGGAACGTTGTCGTGGCATCCTTTATCTTTTGCCGCCATGGTTCGCTCTCGCTCACCGTGGCGACACATGTTCCTTTCTCTTCTTGCCCGTGATGTTTGAACTTGCATGCATAACGCATTCATGGCATATGATATACTGTGTTGTATGCCTCTTGTGACGTAGCTCCGCTCTTTGTTTCGCGTGTTACCCGACTAGGATGTCTTGTAGGATCACCGCTTCACCCCTTGCCATGTTAATTAACATTAAACATTGTCGTGTTAATAATCGGGAGTGAATTAAATACTTAAACGTGGAGTTTCGTCGATATGCAACCCGTTGCATATCGTGCTTCACTTAATGTGTAGTGTTTGCGTCAGGTGAATTGCCATGCCATGCCTTGCATCATTGGTCTGTTCATGCATCATATTAGGGTGTGCATCATGTCATGCATTTTCCGTGGTGAATATCTGTGTTGATGTTTGTTTTCGGTTTCCTCCGTCTCGATAGAGTTCCGCAAGCGTGTCGGAATGTGAGGACCCATTCGACTACATTGGTTCTCCGACTTCACGGAGTTGTTCTTCTTCCAAGCGGAATCCCACGCAAGATGACCATTTCCCCAAATACCATTACTATCATCGCCATGCTAGTTTTATCGCTTCTATCGTTTATGTCTCGTTGCCTACCACATGTTAAATATCGGCCTCTCAACAATGCCATGTTAACCTTCAACCTGTTCGACCTAGCAAACCACTGATTGGCTAAGTTACTGCTTGCTTAACGTTGTGTTAGAGTTGCTAGTTGTAGGTGAAGTTGTTTCCATGTGATAACATGGGTTCCTTGTTATATCACCATATTAAATGCTATTTAATTTAATGCACCTGTATACTTGGTAAAAGGTGGAAGGCTCGGCCTTTCTAGCCTGGTGATTTGTTCCACCTTTGCCCCCTTAGTTTCGGCTACCGGTGTTATGTTCCATAAATGAGCGCTCCTAAGACGATCGGGGTTGTTATGGGGACCTCCTTGATAATTCATTTTAGTTTAAAGCTGGTCTGGCAGGGCCCAACTTTGGTACTACATTTTCCTAATAACTAAAGAACTGCATAGGGAGTAATTAACCCGAGGAAATTTAATCAACCCCCGGGCCAGTGCTCCTCATGAGTGTTGGTCCAAAATGGACAAACTGCGGGGCCACCACGGGGCAACTCGAGGTTTGGTACCTGTAGGCTTTTCCATCCGTCGTGTCCTGAGAACGAGATACGCGGCTCCTATCGGGATCATCGACACGCCGGGCGGCCTTGCTGGATTAGTTTTACCTTTGACGAGATATCTTGTGCATCAGGATTCCGGTGATGCTTTGGGTAGTCTCAGAGTTGAGGTTTTCCACTAGGGAATCCGACGAGATCGCGAGCTTTGTGATTGAGGATTTCTATGCGCCTTGTGGTAATTTGTGATGGACTAGTTGGAGCACCCCTGCAGGGTTAAATCTTTTCGGAAAGCCGTGCCCGCGGTTATGTGGCAATGTGGAAACTTTGTTTAACACTGGTTCTAGATAACTTGAAGTTAACTTAATTAAAACTTGCCAACTGTGTGCGTAATCGTGACTGTCTCTTTCGTGAGTTCCTTCTCCGATCGAGGACACGGTGGGGTTATGTCTGACATAGGTAGGTGTTCAGGATCATTCATTTGATCATCAGTAGACACATCCGTTATGCGTAGATCTTCCCCCTCTTATTTCTTGTACTCGTAAGTTTAGCCACCAAATATATGCTTAGCCGCTGCTGCAACCTCACCACTTAACCATGCCTCACCCATTAAGCTTTGCTAGTCTTGATACCTTTGGAAATGAGATTGCTGAGTCCCCTATGGCTAACAGATTACTACAACACCAGTTGCAGGTACAGGTAAAGGTTACTTGATGCGAGCGCGTTGATTGTTCATTTGGAGTTGCTTCTTCTTCTTCTTCTTCATCGATCTAGGATGGGTTCGAGGCCGGCAACCTCGGATAGCAAGGATGGACGTCGTTCTTTCTTTTCTCGTTTGTTGTCGTCCGTAGTCATACCCTGCTCTTACTCTTGATGAATATGTAATGTACTGGTGTGACTCTGATGTAGCTTGTAGCGAGTGTAAGCCAATTCTATATATATCTCTTCTTTTCAGTACATGTACTTGTAACGATATCCATTCTTGCGACACGACGAGATGCGCTTCTATCCCTGACGAGGCATTCGTGCCAAATTGAGGATAGGGTCGCATCTTGGGCGTGACACGCCTTAAGCAAGATGACATGATGTAGAGGGATAATCTCAAACCAATGATAAAAACCCCATCTTTTTACCCTTGATGGCAACTGCTTGATGTGTGCCTTGCTGCCCCTACTGTCACTAGGAAAGGTCACCACATGGCTTAACCGAAAACCAAGCACTTCTCCCATTGCAAGAATCATAGATATAGTTGGCCAAACAAAACCCAAGACTCGGAGAGACTTACAAGGATATCAAATCATGCATATAAGAAATCAGCAAAGACTCAAATATATATCATAGATAATGTGATCACAAGTCCACAATTCATCGGATCTCGACAAACACACCGCCAAAGAAGATTACATCGGATAGATCTCCATGAAGATCATGGAGAACATTGTATTGAAGATCCAAGAGAGAGAAGAAGCCATCTAGCTACTAACTACGGACCCGTAGGTCTGAAGTGAACTACTCACAAGTCATTGGAGGGGCGATGATGATGATGAAGAAGCCCTCCAACTCCAAAGTCCCCTCCGGCAGGGTGCCAGGAAGGGTCTCCAGATGAGATCTCGCGGAAACGGAAGCTTGCGGCGGCGGAAAAGTATTTTCGAGGCTCCCCTGATTTTTTGCGGAATATTTGTGAATATATAGGCCAAGGATCTAGGGAAGGGGGCGGCCAGGGAGGCCACAAGCCTGCCCACCGCCGCCTCGCCCCTGGTGGTGGAGTGGGGGCTTGTGGGCTCCCTGGAGCCCACCTGGCTTGGCCCAAAAGCCCCGTGGACTTCTTCCGTTCGGGAAAAAATCATTTCGGGGTTTTTCTTCCGTTATCTGAAAAGAGTCAAAAACACTTAAAAAACAGGAACTGGCACTTGGCACTGAATTAATAAGTTAGTCCCAAAAAGATATAAGAAGGTACATAAGCATACAAAGAAGGCAAGATAACAGCGTGAAACCATCAAAAATTATAGATACGTTTGAGATGTATCACCTGCTACTATGCGTGAATTGCCTGTTATGCCTGATACGCGCTATGTTATGGAGGGAGAGATAGGTGAGGACTTTCTTGCGTGTAAGGATAGCTATGATGTTGAGAAACTTCTGCGCAAGTGGAAAGAAAAGTCTTTGAACGCTAGGATGAAATGCGACCCGAAGTTTGCCACTTCGCCTATCTTTGTGACCGATAAGGATTATGAATTCTTTGTCGACCCCGAGTTAATCACTCTGGTCGAATCTAATCCTTTTCACGGTTATGAGTCTGAAACGGTTGTAGCCCATCTTACCAAACTGCACGATATAGCCACCCTATTCACTAGTGAGGAAAAGATCTGCCACTACTATATGCTCAAGCTGTTTCCTTTCTCGCTAAAGGATGATGCTAAGACCTGGTTCACTTCTCTTGCTCCTGGATGTGTGCGTAGCCCCCAGGATATGGTCTACTACTTCTCTGAAAAATATTCCGAGCCCATAAGAAGCAAGATGCCTTGTAGAAAATATACAACTTTGCTCAAGCTGAAGAAGAGAGTCTCCCACAAGCTTGGGGGAGGCTCATCCATCTACTGAATGCTTTGCCTGGTCACCCTCTTGAGAAGAATGAAATACTTGATATCTTCTATAATGGACTGACCGATGCTTCTAAAGACCACCTAGATAGTTGTGCCCGTAGTGTTTTTAGGGAATGAACCGTAGAACAGGCTGAGATTCTATTGAATAACATCTTGTGCAATGAGAACGCTTGGACTATTCCCGAACCACCTCCTAAGCCAACTCCGAAGAAAAGAGGTATTCTATCCTCAGTCCTGAAGATATGCAAGAAGCCAAGAAATCTATGCGAGAGAAAGGCATTAAATCTGAAGATGTCAAAAATCTACCACCTATCAAAGAGATCCATGCTCACGATAACCCGATACAGGTAGTAGAAGTAAATTCTCTGCGTAGGTTTGATGAGAGTGATATTCCTTTTGATAAACCTGCTAGCTTATGCATGGATGAATTTGATAACTTCGTTGCCAAACAACAGAGTTTCAACGATTATGTTAGCAGACAATTGGAAAAGAATGCTCGTATGCTTAGTCATTTAAGTGCTTGTGTGGACAGAAATGTCAATGATCTTAAACTTCTGAGTAAACATGCCTCTATGGTTACTACTCAGGTAGAACAAGTACTTAAAGCTCAAAATGACTTGATCAATGAGTTGAATGAAAATTCCGTCAGAGTCGTTACTAGAGGCGGTAGAATGACCCAGGAACCTTTGTATCCTAAGGGTCATCCGAAGAGAATTGAACAAGATTCTCAAGGAGTTAGCACTGATGCACCTAGTCATCCTAGAAAGAAGAAGAAAGATGATAGGAACCTGCACGCTAGCAACCCTATTGCTGCTACACCTGAGAGTCCAAACGATGCCTCTATCTCTGTTACTGCAACACAATCTGGTGATGAACATGAGCCTAATGATAATATCAATAGTGATGTTCATGAAGATGCTCAACCTAGCAATGAAAAGGATGTGGAGATTGAACCTAGTGTTGATCTTGATAACCCACAGCCTAAGACTAGAAGATACGATAAGAACGACTTTGCTGCTAGGAAGCATGGTAAAGAAAGGGAACCATGGGTTCAGAAACCTATGCCCTTTCCTCCCAAACCATCCAAGAAAAAAGATGATGAGGATTTTGAGCACTTCGTTGAGATGATCAGACCTGTCTTTCTGCTGATGTGTTTGACGGTTATGCTCAAGATGTCTGTGTATGCTAAGTACATGAAAGATATTGTGACTAATAAGAGGAGGATACCTGATCTTGAGATCTTCGCCATGCTTGCCAATTACACTTTCAAGGGTGGAACTCCTAAGAAACTAGGTGATCCCGGTGTGCCCACTATACCTTGCTCCATTAAAGGCAACTACGTTAGAACTGCGTTATGCGACCTTGGAGCCGGTGTTAGTGTTATGCCTCTCTCTCTTTAACGTAGACTTGAACTGGATAAGTTGACACCCACTGAAATCTCTGTTCAAATGGTCGACAAATCAACTGCTTTCCCTATCGGCATTTGCGAGGATGTGCCTGTTGTGGTTGCTAACACCACTATCTTAACAAACTTCGTTATCTTGGATATCCCCGAGGACGATGCCATGGGTGTCATCCTCGGAAGACCCTTTTTAAACACTTCAAGGGCTGTTATAGATTGCAACAAAGGCAATGTCACTTTCCATGTCAACGGCAATGAGCATACGGTGCACTTTCCAAACAAACAATATCGAGTACATTGCATAAATGCTATCGAAAACACTTCATCAATTCTTATTGGGAGCTTTGAATGCCCTATTCCTCGTGTCAAGATGAAGTATGATTTGCTTGTTGGGGAGATACACATCCCCATTGAGGTGACCTAGTGACTATTCGAAAATTCTTCGTTCTCTTTTTGCAATTCCAAAGAGTTTTGTCGAGGGGATTTGATCAACCCCATTGACGGATTTCTTTCGATGACGATAAGATGGATGAATTGAGGAGTCACAAACCTCTGTTTCAAGTATTCACCTTCGGTTTCTTAGAAGAAAAATGATAGGTTTAGTTTAGTTTTCCCTGTTTTCTGTTATAGCGTCCGGTGGAAAAGTACTCCAAAAATAAAAGTTCTCCGAATGCTGTGAAAATCTAGTATGATTTCTTCTGGATTATTTGAAAAATACTAGGACAAAGAGTCTGTCTAGGGGCCACACCAGTGGGCCACAAGCCCTAGGGGCGCGGGCACCCCCCTGTCCGCGCCACCCAGGCTTGTGGGCCCACAGGTACCCCCTCCACTCATTCTTGCTCCCATCTGCTTCTCCTACCTCTAGAAAAAATCGTTTCGCAGCTCAAACCCGTGTTCTTGCTCCTCTTGCTGAGATTTTCGATCTCTTTGCTCAAATCACCGTTCTCCGAACTGTTTTGGGGAAATTACTCATTGGTAAGTGATACGTCTCAAACGTATCTATAATTTTTGATGGTTTCATGTTGTTATCTTGTCAACTTTGGATGTTTTATATACCTTTTATATCTTTTTTGGGACTAACTTATTAATTCAGTGCCAAGTGGCAGTTCCTGTTTTTTCTGTGTTTTTGACTCTTTTCAGATATGATTTTGGAACGGAGTCCAAACGGAATAAAATCCCCGAAATGTTTTTTTCTAGAACAGAAGAAGATCGGGGGACTTGAGGGTCAAGGCAGGAGGCCCACAGGGAGCCCACAAGCCCTGTAGCCGCGGTCAAGGGGGGCCCGCGGCTACCAAGCTTTTGGCCTCCCTGGAACTCCCGTGCCTTAGCTCTTTGGCCTATATATTCCCTAAAATCCCAGAAGAAATAAGGGCGATCACGAAACCACTTTTCCGCCGCCGCAAGCTTCCGTTTCCGCGAGATCTCATCTGGAGACCCTTCCCGGTGCCCTGCTGGAGGGGACTTTGGAGCTGGAGGGCTTCTACATCAACATCATTGCCTCTCCAATGACTCGTGAGTAGTCTACTTCAGACCTACGGGTTCGTAGTTAGTAGCTAGATGGCTTCTTCTCTCTCTTGGATCTTCAATACAAAGTTCTCCATGATCTTCATGGAGATCTATCCGATGTAATCCTCTTTGGCGGTGTGTTTGTCGAGATCCAACGGATTGTGGATTTGTGATCAGATTATCTATGAATTATATTTGAGTCTTTGCTGATTTCTTATATGCATGATTTTATATCCTTGTAAGTCTCTCTGAGTCTTGGGTTTTGTTTGGCCAACTAGATCTATGATTCTTGCAATGGGAGAAGTGCTTGGTTTTGGGTTCATACCGTGCGGTGACCTTTCCCAGTGACAGAAGGGGCAGTAAGGCACGCATCATGTTGTTGCCATCAAGGGTAACAAGATGGGCTTTCATCATATATTTGAGATTGTCCATCTACATCATGTCATCTTGCTTAAGGCGTTACTCTGTTCTTATGAACTCAATACACTACATGCATGCTGGATAGCGGTCGATGTGTGGAGTAATAGTAGTAGATGCAGAAAGTACCGGTCTACTTGTTATGGACGTGATGCATATATGTATGATCATTGCCATAGATAACGTCATGACTTTGCGCGGTTCTATCAATTGCTCGACAGTAATTCGTTCACCCACCGTCTACTTGCTTTCATGAGACAAGCCACTAGTGAACACTACGGCCCCCGGGTCTACTCACAATTATCATCTCCGCTTTTACTTTTACTTTGCTTTTTTTACTTTTTGCTTTCAGTTCTGACTTTGCAAACAATCTATAAGGGATTGACAACCCCTTCATAGCGTTGGGTGCAAGCTCTTTGTGTTTGTGCATGTACTTGTGACTTGATGCGATCCTCCTACTGGATTGATACCTTGGTTCTCAAAATGAGGGAAATACTTACCGCCGCTGTGCTACATCATCCTTTCCTCTTCAAGGGAACACCAACGCAAGGCTCCAAGGCCGCGGGGGAATCCTTTGCATATTTGCCAAGGAAATCCCTTTAGGCGTAGCCAGCAGCAGAAGGATTTCTGGCGCCGTTGCCGGGGATAGATCAAGTCAAGATCTATCCAAGTAAGTGTCACAAACTCATCTCTTGCATTTACCTTTTTTGCCAGTTGCCTCTCGTTTTCCTCTCCCCCACTTCACATTTGTCTTTCTCCTTTGTCGTTTTTATTTGCCTTTTTGCCGTTCTCTTTTGCCCGTTTCACTCGCTTACTTCCTGCTCATTTGTGTGTGGGATAGTCCATCAATGGCTAGACCCACCACTCCAAACGATACCCCTGAGAACGAAGTTCTCAATTTCAAGCAGAATGAGGAAGAAAATTTAAAGGACGCTTGGTACAGGATTTGCAATGCTCAAAGTAGATCTACTCGTAAGCAATCCACTACCGTTTTTCTTCGCAGTTTTTATGTTGGAATCTCTCCTTGGAATAGGTATATTCTTGATACCATCGTAGGTGGGAATTATTTGGGGAGCCATACTATTGACTCCTATGGAGCTATCATGAATTTGGTAGGCTCACCCCCACTCAGGTTAATGGAACTACCTTGACCTTAGAACACGTGATGCAAAGGCTTGACGCCATTGAAAACAAAATTGCCACAATTGAACTTATTGCGGATTTGGATAGAAAGATCCACAATCAAATTACTCAGTACGGATCCAAAGTGGGAATGGTTTTGAAAAATTTAAGGGAGAAGGAACCTATAGTTAATGATTCCTTTAGAATTCGCAAACTAGAAGATGTCATAACCAACTTGGGTTTCGCTTTTGCCGTTGTGCAAAATACTCAAAATCTCACTCTCAAAAAGACCGTCAAGTCTGTTTTTGTTCCTAAAGCTAGTGGTGAGTCATCCAATAAAGATGAAGATCTTAAGATGATAAATGATCACACTACTTATGGTTTGAGCACCAAAGATGACTATACGTGATTCCATCACCTTATGCCTAGCTAAGGGCGTTAAACAATAGCGCTTGTTGGGAGGCAACCCAACGAATCTATCCTTTTTATTTCTATTTTGTGTTTTCCACACTTTCATAATTCTGTTATGATTGTGTTTCTTGTGTTTCTTTTGCGTTTGTGCCAAGTGAAACCGTTATGATTAGTCTTGGGGATGATCGTTTGATCATGCTGGAAAAGACAGAAACTTTCTGCTCACAAATTTTTTTTTCATTTTTCTTCTGTGAGAGCTTTTTAGTTGATTCTTTTTTCTGCTGATTTCTACGCAAATTCTTCAGACTGTCGTAATTTTTCAGAATTTGTGAAGTACCAGAAGTATACGAAGTATACAGATTGCTACAGACTCGTCTGCTGTTAACAGATTCTGTTTTTATTGAGTTGGTTGCTTATTTTGATGAAACCATGGACAATATCGGGGGTATTATCCATGGAAGATTGAAAATACAGCAACCCAACATCAACATAAGTAGAATTTAAGTTTGCTACAGTACCTAAGGAAGTGGTGATTTGCTTTCTTATACTAATGATATCACGAGTTTCTGTTTAAGTTTTGTGTTGTGAAGTTTTCAAGTTTTGGGTGAAGTTCTTATGGACAAAGAGATAAAGACTGGCAAGAGCTCAAGCTTGGGGATGCCCAAGGCACCCCAAGTTGATTCAAGGATGCCTAAAAAGCCTAAGCTTGGGGATGCCACGGGAAGGCATCCCCTCTTTCGTCTTCAATCCATTGGTAACGTTACTTGGGGCTATATTTTTATTCACCACATGTTATGTGTTTTTCTTGGAGCGTCTTGTATCGTAGGAGTCTTTTATTTTTGTTGTATCATAATCTTCCTTGCTGCACACCTAGAGTGAGAGACATGCACTCACCGTGATTTTGTCGAGCTTCACTTATATCATTTGGTTAGGCAATTCAGCTCACATGTGTTTCACTTATATCTTTTGAGCTACTTGATTTTGCTTTGTGTGCTTCACTTCTATATTTTGGAGCACGACAGTGCGTGGCGTGGTAGTTGATCTATGCTATGAAAGTAGTCTCAAAAGGGGTAGTTATCCAAAGGGATATGAAAACTTCCACCTTCATGTGCATTGAGTAGTTAGAGAAGTTTGATTCATCTCAATTAGTTTTGAGTTGTGGTTGTGGTAATATTGAAGTTATACTAGTAAGGTGTTGTGGATCTAGAAATACTTGTGTTGAAGTTAGTGATTCCCGTAGCATGCACGTATGGTGAACCGCTATGTGATGAAGTCTGAGCATTATTAGTTTATTGATTGTCATCCTTTGTGTGGCGGTCGGGATCGCGCGATGGTTTATACCTACCAATCCTTCCCCTAGGAGTATGCGTTGAATGCTTTGTTTCGATTACTACTAAAACTTTTGCAACAAGTATATGAGTTCTTCATGACTAATGTTGAGTCCATGGTTTAGATGCACTTTCACCTTCCACCATCACTATCTTCTTTAGTGTCGTGCAACTTTCGCCGGTGCATAAAACCACCATTAGCCTCCGTCAAAACAGCCACCATACCTACCTACTATGGCTTTTTCAAAGGCATTCCGAGATATATTGCCATGCAACTACCACCATGACATGTGCCAGAGCTTCTACATTTCCATTGCATGATCATAAGATAGATAGCATGATGTTTCCATTGATGTCTATGCCATGCTAGATCATTGTCACGGTACACTACCGAAGGCATTCCATATAGAGTCATCATTGCTCTAAGTTTTGAGTTGTAAGTGTGATGATCATCATTGATGGAGCATTGTCCCATGTGAGGAAATAAAAAAGGCCAGCGAAGCCCATTTACAAAAAGAGGCCAAATATGCCCACAAAAATAAAAAAATAAAATAAAAAAAGAGGCCAAAGAGCCCACCAAAAAAATGATAGAAAAAGAGAGAAGGGACAATGCTACTATCTTTCCACATTTGTGCTTATTAAGCACCATGATCTTCATGATTGAGAGTCTCTCGTTTTGTCACCACCATATAGCTAGTGGGAAATTTTCATTATATAACTTGGCTTGTATATTCCAATGATGGGCTTCCTCAAAATTGCCTTAGGTCTTCGTGCGCAAGCAAGTTGGATGCACACCCACTAGTTTTCTTTAAGAGATTTCACATACTCTTAGCTCTAGTGCATCATTTGTATGGCATTCCCTACTCATTCACATTGATATCTATTGATGAGCATCTCCATAGCTCATTGATATGCCTAGTCGATGTGACCATCTTCTCCTTGTTTGCCTTGCAACCTCCACCACACTCCATTCCACTTATTGTAAGTGCATCTAGTGCCCCTTAGTGATTTTGGTGGTTTGAAGACTTATAGGTTAAGTATCTAATGTGTTCTTGAGTGTACACAGGATCTATAAGTCGCTGAGGAGTTTGAAATATTCGATGAATATCGACCCCTAAAAATGTATATCTTCGGTTGAAGAAATTGGTCTGAAGCTAAAGATTTGAATCGCGAAGAATTTGCGATGAAATTGATATTTCTCATGAACATATTGAAATTGAGGAATTCGGTGTGTCCTGAAGAAAATCAATCTGGAGACTTTGAAGCATGAAGATTTATTCTTTCTGTTTTGTTTTCTTCACACTTGAGTAATAGGAACACCGTACTGTTAAAGGGGGTCGAGGTAACACATTGGAATGAATTTCCTCATGATGCTCAACCCAAGCCTAATCCTACCAAAAGCCTCAAGTGAGGAATATGAGTGACATGAGGACTCTCACAGTTGAGGGTCCCGACCGTTATCGATAGCCACACCACATCATTGGTCTTATCCACACCAACGGTTATATTATTTAAGGGCATTAATGTCAAATCATGTTGGGATGCTCCCAGGCTATAAATAGTCGCCCCCACAACCATTAGCTGGTTGGCTGCTCCGTTAGAAACTGACACTTGTCATAAGAGCAACCCAAATTCCTTAGAGTCTTCGAGAGTAATTCATCAGTGAGGAAATACCCCAAACACCAAACCACAAACCGAGAACCAAGTGATTGAGCATCACTGAAGAAGTTGTTCCTGTGTGGGAGTGAAGCCTTTTACCTTTGAGGACTGTGCATCCTCCAGACGGTTAGGCGTCATGGTCTAGAGCAATCCATCAGTTAATTGTGGATCATCGGGTGACCAAGTTTGTGAGGGTTTGGAAGTCTGCCCTGAAGACTTACCACAAGTGTTGGGTGAGGACTGTGTGTTCTTAGCCCAAGGAGAATACGGTAGGGACTGTGTGTCCCGGGACTATGTGTCTTTTGGTTTCAATACCAAGCCGCTCCAAACCAGATGTACAACTGTCACAGCAGTTGGAACTGGGTCATCAACTACTGTCTTCATTATGAAACGGGTTCTATTTCCTCAACTCTTTATATTCCTCAGATTATGTGTTGATGATTTTCACTATCACTATTTGAAGAATTTGCTGAAGACTTTCTCTGAAATTCCTCAACCCCAAATTCTTCACGCAAGTTAATCCTCATCTGTTTTCTACGTGCCTGCTTAGTGTGCAAACTGTTTTCATATTCTTCATTCTGAAAAACTGCTGTAGTGAAACTTTGCACTCCTGATCCTTTGCTGTTTCCACTGTAAGTTAGTCATCAGTGAGAAATTTCCTCAAAAGGAATTTCCTCAGTGATGAAATTCTAAAAATCTCCTATTCACCCCCCTTTAGTCGATATAATGCACTTTCAATTGGTATCAGAGCAAGGTACTCCCTTGTTCTGTGTGATTTTGGTTTAACCACCTGGAGTTTTAGTTATGTCGACTGTAGGAATGATTAAGGTTACTGCAGCATGTCCTACTTTCGAAGGAAAGGACTTTCCCTTCTGGAAGACCAAGATGCAGATGCATCTACAAGCTATTGACAATGATCTCTGGTATATTGTGGAACATGGCGTCCCCATCATCTCTGCTAGTATCTCTGCTGCTGATGTGAAGAAATTCAAGCAACTTGATTCTCAAGCGAAGAATATCATCTGTGGCCATCTGAGCAAAGGCCAGTATGGCAGAGTGAGTGCTTTGGGCTCAGTGAAACTTATCTGGCAAAGACTGTCCAAAGTTAATGAAGGAGTATCAACCCAGCGTGATTCTCGTGTTGATGTTCTTCGCAATCTCTTCAATCGCTTCAAGAGGTTTGATAATGAAAGCTGCCAAGATACCTTTGATCGCCTCAATGACATATCAAATGAACTGCAAACACTGGGAGCTCGAGACATTACTGATCACGAAGTTGTGAAGAAACTGCTAAGATCTTTGGATTCTTCATTTGATACTTTAGTTCTGATGATTCAAGAAAGACCAAGCTACAAGATGCTTGATCCAGCTGATATACTCGAAAGACTCAATACTCATGAATTCCAACAAGAAGAAAAGAGAGATCTATATGGACCAAGCTATTCTAGACCACGTGCACTGAAGGCTAAAGCAATTTCCTCATCTGAATAAGAAGACTCGGATGATAGCATTGGTGATCCTGAAGAATTTGGACAGGAGCTTGCAATGCTCGTGAGGAAAATCCAGAGGTTTACACGACGTGGCCAGTTCGGTAAATCTTCAAGAAGAGATATGAGGAAATCAGAATCTTCATCTGAGGACTACAAGAAAAAAACCTGCCACAAATGCAAGAAATCAGGTCACTACATTGCTGATTGTCCTCATTGGGGAAAGGAATCAAAGAAGAAGAAATACAAGGACGACAGTTCTGATGACTCGAAGAAAAACAAGAAATCTTCAAAATCCTCATCTTCAAAGTCCTCATCGCACAAGAAGACTAGTTTCAGAAAGGCTCGGGCACTTATTGGCAAGGAAATGGATTCTGAGGCAGAATCAGAGGAATGTGATGAAGAGGAGGGTTCTGATGAAGACTCAGAATCCGGACAGGCTAGTCTTGCACTTGCAACCACATTCGTCAGCAAGTCAATCTTCAACCTTGAAGAAGATGATAACACCATCCACACTGATGACTATGCTGATGACTTCGCTCCAACCTATTGCTTCATGGCAAAAGGTTCAAAGGTACCGAATGATGCTTCCTCCTCTGATTCAAGCGACTGTGAACCTGATGATTATAAAAAACCCAGTTACAGTAAACTTGCTATCATTGCCACTAAACAACAAACTGCCCTGGAAAAGCTTCAGAAACTGCTAGATAGAAGCATGATCTGTTGAATGATGAAATGAATCTTACCCAAATCCTCACTGATGATATGAAAAGTCTTCAGTCTAGATTTGATAATCTTCAAGATCGTCATGTTACACTCCTCGCTGATCATGAGAAACTTTCCTATGATTTTCTTCAAAGGAAGCTTGATCTAGAGAAGTTGAGGATTTCTCATGATGATCTTCGAATGGAAAATGATTCACTACTAGCTCAACAGATCAGTGCTGCTCAAGCTGAATTCATTCCTCCATGTCTTAAATGCATTGAACGTGAAAGTGCTAATTCTTCAGCAGAATCATCAAATGCTTCAATTGCTACAAATTCTTCAACTGCTCCTGCAGTGTCAAATTCCTCACTTGAGGAAAACACAAATGTCACCGATGAAAATGCAGGGCTGAAGGAATTGTATGTGACAGGCATATACCAAAGTCTCAAAGGACATCAAACCCTTTGTGATGTTCTCAAAAAGCATATCTTGAACAGGAACCCGAGGAAAGAAGGAATTTCCTTTGAGAGGAAATTGAATGCTGATGGATCTTATTGAAAACCTGAGCAGTATCCCAAAACCTCATGGGTTGCTGCTACTGGGCCTCCTTTTGATCCATATAATCTAACTGGCTTTTCATGTGAATTATCCTATTCCTCAGATGAGTCATTTGACTCCAACTATAAACTGTTCAAAAATCAATGTGGTGAAGTATTTGCTCGATATGTTGGAACTAACTGCAGGAATGGCCCTCCCTTGAGGAAAATCTGGGTTCCCAAAAGTTGTCTTGAAAATCTTCAAGTGAATGTCTTCATGACACCACCGATGAAGAATTTGAACCCGAGATCAAATTCCTCAGGAGGACCAAAGTCTTCAAGAGGATCAAAATCCTCAACTGGTCAAAACTATGCTCGTACCCGTGCTAATTCTTCTAACATGCAGGGAAACTACAAGGAATATGAATATGAGCGTTATTCTTCAAATCATTATGTTCATAGATCCTCAAACAAGTCCTCTGCATATTCATATGAGTACTTTGACCCCATACTGTTAAGAGAAGTGCATTAGCTTCAATGCCCCCTTTCTCATATGGTGCTTGCAGGATGATGAATGCTTTACCACCCCTGCAGATGTGGGTGGTGAAGAAATTGAACTAATCACTTCTGCAGGTCAGGTATCCAGATGAAAATCATCATCTGAAGAATTTGCTGGAGACCTGAGGAAATGCTTGATAGGACGCAAGCTAATATCGATGAAATAGAAATATTTCACACGTCCTTATAATTCTGTTATGATGAAATTCCTATCTGATGAAATTGATATCACATTCTTCAAGTCTGAAGCATATGAGATGGTAAGTTGTACTAATTCAAGGGCCTCGACGAACTTCGGCATCAAGATCAAACATATCAGGAGTGATAATGGAACAGAGTTCAAAAACACTGGTCTTGATAATTATCTTGATGAACTTGGTATTACTCACGAATTATCTGCTCCTTATACTCCTCAACAGAATGGTGTCGTCGAAAGGAAGAACATGACTCTCGTTGAGATGGCAAGAACCATGCTTGAAGAATACCAGACTCCTCGTCGCTTTTGGCCTGAAGCAATCAACACTGCATGCCATATCATCAACAGGGTATATCTTCACAAATTCCTCAAGAAAACCTCATATGAACTCCTCACTGACAGGAAACCCAATGTAAGTTATTTCAAAGTCTTCGGTGCAAAATGTTGGATTAGAGATCCTCACCATAGCTCAAAATTTGCACCTAAGGCACATGAGGGTTTTATGCTCGGTTATGGAAAGGACTCGCATACCTACAGAGTCTTCAACAACTATCACAACAAGGTTGTTGAGACTGTAGATGTCCGGTTCGGTGAAACTAATGGCTCGTAAAGAGAGCAATTGCCTCCTGATCCAGATAAGCTGTCTCCTGAGGAAGCAATAAACCTCAAAGATACTGAAGACATTGTTCCCACTGAGGAAATTGATGAAGAAATCATTCCCATCACTGATGAAAATCAAGAAGATGCTCCTGAGGAAATTGCTCCAGAACCAATTCCTCAGCCCAAACGAAATCCTCAACCAGCTCATCCGAGGATTGCAAATGAAGTGGAACTTGACAAAATCCTCAATGACATCAACGTGCCAGGTCCTCTCACTCGCTCAAAAGCTTCACACTTAGTTAACTTTTGTGGGAATTTCTCCTTTGTATATATCATAGAACCTTCAAAAGTTGCTGAGGCTTTCCTGGAACCGGAGTGGATCCAAGCTATGCAAGACGAACTTCTTCAATTCAAGCCGAATGACGTATGGGAGCTCGTCAAACAACCAGATCCTCGCAAGCACAATATCATCAGAACCAAGTGGATTTTCTGAAACAAGCAAGATGAGGATGGTCAAGTGGTGAGGAATAAGGCACGACTTGTAGCCCAAGGCTACACACAGGTTGAAGGAATAGATTTCAATGAAACTTTTGCACCTGTTGCTAGACTTGAAGCTATTCGAATACTACTTGCTTATGCTAATCATCATAACATCATCTTATATCAAATGGATGTGAAAAGTGCATTCCTCAATGGTAAGCTTGAGGAAGAAGTATATGTTGCCCAGCCCCGAGGTTTTGAGGATCCAAAGAATCCATACAAAGTCTTGAGACTCAAAAAGGCGCTCTATGGTCTCAAGCAAGCCCCTCGGGCATGGTATGATACATTGAAGGAATTCCTCATGAAGAAAGGCTTCAAACCTGGTTCACTCGATCCAACTCTTTTCACTAAATCCTATGATAATGAGCTATTTGTGTGCCAAATATATGTCGATGACATCATATTTGGCTGTACTGACAAACGATACAGTGATGAATTTGCGCACATGATGAGTGAAGAATATGAGATGTCTATGATGAGTGAGCTGAAATTCTTCTTAGTCTTCAAATTCGTCAACAATGCAATGGAATCTTCATATCACAGGAGAAACACCTCAAGGATGTTCTGAGGAAATTCGACATGCATGAATGCAAAGGTGCCAAGACTCCAATGCCTACCAACGACACCTCTGCACTGACGAAAATGGTAAAGAATTCGATCAACAGGTATATCGCTCTATGATTGGCTCTTTACTGTATTTATGTGCATCTAGGCCATATATAATGCTTAGTGTTTGCATGTGTGCATGTTTTCAAGCAAAGCCGAAGGAATCACACCATAAGGCTGTGAAGCATATTCTTCGATACTTAGCTCACACACCAACACTAGGATTATGGTACCCCAAGGGCTCAAATCTTCATCTGGGATATTCTGACTCTGACTATGCTGGTGACCGTGTGGATCGCAAGTCAACCTCCGGCACATGTCATTTCCTCGGAAGATCACTAGTTTGCTGGTCCTCAAAGAAGCAGAACTGCGTATCACTCTCCACTGCCAAAGCTGAGTACATTGCTGCTGGTTCATGCTGTGCTCAATTGCTATGGATGAAGCAAACCCTCAAGAACTACGACATCAACATGAAGAATGTGCCTCTCTACTGCGACAATGAGAGTGCAATCAAGATTGCATACAACCTAGTACATCACTCGAAGACCAAGCACATCCAGATTCGTCATCATTTTCTTCGGGACCATGTCCTCAAGGGCAATATCCTCATCGACCATGTGAAGACTGATGATCAACTGGCAGATATCTTCACTAAACCCTTGGATGAGAAAAGGTTTTGCAAGTTGCGGTGTGAGCTAAATATCTTAGAATCTTCAAATGTTTTGTAAAAACATGCACACATCCTAACACTTATGCAAAATTGATGACTTAGATGTGCAACACACGATGAATCGATTTTCTTTAACCAATGAAGAATATCACTCTTATTGTGAGGAAATCAACGAAGAAATTGATTCTCAGGGCCCTACGACAATTGTACGCGGCGTCTGTAATCAACATTCTTATATGGTGGGTCACGCCACCACCCAACTTGAAATTCCTCAACTTGAATTTCTTCAAACTGAATTTCTTCAAAAGGTTGATTTTCTTAAAAACAGTTGTTCTTCAAACTTGTTTTTCTTCAAAACTGAAATTCATCATCATGACGCTTAATCAAAATCTTCAAAAACACTTGATGATTTTCATTTACCTAGATAGACTGTGATTTCAAGTCCTCAAGAGCATTCACTCATAGCTATTTCTTCAATTTGATATTTCATCTAAGTGAATGTGATCGGACCCTACTTTCCCTCTATGCTATTCTCACCCAGTCTATTCAATTCTTCATATGCGTTCTACTTGAAACTTTGTTCAAAATCCTCACTGCGTCCTTGTCAGCTGATGATTTTGCAACAAAATCCTCAAATCTTCAATTTTTTTAATACACAGTAACCGAACCCCACTTTCCTCGTTCAGATAACCACGATCTCCACGATATCCGCCACTTCGGTCGAGGGCTACACGTGTCCTGCGGAGACTTAGAGTCAGGGGCTATTTGGTCCGATATTTTCGTGCCAACAGTTACCGCGTGGCTATAAATATGTCCCCATCTCCCTCGGTAAAATCTTCTTCGTTCCATCGCCCTCCTTCTACAGCAAAGCTCCAAGCCCTAGTGCCACCGCTAGAAGTCTCGACACCGGCGAAGAAGAGCTTGACTGCCTCGACTTCTCCGTCGTCGAAACCACGCCGGAACCGGACCCTCTTCGTCCGCCGCCGCCGTAGCCGTCCTCTGCTGCCAAGTTAGGGCGCATTGGACTCGCACCGAAAGAGCATCTACTGCTACCTCTTCTCTGTTATTCGTGCGCGCCATCTAGGGTAAATAAAAACCTATTTTTACAGCCAGTTTGATCTACTATTTTATCTTTGAGATGTGAAATCTGTTTTTCCTCAAGAATCCATCAGTTTCTTTTCCCCAAATACTGCCTATCACCAAACTATTGATGAACTTCACTAAGCATCTAATATTTTCACGAGATTCCTCAGTTGTGAGAATTTTCGGATCTGTACAACTCTGGAACCCAAGAAAAATATGCTTAGATGAATTCCTCAACCACTGGTCAAATTCCTCAACTCTCAACAATTTTCATTTCATCAAATCTGAGAACGCATATGACCTCTCCAAATTCCTCGCAACTATACTCTGTTCACAGGTACACACATGTCAGCTGATGAATCTCTCGGTTCTCATCAAATTAACTCATTTGCAGCGTTTCTTGAAGAAAATCTGCAAGTCTCATCAGAATCCTCAAGAGTTCAATCTCATCAGCAAAAGCCTCAGCTGAAGAAAATGGAGGATGAAAGGAAGCAAAAGGGAGGCAAGAAACTTGAGCAGAACACTGCCGCAGATATCCCTGAGGATATATACCTGGATTACTGCACTCCTGGTGAACATGAATCTATGCCCAAGAGAAAGATCCAACTTCATAAGATAGAACACCGATGGGCTAAGGAGTGGAAGGAGTACATATTCGTCACTCCCAAATACGCGAAGAAATTGGCTCTGAAGGCTCCTGGCAAACGAGCTCCACTTGAGGATTATCAAGAAGCACACCCCTCAAGCCTCAAAACAATTGATGACTATCCCGAGGAAAAGTCAAAACACTTGTCAAAACTTCAAAAGCAAGCAGAGGCTGCTGTGAGGAAGTTTAATGAAGAATCTGCTGCTACTGCAACTGCCGCTACTTCCTCGGCAGCTGAGCCTTCTGGTACGGCAATTCCTCAATTGAAGTCTATGCCACCAAAACCAAAGGCTTCAAAGCCTCAAGAGAAAACTACACCAGCATCAACACCAAAACCTTCAGCACCAAAACCTTCAGCACCAAAAACCTCAGCTCCAAAGGCTTCAAAGCCTGAACAGAAGCCGATAGTGAAGCAACTGCCTACTGTCTCCAGCTCCTCAGTCCCATCTGCTACAAGCTCCGAGAAAAAGTCTTCATCGACTCCTCTGAAGACTAAGGTGTCTGCTGGGAGAGGAACAAGACCAAGCCCAAGCAAAATCATCAAAGTCCCTTCTGCATCAGAAGGTAGTGATGAATTTGCTGATGACACTCTGTAAGACATCATCAGAAATAAGCAAGAGAGGGTAGCTCAAGCTTCTGGCAGCTCCATTCCTCTGGCCATGGACCCAAAAGTCCTCCTCAACTACATCAACATATGGTATGAGGACCCCAACACTCCACTTGATGATTTGAAACTTCCCCCAGGCATCAGCCACATGGTGGCAACATTCATCAACGAGGCCAAGTTGAAGGAGCAGCAAGCCAAACAGGCCAAGGTTGCCAAGCTCAAAAAGGAGAAATTCCTCAGGAAGAATCTCCTCAACCTAACGCCTGATGCACTTGTGTCAACACAGGCCGAGTTGAAGACTTTGACAGATAAGTACTCTAAACTCTGTGACCGTCAAAGTCTCAAAAGCAACTTCATCAAATTTGCCACTAAAGCTGTTGACGACTACAACAAGAAGGCGACCCCTCCTGTACCAACTCCTCAGCCTCTGATTGAAGAACCAGCTGATGAAACTGCTCATGCTGAGGAAATCCCTCAAGGAAGTCGTGTGGATGAACCGGCGATTGAGGAAATCACCAAGGAAAATCCAGCTGATGACTCTGCTACAGCTGGTGAGACTGACCCTGCTCTAGCTGATGCTTCAAAGCCAGCTGATGACTCAGCTCCAGCTGGTGCCTCAAAGCCAGCTGATGAAAATGTCTCTGCTGAGAAAACACCTTCACCAAAAGCTTCAAAGGTGAAGAAAATGCCTCCGTCTGCATCAGACGTGAAAAAGACCAGGGCTGCTGAAAAGGAAGCCAAGAAGAGAAAAGCTTCATTAGCAGAAGAACACACTGAGGCCAAGCGCCTCAAAGCACTTGAAGAAAATGCTCCTCTCGATCCTGTGCCTCTTAACAGCACTCCTTCTTACGAGATGATTCCCTTCGCAAGCGAAGACCAGGAGCAAGGGCCAGATGAGGAAATGAAGGATGCTGAATCTGAGGAAAATACTGATGAGGAAATTCGCATTGACGACAGTCCTCAGCCTTCCATTCCTCATGAAGAAACTGCACAAGGATCAGCTGCACCAGCTGATGAATCTGGCTCCTTCACCAAGCAAGCTGAGGAAGAACAAAGTGAAAATCCTCAGCCTGATGAAAGTCACAGTCCTGAGCAAAATCCTCAACCTAAGGATCAGGCTGACCCAACTCAACCTCCTCCTAAGCAAAACCCTCAAGCTGAGGCTCAGGATGAACCTATTCCTCCTCCAGAGCAAAACCCCCAACAGGATGCTCCAGTTGACGACATTCCTCAGCCTGAAGCTCAACCATACCACATTCCTCAGCCTGAAGCTCAACCAGAGCATGTTCCTCAGCCTGAAGCTCAAGCTGATGAAATTCCTCACCCTAAGGACCATGCTGAGGAAAATGCACCAGACCCACACAATGCCTTTGTCGTCTTCAACCCAGAGTCTGCAATAGTTGTCTCCCCTCAAGCCCAGCCGCAAAACCTTCAGCCAATGCAGCGTCAGCCGTTCTCCAAGCGGCCCAAGTTTCAAAAGGAGTCCTTCTTTGAAGAACACATGTTCTTCATCGGAGAAAATCTCTATGACAAGCCTCACATTAGGCATCTGAAGTTTTGGACAAGGACACAACTCAACTACCATGCCTCTGTGTTGTGTGGAAGAAATAAGATTTTCCAACACAGACATATTCCTCATGTTGAGCTTGAAGAAATACCATGCTTTGCTCCAGTCCTCAACGTCCTTTTTGAAGCTGGACTCCTCCCAATGTGCTCGGATATCTGTGATTGGAACAATGAGTTTATTCTTCAATTTTATGCAACTCTTCACATCTCAGGAGATTCAACAGACATCAACACATGGGTGCTAGACTGGATGACGCAAACCACACACTTCAAGGCTCCTGCCAATGAGCTACTGCGTGAACTACCAGTATCAATTCCCTCAGAGCAGGCCGTAAAGCTTTATGATGAACGTGAGCTGCCTAACAGGCTGATGGATGTCCTCATGAAGCCTTTGGCTAAGGGGCAACCACCAAGAACAACCTTCCTGATCCATGAGCTCAAATATGAACCCAAGACAGTTTATAGAATCCTCTGTAGCGTTCTTGCGCCAATCAAGGGCCATGATGATGAAGAAGATGTCGTAGGCATCATGAAGAATATCCTCTTCAACATCATACATGGTATTGCCTTCAACATTCACGATTTCTTCTTGAGGACTTTGGCCGAGAATGCAATGTCTCCTTTTGACCACAAGATATATGCTCCATGGATCATGAGATTCATCAGAACAAGGTCATGCATCAATTATCACGCTGATTCCAACAACCATGTTGGTTATATGCCTCCTATAAGTGTCAACAAGAAGACTTTCGAGCCTGTTGAAGGAAAAGGCAAGTCCATCATTGATGAAGGCAGTCGGCCCCTTGATGGCCAGTTCAGAGAGCCCGATGCTTATTCTCCATGGGATGACACTGAGACCCATCCTCCAAGTCATGTTGCTCCTCGGGTGATGAATACCAGAGAGCTTCTTGTAAGTCTTCACCAGAAGGTGGATCGGAATCACAAGTGGGTCAAACGCGAGTTCAGCGCCATTGTGAAAACCCTCAATGAAACGCATAATGCTGTGAAGCTTAACCATCATTATCTTCATGAGGTTTTTGGGCTACACTAGCTCATGTGAAGACTCCGACAGAACTTGAAGAATTGGAGTTTGTGCGGGACTTCGACTGGTCGTGGCCACCAAAGAAGAAATTCAGGCCAATTCCAGTTCCAGACCTTGAGGACAGTTCTTTTTCTTCATTCCGCACTGCCGAATCTGATGAAGAACAACAAGACACTGCCACTGGTCCAAGAAGGAAGACTGCTCCCAAGAATCCTCACGCGTCTTCATCAACTGCCAAGGAGTGAAAGTCTTCACGGGCGTTAGTCCTCAATTTGTCCCTTTTTCTCACTTGATGACAAAGGGGGAGAAACTTGAGAGTTAGTCTTCACGCGGGATATTTTGGGGGCTTATAAACTATATTTAAGTTACAAACTCTTGGCTCTTCTGAAGTGTTTTATGTAATGAGTTGTAACTTAAGCCCGATGGTACTCTGACGCCTTTGAACGTTCTTCTTAGCATGCTTATTCCTCAAAATTTTAATGCACGCATGCTGGAATTCGTCAGATACCATTTGTCATCATGCATCTTCAATTTCTTCATACTATATGTCATATGTATGCATGATTTACAAGACTCAGGGGGAGAACTCCATGATATAAATCATCAATGTGCATTTGCTGTGAAAGCAAAATCCTCAAGATATGCACATCTTCAAGGGGAGTCTCTCTGAATCTTGATTTCAAATTCCTCAAATGAGTATTTACACTTCATATGTTTATTCCTGTTGAAGACTTAACCTATTTGTCATCAACCACCAAAAAGGGGGACATTGTAAGTGCATCTAGTGCCCCTTAGTGATTTTGGTGGTTTGAAGACTTATAGGTTAAGTATCTAATGTGTTCTTGAGTGTACACATGATCTATAAGTCGCTGAGGAGTTTGAAATATTCGATGAATATCGACCCCTAGAAATGTACATCTTCGGTTGAAGAAATTGGTATGAAGCTGAAGATTTGAATCGCGAAGAATTTGTGATGAAATTGATATTCCTCATGAAGATATTGAAATTGAGGAATTCGGTGTGTCCTGAATAAAATCAATCTGGACACTTTGAAGCATGAAGATTTATTCTTTCTATTTTGTTTTCTTCACACTTGAGTAATAGGAACACCGTACTATTAAAGGGGGTCGAGGTAACACATTGGAATGAATTTCCTCATGATTCTCAACCCAAGCCTAATCCTACCAAAAGCCTCAAGTGAGGAATATGAGTGACATGAGGACTCTCAAGTTGAGGGTCCCGACCATTATCGATATCCACGCCACATCATTGGTCTTATCCACACCAACGATCATATCATTTAAGGGCATTAATGTCAAATCATGTCGGGATGCTCCCAAGCTATAAATAGCCGCCCCCACAACCATTAGCTGGTTGGCTGCTCCGTTAGAAACTGACACTTGTCATAAGAGCAACCCAAATTCCTTAGAGTCTTCGAGAGTAATTCATCAGTGAGGAAATATCCCAAACACCAAACCACAAACCGAGAACCAAGTGATTGAGCATCACTGAAGAAGTTGTTCCTGTGTGGGACTAAAGCCTTTTACCTTTGAGGACTGTGCATCCTCCAGACGGTTAGGCGTCATGGTCTAGAGCAATCCAGCAGTCAATTGTGGATCGCCGGGTGACCAAGTTTGTGAGGGTTTGGAAGTCTGCCCCGAAGACTTAGCACGAGTGTTGGGCGAGGACTCTGTGTTCTTAGCCCAAGGAGAATACGGTAGGGATTGTGTGTCCCGGGACTATGTGTCTTTTGGTTTCAATACCAAGCCGCTCCAAACCAGATGTACAACTGTCACAACAGTTGGAACTGGGTCATCAACTACTGTCGTCACTGTGAAACGGGTTCTATTTCCTCAACTCTTTATATTCCTCAGATTATGTGTTGATGATTTTTACTGTCACTGTTTGAAGAATTCGCTGAAGACTTTCTCTGAAATTCCTCAACCCCAAATTCTCCACGCAAGTTAATCCTCATATGTTTTCTGCGTGCCTGCTTAGTGTGCACACTGTTTTCATATTCTTCATCCTGAAAAACTGCTGTAGTGAAACTTTGCACTCCTGATCCTTTGCTGTTTCCACTGTAAGTTAGTCATCAGTGAGGAATTTCCTCAAAAGGAATTTCCTCAGTGATGAAATTCTAAAAATCTCCTATTCACCCCCTTTAGTCGATATAATGTACTTTCACTTATAGTGCTAAAACCATGGCTCACGCTCATGTATTGCGTGAGAGTTGAAAAGGTTTGAGAAAGTAAAGGTGTGAAAACAATTACTTGGCCAATACCGAGGTTGTGCATGATTTAAATTCGTTGTGCAAGGATGATAGAGGATAGCCAGACTATTTGATTTTGTAGGGATAACTTTCTTTTGGCCTTGTTATTTTGAAAGTTCATGATTACCTTAATAGTTTGCTTGAAGTATTATTGTCTCCACGTCAATAGCAAACTATTGTTTTGATCTAACGGATCTGAACATTCATGTCACATAAGAGGAGTTACAAAGGACATCTATGCTAGGTAGCATGAAAGCATCAAAAATTCATTCTTTATCACTTCCCTACTCGAGGACGAGCAGGAGTTAAGCTTGGGGATGCTTGATACGTCTCAAACGTATCTATAATTTTTGATGGTTTCATGTTGTTATCTTGTCAACTTTGGATGTTTTATATACCTTTTATATCTTTTTTGGGACTAACTTATTAATTCAGTGCCAAGTGCCAGTTCCTGTTTTTTCTGTGTTTTTGACTCTTTTCAGATCTGATTTTGGAACGGAGTCCAAATGGAATAAAATCCCCAAAATGATTTTTTCTAGAACAGAAGAAGATCGGGGGACTTGAGGGCCAAGGCAGGAGGCCCACACGGAGCCCACAAGCCCTGTAGTCGTGGCCAGGGGGGCCGCGGCTACCAAGCCTGTGGCCTCCCTGGAGCTCCCCTGCCCTAGCTCTTTGGCCTATATATTCCCTAAAATCCCAGAAAAATAAGGGTGTCCACGAAACCACTTTTCCGTCGCCACAAGCTTCCGTTTCCGCGAGATCTCATCTGGAGACCCATCCCGGTGCCCTGCCGTAGGGGACTTTGGAGCTAGAGGGCTTCTACATCAACATCATTGCCTCTCCAATGACTCGTGAGTAGTCTACTTCAGACCTACGGGTCCGTAGTTAGTAGCTAGATGGATTCTTCTCTCTCTTGGATCTTCAATACAAACTTCTCCATGATCTTCATGGAGATCTATCCGATGTAATCCTCTTTGGCGGTGTGTTTGTCGAGATCTGATGAATTGTGGATTTGTGATCAGATTATCTATGAATTATATTTGAGTCTTTGCTGATTTCTTATATGCATGATTTTATATCCTTGTAAGTCTCTCTGAGTCTTGGGTTTTGTTTGGCCAACTAGATCTATGATTCTTGCAATGGGAGAAGTGCTTGGTTTTGGGTTCATACCGTGCGGTGACCTTTCCCAGTGACAGAAGGGGCAGCAAGGCACGCATCATGTTGTTGCCATCAAGGGTAACAAGATGGGATTTCATCATAGATTTGAGATTGTCCATCTACATCATGTCATCTTGCTTAAGGCGCTACTCTGTTCTTATGAACTCAATACACTAGATGCATGCTGGATAGCGGTCGACGTGTGGAGTAATAGTAGTAGATGCAGAAAGTATCGGTCTACTTGTTTTGGACGTGATGCCTATATGTATGACCATTGCCATAGATGACGTCATGACTTTGCGCGGTTCTATCAATTGCTCGACAGTAATTCGTTCACCCACCGTCTACTTGCTTTCATGAGACAAGCCACTAGTGAACACTACGGCCCCCGGGTCTACTCACAATTATCATCTCCGCTTTTACTTTTACTTTGCTTTGTTTACTTTTTGCTTTCAGTTCTCACTTTGCAAACAATCTATAAGGGATTGACAACCCCTTCATAGCGTTGGGTGCAAGCTCTTTGTGTTTGTGTAGGTACTTGTGACTTAACGCGATCCTCCTACTGGATTGATACCTTGGTTCTCAAACTGAGGGAAATACTTACCGCCGCTGTGCTACATCACCCTTTCCTCTTCAAGGGAACACCAACGCAAGGCTCCAAGGCCGCGGGGGAATCCTTTGCATATTTGCCAAGGAAATCCCTATAGGCGGAGCCAGCAGCAGTAAGTGACTCCTTCATTGGTCCAATTAGTTTTTGCTCTAGTGGCTTATACTCCGCATATTTTTGCTACCTTGGTGACCCTGTTCTTGAGCTTTGCATGCTAATTCTAGCTGGTCCCAAGTAGTTTTGATGCGTAATATGGTCTCTAGGCACTTCTGGGAGTAGTTGCTACAAGTTTAGTTGAACCTTGTTCACCTTTTCTTTGGGTCACTGAAAATTTTAGAAAAGGAAGATGTTTAGGAGAAACTTTCATGGTGGTTCTTCAAGCAAGAGAGGTCCCCGTCTTGCGATTCGGGAGCCTGATCGTCACCAACCTAGGACGCGCAGGTACAACCATGCGAATGGACTTCTGATGAATTTATGATTGAGGCAGGTTTCAAAGATGAGTTTGATGCATTTGTTCGCAATGTCAGACTCGAAGAATTCATCTCCGATAAATGTGAACAGTATGTTGCTCTCACGGCCTCTTTTGTTCATAGATTCAAATTTTCAGCTGGCCGTGAGCCGTCGGTACTGTTTGATCTCTATGATAAATCGTATACCATGGATTTAGTGGATTTCAGTAGAATTTGTAAAATACCTATTTGGGGTAACCTCAATGATCCTCCTAAATCTTCGATTAGAGATTTTTGCGCTGGTATTGGTTGGAGAAACTAGAGACATTACGCAAGCTACCATGGGGACTATTCATTTTCCTGCCTTGCATTACTTTGCCCTCTTCATAGGCAGATGCATGAATGGCAAGATTGAGCATTGTCACCTCTGCGCACCCGACCTTAGTATCCTTAAGAGCACAGTGATGGGTGACAAAAGCTTCAACATGGGAGCTATTATAGCAAGGAGGCTCAACAAGAATGCTATTGATGGGGATTTCTTTGGTGGGATCTATGCCACCCGCATAGCAAATTTTCTTGGAGTACCCATCCGCGCAGGAGATCCCCCGCTCCATACAGCTTTCCTTGACCGCGTCGCTATGACACACTACCAGTTCCTTGAGAGGGATGATGAATCCCTCCTATACCGATTGATATTTAACCGACAGTGTGTTTTCCATATTACCCTTCCTGCTCCTGCTTGCTTTGACTTTCAGGTAAAACAGAGATATTACATAACCAGAGGAGAGGCAGAGGAGTATGAGAGGGAGGCAAAGGCTGCTCGTCTCCGTGAGGCAGCTATTCAGGCAGTGGGTGCAACGCTCCCGTATAACCCCGATTATGATTTTGGGTTTCACCAGGACCATCCTTGGGAGTAGACCAACTTAGGCCAAAAGCCTAAGCTTGGGGGAGTACATGTTCTCACCGACTTTACATTCCTGCTTATGCTTTCACTTTGTTAGCCGATGTTTACACTTTGCCACTGTATTATCCATGCTAGTTTATTTTCGTTTTCTTGTTTTCTTGTTTTGTGTCCTTTTGAGAAAACCCAAAAAGATTCTGGTTTGCTTTTGTGGTTTGCTTGTGATCTTGCTGAAATTCTGGTTGTGAGTTAGACATAGTTGCAACGACAAGATCAAACAAAGTTTGTCAAAGTTTTTCTTTTGTCTCTCTCAGTTTGTCAACTGAGTTGCTTGAGGACAAGCAAGGCTTTAAGCTTGGGGGAGTTGATACGTCTCTGTCGTATCTACTTTTCCGAACTGTTTTGGACTCTAATCTGCCATGGTGTTGTTTTTGTGCAGAAATGAAAGTTCTCGGAACGTCTTGAAAATTTACAGAGATTTTTTATGGAATAAAAGAAAAATACATGCGCAAAGATCCACCGGAGGGGGCGTGCCAGTGGGCCACAAGCCCACAGGCCGCGGCCACCCCCCTAGGTCGTGCCGTGCAGGCTTGTGGGGCCCACGTGGCACCACCGTCCCCAATCTCAGCTCTATATCTTCCGTTTCTCCCGGAAAAAAATCAGAGAGAAGGTTTCATCGTGTTTTGCGATACGGAGGCGCCACCACATCCTGTTCTTCATCTGGAGGGCAGATCTGGAGTCCGTTTTGGGCTCCGGAGAGGGGAAATCGTTGCCATCGTCATCATCAACCTTTCTCCATCGACAATTCCATGATGCTCTTCATCGTTCGTGAGTAATCTCATCGTAGGCTTGCTAGACGGTGATGAGTTGGATGAGATCTATCATGTAATCGAGTTAGTTCTTGACGGGGATTGATCCCTAGTATCCACTATGTTCTAGATTGATGTTGCTACTACTTTGCTCTGCTGAATGCTTGTCACTAGGGCCCAAGTGCCATGATTTCAGATCTGAACCTATTATGTTGTCGTCAATATATGTGTGTTTTAGATCCTATCTTGCAAGTTGTAGTCACCTACTATGTTTTATGACCCGGCAACCCCGGAGTGACAATAGCCGGAACCACTCTCGGAGATGACCATAGTATGAGGAGTTCATGTATTCACCGCGTGTTAATGCGTTGGTCCGTTTCTTTATTAAAAGGAGAACCTTAATATCCCGTAGTTTCTATTAGGACCCCGCTGCCACGGGAGGGATGGACAGTAGATGTCATGCAAGTTATTTTCCCTAAGCACGTATGACTACATACGGAATACATGCCTACATTAGATTGATGAACGGGAGCTAGCCACATATCTCTCCGTGTTATAGTTGTTACATGATGAATCACATCCGTCACACTCATCCATCACCGATCCACTGCCTATGAGTCTTTTACTACTGGTTCTCGCTACGCTACTTTGCCTAGGCTTGTCCCTTGCTACAAGAGGGATTGGGCCACTTTGCTGTTGTCACTTTGCTGCTGTTGCTACTGCTGTTACTTGTTACTTTGCTGCTGCTGCTATTACTGTTCCTTGCTACCCTGCTGTTACTTGTTGCAAGACTTTGCTGGCGCCGTTGCCGAGGCTAGGTAAGTGGTAGTGATAATCCCGTCAACCAAGGATTTTTCTGGCACCGTTGCTATCATACTACCTTGCTACCCATACTTTGCTTGCAGACACTAATCTTTCAGGTGTGGTTGAATTGACAACTCAACTGCTAATACTTGAGAATATTCTTTCGCTTCCCCTTGAGTCGAATCAATACATTTGGGTTGAATAATCTACCCTCGAAAATTGTTGCGATCCCATACGCTTGTGGGACATCACACCACGAAGCTTCACCACAATGGAATATGGCTTCGAGGTAACCCCAAATGCCCGGAGCTTTACACCATAATGATTGAGCTTCGAGGCACCACCAAGCTTCTAGGATGCCAAAACACCCAATAAGAACAAGTATAAGGGTACCAATCACCCAAGAGTAATAAGTTCCTCAAACTTCACTTCCACATATCACCGTGGAGAACTCAAACCTATGCACCTAATGCAATGGCAAGAACACATGAAGTGGTCAAGTCCCTCACACTCAAATTCCTCCACAACAACAAATGCTATGGTGGAATATGAGAGGAAGAACAAGGATCTCCCAAAGAAATCCAAGATCAAGATCCAAGGGGTTCCCCTCATATAGAGGAGAAAATGATTGGTCGAAATGCGAATCTTGATCTTCTCTCTCTTTGCCCTCAAGAACAAGCAAGAATCATTGGAGGGACTGAGAGTTAGCAAGCTCTAAGAAGGTCAACAATGGGGGGAAACACAAGCTCAAGAGTTGGGGAACCATTGGGGAAGAAGACCCCCTTAAATAGGTTCCCACAAATCTACCGGTTATGTGCAGAATTACACAGGTGCGGTACAACCGGTGATGCGGGCAGTACAACCGGGCTATGTAATATAGCGGTACAACTAGCCCACAACCGCCCAAGAACTACTCTAAAACAGAACCTAGTCTGGTGGTAGAGCGGTACATGGCCGGTACAACCTCCTGACCAATTCTGGAGTGGTACAATGGCTCCAAACACCGGTTGTACCTATCGACTCGTACAACCCCTATTAGAACCGGTAAAACCTCATAGTGAAAAACACGTAAGACAAAAATAGTCATAACTTTCGCATACGAGCTGCGAATTGAGCAAACTCAAGCTTGTAGGATAAAGACGACAAGTACTATCCAAACAACGAATGGTTAAAGCAAGAAGAGGTAGTAGAAACATGCCAATGGTATATATATGTGAAACCTCTATGAATGAAGAACGGACAAAACTTCAACATCGAAAACATCATAGAAGCTACACATGAACTCCGTTTTTGATGAACCCGAGCTTGTAATAAAGATGAACATAAGCTCTAAAACTCACAAAGAGAACCATCAAACAAGAACCAAGAAAGATCATGCAAGGATGCAAATGGTTTGAGCTCTCAACGAATGATACAATCAAGCTACTCACTTGAGAGCCCCCCTTGACAGTACGTCAATCTATCCTAAAATAGAAAACCTATCAAGGACAAAACTATACCTTGCACATAGTCCACTTGAGCTAGATGATGACGATCTTGACTTCCACAAGATGGACCACCTTTCTTGATTGCGCTGGCTCGATGAAGACTTGTAAATTGCTCCCCCATACTCCACTATGGGTGAGCCACTCTTCAGCACATCTTCACAAGTCCATTGCCACCACAATGGACGTCAAGCTTCAAGCATGATATCTTCGTGATGCCCCACTTGAACTTGCACACTGCAATCTTGATTATGATCATGTTGGGAACATAGTAATAATTCAAAAAAATTCCTACGTGTCACCAAGATCAATCTAGGATCTGCTAGAACAAGAGAGAGGGAGTGCATCTTCATACCCTTGAAGATCGCTAAGCGGAAGCGTTAGAAAGAATGCGGTTGATGGAGTCGTACTCGCGGCGATTCAAATCACGGAAGATCCGATCCAAGCACCGAACGGATGATGATGACCCACAAGTATAGGGAATCTATCGTAGTCCTTTCGATAAGTAAGAGTGTCGAACCCAACGAGGAGCAGAAGGATCTGACAAGTGGTTTTCAGCAAGGTAAAATCTGCACGCACTGAAATTATCGGTAACAAGTGGTTGTGTGGTGAGATAATTCGTAGCAAGCACAAGTAACAAAAGTAACAATGGTGCAGCAAAGTGGCCCAATGCCTTTTGTAGCAAGGGACAAGCTTGGACAAACTCTTATCGGAGGAAAAATGCTCCCGAGGACACACGGGAATTTCTGTCATGCTAGTTTTCATCATGTTCATATGATTTGCATTCGTTACTTTGATAGTTTGATATGTGGGTGGACCGACATTTGGGTAATGCCCTTACTTGGACAAGCATCCCACTTATGATTAAGCCCTCTCACAAGCATCCTCAACTACGAAAGAAGAATTAAGGCAAAGTCTAACCATAGCATTAAACTAGTGGATCCAAATCAGCCCCTTACGAAGCAACGCATAAACTAGGGTTCAAGCTTCTGTCATTCTAGCAACCCATCATCTACTTACTACTTCCCAATGCCTTCCTCTAGGCCCAAATAATGGTGAAGTGTTATGTAGTCGACATTCACATAACGCCACTAGAGGAAAAACAACATACAACACATCAAAATATCGAACGAATACCAAATTCACATGACTACTATTAGCATGACTTATCCCATGTCCTCAGGAACAAAAGTAAATACTCACAAAGCATAATCATATTCATGACCAGAGAGGTAATGAGTAGCATCAAGGATCTGAACATATAATCTTCCACCAAGTAAATCAACTAGCATCAACTACAAAGAGTAATTAACACTACTAACAACCTTACAAGTACCAATCGGAGTCGCGAGACGGAGATTGGTTATGAGAGATGAACTAGGGTTTGGAGATGAGATGGTGCTGATGAAGATGTTGATGGTGACGAGTCCCCTCCGATGAGAGGAGTGTTGGTGATGACGATGGCGAGGATTTCCCCCTCCGGGAGGGAAGTTTCCCCGGCAGGATCGTCCTGCCGGAGCTCTAGATTGGTTCTGCTCAAGTTTCACCTCGCGGCGGCGGCGAATCCTCCTAAAAGCCTCCTCTTGATTTTTTTCGGAACGAAACCCTTCATATAGCAGAAGAGGGGAGGCAGTGGGCCAGCAGGGAGCCCACAAGCCCCCTAGGCGCGGCCAGGGGGGTGGACGCGCCTACCAGGCTTGTGGCCCCCTGGTTGCGCTCCTCTGGCACTTCTTCGGCCCAGTATTTTTTATATATTCCCAAAAAAATCCACGTTGATATTCACGGCTTTTGGAGTTGCGCAAAATAGGCATCTCAAACTTGCTCCTTTTTTAGGCCAGAATTCCAGCTGCCGACATTCTCCCTCTTCATGTAAACCTTGCAAAATAAGAGAGAAAAGGCATAAGTATTGTACCGTGAAGTTAAATAACAGCCCAAAAAGCAATAAATATCAACATGAAAGCATGATGCAAAATGGACGTATCAGACGACACCTCCGCGTTCGACACACGTACTACCCGGGGACGTATCCTCCTTCTTAATCTAGCAAGGGAGGAGGAGAAGTTGAGGGAGACCTGTGGCACCACGATGGTGTGGTGGGGGTGGAGCTCGTGGTTCTCCGGCAGAGCTTCGCTAAGCACAACGGAGAAGGAGGAGGTGTAGGAGGGGGAAGGGTTGCGCCAGGGGCAAGGGTGTGTGGTGCGACAACACTCCCACCCCCTCTATTTATAGGTGAAGGGGAGAGGGGGACGAACCCCTTAGATCCATCTAGAAGGGGGGCGACGACCAAGGGGGGAGGCTTGCCCTCCAAGTTAGTGGGAGGCGCCCCCACCCCCTAGGGTTCTCAACCCTAGGCGCCTTGGGCCCTAGTGAGGGGCGCACCAGCCCACTAAGGGGCTGGTTCCCACCCATATTAAGCCCACGTGGTCCTCCGGGGCAGGTGGCCCCTCCCGGTGGACCCCTGGAACCCTTTCGGTTGTCCCGGTACAATACCGACAAACCGTGAAACCTTTCCGGTGACTGAAGCTGGACTTCCCATATATAAATCTTCACCTTTGGACTATTCCGGAACTCCTCCTGTCGTCCGGGATCTCATCCGGGACTCCGAACAAGTCTGTGTAACCACATATAATTCCCATTACAACTCTAGCGTCACCGAACCTTAAGTGTGTAGACCCTACGGGTTCGGGAACCATGCAGACTTGACCGAGACACCTCTCTGGCCAATAACCAATAGCGGGATCTGGATACCCATATTGGCTCCCACATGTTCCACAATGATCTCATCGGATGAATCACTATGCCGGGAGTCAAATAATCCCGTATACAATTCCCTTTGTCTATCGGTATGTTACTTGCCCGAGATTTGATCGTTCGTATCCCTATACCTTGTTCAATCTCGTTAGCGGCAAGTCTCTTTACTCGTTCCATAACACATGATCCCATGACTAACTCCTTAGTCACATTGAGCTCATTATGATGATGTATTACCGAGTGGGCCCAGAGATACCTCTCCGTCACACGGAGTGACAAATCCAAGTCTCGATTCGTACCAACCCAACAAACACTTTTGGATATACCTGTAGTGCACCTTTATAGCCACCCAGTTACGTTGTGATGTTTGATACACCCAAAGCATTCCTACGGTATCCGGGAGTTGCACAATCTCATGGTCTAAGGAAATTATACTTGACATTAGAAAAGCTCTAGCAGACGAACTACACGATCTTGTGCTATGCTTAGGATTGGGTCTTGTCCATCACATCATTCTCCTAATGATGTGATCCCGTTATCAATGACATCGAATCTCCATGGTCAGGAAACCATGACCATCTATTGATCAACGAGCTAGTCAACTAGAGGCTCACTAGGGACATTGTCGGCGTTCTGGGAACGAGGGTACCCAGACCTACCTGCCCGCGGCCCAGGTCTGGCCCACTTCGTCGACCAAAAGCAACGGGCCCGACACCATCCAAGACAAGGCCCTCACGAGGGGCCAAGCCTCGCGGGGATGAACAACACCGAGACCCGCAGGGGGCCTCCCGGGGACCCCTCCGTAGTGGCGGATATTCCAAGGCGAGGCCCAGCCTCAGGAGTCAAGGATAACGTAGAAGGACATGCAAGCAGCGGACAGCGAGGCGGTGCAGTTTCCCCATAGTGCAAAAGGAGGGAAGGACGTACCAGGGGTTCCAAGGCATCTCCAAAAGGTTTCCATTCTAGTGCAATGAGACCATGGCCGCCCGCCGGTAGGACATACGTCATCCCTGAACCAGCCCCTACAGCGTTGGCAGCTACTTTGCAGGTGAAGACCACCTTTGGGAGGGGGAGCATGTTCCCCTGTATCCCTTGAAAATTGGCCGTTGTGGGATCCCTTCCCGCTGAAACGATAAGGGAAGAGGACCGGGGCCACCACTATATATAGAGCATAGGCTGCATCGTAGAAAGAGGGATGAAACGTCGATCCATTCATTCACACACTTCACCACGCAAGGGCCACCAAGCCTCCAGAGGCACCCGAACACTGTACTAGTTTATCCGCCACCCTCCACGAGAGGCAATCCACCAAAGCATGAGTAGGGTATTACGCTTCACAACGGCCCGAACCTGGGTAAATTGTCGTGTCCTCTGTCTTCCTCATCGTTGAGTGAGTTCTTTGCCGTTCTTAGTGAGTACCGAGCTAGGCGAGGTGAGTTCTCGAGAAACCTTCGTGCACGCCCCTGAGTTCAAATCTTTACGGTTTTGCGGAGCCTGAAATCCAACATTTGGCGCGCTACGTAGGGGCGTGTCGAGGTCTTCTTCGAGCTTCATCGTCCCCAATCCACGCTACTCCGATGGCCGGCGCACAACAAGCTTCCTCGAACCTCGGGGAGCTGGCGTCGAACCATTGTAGCATGGCGGCCTATGGCACGCTTCCCGACACTCTGGTACCAGGCGGCCCATACCAGATCGTCAACATCATCTCCAATGTCACAGCCACCCACGCCGCCTAGGAGCGCAGTGCCTCGGCGGCACCTCCGGCGCCGACGACGCGCCGCATCAACTTGGGGGACCTCAGCGTGCACGATGCACTGCAGATCGCAAACGAGATGCTCCGCCTTGGACCGATGCAAGGGGGCTTCGACGCCTAGGCGGACCACATCATGGAGTTGATCGCCATCGCCCAGAGAGCCATCCGACCCCACTCTTCTTCCGGGCCACGGGCGTCGGGGGCTCGCATGTCGCTTAAGTCCCTGGGCCTGCAAGCGAGGAGGCCCCTCTCACGCTGGGCGGGGCTGAGAGGGAAGCACTGCGCGCTACCCTCTCCTCCTCCAGCCTCCGGTAGGCGGCCTCGAGGCGCAGCGTGCCGACGACCATGAGGGGCATGAAGGGAACGGCCGGGCGATCGACGCGTGCTCTGGCGCGCATCACCAAGACCAGGTCGGCCCCCGACAACCCGGGGCGGCCAGGCTGGAGCGCTCCCTCGGGCGCATCGACCTGAAGGCGGAGGCGTCGGCGCATGCGAGCTACGACAACGAAGACACGCCAAGTTACCAAGGGGGGAGTCTAGATCGGGCAATGCCGGGCCCACCCTACGGCGGTAGCAGGAGCAAACGATTGTGCCCGGAGGCCTATCGGAAGAAGATCTTCGAGCAACGCAACTAGGGAAACCCTCCTTCACCACCAAGAGGGACCGCCAACCCGCGCTGCTGAACGGCTCTGGAGGTTGATCGAACGCCTACATGGAGCCTCACGTACCAGAGTATGCAATACCACCAGACCCTCTGGATGACGAAGAAGAGCCTCAAGCGTCCACCCCAGGCGCCTATTCTCCTCAGGAGTAAGGAACGCCCTGAGGCCCCTAGCGCCCCCAGGCCACGAGGCATAATGCCAGCCGCCGCCCACGCGGAGGAACTGTGCAGGACCGGACCCCAGGCCTCAGGAGGGCGAGTCATATGAAGCAACAAGACGCAAATGGCGCGGGCCACCCGCGGCAACCACGGAGCTGGAGCTGGCACCGAGGGTCGGGCCACACGAGGCGCCCCTCACACACGAAAAAGCTATGCGAGCTTGGGGCGATCTACCCCTGCTCGGGGGCTCCGGACGGCGCACGATGCCCCATTGCGGGACCTAGGGAGGCCTCGCGACTTCCGAGGGCCACAATCAACAGGACGAGATGGGGGCCGCTTGACAGTCAAAAGGGGGCTCCTGAGCGTCGCGCCTCAGGGGCCTTACCGATCATAAGGCCACCTGCCACCCTTGATATCGTCCACGGACATACGGTCATTATCAGTGGTAGCAGGGCTTGACCCCGTAGCTACATCCGTTCATTCGGTCACATGCAACGGCGGTTGGGAAATGTGCTGGAATGGATCTTGGCAACATAGAACCACTCGAGCGTCAAAGGGGGTTCCTGAGCATCGCGCCTCAAGAGTCTTACCGGTCACAAAGCCATTTAGCCACCCTGGTGCCATCCAGGCACATTCGGTCGGTATCAGGGGAGCCAGGGCCTGGCCCCGTGAGGTGCCTCACGACGGTTGGGAAATGTGCGGGACTGGGACCTGCCGACGTAGAGTAATAGAAAACCCCCAACCAATCTCAAGAGAAGGAGCGATCGGGGCCTCGAAGGGCCCCACCCGTGAAAGAGATCAGGGGCAAACCGCCCTAAGGAGGAAACATCACCAGGCCAGAGCACCTCTGCATCGTCCTTCAATCCTTCCGGAACCTACTTCATCCCGTGACACTCTCACGTAATATCGTGCCAAGGCTGTATATGCCCAAGGCCCCCCCGAGGATGCGGAAGGGGTCCATCCCACGCCTAGTGACAGCCCTATGCTCCACGTTGGGGAGAAGACGGCGATAATCAACACAGTCCACCAATGGCTTCCAGAATCAGGCGCCTAATGCCTTGGGGGTAGGGACACTCGCGAGGCCAAAGGGTCCTCGTGACCTCCCATATACACCCCCACCGTAACACTCTCACGTAATAATGAGTCGAGGCTATATACGCCTACGCCCCCCGAGGACGCGGAAGGGGTCCATCCCACGCCTAGTGGTAGCCTGATACGTCTCCAACGTATCTACAATTTTTGATGGTTTCATGCTATTATCTTGTCAAACTTTGGATGTTTTGCATGCCTTTTATATATATTTTGGGACAACTTATTAACTCAGTTCCAAGAGCCAGTTCCTGTTTTTTCCATGTTTTTGACCCCTTTCAGAGGAGATTTTGAAATGGAGTCCAAACGGAATAAAATCACTGAAAAGTTTTTTTCCAGAAGAAGATCACGAGACTTGAGAGCCAAGGCAGGGGGCCCCAGGGGCCCCACAAGCCCTCACCCCGCGGCCAGGGAGGGAGGCCGCGACCCACAGGCTTGTGGGCCCCCTGGACCTCCTTTGCCCTAGGGTTTGCGCCTATATATCCCCAAAAATTCCACAAAAAATCAGGAGATCATCGAAAGTACTTTTCCGCCGCCGCAAGCTTCTGTCTCCGCAAGATCCCATCTGGGGCACGTTCTGTTGCCCTGCCGGAGGGGGGATTTGGACACGGAGGGCTTCTTTATCAACACCATGACCTCTCCGATGATGCGTGAGTAGTTCACCATAGACCTACGGGTCCATAGCTAGTAACTAGATGGCTTCTTCTCTCTCTTGGTTCTTCAATACAAAGTTCTCCATGATCTTCATGGAGATCTATCCAATGTAATCTTATTTTGCGGTGTGTTTGTCGAGATCCGATGAATTGTGGATTTATGATCAGATTATCTATGAATCTTATTTGAGTTTCTTCCGATCTCTCTTATGCATGATTTCATATCCTTATAATTCTCTTCGAGTTGTGGGTTTTGTCTGGCCAACTAGATCTATGATTCTTGCAATGGGAGAAGTGCTTGGTTTTGGGTTCATACCATGCGGTGACCTCACCCAGTGACAGAAGGGGTAGTGAGGCACGTATCGTGTTGTTTCCATCAAGGGTAAAAAGATGGGGTTTTCATCATTGGTTTGAGATTATCCCTCTACAGCATGTCATCTAGCTTAAAGGGTTACTCTGTTCGTTATGAACTCAATACACTAGATGCATGCTGGATAGCAGTCGATGTGTGGAGTAATAGTAGTAGATGCAGAAAGTATCGGTCTACTTGTCTCGGATGTGATGCCTATATGTATGATCATTGCCTTAGATATCGTCATGACTTTGCGCGGTTCTATCAATTGCTCGACAGTAATTTGTTCACCCACCGTAATACTTGCTATTTTGAGAGAAGCCTCTAGTGAACACTATGGCCCCCAGGGTCTAATCCACACCATATTTTCAGCCTTACACTTTTTACTTCGTTGCACTTTCCGCCTTCAGATCTCACTTTGCAAACAATCTTGAAGGGATTGACAACACCTCTATAGCGTTGGGTGCAAGCTCTTTTGTGTTTGCGCAGGTACTCTGGACTTGACGAGATTCTCCTACTGGATTGATACCTTGGTTCTCAAACTGAGGGAAATACTTACTGCTCCTGTGATGTATCTCCCTTTCCTCTTCAAGGGAAAAACCAACGCAAGCAAGTCTCCGTCAACGTGTCTATTTCTGGCGCTGTTGTTTGAGAAGTAGCAGAAGGATTTCTGGCGCCGTTGCCGGGGAAGAACTTTTGTTGCCGTAGCAGAAGAATTTCTGGCGCCGTTGCCGGGGAGGATCAAGTCAAGAACTCATCCAAGTAGGTGTCGCAAACTCATCTCTTGCATTTACTTTGTTTGCGAGTTTCCTCTCGTTTTCCTCTCGTTTTCCTCTCCCCCACTTCATAATTTTCCTTTTTCGTTTTCCTTTTTCGTTTTGCCTTTTTCGTTCGCCCTTTGTTTAGCTTGCTTTCTGTTTGCTTGTGTTTCCATGTGCCTTCAATATGCTTGCATCTTCGCTTGCTAAGAATCTAGTGATATGGATCTCCACCCACTTGCTAATCTCTTTAAGAGATCCACTTATGTGGAACCAATTGTTAGTGAGTTTTGTGCACTAGATTATCTTTATGGAGTTTTGCTTGAGATGCATGAATCTGAAAATTGTGAGGAAGAAATTTATGAAGTGATTCACGAGGGCTCCTTGGATGAAAAGCATGATTGCAATGGTTTCACTATTAATTATATTAGTGACAATCATGCTAAAAATATGCAAAACCCTAAGCTTGGGGATGCTAGTTTTGCTATGTCCACTACTTGTTGCAATGATATTTGCAATAATATTGAAAGTGGGTTTGGAGAAGTCATGACTTTAGTTGATGATAACCCCATTATTTTTGAAGAGCGTCAACTTTGCATGCATGTGGATCATGAAAAGAATATCCCATGGGATAGCTATATTGTTGAATTTGAATATGATCCCACATCTAATTGCTATGAGAGAAGAAAATATTGTGGTAGAAACTTTCATGTTACAAAATTACCTCTCGTTATGTTGAGATTGCTATTGTCTGTTTCTTCTTCCTTGCATTTGGTAACTATTGGTTGTCTTGCCAATTTGTTTTCCTATAAAATGCCTATGCATAGGAAGTATGTTAGACTTAGATGTGATTTTCACATGCTTTATGATGCTCTCGTTGTGCTTCAAGTCTTGTCCTTTGTGTGAGCATCATTGAATTCGTTATGCCTAGCTAAGGGCGTTAAACAATAGCGCTTGTTGGGAGGCAACCCAATGAACTTATCTTTTTATTTCTGTTTTGTTGCGTCCACACCGTCACAATTCTGTTGTGATTGTGTTTTTTGTGTTTCTTTTTGTGTTTGAGCCAAGCAAAACCTTTATGACTAGTCTTGGTAATGGTTGTTTGACCGTGCTGGAAAAATACAGAAACTTTTCGCTCACGAGATGATTTTTCGTTTTTATTCAGAAAGAGCTTTTGAGTTGACTAGTACAAATGCCCATGCGTTGCACCGGGCTAGAAAAAAGTAGATAACCTATTTGTTTTGCCATTAAATGTTAAATGTAAATTATAATGTTAAATGTAAGACACCTATTTTTGGACGGAATGAGTTTCTTTCAAAGTTTTAAAATATAATGTAATGCTTACATAAAAATTGGATTATTTTTTTAATAACTAGCAAAAGTGCCCGTGCGTTGCACCGGGTTAGATTGTTGACTTTTCGATCATGAATTTTGTATTGGAAAAGCCCGCGCATCCCCCCCTCATGTCCTTACAGTCAACTCACTTGTATGAGCCAACTGGTAGACAAATGAAACTATCCAGCACACACTCATGGCTTTAAAATTCCAGTGTAATAAGGTCACCTAATTCTTCTTGACATCCACATTGCATATAAAGTCACTACCAATAGACTGAAAGAAATAAATGCACATCTAAGGTAAATAAAAAGGAAGGTATCAAATTATGAATACCAAAGAAAGAGTGACAGACTATTCAGGCACCAAACTATTCCAGTGTAATCCTCTCTTCGTTTAGTTCCCTGCAAGTAATTGTATGATTCCCATGGTCTCCAAAAGTATGTGAGCACATCATCCATGCAACAAACATTATTAAATAAATTATAAGAATGCATCCTAATAGACCTCCTTGCCACTGTCGTGGTTCTCCTCTAGAAGGTCTAGGCAAGACCAAGCATGATTACCTGGAGTAAGACTTGCAAAGTCCCGAAGTGCCTAAAAGAAATTGCAACTGTTAGATGTATGAATTGTACGTGGTCTTGTCATGAGTAAAGACACATGTTACGAAAATAGTACTAGCAACCTTTAACTATGTGCAAATGTAAAAATAGTAGTAGGGGCAGAGATTGCATGCTTTAAAAATGATAGCTGGCCTTCTGTGTTTGTCCACATTGACCCACAAACAGCATGAAGTGGAAAGGGATCCTGTATTATTCAAGAAATTTGTCAGCCAAGCATGTGTGTCTGTTGAAATGCCTGAAACTGAGCACATATATGCTTACCTTGCAAGCACGACCGTATATATTCATCAGTAAACAGAAAGCTGCTTCATCAGGAATACTGAAACCCTCATGATCAAGGTTTTCCATAACATGCACCCAATTAGTACTTGGGACCTACACGGGAAAGAAACATAAGTCATCAGGAAAAGAATGACTTCTGGCTAAGCTTACTTATGAATGTTGTTGATTAAAACATTAAACATGAATAAAGAACCATGCAGATTCGTCCTAAAGCAAAATGAGCAAGGATGAACGATGCAAGAAAATGATCATCTCCCATGAAGGGCGCATCTAAGCACAGAGAAAGTTACAGCTAGAAGCAACAAAAGTATACAGTACCAAAAGCTAGATACCATGAGACAGAGAATGGAGTTGGGAAAAGTATATATAGTAGTAGCAAAAAAGGAAGGGCTGGGAAAAGGTAGTACAAAAGCTAGATACCTCACCCAATCCAAGGGGAAAGATCAGAAACCATTACCCGCCAAGCAAGCTGCAAAGATACTCTATGCTGCTCATCATCGGTTTCATGATAGCATAACAAGCAGAGGGATACAAGGTGGAATTCGTATAACCCTACGAAATTGGGGCAAGGACTTGATTGCACATTTGGCGAATAAACAACACCATAACAAACGAACAAAACCTTCAGGAAGGCCTTACAAGGATTGATTCATCATTTATACTGAACACATACTTTGCCTAGATACCTAAGGGAGCACCTAAATGCGTCTATCAACAAAACAAACGAAACCGACAGCTACCGAGGAAGGAAGGGAAAAAAGGGCATGTAAGTACACATGAGCTGAAACTGATGTTCAGAATTGCGAGAGTAGAAACAAGTGTTGCCGGGCGTTAGTTTTGGGGCTACAGCCTAACGCGGGACGAACATGTGGGAGACCTGGACGCGGAAACCGCAGAGGAACCGGTACTACCAGCAGTAGAACATGCAGCGGCAGCCGATCCCCTGGCGGCAAGCTCCGAATCCGCAGTCCGGAGTTAGGCCCGTCTCTACGCCCCGGATCGTCGGAGAATTCGGGTCGGGGGCCGCGTGAATCCGGCTCGCGGCCCTCCCCTTCCCGAAATCTCTCGCGGGAACTGGTAGGGGGTTGGTTCGCAGACACCACACCGGGGCGGGATCACGTCTGGGCCCGCCGCGAGCGGGGATGAGGCGGGGCGGGGAAAGGGAAGGGGACGGGGGGTGGCTGACCTGGAAGATGACGAGGACGATGAGCGTGACGACGAGGAAGAAGGCGACGAGCCAGATGAAGACCATCTCCCTTTCCCTCGCTCCGCCTGGCTGTGGGTCGGGGGTGGGGACGTCGCGCGCGGCCGCCGCCGGCGAGGTGAGCTGCGGCGCGGGGGGAGATGGGGGGACATACGATGCGGGAGCGGGTCTGGGTCAGTGGGTTGAGATCGGGTGCGCTGCAGCCGGGGCCGAGATCTAGGCAGCCGGCCGCTGACACACGCCAGGTCGCGCCGAAACCAGATCCCCGAGCCACGGAGCCCGCGAGGCGGATCGCGGGGAGACGACGGGACTCAGATGCACGCACCTCCGCCGCCCTGGTCGCCCTCCGAGTCGGGGAACTCCTTCTCCAGCGCGCGGTCGATCATGTCGGCGAGGCTGTTCTCCTTGTTCGTGCCATTGCCCTGCGCTGCCTCCCCGTCGGCTGGGCCGCGGCCGTGGCGTCCGCGCGCTCCACCGCCGCGACCGCCTCGCCCATGTGGCCCTCGTCAGCCGCCTCGGCCGCATCCCCGGCCGTGCCGGGGAGCAATGCGGCGACGGACACGAGGAGCAGGGCGACGAGGAGGCGGGGGAGGACTGGGCCCAGCAGGCGGCGGCGACGCATCAGCATAGCCGGAGGGGAGCGGTCGGATTAAATACAAGGGGGTTTTCATAAAAAGTGAAAAACGGTTCGACCCGACTTACAGAAGGACTGCGGGTTAATTACCTGAAATGATAGGGACCTTTTCGCAAAAATACCATGATGGACGACCAGAATCCCTATTTGCTTTATTATTAGGGAGAGATAATTATCATTTTTATTGAGTGGTAATAATGTTTTGTTTTTTGATGGGTAATAGCATTTTTGTGTACAACATATTTTCAAAAAATAAATTGAACAATATATATTTTAAATTATTTTTTGCACAACTTGCTAAGCTCTTACGAGTAAGCTGCTCTGAGCATAGACACCAAGCCTCCGCACGATACACAAAGCGCGTCCTCTAGAGCACTTTGCTCATCTCCTTTGAAAAAAACGTTCTCCTCATCTTCTCCTGAAAGAAAAAAAAAGTTATCCTTATCTCTTCACTTTGTTCCCATCACTCCCCTGATTCCAATGGTTGCCACCCCTCCCTTCCATTCCTTGTGGAGTTGAGCTCTCGATGTACCTCCAATGGTGGCCGCCCCTTGCCATTCATCCCTCCGCTGGCAATATTACATTTCACTAGTAATTATTTTTGCAATGTTCCTGGTATTTCTTACGAGAAAGCACTGTTTTAATGTTTTCTAAAATAAAATTTCAAGATTTTTTCAAAAGAGAAACATTTTTGGTGTGATATATTACATTTTATTTGTAAATTTTTGCACTGTTTTTTGTGCTTATACATCCCGCACACACTTAAGGAGACAACAATCTGAAGCCCATATTTGTCGGAAAAAACTGAATCAGTGCAGTGCTTGATGCGAATCTCATATTTGTGGAAATAAAATAATAAAAATATTACATTTCATTTGTAATAGTCATTTACAATGAACTATATGTAATTGACACAGCTGGTCTATATCCAATGAATTATGAGAAGCCCTTTCATTTGCTAGTTATCTAAAACTAGCACCAGAAATGCCATCCAACAGCTAGAATATGATTCACACATTGTGCTCGAGGTACAGAGTCCGAATGTTCATGCGTCTCTCTATATACAGACTAAATGTCTCTATATTGTACAGACTTATTTAGGGATAGAAACGTCCACAATACAACAATTAAGGATTCCTTGGACTCTATTTTGTCTCCCCAGCACGTAACGTACCAGCATAACAGTTTGATAGAGCAAAGCTTCTCATTTGGCAGCCTATGGAAGAACGGTTCTCACCACCTTCCTGTCCACCCTGAAAGACTGTATCAAGGCGAAGCGATGATTAGTTTAAGATGCATCATCCTATGAACTTTCAGAAGGTTACTTGAAGCTAATCTGGGACTGTCAAGTCTAGTCAATTGTCAAATGAGGTATGATCTCAGTAAGGCACTTGAAAAAAAAATGTGATTTCACATTTTGAAAATACGATATACATGAATCCATTCGATATGAAAAATAATACTGAAGCATATCATCACTGGCATCTGCTTACCTCCAGACCGCAGTCATTGGCATATACATTCTTGAACAGCTTGGACGCCGCCGTGTGGCTCGTTGCCTAATGCTCCGCTACAAGCCTACTACGGCGAGCCCTTCTTCGGCGAGGTTGACGACGACCACAACGCGAGGGCGCGACGAGTGCGTGGAGGTGGGGAGCGTATAGGGCGTTGCCGCCAAGCCAAGTCGACCTCGCTGGCGCTGTCGCTGCCCATCCTCCTCCCCCTCCCTCCCTACCAGCGTAGGCTGGAGCGTTTAGGGCGTTGCTGCCAAGCCAAGTCGACCACGCTCGCGCTGACGCCGCCCGCTCCTCCTTCGGGCTACGCCGCATCGTGCGGGCCGTCGTATGATGCAAGTTCGCTACCGTCACCGCCTCCTATGCGGCGCCCGCGGCCGCTCCCGTATCTGTGGCCGCCGTCCACCTCTGCCTCCCCACAGGCACGGACTCCTCTGCCAGGCGGCGCTGCATCGTGCGGGCCGCCGTTCAGTGCGAGCTCGCCGCCGCCACTACCTCCTCTGTGGCGCCCACGACCGCTCTTCATTCTGGCGTGGAACACCGCGACCATGAACTTGGACTTCAAGCCCCGCCACTGGACCTCCTCTTGCGCCTCCTAGTTCACCTCCATGCCATCCCTAGATTTGGATCCGTCCCTTGCCGCGCCTCCTCGACACTCGCGCTCAAACTGACGGCCACCACGGGCGGGACGGGGAAGATGCGTCCGCTGGCGCTGACGCCCACCTCGAGAGGCCGATACTGCCGAAGGCTGAGGGGTTCCGAGCCAGCCACCGGCCAAGGAGGCGGGCAGCTTCCATGCCGACAGGCTCGCCAACCAGAGCCCAGAAGATGCTCTCCCCCCTTCCACCTTCTCTATCACTGGATAACGTCAGAAAGGAGCGTGGGACGAGTTATTAGATAATGTAGGAGTTAATTTGTAAAATTGAAACGTTTTTCCAGATCCACTTATGTAGGAATGGTGCGCTGAATACCTCCAATCTTAGGGGCTTTTATGCAAAAACTTCACGATGTACGACAGAAGCAGTACCTGCTTTATTATTAGGGAGAGATTCTTTTTGCTGCTGGTTGATATGCCTTTTGCCCAGGCCATTGTAATTTTGCAGATTTTTTGAGGTACCAGAAGTATACGAAGTATACAGATTGCTACAGACTGGTCTGTTTTTGACAGATTCTGTTTTTGTTGAGTTGGTTGCTTGTTTGGATGAAACTATGGTTAGTATCGGGGGGTACTAGCCATGGAAAAGTGAGAATATAGTAGCCCAACACCAATATAGATAGAATTCAAAATTGCTACAGTACCAAAAGAAGTGGTAGTTTGTTTTCTTGTGCTAATGTTATCACGAGTTTCTGTTTAAGTTTTGTGTTGTGAAGTTTTCAAGTTTTGGGTGATGTTCTGATGGACAAAGAGATAATGAGTGGAAAGAGCTCAAGCTTGGGGATGCCCAAGGCATCCCAAGCCAAATTCAAGGACACCAAAAAGCCTAAGCTTGGGGATGCCCCGGGAAGGCATCCCCTCTTTCGTCTTCAATCCATTGGTAACATTACTTGGAGCTATATTTTTATTCACCACATGATATGTGTTTTGCTTGGAGCGTCTTGTATCGTAGGAGTCTTTTCTTTTTGTGTGTCACAATCATCCTTGCTGCACACCTTTTTGAGAGAGAGAGACATGCACTCATCGTGATTTTTGCTAGAATGCTCATAGTGCTTCACTTATATCTTTTGAGTTAGATACTTTTGCTCTATGTGCTTCACTTATGTCTTTTAGAGCACGTCGGTGCGTGACTTGGTAGTTGGTTTATGCTATGAAAGTAGTCCCAAATGTGATAGGTACCCAAAGAGGATACAAAAACCTCCATCTTCATGTGCATTGAGTAGTAAGAGAAGTCTTGATTCCTCTCAATTAGTTTTGAGACGTGGATTCGGTAATATTAAGAGTTATATTAGTAAGGTGTTGTGAATCTAGAAATACTTTGGTTGAAGCTAGTGATTCCCGTAGCATGCACGTATGGTGAACCGCTATGTTAGGAAGTCGGAGCATAATTGATCTATTGATTGTCATCCTTTGTGTTGAGGTCGGGATTGCGCGATGGTTAACACCTACCAACCCTTCCCCTAGGAGTATGCGTTTAGCACTCTGTTTTGATTACTAATAAAAACTTCCGCAACAAGTATGTGAGTTCTTAATGACTAATGTGAGTCCATGGTATAGATGCACTTTCACCTTCCACCATTGCTAGCCTCTCTAGTGCCGCACAATTCTCGTAGGTGCACAAACCCACCATATGCCTTCCTCAAAACAGCCACCATACCTACTTACTATGGCATTTTCATAGCCATTCCGAGATATATTGCCATGCAACTCCCACCGTTCCGTCTCATGACTTGTGCCGTCACTCTCATATTGCCATTGCATGATCATAAGATAGCTAGCGAGATGGTTTAACGTCATACGCCATGCTAGATCGTTGCACATCCCGGTACACTGCCGGAGGCATTTCCTATAGAGTCATCATCATTTTGAGCTTTGAGCTGTGAGTAAATAAAAGTGTGATGATCATCATTATTGGAGCATTGTCCCATGTGAGGAAAAAAGAGAGGCCAAAGTGGCCAAAAAAGAGAGAAAATAAAAAAGAGGCCTAAGAGCCCAAATAAAAAAAGAGAGAAGGGACAATGCTACTATCTTTTTGCACACTTGTGCTTCATAATAGCACCATGTTCTTCATGATTGATAGCTTCTTGCTTTGTCACTACCATATGCTAGTGGGAATCTTCATTATAAAACTTGGCTTGTATATTCCAATGATGGGCTTCCTCAAAATTTCCCTAGGCCTTCGTGAGCAAGTAAGTTGGATGCAGACCCACTAGTTTTTCCTCTTGAGCTTTCACATACTTATAGCTCTAGTGCATCCATTGTATGGCAATCCCTACTCATTCACATTGATATCTATTAAGGGGCATCTCCATAGCCTTTTGATACGCCGAGTCAATGTGACCATCTCCTCCTTTTTGTCTCACAACCACCACCACACTCTATTCCACCTATAGTGCTATATCCATGGCTCACGATCATGTATTGCGTGATAGTTATACAAAGTTTGAGAAAGTAAGAGTGCGAAATCAATTACTTGGCCAATACCGGGGTTGTGCATGATTTACATTAGTTGTGTGAGGATGATGGAGCATAGCCAGACTATATGATTTTGTAGGGATAACTTCCTCTGGCCTTGTTATTTTAAAATTTCATGATTACTTTGCTAGTTTGCTTGAAGTATTATTGTTTTCATGTCAATAGCAAACTACTGTTTCGAATCTTATGAATCTGAACATTCATGTCACGTGAAAGAAGTTGCAAACGACACCTATGCTAGGTAGCATTCGACATGAAAAATTCATTCTTTATCACTTCCCTACTCGAGGACGAGTAGGAGTTAAGCTTGGGGATGCTTGATACGTTGCTAGTTTGCTTGAAGTATTATTGTTTTCATGTCAATAGAAAACTATTGTTTTGAATCTTACGGATCTGAACATTCATGTCACGTGAAAGAAGTTGCAAAGGACAACTATGCTAGGTAGCATTCCACATCAAAAATTCATTCTTTATCACTTCCCTACTCGAGGACGAGCAGGAGTTAAGCTTGGGGATGCTTGATACGTCTCCAACGTATCTATAATTTTTGATGGTTTCATGCTATTATCTTGTCAAAATTTGGATGTTTTGCATGCCTATTATATATTTTTTGGGACTAACTTATTAACTCAGTGCAAGTGCCAGTTCCTGTTTTTTTCCATGTTTTTGACCCCTTTCAGAGGAGATTTTGAAACGGAGTCCAAATGGAATGAAATCCCCGAAAAGATTTTTTCCGTAACGGAAGAAGATCAGGAGACTTGAGAGCCAAGGCAGGGGCCCCCCAGGGGACCCACAAGCCCTCACCCCGTGGCCAGGGGGGAGGCCACGGCCCACAGGCTTGTGCCCCCCTGGACCTCCTTTGCCTTAGGGTTTGCGCCTATATATCCCCAAAAATTCCACAAAAAATCAGGAGATCATCGAAAGTAGTTTTCCGCCGCCGCAAGCTTCTGTCTGTGCAAGATCCCATATGGGGCACATTCTGGTGCCCTACCAGAGGGGAAATTCGGACACGGAGGGCTTCTTCATCAACAACATGACCTCTCCGATGATGCGTGAGTAGTTCACCATAGACCTACGTGTCCATAGCTAGTAACTAGATGGCTTCTTCTCTCTCTTGGTTCTTCAATACAAAGTTCTCCATGATCTTCATGGAGATCTATCCGATGTAATCTTCTTTTGCGGTGTGTTTGTCGAGATCCGATGAATTGTGGATTTATGATCAGATTATCTATGAATCTTATTTGAGTTTCTTCTGATCTCTCTTATGCATGATTTCATATCCTTGTAATTCTCTTCGAGTTGTGGGTTTTGTCTGGCCAACTAGATCTATGATTCTTGCAATGGGAGAAGTGCTTGGTTTTGGGTTCATAACATGCGGTGACCTCACCCAGTGACAGAAGGGGTAGTGAGGCACGTATCGTGTTGTTGCCATCAAGGGTAAAAAGATGGGGGTTTCATCATTGGTTTGAGATTATCTCTCTACATGATGTCATCTTGCTTAAAGCGTTACTCTGTTCGTCATGAACTCAATACACTAGATGCATGCTGGATAGCGGTTGATGTGTGGAGTAATAGTAGTAGATGCAGAAAGTATCAGTCTACTTGTCTCGGACGTGATGCCTATATGTATGATCATTGCCTTAGATATCGTCATGACTTTGCTGTTGGGGAACGTCGCATGGGAAACAAAAATTTTCCTACGCGCACGAAGACCTATCATGGTGATGTCCATCTACGAGAGGGGATGAGTGATCTACGTATCCTTGTAGATCGTACAGCAGAAGCGTTAGAGAACGCGGTTGATGTAGTGGAACGTCCTCACGTCCCTCGATCCGCCCCGCGAACAATCCCGCGATCAGTCCCACGATCTAGTACCGAACGGACGGCACCTCCGCGTTCAGCACACGTACAGCTCGACGATGATCTCGGCCTTCTTGATCCAGCAAGAGAGACGGAGAGGTAGAAGAGTTCTCCGGCAGCGTGACGGCGCTCCGGAGGTTGGTGATGATCTTGTCTCAGCAGGGCCCCGCCCGAGCTCCGCAGAAACGCGATCTAGAGGAAAAACTATGGAGGTATGTGGTCGGGCAGCCGTGAGAAAGTCGTCTCAAATCAGCCCTGAAACCTCCGTATATATAGGTGGGAGGGAGGGGGCCTTGCCTTGGGGCTCAAGGAGCCCCAAGGGGGTCGGCCGAGTCCAAGGGGAAGGACTCTCCCCCCCCCCCCAAACCGAGTTGGACTAGGTTTGGTGGGAGGGAGTCCCCCTTCCTTCCCACCTCCTCCTTTTTTTTCTTTCTCTTTGATTTTTATCTCTATGGCGCATAGGGCACTTGTGGCCTGTCCCACCAGCCCACTAAGGGCTGGTGTGCCTCCCTCAAGGCCTATGGGCTTCCCCGGGGTGGGTTGCCCCCCGGTGAACTCCCGGAACCCATTCGTCATTCCCGGTAACTCCGAAAACCTTTCGGTAATCAAATGAGGTCATCCTATATATCAATCTTCGTTTCTGGACCATTCCGGAAACCCTCGTGACGTCCGTGATCTCATCCGGGACTCCGAACAACATTCGGTAACCAACCATATAACTCATATACGCATAAAACAACGTCGAACCTTAAGTGTGCAGACCCTGCGGGTTCGAGAACTATGTAGACATGACCCGAGAGACTCCTTGGTCAATATCCAATAGCGGGACCTGGATGCCCATATTGGATCCTACATATTCTACGAAGATCTTATCGTTTGAACCTCAGTGCCAAGGATTCGTATAATCCCGTATGTCATTCCCTTTGTCCTTCGGTATGTTACTTGCCCGAGATTCGATCGTCAGTATCCGCATACCTATTTCAATCTCGTTTACCGGCAAGTCTCTTTACTCGTTCCGTAATACAAGATCACGCAACTTACACTAAGTTACATTGCTTGCAAGGCTTGTGTGTGATGTTGTATTACCGAGTGGGCCCCGAGATACCTCTCCGTCACACGGAGTGACAAATCCCAGTCTTGATCCATACTAACTCAACCAACACCTTCGGAGATACCTGTAGAGCATCTTTATAGTCACCCAGTTACGTTGTGACGTTTGATACACACAAAGTATTCCTCCGGTGTTAGTGAGTTATATGATCTCATGGTCATAGGAACAAATACTTGACACGCAGAAAACAGTAGCAACAAAATGACACGATCAACATGCTACGTCTATTAGTTTGGGTCTAGTCCATCACATGATTCTCCTAATGATGTGATCCCGTTATCAAGTGACAACACTTGCCTATGGCCAGGAAACCTTGACCATCTTTGATCAACGAGCTAGTCAACTAGAGGCTTACTAGGGACAGTGTTTTGTCTATGTATCCACACAAGTATTGTGTTTCTAATCAATACAATTATAGCATGGATAATAAACGATTATCATGAACTAAGAAATATAATAATAACTAATTTATTATTGCCTCTAGGGCATATTTCCAACAGTCTCCCACTTGCACTAGAGTCAATAATCAAGTTCACATCACCATGTGATTCCAACGAATCCAACACCCATATAGTTATGGGGTTTGATCACGTCTTGCTCGTGAGAGAGGTTTTAGTCAATGGTTCTGAAACTTTCAGATTCGTGCGTTCTTTACAAATCTTTATGTCATCTTATAGATGCTGCTACTACGTGCTATTCGGAAATGCTCCAAATATCTACTCTACTATACGAATCCGTTTCACTACTCATAGTTATCCGGATTAGTGTCAAAGCTTGCATTGATGTAACCCTTTACGACAAAACTCTTTAACCACCTCCATAATCGAGAAAAATTCCTTAGTCCATTAGTTACTAAGGATAAATTTCGACCGCTGCTAGCGACTCAATCATGGATCACTCTCTGTACCTCTCAACATACTTTGAGTCAAGGCACACTTCAGGTGCGGTACACAGCATGGCATACTTTAGATTCTACGGCTAAGGCATAGAAGACGACCTTCGTCTATTCTCTTTATTCTGCCGTGGTCGGGTTTTGAGTCTTACTCAAATTCACACCTCACAACGCAACCAAGAACTCCTTCTTTGCTGGTCTATTTTGAACTCTTTCAAAAACTTGTCAAGGCATGCATCTTGTTGAAACTTCTATTAAGCGCTTTCGATCTATCTCCATAGATCTTTGATGCTCAACGTTCAAGTAGCGTAATCCAGGTACTCCTTTGAAAACTTCTTTCAAACAACCTTGTATGCTTTACAGAAATTCTACATTACTTCTGATCCACAATATGTCAACCACATATACCTATCAGAAATTCTATAGTGCTCCCACTCACTTCTTTGGAAATACAAGTTTCTCATAAACCTTGTACAAACCCAAAATCTTTGATCATCTCATCAAAGTGTATATTCCAACTCCGAGATGCTTGCACCAGTCCATTGAAGGATCACTGGAGCTTGCATACTTGCTAGTATCTTTAGGATCGACAAAACCTTCTGGTTGTATCACATACAATGTTTGCTCAAGGAAACCGTCGAGAAAACAATGTTTTGACATCCTACGTGCAATATTTCATAAATAATGCATCAACAACTAACATAATTCTAACAGACTTTTAGCATGGCTACGAGTGAGAAAGTCTCATCATAGTCAACTGTTTGATCTTATCGAAAACATCTTTGCGACAAGTCGAGCTTTTCTTAATAGTGACTTATCACCATCATCGTCTGTCTTCTTTTAAAGATCCATTTTTACTCAATAGTCCTATGACCATCAAGTAGTTCTACCAAAGTCTACACTTTGTTTTCACACATGGATCCTCTCTCGGATTTCATGGCTTCCAGCCATTTGTCGGAATCTGGGCCCACCATCACTTTCTCCATAACTCGTAGGTTCACTGTTGCTCAACAACATGACCTCCAAGACAGGGTTACCGTACTACTCTGCAGCAGTACGCGACCTTGTCGACCTACGAGGTTTGTAGTAACTTGATTCGAAGCTCAATGATCATCATCATCAGCTTCCACTTCAATTGGTGTAGGCGCCACATGAACAATTTCCTGCGCCCTTCTACACACTGGTTGAAGTGATGGTTCAATAACCTCATCAAGTTCTACTACCCTCCCACTCAATTCTTTCGAGAGAAACCTTTCCTCGAGAAAGGATCCGTTTCTAGAAACAAACACTTTGCTTTCGGATCTGAGATAGGAGATGTACCCAACTGTTTTGGATATCCTATGAAGATGCATTTATCCGCTTTGGGTTCGAGCTTATCAGACTGAAACTTTTTCACATAAGTGTCGAAACCACAAACTTTCAAGAAACGACAGTTTAGATTTCTCTAAACCTCAGTCTATACTGTGTCATCTCAACAGAAATACGCGGTGCCCTATTTAAAGTGAGTGCGGTTGTCTCTAATGCATAACCCATAAACGATAGTGGTAATTCGATAAGAGACATCATAGTATGCACCATACCAAATAGTGCGTGGCTATGACGTTCAGACACATCATCACACTATGATGTTCCAGGTGGCATGAACTACGAAACAATTTCCACATTGTCTTAACTGTGTACCAAAACTCGTAACTCAGATATTCATTTCCATGATCATATCGTAGACAGTTTATCCTCTTGTTACGACGGACTTCACTCTGAAACGGAATTGAACTTTTCAACATTTTAGACTTATGATTCATTAAGTAAATACTCCTGTATCTACTCAAATCGTCAGTGAAGTAAGAACATAATGATATCCACTGCGTGCCTCAGCACCCATTGGACTGCATACATCAAAATGCATCACTTCCAACAAGTTACTATCTTATTTCATCTCAATGAAAACAAGGCCTTGCTCATGTGGTATGCTTCGCATGTCACTAGTGATTCGAAATCAGGTGAGTACAAAGATCCATCAGCATGGAGCCTCTTCATGCAATTTATATTAACATGACTCAAGCGGCAGTGCCACAAGTAAGTGGTACTATCATCATCAACTCGTATCTTTTGGCACCAATATCATGAACATGTGTAACACTACGATCGAGATTCAATAAACCATTGAAGGTGATTATTCAAGAAAATAGAGTAACCATTATTCTCTTTAAATGAATAATCGTATTGCAATAAACACGATCCAATCATGTTCATGCTTAACGCAAGCACCAATTAACAATTATTTAGGTTTAACACCAATCCCGATGGTAGAGGGAGCGTGCGACGTTTGATCATATCAATCTTGGAAACACTTCCAACATGTAACGTCACCTCGCCTTTAGCTAGTCTCCGTTTATGCCGTAGCTTTCATTTCGCGTCACTAATCACTTAGCAACCGAACCGGTATCCAATACCCTCGTGCTACTAGGAGTACTAGTAAAGTACACATCAACATCATGTATATCAAATACACTTCTTTCGACTTTTGCCAGCCTTCTTATCTACCAAGTATCTTGAGTTGCTCCGCCTCAGTGATTGTTCCCCTCATTACAGAAGCACTTAGTCTCGGGTTTGGGTTTAATCTTGGGTCTCTTCATTAGTGCAGCAATTGTTTTGCCGTTTCACGAAGTATCCCTTCTAGCCCTTGCCTTTCTTGAAACTTAGTGGTTTTACAAACCATCAACTATTGATGCTCCTTCTTGATTTCTACTTTCGCAGTGTCAAACATCGCAAATCGCTCAAGGATCATTGTATGTATCCTTGATATGTTATAGTTCATCACGAAGCTCTCACAGCTTGGTGGCAGTGACTTTGGAGAACTATCACTATCTCATCTGGAAGATTAACTCCCACTTGATTCAAGCGATTGTCGTACTCAGACAATCTGAGCACATGCTCAACGATTGAGCCTTTTCTCCTGTGCTTTGTGGAAAAAGAATCTTGTCGGAGGTCTCGTACCTCTTAACAAGGGCACAAGCATGAAATCACAATTTCATCTCTTTAGAACATCACTTATGTTCCGTGACGTTTTACAACGTTTTCGGCGCCTTGCTTCTAAGCCATTAAGTATTTTTGTACTGAACTATCGTGTAGTCATCAGAGACGTGTATGTCGGATGTTCACAGCATCCACAGACGACGCTCGAGGTGCAGCACACCGAGTGGTGCATTAAGGACATAAGCCTTCTGTGCAGCAACGAGGACAATCCTCGGTTTTACAGACTCAGTCTGCAAAATTTGCTACTATCAACTTTCAACTAAATTTTCTCTAGGAACATATAAAACAGTAGAGCTATAGCGCAAGCTACATCGTAATTCGCAAAGACCATTAGACTATGTTCATGACAATTAGTTCAATTAATCATATTACTTAAGAACTCCCACTCAAAAAGTACATCTCTCTAGTCATTTGAGTGGTACATGATCCAAATCCACTATCTCAAGTCCGATCATCACGTGAGTCGAGAATAGTTTCAGTGGTAAGCATCTCTATGCTAATCATATCAACTATACGATTCATGCTCGACCTTTCGGTCTCATGTGTTCCGAGGCCATGTCTGCACATGCTAGGCTCGTCAAGCTTAACCCGAGTGTTCCACGTGCGCAACTGTTTTGCACCCGTTGCATGTGAACGTTGAGTCTATCACACCCGATCATCATGTGGTGTCTCAAAACGACAAACTGTAGCAACGGTGCACAGTCGGGGAGAACACAATTTCGTCTTGAAATTTTAGTGAGAGATCACCTCATAATGCTACCGTCGTTCTAAGCAAAATAAGGTGCATAAAAGGATTAACATCACATGCAATTTATAAGTGACATGATATGGCCATCATCACGTGCTTCTTGATCTCCATCACCAAAGCACCGGCACGATCTTCTTGTCACCGGCGTCACACCATGATCTCCATCAACGTGTCGCCATCGGGGTTGTCGTGCTACTCATGCTATTACTACTAAAGCTACGTCCTAGCAAAATAGTAAACGCATCTGCAAGCACAAACGTTAGTTATAAAGACAACCCTATGGCTCCTGCCGGTTGCCGTACCATCGACGTGCAAGTCGATATTATCTATTACAACATGATCATCTCATACATCCAATATATCACATCACATCGTTGGCCATATCACATCACAAGCATACCCTGCAAAAACAAGTTAGACGTCCTCTAATTTTGTTGTTGCATGTTTTACGTGGTGACCATGGGTATCTAGTAGGATCGCATCTTACTTACGCAAACACCACAACGGAGATATATGAGTTCCTATTTAACCTCATCCAAGGACCTCCTCGGTCAAATCCGATTCAACTAAAGTTGGAGAAACCGACACTTGCCAGTCATCTTTGAGCAACGGGGTTACTCGTAGCGATGAAACCAGTCTCTCGTAAGCGTACGAGTAATGTCGGTCCAAGCCGCTTCAATCCAACAATACCGCGGAATCAAGAAAATACTAAGGAGGGCAGCAAAACGCACATCACCGCCCACAAAAACTTTTGTGTTCTACTCGAGAAGACATCTACGCATGAACCTAGCTCATGATGCCACTGTTGGGGAACGTCGCATGGGAAACAAAAATTTTCCTACGCGCACGAAGACCTATCATGGTGATGTCCATCTACGAGAGGGGATGAGTGATCTACGTACCCTTGTAGATCGTACAGCAGAAGCGTTAGAGAATGCGGTTGATGTAGTGGAACGTCTTCACGTCCCTCGATCCGCCCCGCGAACAATCCCGCGATCAGTCCCACGATCTAGTACCGAACGGACGGCACCTCCGCGTTCAGCACAAGTACAGCTCGACGATGATCTCGGCCTTCTTGACCCAGCAAGAGAGACGGAGAGGTAGAAGAGTTCTCCGGCAGCGTGATGGCGCTCCGGAGGTTGGTGATGATCTTGTCTCAGCAGGGCTCCGCCCGAGCTCCGCAGAAACGCGATCTAGAGGAAAAACTATGGAGGTATGTGGTCGGGCAGTCGTGAGAAAGTCGTCTCAAATCAGCCCTAAAACCTCCGTATATATAGGTGGGAGGGAGGGGGCCTTGCCTTGGGGCTCAAGGAGCCCCAAGGGGGTCGGCCGAGTCCAAGGGGGAGGACTCTCCCCCCCCAAACCGAGTTGGACTAGGTTTGGTGGGAGGGAGTCCCCCTTCCTTCCCACCTCGTCCTTTTTTTTTCTTTCTCTTTGATTTTTATCTCTATGGCGCATAGTGCACTTGTGGGCTGTCCCACCAGCCCATTAAGGGCTGGTGTGCCTCCCTCAAGGCCTATGGGCTTCCCCGGGGTGGGTTGCCCCCCCCGGTGAACTCCCGGAACCCATTCGTCATTCCCGGTACATTCCCGGTAACTCCGAAAACCTTCCGGTAATCAAATGAGGTCATCCTATATATCAATCTTCGTTTCCGGACCATTCCGGAAACCCTCGTGACGTCCGTGATCTCATACGGGACTCCGAACAACATTCGGTAACCAACCATATAACTCATATACGCATAAAACAACGTCGAACCTTAAGTGTGCAGACCCTGCGGGTTCGAGAACTATGTAGACATGACCCGAGAGACTCCTTGGTCAATATCCAATAGCGGGACCTGGATGCCCATATTGGATCCTACATATTCTACGAAGATCTTATCGTTTGAACCTCAGTGCCAAGGATTCGTATAATCCCGTATGTCATTCCCTTTGTCCTTCGGTATGTTACTTGCCCGAGATTCGATCGTCAGTATCCGCATACCTATTTCAATCTCGTTTACCGGCAAGTCTCTTTACTCGTTCCGTAATACAAGATCATGCAACTTACACTAAGTTACATTGCTTGCAAGGCTTGTGTGTGATGTTGTATTACCGAGTGGGCCCCGAGATACCTCTCCGTCACACGGAGTGACAAATCCCAGTCTTGATCCATACTAACTCAACCAACACCTTCGGAGATACCTGTAGAGCATCTTTATAGTCACCCAGTTACGTTGTGACGTTTGATACACACAAAGTATTCCTCCGGTGTTAGTGAGTTATATGATCTCATGGTCATAGGAACAAATACTTGACACGCAGAAAACAGTAGCAACAAAATGACACGATCAACATGCTACGTCTATTAGTTTGGGTCTAGTCCATCACATGATTCTCCTAATGATGTGATCCCGTTATCAAGTGACAACACTTGCCTATGGCCAGGAAACCTTGACCATCTTTGATCAACGAGCTAGTCAACTAGAGGCTTACTAGGGACAGTGTTTTGTCTATGTATCCACACAAGTATTGTGTTTCTAATCAATACAATTATAGCATGGATAATAAACGATTATCATGAACTAAGAAATATAATAATAACTAATTTATTATTTCCTCTAGGGCATATTTCCAACATTTGCACGGTTCTATCAATTGCTCGACAGTAATTTCTTCACCTACCGTAATACTTGCTATTTTGAGAGAAGCCTCTAGTGAACACTATGGCCCCCAGGGTCTACTCCACACCATATTTTCAGCCTTACACTTTTTATTTCGTTGCACTTTCCGTCTTCAGATCTCACTTTGCAAGCAATCTTGAAGGGATTGACAACCCCTTTATAGCGTTGGGTGCAAGCTCTTTTGTGTTCGCGCAGGTACTCTGGACTTGACGAGATTCTCCTACTGGATTGATACCTTGGTTCTCAAACTGAGGGAAATACTTGCTTCTCCTGTGCTGCATCACCCTTTCCCCTTCAAGGGAAAAACCAACGCACGCAAGTCTCCGTCAACGTGTCAATTTCTGGCGCTGTTGTTTGAGAAGTAGCATAAGGATTTCTGGCGCCGTTGCCGGGTAAGAACTTTTGTTGCCGTAGCATAGCCCTACGCTCTGCGATGGGGAGAGGATGGAAGCAATCAACTCAGTCCGCCAATGACTATGCCCGCAACTGGCAAGGAAATCAACATGGTCAACCAATGACTATGCTAGTCTAGGTGCCGGACGCAACATTTGCTTGCTTCTTCCTGGGTCTTGAACTATCCTCTGCTGGACTTAAATTTGACAGTTTTGGGGGTTGGTGTTTGAAAAAGTAAAAGGGGGGGGGGCTTTCTCTTGCGCTTTCTTATTTCATCAACTTTGGAGCTTTCTTTTCTGGACGACATTTTCTGGGGAGAAAAACGCTCCACGAAGCCCCTAGGCACCAAGGAGCATGAAAGCAAGGACTTGCCGTGCCGGGGGAAAACTTCTTCAGCGGTCGACCCATGCTCGGGGGCTCGGTCTGAAGCACGACACCTCCACAAGGAGTCTTGGGAGGTCTGAGGGCGCTCTGGGGCGATGACCAAAGGAACAAAATGAGAAAATCGCTCGAGCACCGAAGGGGGTTCTTGAGCATCAAGCCTGAGGAGCCCCACTGGTCATACCGCGGGACCAGGACTTGCATAGAGTGCCGAAAGGGTCTTCACCCCGTCCCGCCTACAAAACATGAGCCGCTCAGTGAGGAGCTGCGGAAGAGACCGACACAAACCCACGAGCTAAGCACCCCGCAGGCCCTGACCGACCATCTGGATTCGCGCCAGGCTAATAGCAAATTAAAAACATGCTTACTAACGAAGGAATGCAGGGCCTAGGGATCCAGGTACGACGAGGAACGAGGCCATCGTCCAAGCATGCGGCAGCACGAGCGATGCCTCGGGACGACGGGGCCTCCTAAGGGCTCTGGCCGCCGTTACCCTTGAGCGATGGTTGGGGCAGCGACGAGCCCTAAGCAAGGAAGCCGAGCCGCGATGACTACCAACAAGCAAGCAATCGACCCATGAGCGAAAGGAAAAACGGAGAACGACGAAGGCAACGGGCAAAAGTTTAACGCCCAACAAGGCAGAGTTCTGTTGGAAATATGCCCTAGAGGCAATGATAAAATAGTTATTATTATATTTCCTGTTTCAAGATAATCGTTTATTATCCATGCTATAATTGTATTGAATGAAAACATAAATGCAAGTGTGGATAGATAGACAAAACTGTGTCCCTAGTAAGCCTCTAGTTGACTAGCCAGTTGATCAAGGATGGTTAAGGTTTTCTGACCATATGCAAGTGTTGTCACTTGATTACTGGATCACATCATTGGGAGAATGATGTGATGGACAAGACCCAAACTATAAACGTAGCATGTGATCGTGTCATTTTGTTGCTATTGTTTTCTGCGTGTCAAGTATTTATTCCTATGACCATGAGATCATGTAACTCACTGACACCGGAGGAATACCTTGTGTGTATCAAACGTTGCAACGTTACTGGGTGACTATAAAGGTGCTCTACAGGTATCTCCAAAGGTTTCCGTTTAGTTAGCATGGATCAAGACTGGGATTTGTCACTCCGTGTGACGAAGAGGTATCTCGGGGCCCACTCGGTAATACAACATCACATATAAGCCTTGCAAGCAATGTGGCTAATGTGTTAGTCACGGGATCTTGTATTACGGAACGAGTAAAGAGACTTGCCGGTAACGAGATTGAAATAGGTATAGGGATACCGACGATGAAATCTCAGGCAAGTAACATACCGAAGGATAAAGCGAATGGTATACGGGATTATATGAATCCTTGGCACAGAGGTTCAACCGATAAGATCTTCGTGGAATATGTAGGATCCAATATGGACATCCAGGTCCCGCTATTGGATATTGACCGGGGAGTGTCTCGGGTCATGTCTACATAGTTCTCAAACCCACGGGGTCTGCACACTTAAGGTTCGGTGACGTTTCGGTATAGTTGAGTTATAGGTGTTGGTGACCGAAGGTTTGTTCGGAGTCCCGGATGAGGTCACGGACGTCATGAGGGTTTTCGGAATGGTCCAGAAATGAAGACTGATATATAGGATTGTTTCATTTGGCCTCCGAAAAGATTTCGGGCATTATCCGTAGTGTACCGGGAGTGACGAATGGGTTCCGGGTTTTTACCGGGAGGGGGTGACACGTCTCCAACGTATCTATAATTTTTGATGGTTCCATGCTATTATCTTGTCAAACTTTGGATGTTTTGTATGCCTTTTATATCTTTTTTGGGACTAACTTATTAACTCAGTGCCAAGTGCCAGTTCCTGTTTTTTCCGTGTTTTTGACCCTTTTTGGAGGAGAATATTAAACGAATTCCAAACGGAATAAAACCTCCGAAAAGATTTTTTACGGAATAGAAGATACGAGGGAGCTTGAGAACCAAGGCAGAGGGCGCTAGGGGAGGCCGCAAGCCCCCTAGCCGCGACCTGGGGGGGTCGCGCCTAGCAGGCTTGTGGGCCCCCTGTGGCTCCTCTGCCCTACTTCTTCCGCCTATAAATGCCCAAAAAATCCAAAATCACGAGAGAGATCCACGAAAATACTTTTCCGCCGGTGCAAGCTTCTGTCTCCGCAAGATCCCATCTGGGGCACGTTCTGGTGCCCTGCTGGAGGGGGGATTCGGATACGGAGGGCTTGTTCATCAACACCATTGCCTCTCCGATGATGCGTGAGTAGTTCACCATAGACCTTCGGGTCCATACCTAGTAGCTAGATGGCTTCTTCTCTCTCTTGGATCTTCAATACAAAGTTCTCCATGATCTTCATGGAGATCTATCCGATGTAAAATTCTTTTGCGGTGTGTTTGTCGAGATCCGATGAATTGTGGATTTATGATCAGATTATCTATGAATATTATTTGAGTTTCTTCTCATCTCTTATAGGCATGATTTCATATCCTTGTAATTCTCTTCGAGTTGTGGGTTTTGTTTGGCCAACTTGATCTATGATTCTTGCAATGGCAGAAGTGCTTGGTTTTGGGTTCATACCATGCGGTGACCTCACCCAGTGACAGAAGGCGTAGCGAGGCATGCATCGTGTTGTTGCCATCAAGGGTAAAAAGATGGGGTTTATATCTATTGCATGAATTTATCCCTCTGCATCATGTCATCTTGCTTAAGGCGTTACTATGTTTGTCATGAACTCAATACACTAGATGCATGCTGGATAGCGGTCGATGTGTGGAGTAATAGTAGTAGATGCACAAAGTATCGGTCTACTTGTCTCGGACGTGATGCCTATATGTATGATCATTGCCTTAGATATCGTCATGACTTTGCGCGGTTCTATCAATTGCTCGACAGTAATTCGTTCTCCCACCGTAATATTTGCTATCTTGAGAGAAGCCTCTAGTGAACACTATGGCCCCCGGGTCTACTTCACATCATATTTTCAGCCCTACACTTTTACTTTGTTTCACTTTCCGCCTTCAGATCTGACCTTGCAATCAATCGTGAAGGGATTGACAACCCCTTTGTAGCGTTGGGTGCAAGTTTGCTGTTTTTGCGCACGTACATTGGTGCCTCATCTTGATACTCCTACTGGATTGATACCTTGGTTCTCAAACTGAGGGAAATACTTACTGCTAGTGTGCTGCATCACCCTTTCCTCTTCAATGGAAAAAACCAACGCAAGCTCAATAGGTAGCAAGAAGAATTTCTGGCGCTGTTGCCGGGGAGCATCAAGTGAAGCTTATCCAAGTAAGTATCGCAAACTCATCTCTTGCATTTACTTTTTTGCCTCTCGTTTTCCTCTCCCCCACTTCTGAAAAACAAAAATTTACAAAAATATTTGCCTCTTTCGTTCGCCCATTTCTTTCGCTTGCTTTGTGTTCGCTTGTGTGCTCGTCTGCTTGCTGAAGTCACCATGACTGAAAACAGCAAACTTTGTGACTTCTCGAATACTAATAATAATTATTTTATTAGTACTCCGATTGCTCCCGCCACTAGTGCGGAATCATATGAAATCAATGCTGCTTTGCTGAATCTTGTTATGAAAGAGCAATTCTTCGGCCTTCCTAGTGAAGATGCCGCATCCCATCTTAATACCTTCATTGAGTTATGCGATATGCAAAAAAATAAAGATGTGGATAATGATGTGATTAAATTGAAGCTATTTCCGTTCTCACTGCGAGATCGAGCAAAAACTTGGTTTTCATCTTTTGCCCAAAAATAGTATTGATTTTTGAAACAAGTGCAAAGATGCTTATATATCCAAGTACTTTCCGCCGGCTAAGATTATCTCTCTCCGTAATGATATCATGAATTTTAAGCAACTTGAACATGTTGCACAATCTTGGGAGAGAATGAAATTGATGATTAGAAATTGTCCCGCTCATGGCTTGAGTCTTTGGATGATTACACAAATCTTCTACGCTGGTTTGAATTTTGCTTCTAGAAATATCTTGGACTCCGCCTCCGGTAGAACTTTCATGGAAATCACATTAGGAGAAGCCACAAAACTCCTAGACAATATCATGACAAACTATTCTGAGTGGCACACTGAAAGGTCACCTACTAGTAAAAAAGTACACGCTATAGGAGAAATTAACTCATTGAGTGCTAAGATGGATGAGTTAATGAAATTGTTTGCTAGTAAATATGCTCCTTTAGATCCAAATGATATGCCCTTGTCTTCCTTGATTGAGAGTAGCAATGAAAGCTTGGATGTTAATTTTGTTGGTAGGAATAATTTTGGCAACACCAATGCTTTTAGAGGAAACTATATTCCTAGGCCTTTCCCTAGTAATCCCTCTAATAACTTTGGCAACTCCTACAACAATGCTCATGGAAATTAAAATAAATTACCCTCTGATCTAGAGAGTAATATTAAAGAGTTTATCAACTCACAAAAGATTTTCAATGCGTCCATAGAAGAAAAACTACTCAAAATTGATGATTTGGCTAGGAGCATTGATAGAATGTCTCTTGATATTGATGCTTTGAAAGTTAGATGTGCTCCTCCCAAGATCAATATGGATGAAACTTTAAAAGCTATGTGTGTTTCCATGAATGAGAGTAAAGAAAGAACCGCCCAAATTCATGCTAGACATGAATGGCTTAAAAAGGCGTGTTCTCGTGATGAGAATCACGAAGATCCTAAAGTGCTTGGTGTGACTCCCATTGAATCCTTGTTTTCTAGTGTCAAACCTAATGATGATGGGGCTGGATATGAATCCACCTTGGTTGAAAAACGCCCCACTGATTCGAAGTCTATCTATCTTGATACTAAAAGCATTGAAAGTGGAGTAGAGGATATCAAAACTTTGAGTAGTAATGAAACTACTACTTTGGATTTCAAGGAATTCAATTATGATAGTTGCTCTTTGATTGAATGTATTTCCTTGATGCAATCCATGCTAAACTCTCCACACGCTTATAGCCAAAACAAGGCCTTTACCGATCATATCTTTGATGGTATGATGAAATCTCTTGAAGAGAAACTTGAATTGGAAGTTTCTATTCCTAGAAAACTTCATGATGAGTTGGAACCTACTATCAAAATAAAGATAAAAAACTATCAATGCAATGCTTTGTGTGATTTGGGTGCTAGTGTTTCCGCGATTCCAAAGTCTTTATGTGATGTCCTAGGCTTTTAATGAGATTGATGAGTGCTCTCTTAATTTGCATCTTGCGGATTCTACTGTTAAGAAACCTATGGGAAGTATCAATGATGTTCTTATTATTGCAAATAGGACCTCTGGACCGGTACATTTCATTGTGCTTGATATTGATTGCAATCCTACATGTCCTATCATTCTTGGTAGACCTTACCTAAGGACTATTGGTGCTGTCATCGATATGAAGGAAGGGAATATTAGATTTCAATTTCCTTGAAAGAAGGGCATGGAACATTTTCCTAGAAAGAAAATAAGATTGCCTTATGAATCCATGATGAGGGCTACTTATGGTTTGAGTACCAAAGACGACGATACGTGATTCTATCGCCTTATGCCTAGCTAAGGGCGTTAAACAATAGCGCTTGTTGGGAGGCAACCCAATGAATTTATCTTTTCTTTTTGCTTTCCGTTTTGTTGCGTCCACACCATTATAATTCTATTATGATTGTGTCTTTTGTGTTTCTTTTTGTGTTTGAGCCAAGTAAAACCTTTATGACTAGTTTGGTGATGGTTGTTTGATCATGCTGGAAAAAGACAGAAACTTTTCACTCACGCAATTATTTTTCATTTTTATCCAGAAAGAGCTTTTGAGTTGATTCTTTTTGCTCCTGGTTGATATGACAATTTCCCAAACTGTCATAATTTGTCAGAATTTTTGAGATATCAGAAGTATACGAAGTATACAGATTGCTACAGACTGGTCTGATTTTGACAGATTCTGTTTTTGTTGTGTTGATTGGTTATTTTGATGAAACTATGGATAGTATCGGGGGGTACTAGCCATGGAAAAGTGAGAATACAGTAATCTAACACCAATACAAATAGAAATCAAGTTTGCTACAGTACCTCAAGAGGTGGTAGTTTTTTTCTTGTGCTAATGATATCACGAGTTTCTGTTTAAGTTTTGTGTTGTGAAGTTTTCAAGTTTTGGGTGATGTTCTCATGGACAAAGGGATAAAGAGTGGAAAGAGCTCAAGCTTGGGGATGCCCAAGGCATCCCAAGCCAAATTCAAGGACACCAAAAATCCTAAGCTTGGGGATGCCCCGGGAAGGCATCCTCTCTTTCGTCTTCAATCCATCGGTAACATTACTTGGAGCTATATTTTGATTCACCACATGATATGTGTTTTGCTTGGAGCGTCGTGTATTATAGGAGTCTTTTATTTTTGTTGTGTCACAATCATGCTTGCTGCACACCTTTTGAGAGAGACATGCACTCATCGTGAATTTGCTAGAATACTCATTGAGCTTCGCTTATATCTTTTGAGCTAGATAACTTTGCTCTAAGTGCTTCACTTAGATCTTTTAGAGCACGACGGTGTCATATTTTGGAGAAATAAGAACTCTCAATCTTCACTTATATCTGTTTGAGAGTGCTCTCTCTGAGTAACTTGGTAGTTGGCTTGTGCTATGAAAGTAGTCCCAAAGGTTATAGGCACCCAAAGAGGATACAATAAAACTTCCATCTTCATGTGCATTGATTAGAAAGAGAAGTTTGATTCCTCTCAATTAGTTTTGAGACATGGATTTGGTAATATTAAGAGTTATGTTATTAGGGTGTTGTGAATCTAGAAATACTTGTGTTGAAGTTAGTGATTCTCGTAACATGCACGTATGGTGAACCACTATGTTAGGAAGTCAGAGCATAATTGATTTACTGATTGTCATCCTTTGTGTTGTGGTCGGTATCGCGCGATGGTTAACACCTACCAACCCTTCCCCTAGGAGTATGCATTTAGCACTTTGTTTCGTTTACTAATAAAAACTTTCGCAATAAGTATGTGAGTTCTTCATGACTAATGTGAGTCCATGGTATAGATGCACTTTCACTTTCCACCATTGCTAGCCTCTCTAGTGCCGCACAACTTTCGCCGGTGCACAAACCCACCATATACCTTCCTCAAAACAGCCACCATACCTACCTATTATGGCATTTTCATAGCCATTCCGAGATATATTTCCATGCAACTCCCACCGTTCCGTCTCATGACATGTGCCGTCACTTTCATATTACCATTGCATGATCGTAAGATAGCTAGCGAGATGTTTCAACGTCATACGCCAAGCTAGATCGTTGCACATCCCGGTACACTGCCGGAGGCATTTCCTATAGAGTCCTCATCGTTCTAAGCATTGAGCTGTGAGTAAATTAAAGTGTGATGATCATCATTATTAGAGCATTGTCCCATGTGAGGAAATAAATAAATAAAAAGAGGCCAAAGTTGCCCACAAAAAAAGAGATAGAGATATGGAAAGAGGCCAAAGAGTCCAAACAAAAAAAATAGAGAAAAAGAGAGAAGGGACAATGCTACTATCTTTTCCATACTTGTGCTTCATAATAGCACCATGTTCTTCATAATTGAGAGTGTCTTGTTTTGTCACCACCATATGCTAGTGGGAATCTTCATTATATAACTTGGCTTGTATATTCCAATGATGGGCTTCCTCAAAATTGCCCTAGGTCTTCGTGAGCAAGCAATTTGGATGCACACCCACTAGTTCTCCTTTTGAGCTTTCACATACTTATAGCTCTAAGTGCATCCATTGCATGGTAATCCCTACTCTTTCACTATGATATCTATTGATGGGCATCTCCATAGCCCTTTGATACGCCGAGTCGATGTGACCATCTCCTCTTTTTTGCCTCACAACCTCCACCACACTGTATTCCACCTATAGTGCTATATCCATGGCTCACGCTCATGTATTGCGTGAGAGTTGAAAAAGGTTTAAGAAAGTAAGAGTGCGAAAACAATTACTTGGCCAATACTGGGGTTGTGCATGATTTAAATTAATTGTGTGGGGATGATGGAGCATAGCCAGACTATATGATTTTGTAGGGATAATTTTCTTTGGCCTTGTTATTTAGAAAGTTCATGATTACCTTGCTATTTTGCTTGAAGTATTATTGTTTTCATGTCAATAGAAAACTTGTTTTGAATATTACGGATCTAAACATTCACGTCACATGAAATAAGTTACAAAGGACAAATATGCTAGGTAGCATTCCACATCAAAAATTCAGTCTTTATCACTTCCCTACTCGAGGACGAGCATGAGTTAAGCTTGGGGATGCTTGATACGTCTCCAATGTATCTATTATTTTTGATGGTTCCATGCTATTATCTTGTCAAACTTTGGATGTTTTGTATGCCTTTGATATCTTTTTTGGGACTAACTTATTAACTCAGTGCCAAGTGCCAGTTCCTGTTTTTTCCGTGTTTTTGACCCTTTTCAGAGGAGAATATTAAACGGATCCCAAACGGAATAAAACCTCTGAAAAGATTTTTTTCGGAACAGAAGATACGCAGGGAGCTTGAGAACCAAGGCAGAGGGCGCCAGGGGAGGCCACAAGCCCCCTAGCCACGGCATGGGGGCCCCCGCTCCTAGCAGGCTTGTGGGCCTCCTGTGGCTCCTCTGCCCTACTTCTTCTGCCTATAAATCCCCGAAAATCCAAAATCACGAGAGAGATCCACGAAAATACTTTTCCGCCGCCGCAAGCTTCTGTCTCCGCAAGATCCCATCTGGGGCACGTTCTGGTGCCCTGTCGGAGGGGGATTCAGATATGGAGGGCTTCTTCATCAACACCATTGCCTCTCCGATGATGCGTGAGTAGTTCACCATAGACGTTCGGGTCCACAGCTATTAGCTAGATGGTTTCTTCTTTCTCTTGGATCTTCAATACAAAGTTCTCCATGATCTTCTTGGAGATCTATCCGATGTAATCTTCTTTTGCGGTGTGTTTGTCGAGATCCGATGAATTGTGGATTTATGATGAGATTATCTATGAATCTTATTTGAGTTTCTTTTGATCTCTTATATGCATGATTTAATATCCTTGTAATTCTCTTCGAGTTGTTGGTTTTGTTTGGCCAACTTGAACTATGATTCTTGCAATGGGGGAAGTGCTTGGTTTTGGGTTCATACCGTGCGGTGACCTCACCCAGTGACAGAAGGGGTAGCAAGGCACGCATCGTGTTGTTGCCATCTAGGGTAAGAAGATGGAGTTTATATCTATTGCATGAATTTATCCCTCTACATCATGTCATCTTGCTTAAGGCGTTACTCTGCTTTTCATGAACTCAATACACTAGATGCATGCTGGACAACGGTCGATGTGTGGAGTAATAGTATTAGATGCAGAAAGTATCTGTCTACTTGTCTCGGAGGTGATGCCTATATGTATGATCACTGCCTTAGATATCGTCATGACTTTGCGCGGTTCTATCAATTGCTCGACAATAATTTGTTCAACCACCGTAATATTTGCTATCTTGAGAGATGCCTCTAGTGAACACTATGGCCCCCGGGTCTATTTTACATCATATTTTGAGCCCTACACTTTTACTTTATTGCACTTTCCGCCTACAGATCTCACCTTGCAATCAGTCGTGAAGGGATTGACAACCCCTTTGTAGCGTTGGGTCCAAGTTTGCTTTTTTTTGCGCAGGTACATTGGCGCCTCATCTTGATACTCCTACTGGATTGATACCTTGGTTCTCAAACTGAGGGAAATACTTACTGCTACTGTGCTGCATCACCCTTTCCTCTTCAAGGGAAAAAACCAACGCAAGCTGAAGAGGTAGCAAGGGGCCACCCACCCAGGAGAGAACCTAATAGCCCATGGGTGGTGCACCAGCCCTTGGTGGGCTGGTGAGGCCAGCCCAATAAGGCTATTTTGACCAAGAGGAAAAATCAAAGGAGAAAAAAAAGGATGGAGGTGGGAAGGAAGGAAGGGACTCCTCCTTCCCAAACCGAATTGGAGTGGGAATCCCTCCTCCTCCACTCGGCCGACGCCCTAGGGGCTCTCTTGAGCCCCAAGGCTAGCCCCTCCCCTCCTCCTATATATACTAGAGGTTTTAGGGTTTTTGAGACACAACTTTCCCACGTGCAACCCTAAACCTCTACTTCGTAGTTCTTCCTCTAGATCGGTTTTCTGCGGAGCTCGGGCGGAGCCCTGCCGGAATAGATCATCACCATCACCGGCGCGCCGTCACGCTGCCGGAGAACTCATCTACTTCCCCGTCTCTCTTGCTAGATCAAGAAGGCAGAAATCGTCATCGAGCTGTACGTGTGCTGAACACGGAGGTGCCGTCCGTTTGGTGCTACATCGAGATGGATCGTGGGACGACGGTGATTTGAATCATGAAGTTGTTCCACTACATCAACCGTGTTTCTTAACACTTCCCACTTAGCGATCTACAAGGGTATGTGGATCCAATCTCCCTCTCGTAGATGAACATCACCATGATAGGTTTTTGTGTGCGTAGGAATTTTTTTGTTTCCCATGCAACGTTACCCAACAGTGGCATCATGGGGCAGGTTCATGCGTAGATGCAATCTCGAGTAGAACACAAAAGTTTTTGTGGGCGTTGTTGTTCGATTTGCTGCCCTCCTTAGTCTTTTCTCAATTTGGCGGTATTGTTGGATTGAAGCGGCCCGGACCAACATTACTCGTACGCTTATGAGAGACCGGTTTCACCGACTAACATGCAACTTGTTGCATAAAGATGACTGGCGGGTATCTGTTTCTTCAACTTTAGTTGAATTGGATTTGACCGAGGCGGTCCTTGGAGAGAGGTAAATAGCAATTTGCACATCTTCGTTGTGGTTTTGCGTAAGTAAGATGCGGTCATACTAGATACCCATAGCAGCCACGTAAAACATGCAACAACAAATTAGAGGACGTCTAACTTGTTTTTGCAGGGTATGCATGTGATGTGATATGGCCAAAGACATGATGTGATATATGCGATGTATGAGGTGATCATGTTGTAATAGTTAAATTTCGACTTGCACGTCGATGCTACGGCAACCGGCATGAGCCATAGGGTTGTCTTTAAACTAATGTTTGTGTTTACAGATGCGTTTACTATATTGCTAGGTTTTAGCTTTAGTAGTAATAGCATAGATAGCACGACAACCTCGATGGCGGCACGATGATGGAGATCATGGTGTGGCGCCGGTGACGATGAAGATCATGTCGATGCTTTGGTGATGGAGATCAAGAAGCACAAGATCATGGCCATATCATGTCACTTATGAATTGCATCTGATGATAATCCTTTTATGCACCTTATGTTGCTTACAATGACGGTAGCATTATAAGGTGACCCCTCACTAAATTTTAAGATAAAATTGTGTTCTCCCCGACTGTGCACCATTGTGACAGTTCATCGTTTCGAGACACCACGTGATGATCGGGTGTGATAGACTCAACGTTCACATACAACGGGTGCAAAACAGTTGCACACGTGGAACACTCGGGTTAAACTTGACGAGCCTAGCATGTGCAGACATGTCCTCGGAACACAAGAGACCGAAATGTCGAGCATGAATCGTATAATTGATATGATTAACATATTGATGTTTACCAATGAAAGTACACGCAACTCACGTGATGATCGAACTTGAGATAGTGAATTTGGATCATGCCACACTCAAATAACTGGAGGGATGTCTATTTGAGTGGGAGTTTATTAGTAATATGATTAGCTGAACTCTAATTGTCTTGAACATAGTCTAAGTAAACTTTGCAATATTTTATGTTGTAGATCAATGGCTCACGCAGTAGCAACCGTGAATTTCAATACGTTCCTAGAGAAAGCTAAGCTGGAAGATGATAGTAGCAACTTTGTAGACTGGGCTCGTAATCTGAGGCTCATCCTACAAGCTGGGAAAAATAATTATGTCCTTGATGCAGCGCTAGGAGATGAACCACCCGCTACGTCAGAACAAGATGTTTTGAACGCTTGGCAAGCACGTAAGGAGGACTACTCAGTAGTTCAATGTGCAGTCTTGTATGGCTTTGAACCAGGAGTTCAACGACGCTTTGAACGTCATGGAGCATATGAGATGTTCCAGGAGTTGAAGTTTATCTTTCAGAAGAATGCCCGGATCGAGAGGTATGAGACCTCCGATAAATCTATGCTTGCAAAATGGAGGAGAATTCGTGTGTCAGTGAACATGTGCTCAAATGTCTGGGTACTCAAACTGTCTAGCTGAGCTGGGGATTGAACTCCCGCAAGAGGCTATCACTGACAGAATTCTTCAATCACTGCCACGTAGCTACAAGAGCTTTGTGTTGAACTATAACATGCAAGGGATGAATAAGTCACCCGGCGAGTTATTCGCGATGCTGAAAGTCGCAGAGTCAGAATTCCGGAAAGAACATCAAGTGTTGATGGTCAATAAGACCACTGGTTTCAAGAAAAGCGGCAAAGGCAAGAAGGGTAACTCCAAGAAGAGCGCCAAAGCTGTTGCCCCTCCGACGAAGAAACCCAAGGCTGGACCTAAGCCGAAAACTGAGTGCTATTATTGGAAGGGGATGGGTCACTGGAAGCGCAACTGCCCCAAGTATTTGGCTGATACGAAGGCGGCCAATGCCAAACCAGGTATATGTGATATACATGTTATTGATGTGTACCTAACCAACTCTCGTAGCAGTGCATGGGTATTTGATACCGGTACTATTGCTCATGTTTGCAACTTGAAGCAGGAACTGCGGAATAAACGAAGGCTGGCGAAGGATGAAGCGATGATGCGCGTGGGAAATGGTTCCAAGGTTGATGCAATCGCCGTCGGCACGGTCTCACTTCAGTTACCATCGGGATTAGTTATGAACTTAAACAATTGTTATTTAGTGCGTGCGTTAAGCATGAACAATCTATCTGGATCTTGTTTATTGCGAGACGATTACTCATTTAAGTCAGAGAATAATGGTTGTTCTATTTTTATGAGTAATATCTTTTATGGTCATGCACCCAATGTGAGGGGTTTGTTCATATTGAATCTTGATTGTGATGACACACATATCCATAACATTGTGACCAAAAGATGTAGAGTTAACAATGATAGCGCCACCTTTTTGTGGCACTGCCGCTTAGGTCATATTGGTGTAAAGCGCATGAAGAAACTCCATGTTGATGGAGTTTTGGAGTCACTTGATTTCGAATCACTTGACACGTGCGAACCATGCCTCATGGGCAAGATGACTAAGACTCCGTTCTCCGGAACAATGGAGCGTGCAAGTGACTTGTTGGAGCTCATACATACTGATGTGTGCGGGCCAATGAGTGTGGAGGCGCGCGACAGATATCGTTATTTTCTCACCTTCACTGATGATTTGAGTAGGTATGGATATATCTACTTGATGAAGCACAAGTCTGAAACATTTGAAAAGTTCATGCAATTTCAGAGTGAAGTTGAAAATCATCATAGCAAGAAGATTAAGTTCCTACGATCTGATCGAGGGGGCGAATATCTGAGTTTCGAGTTTGGTGCTCACTTAAGACAATGTGAATTGTTTCACAGTTGGCACCGCCTGGAACACCACAACGTAATGGTGTGTCCGAACGTTGTAATCGTACTTTGTTAGATATGGTGCGATCTATGCTGTCTCTTACCAATTTGCCATTATTGTTTTGGGGTTATGTATTAGAGACAGCTGCATTCACTTCAAATAGGACACCATCAAAATCCGTTGAGATGACACAATACGAGCTATGGTACGACAAGAAGCCAAAGTTTTCATATCTTAAAGTTTGGGGATGCGATGCTTATGTCAAAAAGCTTCAGCCTGAAAAGCTGGAACCCAAGCTGAAAAGTGTGTCTTCATAGGTTACCCAAAAGAGACAGTTGGGTACACCTTCTATCTCAGATACGAGGGCAAAGTGTTTGTTTCTAAGAACGAAGCTTTTCTTGAGAAAGAGTTTCTCTCGAAAGAATTGAGTGGGAGGAAGATAGAACTTGATGCGGTTTTGGAACCTCTGCTCCCTCAAGATGGTGGCGCATGGCAGAGGGAAATCTCTGTCGAGCCAACACCCGTTGAGGAGGAAGCTAATGATCATGATCATGAAGCTTCAGATCAAGTTACTATCGGACCTCACATGTCGACAAGATCACGTACTGCTCCTGAGTGGTACGGAAAATCCTGTCTTATCTATCATGTTGTTAGACAACAATGAGCCTGCAAATTATGAAACAAGCAATGGTGGGCCCGGATTCCAACAAATGGTTAGAGGCCACGAAATGCGAGATAGGATCTATGTATGAAAACAAAGTGTGGACTTTGGAAGTATTACCTGAAGGTCGCAAGGCTATTCAGAACAAATGGATCTTTAAGAAGAAGACGAACGCGGATGGTAATGTGACCGTTTATAAAGCTCGACTTGTGGCAAAGGGGTTTTCACAAGTTCAAGGAGTCAACTACGATGAGATATTCTCACCGGTAGCGATGCTTAAGTCCGTCTGAATCATGTTAGCAATAGCTGCATATTTCGATTATCAAATCTGACAGATGGATGTCAAAACGGCATTCCTTAATGGTTTTCTTAAGGAAGAGTTGTATATGATGCAACCCAAAGGTTTTGTCGATCCAAAGAATGCTAACAAAGTATGCAAGCTCCAGCGATCCATTTATGGACTGGTGCAAGCATCTCGGAGTTGGAATAAGTGCTTTGATGAGGTGATCAAGGCATTTGGGTTTATACAAGTTGTTGGAGAATCTTGTATATACAAGAAAGTGAGTGGGAGCTCTCTAGCGTTTCTAATATTATATGTGGATGACATATTGCTGATTGGAAACAATGTGGAGTTTTTAGAGAGCGTAAAGGATTACTTGAACAAATGGTTTTTAATGAAAGACCTAGGAGAAGCTGCTTACATATTAGGCATTAAGATCTATAGAGATAGACCGAGGCGCCTAATAGGACTTTCACAAAGCACATACCTTGATAAAGTTTTGAAGAAGTTCAAAATGGAGAAATCCAATATGGGGTTCTTGCCAGGGTTACAAGGTATAAAGTTGAGTAAGACTCAGTGTCCAGTAACCGCAGAAGATAGAGAAAAGATGAGTACCATCCCCTATGCTTCAGCCATAGGGTCTATCATGTATGAAATGTTGTGCACAAGACCGGACTTCAGCCTGGCCATAAGTATGGCACACAAGTTTCAAAGTGATCCAGGAGTGGAACACTAGGCGGCGGTCAAGAATATTCTGAAGTACCTGAAAAGGACTAAGGAAATGTTTCTCGTTCATGGAGGTGACGAAGAGCGCGTCGTAAAGGGTTACGTCGATGCAAGCTTTAACACTGATCTGGATGACTCTAAGTCTCAAACCGGATACTTATTTATTCTCAATGGGGGTGCGGTAAGCTGGTGGAGTTCCAAGCAAAGCGTCGTAGCAGATTCTACATGCGAAGCGGAGTACATGGCTGCCTCGGAGGCGGCTAAGGCGGGTGTCTGGATGAAGCAGTTCATGACGTATCTTGGAGTTGTGCCGAGCGCACTAAATCCAATAACTTTATTCTATGAAAGCACTAGTGCCATAGCTCTAGCCAGGGAACCAATATTTCACAAGAAGACCAAACACATCAAACGATGCTTCAACCTCATCCGCGACTATGTCAAAGGAGAGGACGTAAATATTTGCAAGGTGCACACGGATCTGAATGTTGCAGATCCGCTGACTAAACCTCTTCCACGAGCGAAGCATGATCAACACCAGAACTGTATGGGTGTTAGATTAATTCCAATGTAAATCGCATAGCGATGTGAGACTAGATTATTGACTCTAGTGCAAGTGGGAGGCTGTTGGAAATATGCCCTAGCGGCAATGATAAAATAGTTATTATTATATTTCCTGTTTCAAGATAATCTTTTATTATCCATGCTATAATTGTATAGAATGAAAACATAAATGCATGTGTGGATAGATAGAAAAACTATGTCCCTAGTAAGCCTCTAGTTGACTAGCTAGTTGATCAAGGATGGTTAAGGTTTTCTGAGCATATGCAAGTGTTGTCGCTTGATGACTGGATCACATCATTGGGAGAATGATGTGATGGACAAGACCCAAACTATAAACGTAGCATGTGATCGTGTCATTTTGTTGCTATTGTTTTCTGCGTGTCAAGTATTTATTCCTATGACCATGAGATCATGTAACTCACTGACACCGGAGGAATACCTTGTGTGGATCAAACATCGCAATGTTACTGGGTGACTATAAAGGTGCTCTACAGGTATCTCCGAAGGTGTCCGTTGAGTTAGCATGGATCAAGACTGGGATTTGTCACTCCGTGTGACGGAGAGGTATCTCGGGGCCCACTCGGCAATACAACATCACATATAAGCCTTGCAAGCAATGTGGCTAAAGTGTTAGTCACGGGATCTTGTAGTACGGAACGAGTAAAGAGACTTGCCGGTACCGATATTGAAATCGGTATAGGGATACCAACAATCAAATCTCAGGCAAGTAACATAGCGAAGGACAAAGGGAATGGTATACGGGATTATATGAATCCTTGGCACACTGGTTCAACCGATAAGATCTTCGTAGAATATTTAGGATCCAATATGGACATCCAGGTACTGCTATTGGATAATGACCGAGGAGTGTCTCGTGTCATGTCTGCATAGTTCTCGAACCCGCAGGGTCTGCACACTTAAGGTTCGTTGACGTTTCGGTATAGTTGAGTTATAGGTGTTGGTGACCGAAGGTTTGTTCTGAGTCTCGGATGAGATCACGGACGTCACGAGGGTTTCCGGAATGGTGCAGAAACAAAGAATGATATATAGGATTGTTTCATTTGGCCTCCGAAAAGATTTCGGGCATTACCGACAGTGTACCGAGAGTGACGAATGGGTTCCGAGTTTTTACGAGGAGGGGGCCACCCACCCGGGAGAGAACCTAATAGCCTATGGGTGGCGCACCAGCCCTTGGTGGTCTGGTGAGGCCAGCCCAATAGGGCTATTTCGGCCAAGAGGAAAAATCAAAGGAGAAAAGAAAAAAAAGGAGGGAGGTGGGAAGGAAGGAAGGGACTCCTCCTTCCCAAACCGAATTGGAGTGGGAGTCCCTCCTACTCCACTCGGACGACGCCCTAGGGGCTCTCTTGATCCCAAAGGCTAGCCCCTCCCCTCCTCCTATATATTCTAGAGGTTTTAGGGTTTTTGAGACACAACTTTGCCACGTGCAACCCTAAACCTCTACTTTGTAGTTCTTCTTCTAGATCGGTTTTCTGCGGAGCTCGGGCAGAGCCGTGCAGAAATAGATCATCACCATCACCGACGCGCCGTCACGCTGCCGGATAACTCAACTACTTCCCCGTCTCTCTTTATGGATCAAGAAGGCGGAGATCGTCATCGAGTTGTACATGTGCTGAACGCGGAGGTGCCGTCCGTTCGGTGCTTTATCAGGACGGATCGTGGGACGACGGTGATTTGAATCACGAAGTTGTTCCACTACATCAACCTCGTTTCTTAACACTTCCCGCTTAGCGATCTACAAGGGTATGTGGATCCGATCTCCCTCTCGTAGATGAACATCACCATATAGGTTTTCGTGTGCGTAGGAAAATTTTTGTTTCTCATTCAAGGTTCCCCAACAAGTTCTTGGTCCGATATTATAGGGAAGGAAATAGAAGCTGGGGGACGCCTAGGGGGAGGGGCCACCGATGCCTCCCTTGGCGCCAACGGGCTCAGCGTAGGAGCCCTCCTCCTCATTGGAGACGGGCACCCGAGCGTACCGTTCCACCAGGGCGTCCACATGCGGGCGCACTTCGTCCCGGAGAAGGCCCCGGGGCTCAGCGGGCATCGACTCGATCTCCCTCCCGACGACACGTTGGAGATCGAGCTCCGGGACGAGGCGACACATGTTGGAGAAGACGAGTGTCAAGGCAAGGCCCAGAAGCTCACGCGCGTCGGACGCGTTGTCCTCTTCCACACGGGAGACGTCGGCTTCCAACGCCTCCTCCACCTTCTGGAAGAAGGCGAGGTAGCCCCCGTCGCTTCACACACCCGGCAGCACCGGGGCATTGATAACCCACAAGTATAGGGGATCGCAACCGTTTTCAAGGGTAGAGTATTCAACCCAAATTTATTGATTCGACTCAAGGGGAAGCCAAAGAATATTCTCAAGTATTAGTAGTTGAGTTGTCAATTCAACCACACCTGAAAGATTTAGTATCTGTAGCAAAGTATCAGTAGCAGAGTAGTATGATAGCAGCAGTAGCAACAGTAACCAGTAGCAGCAGTGACAACAGTAGCAACAGAGTAACAGTAGCAGCAGTGACAGCAGTAGCAGCAAAGTAACGTAGCAAGGACCAGTAGTAAAAGACTTGTAGGCATTGGATCGGTGATGGATGATTATGCCAGATGCTATTCATCATGTAACAGTTATAACACGGAGAAATATGTAACTAGCTCCAGTTCGTCAATCTAATGTAGGCATGTATTCCGTATGTAGTCATACGTGCTTAGGGAAAAGAACTTGCATGACATCTATTGTCCATCCCTCCCGTGGCAGCGGGGTCCTACTGGAAACTATGGGATATTAAGGTTCTCCTTTTAATAAAGAACTGGACCAACGCATTAACACTTGGTGAATACACGAACTCCTCATACTATGATCATCTCCGGGAGTGGTTCCGGCTATTGTCACTCCGGGGTTGCCGGGTCATAACACATAGTAGGTGACTACAACTTGCAAGATAGGATCAAGAACACACATATATTGGAGACAACATAATAGGTTCAGATCTTAAATCATGGCACTCGGGCCCTAGTGACAAGCATTAAGCATGGCAAAGTAGTAGCAACATCAATCTCAGAACATAGTGGATACTAGGGATCAATCCCCGTCAAAACTAACTCGATTACATGATAGATCTCATCCAACCCATCACCGTCCAGCAAGACTATGATGAAATTACTCAAGAACGGTGAAGAGCATCATGGAATTGGCGATGAAGGAAGGTTGATGATGACGATGGCGACGATCTCCCCTCTCCGGAGCCCAAAACGGACTCCAGATCTACCCTCCAGATGAAGAACAGGAGGTGGCGGCGCCTCCGTATTCACAAAACGCGATGAACTCTTCTTCTTGATTTTTTTCCGGGCGAGACAGACTAAATATAGCTGGATTTGGAGGCGGTGGAGCGTTCTGGGCCCCACAAGCCTGCCAGGCGCGGCCAGGGGGGCCCCGCGCCTGGTGGGCTTGTGGGCTCCACGCTTCACTTCCTCCGCTGATTCTTGCGCCAGTATTTTTTATATATTCCACAAAAATTCTCAATAAATTTTTAGGTCATTCCGAGAACTTTTATTTCTGCGCAAAAACAACACCATGGCAATTCAGCTGAAAACAATGCTAGTCGGGGTTAGTTCCATTCAAATCATGCAAATTAGACTCGAAAACAAGGGCAAAAGAGTTCAGAAAAGTAGATATGATGGAGACGTATCACGCGTCTCCCAGGAACCGGCGCGTCGTGCGTGCCGCTCTGCCTACGATGCCCTCGTACTGTTTGGCGCGCTGGGACGCCATCATTCAGGAGTACGCCGCCTCGTCTTGGGCGGACAGAACGACGTCGGTCGCTTCCTGGACTTGTTGCTGCAATGACACTAGCTCCGCCTTGGCCACCGCCTCGTCTTGGCGGGCGGCCTCGGCGCTCTCAAGCTGGGCCCGTAGCCCCTCCACCTCCTCCTGAAGCTCGCCAAGCTTGGGTTTCTTGGCGGAGGGCGTGCTGGAGAAGAGAGGAAAACAACCATCAAGCAGCGAATGGGTTAACCAGGAAAAGAGGCGCAGGCGAGATACTTACTCATCGATCAGGACCCAACAGTGATGGACGCACGGAGGCTCTGAAGGCCCTCCGCCGCTACTCCCAGGGGTAGACGGAGGCGCGGACGGAGCCTCGCGCTTCCCTCTGCCGGCTTCACCTCCCAGAGGCGCCATGGAAGACATGGAAATGAAGAAGAGAGGACGTTTTCTCGATGGAGCGAAGGGAAGCCGAGAGGAAGCTCAAGGTTGCAGTACCACCCCCTTGGCGGGGGTGGGGTGGATTTATAGGCGAACCACGGCCACCAACCGTCGCGCACCCCCCGAGGGACGTGAGGTGGGCCAGCGGGAGCGCTGCCGCCCACGTCGCTTCACCTGTCCACCGAGCGGTCACGTCCGCGAGGGCCGTTGGGTGCGGTCAGGCCGCACCGATGCCATTCAATGGAACAATGATGGCATGCACAGTTCTTGGAGATCGTGCCATCATGGCCTGGCGCACCCCGGACGCCTCGAGGAGCGAGAGCGTCACCGCCAAGCTATTGGACACGTGTGCCGCCTGACCCACATGCAATTGGGGCCCACGACGCTTCAGGCCGCCTTCAAGGCTTCGTCGAGAAGCCAACCCAGGCGCGCCTTGGGCCCGGGGGCTACTGTCGGTGTTCTGGGAACGGGGGTACCCGGACCTGCCCGCCCGCGGCCCAGGGCTGGCCCACTTCATCGACCAAAACCAACGGGCCCGACACCACCCAAGACAAGGCCCTCGCAAGGGGCCAAGCCTCGCTAGGATGAACAACACTGAGAACCGCAGGGGGCCTCCTCAGGACCCCTCCAGAGCGGCGGATATTCCAAGGCGAGGCCCAGCCTCAGGAGTCAAGGATGACACAGAAGAAGGACATGTGAGCAGCGGACATCGAGGCGGTGCAGTTTCCCCTTTAGTGCAAAAGGAGGGAAGGACGTACCAGGGGTTCCCATGGCATCTCCAAAAGGTTTCCATTCTAGTGCAACGAGGCCATGGCCGCCCGCCAGCAGGACAAACGTCATCCCTGAACGAGCCCCTACAGCGCTGACAGCTACTTTGCAGGCGAACACCACCTTTGGACAGGGGGAGCATGTTCCTCTGTCTCCCTTCAAAATTGGCCGTTGTGGGATCCCTTCCTGGCGAAACCATAAGGGAAGAGTAATGGGGCCACCACTATATATAGAGGATAGGCTGCATCGTCGAAATGGGGATCAGACGTCTATCCATTCATTCACACACTTCACCACGCAAGGGGCACCAAGCCTTCGAAAGCACCCGAACACTGTACTAGTTCATCCGCCACCCTCCACGAGGGGCAATCCACTAGAGCAGGAGTAGGGTATTACGCTTCACAGCGGCCCGAACCTGGGTAAACTGTCATGTCCTCTATCTTCCTCACCGTCGAGTGAGTTCTTTGTCGTTCTCAGCGAGTAGCGAGCTAGGTGAGGCGAGTTCTCGAGAAACCTTCATGCACGCCCCTGAGTGCGAACCTTTAGGGTTTTGCGGAGCCCGATATCCAACAGACATGGTGTGGTCTATGTATTCACACATGTATTATGGTTTTCGGTTAATACAATTATAACATGAACAATAGACAATTATCATGAACAAGCAAATATAATAATAACCATTTTATTATTGCCTCTAGGGCATATTTCCAACAATCTCCCACTTGCACTAGAGTCAATAATCTAGTTACAGTGTGATGAATCGAACACCCATAGAGTTTTGGTGTTGATCATGTTTCGCTCGTGGAAGAGGTTTAGTCAACGGATCTGCGACATTCAAATCCTATGTACTTTACAAATATATATATATCTCCTTCCTGAATGTAATCATGAATGGAGTTGAAGCGGCTCTTGATGTGTTTGGTCTTCTTGTGAAACGTGGGCCCCTTGGAAATGGCAATAGCTCCAGTGTTATCACAGAAGAGAGTCATCAGGCCCGACGCATTGGGAATCGCTCCTAGGTCAGTGATGAACTCCTTCATCCATACTCCTTGCGCTGCTTCCGAAGCAGCTATGTACTCCGCTTCACATGTAGATGTCGCCATGAAACTTTGATTGCAACTGCACCAACTGACTGCCCCACCATTCAAAATATACATGTATCCGGTTTGTGACTTGGAGTCATCCGAATCTGTGTCGAAGCTAGCATCGACGTAAGCCACATGATCCACGGCACCTCCATAAACGAGAAACATATATTTAGTCCTTTTCAGGTACTTAAAGATATTCTTGATCGCTGTCCAGCGTTCCATTCTGAGATCACTTTGGTACCTACCTACCAAACTTATGGCATGGTTCACATCAGATCTGGTACACAACATGGCATACATAATACAGCCTATGGCTGAGGCATAGGGGACGACACTCATCTTTTCTCTATCTTACGAGGTCGGGCATTGAGCTCTACTCAATCTCACACCTTGCAATACAGGCAAGAACCCCTTCTTCGATTGATCCATATTGAACTTCTTCAATATCTTGTCAAGGTATGTGCTTTGTGAAAAGACCAATGAGGCGTCTCGATCTTTCTCTATAGGTCTTGATGCCTAATATGTAAGCAACTTCTCCAAGGTCCTTCATTGAAAAACACTTATTCAAGTAGGCCTTTATGCTTTCCAAAAGTTCTATATCGTTTCCCATCAACAATATGTCATCCACATATAAATGAGAAATGCTACAGAGCTCCCACTCACTTTCTTGTAAATACAGACATCTCCATAAGTCTGTATAAACCAAAATGCTTTGATCACCTCATTAAAGCGAATGTTCCAACTCTGAGATGCTTGCATCAGCCCATAGATGGAGCGCTGGAGCTTGCATACCTTGTCAGCATTCTTAGGATCGACAAAACCTTCCAGCTGCATCATATATAATTCTTCCTTAAGGAAACCGTTAAGGAATGTCGTTTTGATGTCCATTTGCCAGATCTCATAATCATAAAATGTGGCAATTGCTAACATGATCCGGACGGACTTTAGCATCGCTACACATGAGAAAGTCTCATCGTAGTCAACTCCTTGAAATTCTCGATTACCCTTAGCGACAAGCCGAGCCGTATAGACGGTCACATTACCATCCGCGTCGGTATTCTTCTTAAAGATCCATTTATTTTATATGGCTTGCCGATCATCGGACAAGTCCACCAAAGTCCATAATTCGTTCTCATACATGGATCATATCTCGGATTTCATGGCTTCAAGCTATTTGTTGGAATCCGGGCCCGCCATGGCTTCTTCATAGTTCGAAGGTCCACCGTTGTCTAACAACATGATTTCTAGGACAGGGTTGCCGTACCACTCTGGTGCGGAACGTGTCCTCGTGGACCTACGAAGTTCAGTAGTAACTTGATCTCAAGTTTCATGATCATCATCATTAACTTCGTCCCTAGTTAGTGTAGGTCCCACAAAAACATTTTCCTATGCTACGCTACTCTCCGGTTCGAGAGAGGGTACAATTTCCTCATCAAGTTCTACTTTCCTCCCACTTACCTCTTTCGAGAGAAACTCTTTCTCTAGAAAGGATTTATTCTTGGGAACAAAGATCTTTCCTTCTACTACCCCTTGAGCTTGCGTTGGTTTTTCCCTTAAAGAGGAAAGGGTGGTGCAGCACAGTAGCAGTAAGTATTTCCCTCAGTTTGAGAACTAAGGTATCAATCCAGTAGGAGTATCAAGCCAAGTCTCCACCGTACCTGCGCAAAAAAAGCAAACTTGCACCCAACGCTACAAAGGGGTTGTCAATCCCTTCACGATTGATTGCAAGGTGAGATCTGAAGGCGGAAAGTGCAACAAAGTAAAAGTGTAGGGCTGAAAATATGATGTGAAGTAGACCCGGGGCCATAGTGTTCACTAGTGGCTTCTATCATGATAGCAAATATTACGGTGGGTGAACAAATTACTATCGAGCAATTGATAGAACCGCACAAAGTCATGACGATATCTAAGGCAATGATCATACATATAGGCATCACGTCCGAGACAAGTAGATCGATATGCATCTACTACTATTACTCCACACATCGACCGCTATCCAGCATGCATCTAGTGTATTGATTTCATGACAAACAGAGTAACGCCTTAAGCAAGATGACATGATGTAGAGGCATAAATTCATGCAATAGATATAAACCCCATCTGTTTACCCTTGATGGCAACAACATGATGCGTGCCTCGCTACCCATTCGGTCACTGGAGAGGTCACCGCACGGTATGAACCCAAAACCAAGCACTTCTCCCATTGCAAGAATCATAGATCAAGTTGGCCAAACAAAACCCACAACTCGAAGATAATTACAAGGATACGAAATCATGCATATAAGAGATCAGAAGAAACTCAAACAAGATTCATAGATAATTTGATCATAAATGCACAATTCATCGGATCTTGACAAACACACTGCAAAAGAAGATTACATCGAATAGATCTCCATGAAGATCATGGAGAACTTTGTATTGATGATCCAAGAGAGACAAGAAGCCATCTAGCTACTAGCTATGGACCTGAAGGTCTATGGTGAACTACTCACGCATCATCGGAGAGGCAATGGTGTTGATGAAGAAGCCCTCCGTGTCCGAATCCCCCTCCGGCAGGCCCCCAGAACGTGCCCCACATGGGATCTTGCGGAGACAGAAGCTTGCGGCGGCAGAAAAGTATTTTCGTGGCTCTCTTCCGTGGTTTTGGATTTTTCGGGGATATATAGGCGGAAGAAGTTGGGCAGAGGAGCCACAGGGGGCCCACAAGCCTACTAGGTGCTGGCCCCTAGGCCACGGCTAGGGGGCTTGTGGCCTGCCCTGGTGCCGTGTGCCTTAATTCTCAAGCTCCCTTCGTATCTTCTGTTCCGAAAAAATCTTTTCGGAGGTTTTATTCCGTTTGGACTCCATTTAATATTCTCCTCTGAAAAGGGTCAAAAACAGGGAAAAAACAGGAACTGGCACTTGCACTGAGTTAATAAGTTAGTCCCAAAAAATATATAAAAGGCATACAAAACATCCAAAGTTTGACAAGATAATATCATGGAACCATAAAAAATTATAGATACGTTGGAGACGTATCGAGCATCCCCAAGCTTAACTCCTGCTCGTCCTCGAGTAGGGAAGTGATAAAGAATGAATTTTTGATGTGGAATGGTACCTAGCATATTTGTCCTTTGTAACTTCTTTCATGTGACATGAATGTTCAGATCCGTAAGATTCAAAACAATAGTTTGCTATTGACATGAAAACAATAATACTTCAAGCAAACTAGCAAGGTAATCATGAACTTTCGAAATAAGAAGGCCAAAGAAAGTAATCCCTACAAAATCATATAGTATGGCTATGCTCCATCATCCCCACACAACGAATTTAAATCATGCACAACCCCGGTATTGGCCAAGTAATTGTTTTCGCACTCTTACTTTCTCAAACCTTTTTCAACTCTCATGCAATACATGAGCGTGAGCCATGGATATAACACTATAGGTGAAATAGAGTGTGGTGGAGGTTGTGAGGCAAAAAGGAGGAGATGGTCACATTGACTCGGCGTATCAAAGGGCTATGGAGATGCCCATTAATAGATATCAATGTGAAAGAGTAGGGATTACCATGCAATGGATGCACTTAGAGCTATAAGTGTGTGAAAGCTCAAAAGGAGAACTAGTGGGTGTGCATCCAACTTGCTTGCTCACGAAGACCTAGGGCAATTTTGAGGAAGCCCATCATTGGAATATACAAGCCAAGTTATATAATGAAGATTCCCACTAGTATATGGTGGTGACAAAACAAGAGACTCTCAATCATGAAGAGCATGGTGCTATTATGAAGCACAAGTGTGGAAAAAGATAGTTAGCATTGTCCCTTATCTCTTTCTCTCTCTCTCTTTTTGGGCTCTTTGGCCTCTTTCCATTCTTTTTGTGTGGGCAAATTTGGCCTCTTTTCTTTCCTCACATGGGATAATGCTCTAATAATGATGATCATCACACTTTCATTTACTCACAGCTCAATGCTTAGAACAATGATAACTCTATAGGAAATGCCTCCATCAGTGTACCGGGATGTGCAACGATCTAGCTTGGCGTATGACGTTGAAACATCTCGCTAGCTATCTTACGATCATGCAATGGCAATATGTAAGTGACGGCACAAGTCACGAGACGGAACGGTGGGAGTTGCATGGCAATATATCTCGGGATGGCTATGAAAAGGCCATGATAGGTAGGTATGGTGGCTGTTTTGAGGAAGATCTATGGTGGTTTTGTGTACAAGAAAAGTTGCGCGGCACTAGAGAGGCTAGAAATGGTGGAAGGTGAAAGTGCATCTATACCATGGACTCACATTAGTCATGAAGAACTCACATACTTATTGCGAAAGTTTTTATTAGTAATCGAAACAAAGTGCTAAACGCATACTCCTAGGGGAAGGGTTGGTAGGTGTTAACTATCGTGCGATCCTGACCGCAACACAAAGGATGACAATCAATAAATCAATTATGCTCCAACTTCCTAACATAGCGGTTCACCATACGTGCATGTTACGGGAATCACTAACTTCAACACAAGTATTTCTAGATTCACAACACCTTACTAACATGACTCTTAATATTACCAAATCCATTTCTCAAAAATAATTGAGAGAAATCAGACTTCTCTTTCTAATCAATGCACAAGAATATGGAAGTTTTATTGTATCCTCTTTGGACGCCTATCATCTTTTAGGACTACTTTCATAGCACAAGCCAACTACCATGTTACTCAGAGAGAGCACTCTCAAAAAGATATAAGTGAAGATCGAGAGTTCTTATTTCTCCAAAATATGACACCGCCGTGCTCTACAAGATCTAAGTGAAGCACATAGAGCAAAGTTATCTAGCTCAAAAGATATAAGTGAAGCACAAGTGAGCTAAATTGCCTAACTCAAAAGATATAAGCGAAGCTCAATGAGTATTCTAGCGAATTCACGATGAGTGCATGTCTCTCTCAAAAGGTGTGCAGCAAGGATGATATGGAACAACAAAAAGAAAAGACTCCTATAATACACGACACTCCAAGAAAAACACATATCTTGTGGTGAATAAAAATATAGCTCCAAGTAATGTTACCGATGGATTGAAGACGAAAGAGGGATGCCTTCCCGGAGCATCCCCAAGCTTAGGCTTTTTGGTGTCCTTGAATTTGGCTTGGGATGCCTTGGGCATCCCCAATCTTGAGCTCTTTCCACTCTTTATCCCTTTGTCCATGAGAACATCACCCAAAACTTGAAAACTTCACAACACAAAACTTAAACAAAAACTCGTGATATCATTAGCACAAGAAAACAAACTACAACCTCTTTAGGTACTGTAGCAAACTTGATTTCTATTTATATTGGTGTTAGAGTACCGTATTATCACTTTTCCATGGCTAGTACCCCCTGATACTATCCATAGTTTCATCAAAATAAGCAATCAACACAACAAAAACAGAATCTGTCAAAAACAGACCAGTCTGTAGCAATATGTATACTTCCTATACTTCTGATATCTCACAAATTCTGAAAAATTACGAAAATTTGAGAAATTGGCATATCAACCAGCAGCAAAAAGTATCAACTCAAATGCTCTTTCTGGATAAAAATTAAAAATAATTTTGTGAGCGAAACGTTTCTGTCTTTTTCCAGCATGATCAAACAACCATCACCAAAATTAGTCATGAATGTTTTACTTGGCTCAAACACAAAAATAAACACATTAAACACAATCATAACATAATTATGATGGTGTGGACGCAACAAAACAGAAAGCAAAAAACAAAGATAAATTCATTGGGTTGCCTCCCAACAAGCGCTATTGTTTAACGCCCTTAGCTAGGCATAAGGCGATAGAATCACGTATCGTCGTCTTTGGTGCTCAAACCATAAGTAGACCTCATCATGGATTCATAAGGCAATATTATTTTATTTCTAGGAAAATGTTACATGCCCTTCTTTAATGGAAACTGAAATCTAATATTCCCTTCCTTCATATCGATGACAGCACCAATAGTCCTTAGGAAAGGTCTAACAAGAATGATGGGACATGTCGGATTGCAATATATATCAAGCACAATGAAATCTATGGGTACATAGTTCCTATTTGCAATAATAAGAACATCATTGATCCTTCCCATGGGTTTCTTAACAGTAGAATCCGCAAGATGCAAATTAAGAGAGAACTCATCAATCTCATTGAAGCCTAGAACATCACATAAAGACTTTGGAATCGCGGAAACACTAGCACCCAAATCACACAAAGCATTGCATTCATATTTTTGATCTTGATTTTGATAGTAGGTTCCCACTCATCATGAAGTTTTCTAGGAATAGGAATTTCCAATTCAAGTTTCTCTTCAAGAGATTTCATTATAGCATCGACGATATGATCGGTAAAGGCCTTGTTTTGGCTATAAGCGTGTGGAGAGTTCAGCATGGATTGCATCAAGGAAATACATTCAATCAGAGAGCAACTACCATGATTGAATTCCTTTAAATCTGAAGTAGTAGTTTCATTACTACTCAAAGTTTTGATATCCTGTACTCCACTTTTAATGCTTTTAACATCAAGATAGATGAACTCCGAATCATTGGGGCGTTTTTCAACCAAAGTGGATTCATATCCAGCCCCATCATCATTAGGTTTGACACTAGAAAACAAGGATTCAATAGGAGCCACACCAAGCACTTTAAGATCTTCGTGATTCTCATCACATATTTCAGGTTTAGCAACCATTTTATTGACTAAGGTAGCCTGTTTTATCAGAAATCTGGCCTACAAATTTTTCAAGACGAGCAAACTGAGAATTTAGCGCAAGGAATTCTTTGGCCATATCATCAACTTCTTTATTCATAAAAGCCATAAAAGAATTTTGCTCCCTTAGTTCCCTACGGAAGTAACTATTATAATCAAACTGTGTAGACATGAAGCCTTTGACACTAGTTTCAATCTCTTCCAACCTTGTGTAGTAAGCATCATAATCCTTTGGTTGGGCCATACAGGTCTCAGCAGGCACACAAGCACACAAGCGAACAGAAAGCAAGCGAAAGAAAAGGGCGAACGAATAAGGCAAATTTTTTTGTAATTTTTTTTTTCAGAAGTGGGGGAGAGGAAAACGAGAGGCAAAAAAGTAAATGCAAGAGATGAGTTTGCGACGGTTACTTGGATAAGCTTCACTTGATGCTCCCCGGCAACGACGCCAGAAATTGGCACGTTGACGGGAGACTATTCTTGACTTGATCCTCCCCGGCAACGTCACTAGAAATTCTTCTTGCTACCTCTTGAGCTTGCGTTGGTTTTTCCCTTGAATAGGAAAGGGTGATGCAGCACAGTAGCAGTAAGTATTTCCCTCAGTATGAGAACCAAGGTATCAATCCAGTAGGAGTATCAATCCAAGTCTCCATCGTACCTTCGCAAAAACAGCAAACTTGCACCCAACGCGACAAAGGGGTTGTCAATCCCTTCACGATTGATTGCAAGGTGAGATCTGAAGGCGGAAAGTGCAACAAAGTAAAAGTGTAGGGCTGAAAGTATGATGTGAAGTAGACCCGGGGGCCATAGTGTTCACTAGAGGCTTCTCTCATGATAGCGAATGTTACGGTGGGTGAACGAATTACTGTGGAGCAATTGATAGAACCGCGCAAAGTCATGACGATATCTAAGTCAATGATCATACATATAGGCATCACGTCCGAGACAAGTAGACTGATACTTTCTGCATCTACTACTATTACTCCACACATCGACCGCTATCCAGCATGCATCTAGTGTATTGAGTTCATGACAAACATAGTAACGCCTTAAGCAAGATGACATGATGTAGAGGGATAAATTCATGCAATAGATATAAACCTCATCTTTTTACCCTTGATGGCAACAACACGATGTGTGCCTCGCTACCCCTTCTGTCACTGGGTGAGGTCACCGCATGGTATGAACCCAAAACCAAGCACTTCTCCCATTGCAAGAATCATAGGTCAAGTTGGCCAAACAAAACCCACAACTCGAAGAGAATTACAAGGATATGAAATCATGCATAGAAGAGATCAGAAGAAACTTAAATAAGATTCGTAGATAATCTGATCATAAATCCACAATTCATCGGATCTCGACAAACACACCGCAAAACAAGATTACATCGGATAGATCTCCATGAAGATCTTGGAGAACTTTGTATTGAAGATCCAAGAGAGAGAAGAAGCCATCTAGCTACTAGCTATGGACCCGAAGGTCTATGGTGAACTACTAACGCATCATCGGAGAGGCAATGGTGTTGATGAAGAAGCCCTTCGTGTCTGGCCCCCCCCTCCGACAGGGCACCAGAACGTGCCCCAGATGGGATCTTGCGGAGACAGAAGCTTGCGGCGGCGGAAAAGTATTTTCGTGGCTCTCTTCCGTGGTTTTGGATTTTTCGGGGATTTATAGGCGGAAGAAGTAGGGCAGAGGAGCCATAGGGGGCCCACAAGCCTGCTAGGCGAGCCCCCAAGCCGCAGATAGGGGGCTTGTGGCCTCCCCTGGTGGCCTCTGCCTTGGTTCTCAAGCTCCCTGCGTATCATCTGTTCCGGAAAAAATCTTTTCGGAGGTTTTATTCTGTTTGGACTCCGTTTAATATTCTCCTCTGAAAAGGGTCAAAAACAGGAACTGGCACTTGGCACTGAGTTAATAAGTTAGTCCCCAAAAAGATATAAAAGGCATACAAAACATCCAAAGTTTGACAAGATAATAGCACGGAACCATCAAAAATTATAGATACGTTGGAGACGTATCACCTTCCGATCTGAGATAGAAGGTATAGCCAATAGTTTCGTTAGGGTATCCTATGAAGACGCACCTTTCTGATTTAGGTTCGAGCTTTTCAGGTTGAAGTTTCATGGCATAAGCATCGCATCCCCAAACTTTCAGAAACGACAACTTATCTTTCTTCCCAAACCATAATTCATACAGTGTCGTCTCAACCGATTTAGACAGTGCACTATTTAAAGTGAATGTGGCGGTCTCTAATGCATATCCCAAAATGATAGCGGTAAATCAGTAAGAGATATCGTAGACCGCACCATATCCAATAGAGTGCGATTACTATATTCGGACACACCATTACGCTGAGGTGTGCGAGGCGGCGTGAGTTGTGAAACAATTCCACATTTCCTTAAGTGCGTGCCAAACTCGTGACACAAATATTCTCCTCCACGATCAGATCGTAAGAACTTTATTTTCTTGTCACGTTGATTCTCTACCTCACTCAGAAACTCTTTGAACTTCTCAAAGGTCTCAGACTTGTGTTCATTAAGTAGACATACCCATATCCGCTTAAGTCATCAGTGAGGGTGAGAACATAATGATAGCCACCGCGAGCCTCAGCGCTCATTGAACCGCATACATTGGTATGTATTATTTCCAACAAGTTGGTTGCTCGCTCCATTGTTCCAGAGGACGGAGTCTTAGTCATCTTTCCCATGAGGCACCGTTCGCACGTGTCAAATGATTCATAATCACGAGACTCCAAAAGTCCATCTGCATGGAGTTTCTTCATGCGTTTGACACCAATATGACCAAGGCGGTAGTGCCACAAGTATGTGGCACTATCATTATCAACCTTACATCATTTGGTGTTTACACTATGAATATGTGTAACATCATGTTTGAGATTCAATAAAAATAAACCATTGACCAGCGGGGCATGACCATAAAATATCTCTCTCATATAAATAGAACAACCATTACTCGGATTTAAATGAGTAGCGATCTCACATCAAACGAGATCCAGATACACTGTTCATGCTCAAAGCTGGTACTAAATAACAATTATTGAGGTTTAAAACTAATCCCGAAGGTAGATGTAGAGATAGCGTGCCGACGGCGAACACATCGACCTTGGAACCATTCCCGGCGCGCATCATCACCTCGTCCTTTGCTGGTCTTCGCTTATTCTGCAATTCCTGTTTTGAGTTGCAAACGTGAGCAACCACACCGGTATCAAATACCCAGGAGCTACTACGAGCGCTGGTAAGGTACACACCAATAACATGTATATCATATTTGACGTTGCCGGCCTTCTTATCCGCTAAGTACTTGGGGTAGTTCCGCTTCCAGTGACCGGTTCCCTTGCAATAATAGCACTCAGTCTCATGCTTGGGTCCATTCTTGGGCTTCTTCCCGACAACTAATTTACCAGGGACAACAACGGCTTTGCCATTCTTCTTGAAGTTCTTCTTACCCCGGCCTTTCTTGAAACTGGCGGTCTTATTCACCATCAACACTTGATGTTCCTTTTTGATCTCCACCTCCGCTAATTTTAGCATCGAATATAACTCAAGAATGGACCTCTCCATCCCTTGCATATTGTAATTTATCACAAAGCTCTTGTATCTAGGCGGAAGCGACTAGAGGATTCTGTCAATAACCGAGTCATCCGGAATATTAACTCCCAGCCGAGACAAGTAGTTGTGCAACCCAGACATTTTGAGTATGTGCTTGTTGACAGAACTATTCTCCTCCATATTACAACTGAATAACTTGTCGGAGACTTCATATCTCTCGACCCGGACATGAGCTTGGAAAGCCATTCTTAGCTCATGAAACATCTCATATGCTCCGTGTTGCTCAAAACGCTTTTGGAGCCCCGGTTCTAAGCTATAAAGCATGCCACACTGAACCAGGGAGTAACCATCACTACGCGACTGCCAGTCGTTCATAACGTCTTGAGTTGCTGGGAAAATGGGTGCGTCACCTAGCGGTGCATCAAGGACATATGTTTTCTTGGAAGCTATGAGGACGAGCCTCAAATTACGGACCCAGTCCGTATAGTTGCTTCCATCGTCTTTCAGCTGGATTTTCTCTAGGAACGCGTTGAGGTTTAGGGCAACATTAGCGTGTGCCATTGGATCTACATATTAGATCGGAAAGACAATCTTTAGACTAAGTTCATGATAATTAAGTTCATCTAATCAAATTATTTAATGAACTCCCACTCACATAGACATCCCTCCAGTCATCTACGTGATACATGATCCATATTGACTAGGCCGTGTCCGATCATCACGTGAGACAGAGTAGTCATCAATGGTGAACATCTCCATGTTGATCGCATCTACTATACGACTCATGTTCGGCCTTTTGGTCTCTCGTGTTCCAAGGCCATGTCTGTACATGCTAGGCTCGTCAAGTCAACCTAAGTGTTTCACGTGTGTAAATATGGCTTACACCCGTTGTATGCGAACGTTAGAATCTATCATACCCGATCATCATGTGGTGCTTCGAAACAACGATCCTTCGCAACGGTGCACACTTAGGGGGAACACATTCCTTGAAATTTTAGTGAGGGATCATCTCATTTATGCTACCATCGTTCTAAGCAAATAAGATGTAGAAACATGATGGACATCACATGCAAAATATAAAGTGACATGATATGGCCAATATCATCTTGCGCCCGAGATCTTCATCTTCGGGGCACGACATGATCACCATCATCACCGGAACGACACCATGATCTCCATCATCGTGTCTTCATGAAGTTGTCTCGCCAACTATTACTTCTACTACTATGGCTAACGGTTAGCAATAGAGTAAAGTAATTACATGGCGTTTTTGATTGACACGCACTTCATACAATAAATTAAGACAACTCCTATGGCTCCTGCCGGTTGTCATACTCATCGACATGCAAGTCGTGATTTATATTACAAGAACATGATCAATCTCATACATCACATATATTTCATCACGTCCTTTTGGCCATATCACATGACATAGCATACCCTGCAAAAACAAGTTAGACTTCCTCTAATTGTTGCAAGTTTTACGTGGCTGCTATGGGTTTCTAGCAAGAATGTTTCATACCTACGCAATAGCCACAACGGTGATCTACCAATTTATATTTACCCTTCATAAGGACCCTGTTCACCGAATCCGATCCGACTAAAGTGGGAGAGACATATACCCGCTAGCCACCTTATGCAACAAGTGCATGTTAGGCGGTGGAACCAGTCTCACGTAAGCGTACGTGTGAAGTCGGTCCGGGCTGCTTCATCCCACAATGCCGCCGAATCAAGATAGGACTAGTAACCGCAAGCAAATTGACCAAATCATCGCCCACAACTACTTGTGTTCTACTCGTGCATAGAATCTACGCATAGACCTAGCTCATGATGCCACTGTTGGGGAACATAGTAATAATTGAAAAAAATTCCTACGTGTCACCAAGATCGATCTAGGAGATGCTAGCAAAGAGAGAAATGGAGTGCATCTTCATACCCTTGAAGAATGCTAAGCGGAAGCGTTGGAAAGAACACGGTTGATGGAGTCTTACTCGTGGCGATTCAAATCAAGGAAGATCCGATCCAAGCGCCGAATGGACAACACCTCCGCACTCAACACACGTACAAGCCGGGGACGTCTCCTCCTTCTTGATCGAGCAAGGGAGGAGGAGAAGTTGAGGGAGAGCTCCAGCAGCATGATGGCGTGGTGGCGGTGGAGCTCGTGGTTCTCCGGGAGAGCTTCGCTAAGCACAATGGAGAAGGAGGAGGTGTAGGAGGGGGAAGGGATGAGCCAGGAGCAAGGGTATGTGGTGCGCAACCCTCCCACCCTCCTGTCTTTATACGTGAAGGGGAGAGGGGCCAACCCCCTTAGACTCATCTAGAAGGGGGGGGGGGCAAGGGGGGAGGCTTGCCCTCCAAGTTGGTGGGAGTCTCCCCTACCCCTTAGGGTTCTCAACCGTAGGCGCCTTGGGCACTAGTGGGGGGCACACCATGTCGGGGAACGTTGCATGGGAAACAAAAAATTTCCTACACACACGAAGACCTATCATGGTGATGTCCGTCTACGAGTGGAGATTAGATCTACGTACCCTTGTAGATCGCACAGCAGGAAGCGTTAAGAAACGCGGTTGATGTTGTGGAACGTCTTCACGTCCCTAGAACAGTCCCACGAACCGTCCCGCGATCCGTCCCACGATCCGTTCTGATCTAGCACCGAACGGACGGCACCTCCGCGTTCAGCACACATACAGCTCGACGATGATCTCAGCCTTCTTGATCCAGCAAGCAAGACGGAGAAGTAGATGAGTTCTCCGGCAGTGTGACGACGCTCTGGTGGTGGTGATGATCTACTCCTGCAGGGCTCTGATGACCCACAAGTGTAGGGGATCTATCGTAGTCCTTTCAATAAGTAAGAGTGTCGAACCCAACGAGGAGCAGAAGGATCTGACAAGTGGTTTTCAGCAAGGTATTCTCTGCAAGCACTGGAATTATCGGTAACAGATAGTTGTGTGATAAGATGATTCATGGAAAGTAGCAAGTAACAATAGTAACGAAGGTGCAACAAAGTGGCCCAATCCCTTTTGTGGTAAGGGACAAGCCTGGACAAAATCTTATAGGAGGTAAAGCGCTCCCGAGGACACACGGGAATTTCTGTCAAGCTAGTTTTCATCCTGTTCATATGATTCACGTTTGCTACTTTGATAGTTTGATATGTGGGTGGATCGGTGCTTGGGTGCTGCCCTTACTTGGACAAACATCCAACTTATGATTAACCCCTCTCGCAAGCATCCGCAACTACGAAATAAGAATTAAGACAAAGTCTAACCATAGCATTAAACTAGTGGATCCAAATCAGCCCCTTACGAAGCAACACATAAACTAGGGTTTAAGCTTCTCTCACTCTAGCAACCCATCATCTACTTACTACTTCCCAATGCCTTCCTATAGGCCCAAATAATGGTGAAGTGTTATGTAGTTGACGTTCACATAACACCACTAGAGGATAAACAACATACAACGCATCAAAATATCGAACGAATACCAAATTCACATGACTACTTATAGATGACTTATCCCATGTCCTTAGGAACAAAAGTGCGTACTCACAAAGCATAATTTTATTCATGACCAGAGAGGTATTGAATAGCATAAAGGATCTGAACATATAATCTTCCACCGAGTAATCCAACTAGCATCAACTACAAAGAGTAATTAACACTACTAGCAACCTTACAAGTACCAATCGGAGTTGCGAGATGGAGATTGGTTACCAGAGATGAACTAGGATTTGGAGATGAGATGGTGATGATGAAGATGTTGATGGTGATGAGTCCCCTCCGATGAGAGGAGTGTTGGTGATGACGATGGCGATGATTCCCCCCTCCGGAAGGGAAGTTTCCCCGGCAGGACGACCCTGCCGGAGCTCTAGATTGGTTCGCTCAAGTTCTGCCTCGTGGCGGCGGCGATTTCTCCTGAAATCCGCCTCTTGATTTTTCTGGAACGAAACCCTTCTTATAGAAAAAGAGGGGAGCCAGAGGGCCAACAAGGAGCCCACAAGCCCCCTAGGCGCGTCCAGGGGGGTAGGCCGCGCCTAGCAGGCTTGTGGCGTCCTGGTGGATCCCCTCTGGTACTTCTTCCGCCTAGTATTTTTTATAAATTCCAAAATAATTCCTCGTTGATTTTCATGGATTTTGGAGTTGCGCAGAATAGGTATCTCAAACTTGCTCCTTTTTCAGGCCAGAATTCTAGCTGCCGGCATTCTCCCTCTTCATGTAAACCTTGTAAAATAAGAGAGAAAAGGCATAAGTATTGTACCGTGAAGTGTAATAACAGCCCATAAAGCGATAAATAACAACATAAAAGCATGATGCAAAATGGACGTATCAAGCTCCGCCCGAGCTCCGCAGAAATCCGATCTAGAGGTGAAACTGTGCGGTATAGGCTGGAGTTGCACGTGGCAAAGTTGTGTGTCAAAAAGCTCTAAACCACCACTATATATAGGAGGGAGGGGAGGGGCTAGCCTTGAGAGACAAGGCCCTCAAGGTGCGCCGGCCGCCAGGAGGAGGAGGACTCCTCCTCCAATTCGGTTTGGGAAGGAGGAGTCCTCCTATTCCATCCCACCTCCCTCTTTCCTTTTTCTTTTTCTTTTCTTTTTGGTATTTTCTTATGTGGCACCATAGCCCTCTTGGGCTGACTCCACCAGCCCACTAAGGACTTGTGGCGCCACCCTAGGGCCTCGGTCTCACTCCCGGGTGGGTGGGCCCCTCCCGGTGAACACCCGGAACCCATTCGTCACTCCCGGTACACTGCCCGAATTGCCCGAAACTTTCCGGTAACCAAATGAAACCATCATATATATCAATCTTCTTTTACGGACCACTCCGGAAACCCTCGCGACGTCCGTGATCTCATCCGGGACTCCAAACAACATTCGGTAACCACACATATAACTCAACTGTACTAAAAGATCGTTGAACCTTAAGTGTGCAGACCCTACGGGTTCGAGAACTATGTAGACATGACCCGAGGCACTCCTCGGTCAATATCCAATAGCTGGACCTAGATGCCCAAATTGGATCCCACATATTTGTTGGGTAACGTAGCATAAATTCAATTTTTTCCTACGCATATTCAGATCTTCCTATGGAGAGACCAGCAACGAGAGAGGGGTGAGTGCATCTTCATACCTTTGAAGATCGCTAAGCGGAAGCGTTGCTAGAACGCGATTGATGGAGTCGTACTCGCGGCGATTCAGATCGCGGTGTGATTCCGATCTAGTGCCGAACCACGGCACCTCCGCGTTCAACACACGTGCAGCCCGGTGACGTCTCCCGTGCCTTGATCTAGCAAGGAGGAGGGAGAGGTTGCGGAAGATCTCCGGCAGCACGACGGCGTGGTGTCGATGGAGAGACCAGGTCTCCCGACAGGGCTTCGCCAAGCACCGTGGGAGAGGAGGAAGAAGGGGGCAGGGCTGCGCCGAGGGAGAGGGAAAACGGTGTGTCCAACAGCCCCAAAACCCCCACTATTTATAGGAGGAGGGGAGGGGGTGCGCCACCCCTAGGGTTCCCACCCTAGGTGGTGCGGAAGCCCAGATGGGAGAGGGGGGAGGGGGGACGGTCAGGGCAGGGAAAGGGGGGGCGCCGCCCTAGGTGGGCCTTGGGCCTCCCCTGCGCCTAGGGTTTCCCCTCCCTCCCTCTCTGGTGCGCATGGGCTGGGTGTGGGGGGCGCACCAGCCCACCTAGGGGCTAGTTCCCTCCCGCACTTGGCCCATGTAGCCCTCCGGGGCTTGTGGCCCCTCCCGGTGGGCCTCCGGAACCCTTCCGGAGGTCCCGACACTTTGCTCGTGGTGCCCGAAACATTTCCGGCATCCAAACCCATCCATCCTATATATCAATCTTTACCTCCGGACCATTCCGGAGCTCCTCCTGCTGTCCAGGATCTCATCCGGGACTCCGAACATCTGTCGATAACCTCGTATAAAAATTCCCTATAACCCTAGCATCATCGAATCTTAAGTGTGTAGACCATACGGGTTCGGGAGATAGGCAGACATGACCGAGACACCTCTCCGGCCAATAACCATCAACGGGGTCTAGATACCCGTGGTGGCTCCTACTTGCTCCACGATGATCTCATCGGATGAACCATGATGTCAAGGATTCAATAAATCCCATATACAATTCCCTTTGTCTGTCGGTATGGAACTTGCCCGAGATTCGATCGTCGGTATACCTATACCTTGTTCAATCTCGTTTCCGGTAAGTCTCTTTACTCGTTCCGTAGCAATTTATCGTGTGACTAACTCCTTAATCACATTGAGCTCATGATGATGTTCTACCGAGTGGGCCCATAGATACCTCTCCGTCACGCGGAGTAACAAATCCCGATCTCGATTCATACCAACCCAACAGACACTTCCAGAGGTACCCGTAGTGCACCTTTATAGTCACCCAGTTACGTTGTGACGTTTGATACACCCAAAGCACTCCTACGGTATCCGGGAGTTGCACAATCTCACGGTCGAAGGAAAAGACACTTAACATTAGAAAAGCTTTAGCATACGAACAATACGATCTAGTGCTATGCTTAGGATTGGGTCTTGTCCATCACATCATTCTCCCAATGATGTGATCCCGTTATCAATGACATCTAATGCCCATGATCAGGAAACCATGATCATCTATTGATCAACGAGCTAGCCAACTAGAGGCTTGCTAGGGACACATTGTGATCTATTTATTCACACATGTTTTACTGTTTCTTGTTAATACAATTATAGCATGAACAATAGACGATTATCATGAACAAGGAAATATGATAATAACCATTTTATTATTGCCTCTAGGGCATATTTCCAACAGTCTCCCAGTTGCACTAGAGTCAATAATCTAGTTACATTGTGATGTATCGAACGCCCATAGCATTATGGTGTTGATCATGTTTTGCTCGTGGAAGAGGTTTAGTCAACGGGTCTGCAACATTCAAATCCGTGTGTACTTTACAAATCTCTATTACTCCACTCTAGACATGGTCCTCGATGGACTTGTAGCGGCGTTTGATGTGCTTCGTCTTCCGGTGAAACCTGGGCTCCTTGGCTATGGCAATGGCCCCAGTGTTATCACAGAAGAGTGTCATTGGACCCGACGCGCTTGGAACCACTCCAAGGTCGGTGATGAGCTCATTCATCCAAATTCCTTCACGAGCCGCTTCTGAAGCAGCTATGTACTCCGCTTCACATGTAGATGCTTCCACGACTTCTTGCTTGCTGCTGCACCAGCTCACTGCCCCACCATTCAAAACATATACATATCCGGTCTATGACTTAGAGTCATCTGGATCTGTGTCGAAGCTTGCGTCGACGTAACCCTTTACGACGAGCTCTTCGTCACCTCCATAAACGAGAAACATTTCCTTAGTCCTTTTCAGGTACTTAAGGAATTCTTGACCGCTGTCCAGTGTTCCATACCGGGATCACTTTGGTACCTCCCTACCAAAATTATGGCAAGTTTTATATCAGGTCTGGTACACAGCATGTCATACATAAGAGAGCCTACGGCTGAAGCGTAGGGGACAGTACTCATCTTCTCTCTATCTGCTGCCGTGGTCGGCGACTGAGTCTTACTCAATCTCACACCTTGCAAAACTGGCAAGAACCCTTTCTTTGAGTTTTCCATATTGAACTTCTTCAATATCTTGACAAGGTATGTACTTTGCGAAAGACCTATGAGGCGTCTCGATCTATCTCTATAGATCTTGATGCCTAATATGTATGCAGCTTCTCCAAGGTCCTTCATTGAAAAACTCTTGTTCAAATAGGCCTTTATGCTCTCCAACATCTCTATATTATTCCCCATCAATAATATGTCATCCACATACAGTATCAGGAAAGCTATAGAGCTCCCACTCACTTTCTTGTACAGGCAGGATTCTCCGTAAACCTGTATGAACCCAAACGCTTTCATCCTCTGATTAAAGCGAATGTTCCAACTCCGAGATGCTTGCACCAGCCCATAGATGGAGCGCTGGAGCTTGCACACTTTGTTAGCACCCTTAGGGTCGACAAAACCTTCTGGTTGCATCATATACAACTCTTCCTTAAGGTTCCCGTTAAGGAACGTTGTCTTGACGTCCATTTGCCAAATTTCATAATCATAAAAGGCCGCAATTGCTAACATGATTCGGACTGATTTCAGCTTCTCGACGGGAGAGAAGGTCTCTTCCTAGTCAATTCCTTGAATTTGTCGAAAACCCTTTGCGACAAGTCGAGCTTTATAAACAGTTACATTACCGTTTGCATCAGTCTTCTTCTTGATGATCCATTTATTTTATATGGCTCGCCGGTCATCGGGAAAGTCCACCAAAGTCCATACTTTGTTCTCATACATGGATCCTATCTCGAATTTCATAGCTTCAAGCCATTTGTTGGAATCCGGGCCCGCCATCGCTTCTTCATAGTTCGAAGGTTCATCGTTGTCTAACAACATGATTTTCATCACAGGGTTGCCGTACCACTCTGGTGCGGAGCGTACCCTTGTGGACCTTCGAGTTTCAATAGTAACTTGATCCGAAGCTTCATGATCATTATCATTAACTTCCTCTTCAGTTGGTGTAGGCGCCACAGGAACAACTTCCCGCGCTGCGCTACTATCCTGTTCGAGAGGGGCTGTAATTACCTCATCAAGTTCTACCTTCCTCCCACTTACTTCTTTCGAGAGAAACTCGTTCTCTAGAAAGGATCCGTTCTTGGCAACAAAGGTTTTACCTTCGGATCTAAGATAGAAGGTATACCCAATAGTTTCCTTAGGGTATCCTATGAATACGCATTTCTCCGCTTTGGGTTCGAGCTTTTCTGGTTGAAGTTTCTTCACATAAGAATCGCAGCCCCAAACTTTAAGAAACGACAACTGAGGTTTCTTGCCAAACCATAGTTCATACGGTGTCGTCTCAACGGATTTAGACGGTGCCCTATTTAAAGTGAATGTTGCAGTTTCTAATGCGTGTCCCCAAAATGATAGCGGTAAGTCGGTAGGAGACATCATAGATCGTACCATATCTAATAAAGTGCGATTACGACGTTCAGACACTCCGTTGCGTTGCGGTGTGCCAGGCGGCGTGAGTTGTGAAACGATTCCACACTTCCTTAGGTGTGTGCCAAACTCGTGACTCAAATATTCTCCTCCACGATCAGATCGTAGACACTTAATTTTTCTGTCACGCTGATTCTCGACCTCACTCTGAAATTCCTTGAACTTTTCAAATGTCTCAGATTTGTGCTTCATCAAGTAGATATACCCATACCTACTCAAATCATCGGTGAGAGTGAGAACATAACGATAGTCACCGCGAGCTTCAACATTCATTGGACCACACACATCAGTATGTATTATTTCCAATAAGTCGGTTGCTCTCTCCATTATACCTGAGAATGGAGTCTTAGTCATCTTGCCCATGAGGCACGGTTCACATGTGTCAAATGATTCAAAGTCAAGAGACTCTAATAGTCCATCAGTATGGAGCTTCTTCATGCGCTTAACGCCGATATGACCAAGGCGGCAGTGCCACAAGTATGTGGGACTATCATTATCAAGTTTACATCTTTTGGTACTCACACTATGAATATGCGTAACATCACGATCGAGATTCATCAAGAATAAACCATTCACCAGCGGAGCATGACCATAAAACATATCACTCATATAAATAGAACAACCATTATTCTCTGACATAAATGAGTAGCCGTCTCGCATTAAGCAAGACCTTGATACAATATTCATGCTCAAAGCTGGTACTAAATAACAATTATTAAGGTTTAAAACTAATCCCGACGGTAGATGTAGAGGTAGCGTGCCGACGGCGATCACATCGACCTTGGAGCCATTCCCGACGCGCATCGTCACCTCGTCCTTGGCCAGTCTCCACTTATTCCGCAGTTCTTGCTTTGAGTTGCAAATGTGAGCAACAACACGGGTATCAAATACCCAGGAGCTACTACGAGCGCTGGTAAGGTACACATCAATAACATGTATATCACATATACCTTTAACGTTGTCGGCCTTCTTGTCCGCTAAGTATTTGGGGCTTTTCCGCTTCCAGTGACCCTTTCCCTTGCAATAGAAGCACTCAGTCTCAGGCTTGGGTCCATTCTTTTTCTTCTTCCCGGCATCTGGTTTACCGGGCGCGGCAACGGCTTTGCCGTCTTTCTTGAAGTTCTTCTTACCATTGCCCTTCTTGAAACTAGTGGTCTTGTTGACCATCAACACTTGATGCTCTTTCTTGATTTCTACTTCTGTAGACTGGAGCATTGAGTACAACTCATGAATGGTCTTCTCCATCCCTTGCATGTTGTAGTTCAGCACAAAACCTTTGTATCTTGGTGGGAGAGATTGGAGGATTCTGTCAATTATAGCATCATCCGGAAGTTCGACTCCAAGTGAAGTCAGACGACCGTGTAACCCAGACATTTTGAGTATGTGCTCACTGACAGAACTGTTCTCCTCCATCTTGCAGCTAAAGAACTTGTCGGAGACTTCATATCTCTCGACATTGGCATGAGCTTAAAAAACTAGCTTCAGCTCTTGGAACATCTCATATGCACCGTGTTGCCCAAAACGCCTTTGGAGCCCCGTTTCTAAACTGTATAACATGCCACACCTAACCAGAGAGTAGTCATCACTTCGCGTTTGCCAGACGTTCAGAATGTCCTGGGCTGCTGCGGGAGCGGGAGGGTCACCTAGCGGCACATCAAGGACTTAACCCTTTTTAGCTGCTTCAAGGATGAGCTTCAAGTTGCGAACCCAGTCCGCATAGTTGCTACTATCATCTTTCAGCTTGTTTTCTCTAGGAATGCGTTGAAATTGAGGTTGACGTTGGCCATCTACAATATTTATAAAGACAACTTTTAGACTAAGTTCATGACAATTAAGTCCATTTAATCAAATTAAGTATGAACTCCCACTTAAATCGACATCCCTCTAGTCATCTAAGTGATACATGATCCATGTTGACTAACCCGTGTTCGATCATCACGTGAGACGGACTAGTCACCATGGTGAGCAACTTCATGCTGATCGTATTCAACCATACAACTCATGTTCGACCTTTCGGTCTCTTGTATTCGAGGTCATGTCTGTACATGCTAAGCTCGTCGAGTCAACCTAGGTGTTTCGCGTGTGTAAATCTGGCTTACATCCGATGTATGCGAACGTTAGAATCTATCACACCTGATCATCACGTGGTGCTTCGAGACAACGATCCTTCGCAACGGTGCACACTTAGGGGAATACGTTCTCGAAATTATAAGAGGGATCATCTTATTATTCTACCGTCGTTCTTAGGAATAAGATGAAAAACATGATAAACATCACAATGCAATCATATAGTGACATGATATGGCCATTATCATCTTTGCTCTTTCGATCTCCATCTTCAGGCATCGCATGATCATCATTATCACCGGCGTGACACCGTGATCTCCATCATCATGATCTCCATCATCATGATCTCCATCATCGTGTCTCTGTGAAGTCGTCACGCCAACTACTACTATCACTACTCGTGCATAGAATCTACGCATAGAAAACCTGGCTCGGATGCCACTGTTGGGTAACGTAGCATAAATTCAAAATAATTCCTACGCATATTCAGATCTTCCTATGGAGAGACCAGCGACGAGAGAGGGGTGAGTGCATCTTCATACCTTTGAAGATTTCTAAGCGGAAGCGTTGCCAGAACGCAGTTGATGGAGTCGTACTCGCGGCGATTCAGATCGCGGTGTGATTCCGATCTAGTGCTGAACCACGGCACCTCCACGTTCAACACACGTGCAGCCCGGTGACGTCTCCTGCGCCTTGATCTAGAAAGGAGGAGGGAGAGGTTGGGGAAGATCTCCGGCAGCACGAGGGCGTGGTGTCGATGGAGAGACGAGGTCTCTCGGCAGGGCTTCGCCAAGCACCGTGGGAGAGGAGGAAGAAGGGGGGCAGGGCTGCGCCGAGGGAGAGGGAAAACGGTGTGTCCAACAGCCCCAAAACCCCCACTATTTATAGGAGGAGGGGAGGGGGTGCGCCACCCCTAGGGTTCCCACCCTAGGTGGTGCGGAAGCCCAGATGGGAGAGGGGGGAGGGGGGACGGTCAGGGCAGGGAAAGGGGGGCGCCGCCCTAGGTGGGCCTTGGGCCTCCCCTGCGCCTAGGGTTTCCCCTCCCTCCCTCTCTGGTGCGCATGGGCTGGGTGTGGGGGGCGCACCAGCCCACCTAGGGGCTGGTTCCCTCCCGCACTTGGCCCATGTAGCCCTCCGGGGCTTGTGGCCCCTCCCGGTGGGCCTCCGGAACCCTTCCGGAGGTCCCGACACTTTGCTCGTGGTGCCCGAAACATTTCCGGCGTCCAAACCCATCCATCCTATATATCAATATTTACCTCCGGACCATTCCGGAGCTCCTCGTGACGTCCGGGATCTCATCCGGGACTCCTAACATCTTTCAATAACATCGTATAACAATTCCCTATAACCCTAGCGTCATCGAACCTTAAGTGTGTAGACCCTACGGGTTCGGGAGACAGGCAGACATGACCGAGACACCTCTCCGACCAATAACCATTAGCGGGGTCTGGATACCCATGGTGGATCCCAGTTGTTCCATGATGATCTCATCGGATGAAGATGTCAAGGATTCAATCAGTCCCGTATACAATTCCCTTTGTTTGTCGGTATAGAACTTGCCCGAGATTCGATCATCGGTATACCTATACCTTGTTCAATCTCGTTACCGGTAAGTCTCTTTACTCGTTCCGTAGCACGTCATTGTGTGACTAACTCCTTAGTCACATTGATCTCATGATGATGTTCTACCGAGTGGGCCCAGAGATACCTCTCCGTCACGCGGAGTGACAAATCCCGATCTCGATTCGTACCAACCCAACAGACACTTTCACAGGTACCCGTAGTGCACCTTTATAGTCACCCAGTTACGTTGTGACGTCTGATACACCTAAAGCGCTCCTACGATATTTGGGAGTTGCACAATCTCACGGTCGAAGGAAAAGACACTTGACATTATAAAAGCTTTAGCATACGAACAATACGATCTAGTGCTACGCTTAGGATTGGGTCTTGTCCATCACATCATTCTCCCAATGATGTGATCCCGTTATCAATGACATCTAATGCCCATGATCAGGAAACCATGATCATCTATTGATCAACGAGCTAGCCAACTAGAGGCTTGCTAGGGACACATTGTGATCTATTTATTCACACATGCATTACTGTTTCCTGTTAATACAATTATAGCATGAACAATAGACGATTATCATGAACATGGAAATATGATAATAACCATTTTATTATTGCCTCTAGGGCATATTTCCAACAATATTCTCCGAAGATCTTATCGGTTGAACCTCAGTGTCAAGGATTCATATAATCCCGTATGTCATTCCCTTTGTCCTTCGGTATGTTACTTGCCCGAGATTTGATCGTCGGTATCCGCATACCTATTTCAATCTCGTTACCGGCAAGTCTCTTTACTCGTTCCGTAATACAAGATCCCGTGACTTACACTTAGTCACATTGCTTGCAAGGCTTGTGTGTGATGTTGTATTACTGAGTGGGCCCCGAGATACCTCTCCGTCACACGGAGTGACAAATTCGAGTCTTGATCCATACTAACTCAACGGACACCTTCGGAGATACCTATAGAACACCTTTATAGTCACCCAGTTACGTTGCGAAATTTGATGCACACAAGGTATTCCTCCGGTGCCAGTGAGTTATATGATCTCATGGTCATAGGAATAAATACTTGACAAGCAGAAAACAATAGCAATGAAATGACACGATCAATATGCTACGTTCATAGTTTGGGTCTAGTCCATCACATGATTCTCCTAATGATGTGATCCAGTTATAAAGCAACAACACTTGCACATAGTCAGAAAACCTTCACTATCCTTTATCAACTGGCTAGCCAACTAGAGGCTTGCTAGGGACATTGTTTTGTCGATGTATCCACACATGTATCTATGTTTTCATTCAATACAATTAATCACGGATAACAAACGGTTATCTTGTAACAAGAAATATAATAATAACTATTTATCATTGCCTCTAGGGCATATTTCCAACAGCCTCCCACTTGCACTAGAGTCAATAATCTAGTCCTCACATCGCCATGCGATTTATATTGTAATAAATCTAACACCCATACAGTTTTGGTGTTGATCATGTTTTGCCCGTGGAAGAGGTTTAGTCAGCGGGCCTGCCACATTCAGATCCATGTGCACTTTGCAAATATTCACGTCCTCTCCTTCGACGTAGTCGCGGATGAGGTTGAAGCGTCGTTTGATGTGTCTAGTCTTCTTGTGAAACCTTGGTTCCTTTGCTAAGGCAATGGCACCAGTGTTATCACAGAACAGAGTTATTGGATTTAGTGCGCCCGGCACAACTCCAAGATCCGTCATGAACTGCTTCATCCAGACACCCTCCTTTGTTGCTTCCGAGGCAGCCATGTACTCTGCTTCACATGTAGAATCTGCACCATCTTACCGCACCCCCATTAAGAATAAATATGTATCCGGTTTGCGACTTAGAGTCATCCGGATCGGTGTCAAAGCTTGCGTCGACGTAACCCTTCACGACGAGCTCTTCGTCACCTCCATAAACGAGAAACATTTCCTTAGTCCTTTTCAGGTACTTCAGAATATTCTTGACCGCCGTCCAGTGATCCACTCCTGGATTACTCTGAAATCTGCCTGCCATACTTATGGCCAAGCTGACATCTCGTATAGTGCACAACATTGAATACATGATAGAACCTATGGCTGAAGCATAGGGGACGGAACTCATCTGTTCTCTATCTTCCGCAGTTGCTGGGCACTGAGTCCTACTCAATTTTATACCTTGTAACACTGGCAAGAACCATCCTTGGACTGATCCATTTTGAATTTCTTCAAAACTTTATCAAGGTATGTGCTTTGTGAAAGTCCTATCAGGCGTCTTGATCTATCCCTATAGATCTTAATGCCTAGAATGTAAGCAACTTCTCCTAGGTCCTTCATAGAGAAACTTTTATTCAAGTAATGCTTTACGCTCCCCAAAAACTCCACGTTGTTTACAATCAGCAATATGTCATCCACATATAATAGTAGAAACGCCATAGAGCTCCCACTCACTTTCTTGCAAATACATGATTCTCCAACTACTTGTATAAACCCAAATGCTTTGATCACCTCATCAAAGCGCTTATTCCAACTCCGAGATGCTTGCACCAGTTCATAAATGGATCGCTGGAGCTTGCACACTTTGTTAGCATTCTTTGGATCGACAAAACCTTCGGGTTGCATCATATACAACTCTTCCTTAATAAAACTGTTAAGGAACGCCGTTTTGACATCCATCTGCCAGATTTCATAATCGAAAAATGCAGCTATTGCTAACATGATTCGAATGGACTTAAGCATCGCTACCGGTCAGAACGTCTCATCGTAGTCAACTCCTTGAACTTGTGAAAAAACCCTTTGCCACAAGTCGAGCTTTATAAACGGTCACATTACCGTCTGCGTCCGTTTTCTTCTTAAAGATCCATTTGTTCTGAATAGCCTTGCGGCCTTCAGGTAGTACTTCCAAAGTCCACACTTTGTTCTCGTACATGGATCCTATCTCGGACTTCATGGCCTCCAGCCATTTTTTGGAATCCGGGCCCACCATTGCTTCCTCATAATTCGCAGGTTCATTGTTGTCTAACAACATAATTGATAAGACATGATTACCATACCACTCAGGAGCAGTATGTGATCTTATCGACCTGCGAGGTTCGATATGAACTTGATACGAAGTTTCATGATCATCATCATCAACTTCCTCCTCAACCGGCGTCACAACGATAGGGGTTTCCCCTTGCTCTGCGCCACCATCTAGAGGGATTAGAGGTTCGTCAACCTCATCAAGTTCTATCTTCCTCCCACTCAATTCTTTTGAGAGAAACTCCTTCTCAAAAAAGTTCCTTTTTTAGCAACAAACACTTTGCCCTCGGATTTGAGATAGAAGGCGTACCCAACTGTCTCCTTTGGGTAACCTATGAAGACGCACTTTTCTGCTTTGGGTTCCAGCTTTTTAGGCTGAAGCTTTTTGACATAAGCATCACATCCCCAAACTTTAAGAAACGCACATTTCGTATGGTGTCGTCTCAAAGGATTTTGTTGGTGCCCTATTTAAAGTGAATGCAGCTGTCTCTAATGCATAACCCCAAAATGATAACAGCAAATCGGTAAGAGACATCATAGATCGCACCATTTCTAACAAAGTACGATTACGACGTTCGGACACACCATTGCGTTGTGGTGTTCCAGGCGGTGTCAACTGTGAAACAATTCCACATTGTCTTAAGTGAGCACCAAACTCGAAACTCAGATATTCACCCCCACGATCAGACCGTAGGAACTTGATCTTCTTGTTACAATGATTTTCAACTTCGCTCTGAAATTGCTTGAACTTCTCAAACGTTTCATACTGATGCTTCATCAAGTAGACATAACCATATCTACTCAAATCGTGAGTGAAGGTGAGAAATAACGATATCCGCCGTGCGCCTCCACACTCATCGGACCGCACTCATCGGTATGTATTATTTCCAACAAGTCACTTGCACGCTCCATTGTTCCGGAGAACAGAGTCTTAGTCATCTTGCCCATGAGGCATGGTTCGCACGTGTTAAGTGAATCAAAGTCAAGTGACTCCAAAAGTCCATCAGAATGGAGTTTCTTCATGCGCTTTACACCAATATGACCTAAGCGGCAGTGCCACAAAAACATGGCGCTATCATTGTTAACTCTAACTCTTTTGGTCTCAATGTTATGTATATGTGTATCATCGCTATCAAGATTCAATGTGAACAATCCTCTCACATGGGTGCATGACCATAAAAGATATTACTCATAGAAATAGAACAACCATTATTCTCTGACTTAAACGAGTAGCCGTCTCGCAATAACAAGATCCAGATATAATGTTCATGCTTAATGCAGACACTAAATAACAATTATTTAAGTTCATAACTAATCTTGATGGTAACTTAAGTGAAACTGTGCCGACTGCGATTGCATCAACCTTGGAACCATTTCCCACGCGCATCGTCACTTCATCCTTCGCCAACCTTCGTTTATTCCACAGTTCCTGTTTCCAGTTGCAAATATGAGCAACAGAACCGGTATCGAATACCCAGGCACTACTACGAGAGCTGGTTAAGTACACATTAATAACATGTATATCGAATATACCTGATTTTTCCTTGGCCGCCTTCTTATCAGCCAAATACTTGGGGCAGTTACGCTTCCAGTGACCCAATCCCTTGCAATAATAACACTCTGTTTCAGGGTTAGGCCTAGCATTGGGTTTCTTCGTCGGATTGGCAACAGGCTTGCCGATCTTCTTGGAGTTACCCTTCATTCCTTTGTCGTTTCTCTTGAAACTAGTGGTCTTATTGACCATCAACAATTGATGCTCTTTCCGGAGTTCTGACTCTGCGACTTTCAGCATCGCGAATAACTCACTGAGTGACTTGTTCATCCCTTGCATGTTATAGTTCAACACAAAGCTCTTGTAGCTTGGTGGCAGTGATTGAAGAATTATGTCAGTGATAGCTTCTTATGGGAGTTCAATCCCTAGCTCAGCTAGACAGTTTGAGTACCTAGACATTTTGAGCACATGTTCACTGACACACGAGTTCTCCTCCATCTTGCAAGCATAGAATTTACCGAAGGTTTCATACCTCTCGATCCGGGTGTTCTTCTGAAAGATAAACTTCAACTCTTGGAACATCTCATATGCTCCATGACGCTCAAAGCGACATTGGAGTCCCGACTCTAAGCCATACAAGACTGCTCATTGAACTACTGAGTAGTCCTCCTTACGTCTTAACCAAGCATTCTTAACATCTTGGTCAGCCGTAGCGGGTGGTTCATCTCCTAGCACAACATTAAGGACATAATCCTTTTCCCAGCATGTAGGAGTAACTTAAGATTACGAGCCCAGTCTACAAAGTTGCTTCCATCATCTTTCAACTTAGCTTTCTCTAGGAACGTATTTAAATTCAGGGTGACTGTCGCATGAGCCATTGATCTACAACACAAATACTTCAAAGTGGACTTAGACTATGCTCAAGATAATTAGAGTTTAACTAATCTAATTACTTGCTAAACTCCCACTCAAAAAGTACATCTCTCTAGTCATTTGAGTGGTACATGATCCAAATTCACTAACTCAAGTCCGTTCATCACGTGAGTTGAGACTAGTTTCAGTGTAAGCATCTCTATGCTAATCATATCAACTATACGATTCATGCTCGACCTTTCGGTCTCATGTGTTCCGAGGCCATGTCTGCACATGCTAGGCTCGTCAAGCTTAACCCAAGTGTTCCGCATGTGCAACTGTTTTGCACCTGTTGTATGTGAACGTTGAGTCTATCACACCCGATCATCGCATGGTGTCTCGAAACGGCGAACTGTCGCAACGGTGCACAGTCGGGGAGAACACAATTTCGTCTTGAAACTTTAGTGAGAGATCACCTTATAATGCTACCGTCGTTCTAAGAAAAATAAGGTGCATAAAAGGATTAACATCACATGCAATTCATAAGTGACATGATATGGCCATCATCTCATACACCCAATATATCACATCACGTCATTGGCCATATCATATCACAAGCATACCCTGCAAAAACAAGTTAGACGTCCTCTAATTTGTTGTGGCATGTTTTACGTGGCTGCTATGGGTATCTAGTATGATCGCATCTTACTTACGCAAAAACCACAACGAAGATGTGAAAATTGCTATTTAACCTCTTCAAGGATCACCTCGATCAAAACCAATCCAACTAAAGTTGAAGAAACAGGCACCCACCAGTCATCTTTATGCAACGAGGTTGCATGTAAATCAATGAAACCAGTCTCTCGTAAGCGTACAAGTTATGTAGGTCTGGGCCGCTTCAATCCAACAATGCCGCTGAATTGAGAAAAGACTAAGCAGGTCAGCAAATAGAACATCACCGTCCACAAAACCTTTTGTGTTATACTCGACATAACATCTACGCATGAACCTAGCTCATGATGCCACTTTTGGGGAACGTTACATGGGAAATAAAAAATTTCCTACGCACACGAAGACCTATCATGGTGATGTCCATCTACGAGTGGCGATTAGATCTACGTACCCTTGTAGATCGCACAGCGGGAAGCGTTAAGAAACACAGTTGATGTAGTGGAACGTTGCTACTGAAACAAAAGACCTTCCAACGATGCCAGAAACGTGCTACGGCGCCAGGAATGCTTCTACTACGGCTACGCCTTAAGGGACTTCCTAGGCAAATATGCAAAGGATTCCCCCGTGGCCTTGGAGCCTTGCGTTGGTGTTCCCTTGAAGCTGAAAGGGTGATGTAGCGCAACGGTGGTAAGTATTTCCCTCAGTTTGAGAACCAAGGTATCGATCCAGTGAAGGAGTATCTCAAGTGCCTGCACAAACACAAAAAGCTTGCTCCCAATGCTATGAAGGGGTTGTCAATCCCTTATAGATTGTTCACCAAGTGAGAACTGAAAGCAACAAAGTAACAAAGCAAAGTAAAAGCGAAAGTTGAAACGATAGATGTGAATAGACCCGGGGGCCGTACTGTTTACTAGTGGCTTCTCTCATGAAAGCAAGTAGACGGTGGGTGAACGAATTACTGTCGAGCAATTGATAGAACCGCACAAAGTCGTGACGTCATCTATGGCAATGATTATATCTATAGGCATCACATCCAAAACAAGTAGACCGATACTTTCTGCATGTACTACTATTACTCCACACGCCGACCGCTATCGAGCATGCATCTAGTGTATTAAGTCCAAAAGAACAGGGTAACGCCTTAAGCAAGATGACATGATGTAGATGGACAATCTCATATCTACGACAAAGCCCACCTTGTTACCCTTGATGGCAACTACACGATGTGTGCCTTGCTGCCCCTACTGTCACTGGGAAAGGTCACCACACGGTAAGAACCCAAAACCAAGCACTTCTCCCATTGCAAGAATCAAAGATCTAGTTGGCCAAACAAAACCCAAGACTCGGAGAGACTTACAAGGATATCAAATCATTCATATAAGCAATCAACAAAGACTCAAATATATATCATAGATAATCTGATCACAAATCCACAATTCATCGGATCTCGACAAACACACCGCCAAAGAGGATTACATCGGATAGATCTCCATGCAGATCATGGAGAACTTTGTATTGAAGATCCAAGAGAGAGAAGAAGCCATCTAGGTACTAACTACGGACCCGTAGGTCTGAAGTGAACTACTCACGAGTCATTGGAGGGGCGATGATGATGATGATGATGAAGCCCTCCAACTCCAAAGTCCCCTCCGGCAGGGCAATGGGAAGGGTCTCCAGATGAGATCTTGCGGAAACGGAAGCTTGCGGCGGTGAAAAAGTATTTTCGTGGATCCCTTGATTTTTTTCTGTATTTTAGGGAATATATAGGCGAAGGAGCTAGGTCAGGGGGGCGCCAGGGAGGCCACAAGCCTGCTGGCCGCCGCCCCCTGGTGGCGGATAGGGGGCTTGTGGGCCCCCTTTAGCCCTCCCGGCTTGGCCCTCAAGCCCCGTGATCTTCTTTCGTTCGTGAAATTTTTATTTTGGGGATTTTATTCCATTTGGACTCCATTCCAAAATCAGATCTGAAAAGAGCCAAAAACACAGAAAAAACAGGAACTGGCACTTGGCACTGAATTAATAAGTTAGTCCCAAAAAGATATAAAAGGTACATAAAACGTCCAAAGATGACAAGATAACAACATGAAACCATCAAAAATTATGGATATGTTTGAGACGTCTCAAGCATCCCCAAGCTTAACTCCTGCTCGTCCTCGAGTAGGGAAGTGATAAAGAATGAATTTTTGATGCTTTCATGCTACCTAGCATAGATGTCCTTTGTAACTCCTCTTATGTGACGTGAATGTTCAGATCCATTAGATTCAAAACAATAGTTTGCTATTGACGTGGAAACAATAATAATTCAAGCAAACTAGCAAGGTAATCATGAACTTTCAAAATAACAAGGCCAAAAGAAAGTTATCCCTACAAAAGCATATAGTCTGGCTATGCTCTATCATCATTGCACAACGAATTTCAATCATGCACAACCCCGGTATTGTCCAAGTAATTGTTTCACACCTTTACTTTCTCAAACCTTTTCAACTCTCACGCAATACATGAGCGTGAGCCATAGTTTTAGCACTATAAGTGGTGTGGAGTGTGGTGGAGGTTGCAAGACAAAATAAGGAGAAGATGATCACATTAACTAGGCATATCAATGAGCTGTGGAGATGCTCATCAATAGATATCAATGCGAATGAGTAGGGATTGCCATACAAATGATGCACTAGAGCGAAGAGTATGTGAAAGCTCTTAAAGAGAGCTAGTGGGTGTGCATCCAACTTGCTTGCTCACAAAGACCTAAGGCAATTTTGAGGAAGCCTATCATCGGAATATACAAGCCAAGTTCTATAATGAGAATTTCCCACTAGCTATATGGTGGTGACAAAACAAGAGACTCTCAATCATGAAGATCATGGTGCTTAATATGCACAAGTGTGGAAAGTCGGTTGCATTGTCCCTTCTCTCTTTTTCTCTCATTCATTTTTATTTTTATTTTTTTGGTGGGCCCTTTGGCCTCTTTTTTTGGTGGGCATCTTTGGCCTCTTTTATTTCCTCACATGGGACAATGCTCCATCAATGATGATCATCACACTTTCAACTCAACACTTAGAGCAATGATGACTCTATATGGAATGCCTTCGGTAGTGTACCGTGACAATGTTCTAGCATGGCATAGACATTAATGGAAACATCATGCTAGCTATCTTACGATCAGGCAATGGCAATGTAGACGTGGTGGCACATGTCATGGTGGTAGTTGCATGGCAATATATCTCGGAATGACTTTGAAAAAGCCATAGTAGGCAGGTATGGTGGCTCTTTTGAGGGAGGCCAATGGTGGGTTTTGTGCACCGGCGAAAGTTGCACGACACTAAGAAGATAGTGATGGTGGAAGGTGAAAGTGCATCTAAACCATGGACTCAACATTAATCATGAAGAACTCATATACTTGTTGCAAAAGTTCTATTAGTAATCGAAACAAAGCATTCAACGCATACTCCTAGGGGAAGGGTTGGTAGGTATAAACCACCGCGCGATCCCGACCGCCACACAAAGGATGACAATCAAAAGACTAATCATGCTCAGACTTCATCACATAGAGGTTCACCATACGTGCATGCTACGCGAATCACTAACTTCAACACATGTATTTCTAGATCCACAACACCTTACTAGCATAACTTCAATATTACCACAACCACTACTCAAAACTAATTGAGATGAATCAAACTTCTCTAATTATTCAATGCACATGAAGGTGGAAGTTTTCATATCCCTTTGGATAACTACCCCTTTTGAGACTACTTTCATAGCATAGATTAACTACCAAGCCACGCACCGCTGTGCTCTAAAAGATATAAGTGAAGCACATAGAGCAAAACTATCTAACTCAAAAGATATAAGTGAAGCACATGTGAGCTGAATTGTCTACCAAAAGATATAAGTGAAGCTCGACAAAATCATGGTGAGTGCATTTGTCTCTCTCTCTAGGTGTGCAGAAAGGATGATTGTGACACAACAAGAATAAAAGACTCCTACGATACAAGACGCTCCAAGCCAAAACACATAACATGTGGTGAATAAAAATATAGCCCCAAGTAACGTTACCGATGGATTGAAGACGAGAGAGGGGATGCCTTCCCGGGGCATCCCCAAGCTTAGGCTTTTACGGCATCCTTGAATCTCTTGGGGTGCCTTGGGCATCCCCAATCTTGAGCTCTAGCCCCTCTTTATCTTTTTGTCCATAAGAACTTTACCCAAAACTTGAAAACTCCACAACACGAAACTTAAACAGAAACTCGTGATAACATTAGTATAAGAAAGCAAACCACCACTTCCTTAGGTACTGTAGAAAACTCAAATTATACTTATGCTGATGTTGGGTTACTGTATTTTCAATCTTCCATGGCTAATACCCCCCGATACTATCCATATTTTCATCAAAATAAGCAACCAACACAATAAAAACAGAATCTTTTAACAACAGACCAGTCTGTAGCAATATGTATATTTCGTATACTTCTGGTACTTCAAAAATTCTGAAAACTTATGACAGTCTGAAGAATTTGCGTAGAAATCAATAGCAGAAAGAATCAACTCAAAAGATTGTATAGAAAAAAATGAAAATTCTTTTCGTGAGCAGAAAGTTTCTGTCTTTTCCAGCATGACCAAACGATCATCCCCAAGACTAATTATAACTGTTTTGCTTGGCACAAACACACAAAGAAACACAAAAAACACAATCATAACAGAATTATGAAAGTGTGGAAAACAAAAAACAGAAAGAAAAAGGATAGAATCTTTGGGTTGCCTCCCAACAAGCGCTTTTGTTTAACGCCCTTAGCTAGGCATTCAATGATGCTCTCACAAAAGACAAGAATTGAAGCACAACGAGAGCATCCTAAAGCATGTGAAAATCACATCTAAGTCTAACATACTTCCTATGCATAGGCATTTTATAGGAAAACAGATTGTCAAGACAACCAATAGTTTCCATATGCAAGGAAGAAGAAAGAGACAATAGCAATCTCCACATAACAAGAAGTAATTTGGTAACATGAAAGAGACAATAGCAATCTACCAAAATATTTTCCTCTCTCATAGCAATTACATGTGGGATCATATTCGAATTCAACAATGTAACTATCACATATGATATTCTTTTTATGTTCCACATGCATGCAAAGTTGACGCTCTTCAAAAATAGTGGGATTATCATCTAAAGTCATGACTTCTCGAAACCCACTTTCGATAATATTGCAAATATCATATTCATCTTGAGGACTGAACAAATTTTAAAGATTAAAAGAAAAATCATCACCCCAATCATGATCTTTGCAACAAGTAGTGGTCATAGCAAGACTAGCATCCCCAAGCTTAGGGTTTTGCATAATTTTAGCATGATTGTCACTAATATAATTTATAGTGAAACCATTGCAATCATGCTTTTCATCCAAGGAGCCCTCGTGAATCACTTCATGAATTTCTTCATCACGTTTTTCAGATTCACGCATCTCAAGCAAAACTCCATAACGAAAGTCAAGTGCACTCAACTCACTAGCAATTGGTTCCACATAAGTGGATCTCTTAAAGAGATTAGCTAGTGGATGAGGATCCATATCAATAGATTTTCACCAAGCGAAGATGCAAGCATATTAAAGGCACATGGCACTCGAGCAAAGGAAAGGCAAATGAAAAAGGCAAAAGAAAATGGCAAATGTGAAGTGGGGGAGAGGAAAACGAGAGGCAACTGGCAAAAAAAGGTAAATGCAAGAGATGAGTTTGTGAGACCTACTTGGATAGATCTCTCCTTCCCCGGCAACGGCGCTAGAAATACTTCTGCCCCTGCAAAAAAAGGCCTTCCAACGGCACCAGAAACGTGCTACGGAGCCAGGAATCCTTCTACTACGGCTACGCCTTAAGGGACTTCCTAGGCAAATATGCAAAGGATTTCCCCCGTGGCCTTGGAGCCTTGCGTTGGTATTCCCTCGAAGCGGAAAGGGCGATGTAGCAAAGAGGTGGTAAGTATTTCCCTCAGTTTGAGAACCAAGGTATCGATCGAGTGAAGGAGTATCTCAAGTGCCTGCACAAACACAAAAAGCTTGCTCCCAACGCTATGAAGGGGTTGTCAATCCCTTATAGATTGTTCGCCAAGTGAGAACTGAAAGCAACAAAGTAACAAAGCAAAGTAAAAGCGAAAGTGGAAACGATAGATGTGAATAGACCCGGGGGCGGTAGTGTTTACTAGTGGCTTCTCTCATGAAAGCAAGTAGACGGTGGGTGAACGAATTACTGTCGAGCAATTGATAGAACTGTGCAAAGTCGTGACGTCATCTATGGCAATGATTATATCTATAGGCATCATGTCCAAAACAAGTAGACCGATAATTTCTGCATCTACTACTATTACTCCACACATCGACCGCTATCCAGCATGCATCTAGTGTATTAAGTCCAAAAGAACAGAGTAACGCCTTAAGCAAGATGACATGATGTAGATGGACAATCTCATATCTACGACAAAGCCCACCTTGTTACCCTTGATGGCAACTACACGATGTGTGCCTTGCTGCCCCTACTGTCACTAGGAAAGGTCACCACCCGGTAAGAACCCAAAACTAAGCACTTCTCCCATTGCAAGAATCATAGATCTGGTTGGCCAAACAAAATCCAGGACTCGGAGAGACTTACAAGGATATCAAATCATGCATGTAAGAAATTAGCAAAGAATCAAATATATATCATAGATAATCTGACCACAAATCCACAATTCATTGGATCTCGACAAACACACCGCCAAAGAGGATTACATCGGATAGATCTCCATGAAGATCATGGAGAACTTTGTATTGAAGATCCAAGAGAGAGAAGAAGCCATCTAGCTACTAACTACGGACCCGTAGGTCTGAAGTGAACTACTCACGAGTCATTGGAGGGGCGATGATGATGATGAAGAAGCCGTCCAACTCCAAAGTCCTCTCCGACAGGGCACTGGGAAGGGTCTCCAGATGAGATCTCGTGGAAACGGAAGCTTGCGGCGGCGGAAAAGTATTTTCGTGGATCCCTTGATTTGTTTCTTTATTTTAGGGAATATATAGGCGAAGGAGCTGGGTCAGGGGGGCGCTAGGGAGGCCACAAGCCTGCTGGCCGCCGCCCCCTGGTGGCGGATAGGGGGCTTGTGGCCCCCCTGTAGCCTTCCTGGCTTGGCCCTCAAGCCCCCTGATCTTCTTCTGTTCGGGAAAAATTTATTTCGGGGTTTTTATTCTGTTTGGACTCCGTTCCAAAATCAGACCTGAAAAGAGCCAAAAACACAGAAAAAACAAAAACTGGCACTTGACACTGAATTAATAAGTTAGTCCCAAAAAAGATATAAAAGGTACATAAATCATCCAAAGATGACAAGATAACAAATGGAAACCAGCAAAAAATTATAGATACATTTGAGACGTATCAAACGTCTTCACGTCCCTCGAACCGTTCCACAAACCGTCCCGCGATCCGTTCCGATCTAGCGCCGAACGTACGGCACCTCTGCGTTCAGCACACGTACATCTCGACGATGATCTCGGCCTTCTTGATCCAGCACGCAAGACAAAGAAGTACATGAGTTCTCCGGTAGTGTGATAGCGCTCCGGTGGTGGTGATGATCTACTCCTGATGGCTCCGCCCGAGCTCCGCAGAAATCCGATCTAGAGGTGAAACTGTGTGGTATAGGCTAGAGTTGCACGTGGCAAAGTTGTGTCTCAAAAAGCCCTAAACCACCACTATATATAGGAGGGAGGGGGAGGGGCTAGCCTTGAGGGACAAGGCCCTCAAGGTGCACCAAGTGCCAGTTCCTGTTTTTCTGTGTTTTTGACACTTTTCCGATCTGATTTTGGAACGTAGTCCAAACGGAATAAAAACTCCGAAATGATTTTTTCCTTAATGGAAGAAGATCAGGGGGCCTCTGGGCCAAGCTAGGTGGGATCCAGGGAGCCCACAAGCTCCCACTCCGCCACCAGGGGGGAGGCGGTGGTGTCAGGGCTTGTGGCCTCCCTGGCCGCCCCCTGACCTAGATCCTTGGCCTATATATTCCCAAATATTCAGCAAAAAATCAGGGGAGCGTCGAAAATACTTTTCCGCCGCCGCAAGCTTCCGTTTCCGCGAGATCTCATCTGGAGACCCTTCCCGAGGCCCTGCCGGAGGGGACTTTGGAGTTGGAGGGCTTCTTCATCATCATCATCGCCCCTCCAATGACTCGTGAGTAGTTCACTTCAGACCTACGGTTCCGTAGTTAGTAGCTAGATGAAACTATGGATAGTATCGGGGGGTATTAGCCATGAAAGATTGAAAATACAGTAACCCAACATCAGCACAAGTAGATTTTAAGTTTGCTACAGTACCTAAGGAAGTGGTGGTTTGCTTTCTTGTACTAATGTTATCACGGGTTTCTGTTTAAGTTTCATGTTGTGAAGTTTTCAAGTTTTGGGTGAAGTTCTTATGGACAAAGAGATAAAGAGTGGGAATAGCTCAAGCTTGGGGATTCCCAAGGCACCCCAAGAGATTCAAGGATGCCGTAAAAGCCTAAGCTTGGGGATGCCCCGGGAAGGCATCCCCTCTCTCGTCTTCAATCCATCGGTAACGTTACTTGGGGCTATATTTTTATTCACCACATGTTATGTGTTCTTGGTTGGAGCGTCTTGTATCGTAGGAGTCTTTTATTTTTGTTGTGTCACAATCATCCTTGCTGCACACCTAGGGAGAGAGACATGCACCGACCATGATTTCGTCGAGCTTCACTTATATCTTTTGGTAGACAATTCAGCTCACATGTGCTTCACTTATATCTTTTGAGCTAGATACTTTTGCTCTCTGTGCTTCACTTATATCTTTTAGACCATTTCTACCGATTATGTCTCTCTTCCTACCACCTGTTAAATATCAGCCTCCCAACATTGCCATGAAAACCTTCAACCTGTTCACCACCTAGCAAACCACTGATTGGCTATGTTACCGCTTGCTTAACCATGTGTTAGCGTTGCTAGTTGGAGGTGCAGTTGTTTCCATGTGATAACATGGGTTCCTTGTTATATCACCATATTCACGCTATTTAATTTAATGAACCTATATACTTGGTAAAAGGTGGAAGGTCGGCCTTTCTAGCCTAGTGTTTTGTTCCACCTTTGCCCCTTAGTTTCGGCTACTGGTGTTTGGTACGTCTCCAACGTATCTATAATTTTTTATGGTTTCATGCTATTATCTTGTAAAACTTTGGATGCTTTGTATGCCTTTTATATATTTTTTGGGACTAACTTATTAACTCAGTGCCAAGTGCCAGTTCCTGTTTTTTCCATGTTTTTGACCCCTTCCAGAGGAGATTTTGAAACGGAGTCCAAACGGATCCCATCTGGGGCATGTCCCGGTGCCCTGCCGGAGGGGGGATTCGGACACGGAGGGCTTCTCCATCAACACCATGACCTCTTCGATGATGCGTGAGTAGTTCACCATAGACCTACGGGTCCATAGCTAGTAACTAGATGGCTTCTTCTCTCTCTTGGATCTTCAATACAAAGTTCCCTATGATCTTCATGGAGATCTATCCGATGTAATCTTCTTTTGCGGTGTGTTTGTCGAGATCCGATGGATTGTGGATTTATGATCATATTATCTATGCATCTTATTTGAGTTTCTTTTGATCTCTCTTATGCATGATTTCATATCCTTGTAATTCTCTTCGAGTTGTTGGTTTGTCTGGCCAACGAGATCTATGATTCTTGCAATGGGAGAAGTGCTTGGTTTTGGGTTCATACCGTACGGTGACCTCACCCAGTGACAGAAGGGGTAGCAAGGCACGCATCGTGTTGTTGCCATCAAGGGTAAAAAGATGGGGTTTTCATCATCGGTTTGAGATTATCCCTCTACATCATGTCATCTTGCTTAAAGAGTTACTCTGTTCTTCATGAACTTAATAAACTAGATGCATGTTGGATAGCGGTCGATGTGTGGAGTAATAGTAGTAGATGCAGAAAGTATCAGTCTACTTGTCTCAGACGTGATGCCTATATGCATGATCATTGCCTTAGATATCGTCATGACCTTGGGCGGTTCTATCAATTGCTCGACAGTTATTTGTTCACCCACCGTGATACTTGCTATTTTGAGAGAAGGCTCTAGTGAACACTATGGCCCCCACGGTCTACTCCACACCATATTTTCAGCCTTACACTTTTTACTTTGTTGCACTTTCCGCCTTCAGATCTCACTTTGCAAACAATCTTGAAGGGATTGACAACCCCTTTGAAGCGGTGGGTGCAAGCTTGTTTGTGTTTGCGCAGGTACTGTGGACTTGACAAGACCCTACTTCTCGATCGATACCTTGGTTCTCAAACTGAGGGAAATACTTACTGCTCCTGTGCTGCATCACCCTTTCCTCTTCAAGGGAAGAACCAACGCAATCCCAGCCTCTGTCAACGTGTCAACTTCTGGCGTTGTTGTCTGTGGGATAGCAGAAGAATTTCTGGCGCCGTTGCCGGGGAGGAAGATCAAGTCAAGAACTCATCCAAGTAGGTGTTGCAAACTCATCTCTTGTATTTACTTTGTTTGACACTTGCGTCTCGTTTTCCTCTCCCCCACTTCACCAATTTGCCTTTTTCGTTCGCCATTTTCGTTCGCCCTTTTTCTCGCGTGCTTTTTGTTTGCTTGTGTGCTTTCTTGCTTGCTGAAGTCACCATGAACGAAAACACCAAACTTTGTGACTTCTCGAATACTAATAATAATGATTTTATTAGTACTCCGATTGCTCCCGGCACTAGTGCAGAGTCATACGAAATCAATGCCGCTTTGCTGAATCTTATTATGAAAGAGCAATTCTCAGGCCTTCCAAGTGAAGATGCCGCTTCCCATCTCAATACCTTCATTGAGCTTTGCGATATGCAAAATAAAAAGATGTGGATAATGACGTGATTAAATTGAAGCTTTTTCCTTTCTCGCTGCGAGATCGCGCAAAAACTTGGTTTTCTTCTTTGCCCAAAAATAGTATCGATTCTTGGGATAAGTGCAAAGATGCTTATATATCCAAGTATTTTCCGCCGGCAAAGATCATCTCTCTCCATAATGATATCATGAATTTCAAGCAACTTGATCATGAACATGTTGCACAAGCTTGGGAGAGAATGAAATTAACGATTAGAAATTGTCCCGCTCATGGCTTGAGTCTTTGGATGATTATCCAAATCTTTTACGCTGGCTTGAATTTCGCTTCTAAAAATATCTTGGACTCCGCTTCAGGTGGTACGTTCATGGAAATCACGTTAGGAGAAGCCACAAAGCTCTTAGACAACATCATGACAAACTACTCTCAGTGGCACACTGAAAGGTCACCTACTAGTAAGAAGGTACACGCTATAGAAGAAATTAACTCGTTGAGTGCTAAGATGGATGAGTTAATGAATTTGGTTGCTATTAGAAGTGGTCCTTTGGATCCTAATGATATGACTTTGTGTTCTTTGATTGAGAGTAGTAAGCTAGCTTGGACGTTAATTTTGTTGGTAGGAATAACTTTGGCAACAACAATGCCTTTAGAGGAAACTATGTTCCTAGGCCTTTTCCTAGTAACTCCTCTAACAACTTTGGCAACTCCTACAACAATACTCATGGAAATTACAATAGATTACCCTCTTATCTAGAGAGTAATATCAAAGAGTTCATCAACTCTCAAAAGTTTTTCAATGCGTCCATAGAGGAAAAACTACTCAAAATTGATGATTTGGCTAAGAGCGTGGATATGATTTCTTGTGATGTTGGTGCTTTGAATGTTAGATGTTCTCCTCCCAAAATCAACATGGATGAAACTTTGAAAGCTATGCGTGTTTCCATGATTGAGAGCCAATAAAGAACCGCCCAAATTCGTGCTAGACATGAATGGCTTAAAAAGGCGTATTCTCGTGATGAGAATCACGAAGATCTTAAAGTGCTTGGTGTGACTCCCATTGAATCTTTGTTTTCTTGTGTCAAACCTAATGATTATGGGGCTGGATATGAATCCACTTTGGTTGAAAAGTGCCCCAAAGATTCGGAGTCCATCTATCTTGATGCTAAAAGAATTAAAAGTGGAGTAGAAGACGTTAACACTTTGAGTAGTAATGAAATTACTACCGTGGATTTCAAGGAATTCAATTATGATAGTTGCTCCTTGATTGAATGCATCTCTTTGATGCAATCCATGTTAAACTCTCCACACACTTATAGCCAAAACAAAGCCTTTACCGATCATATCGTCGAAGCTATGATAAAAGCTCTTGAAGAGAAACTTGAATTGGAAGTCACTATCCCTAGAAAGCTTCATGATGAGTGGGAACCTACCATCAAAATCAAAATAAAAAACTATGAGTGCAATGCCTTGTGTGATTTGGGTGCTAGTGTTTCTGCGATTCCAAAGTCTTTATGTGATGTTCTGGGTTTTAATGAGATTGAAGAGTGTTCTCTTAATTTGCATCTTGCTGATTCTACTGTCAAGAAACCCATGGGAAGGATCAATGATGTTCTTATTATTTCAAATAGGAACTATGTACCCGTGGATTTCATTGTGCTTGACATTGATTGCAATCCTACATGCCCCATTATTCTTGGTAGACCTTTCCAAAGGACTATCGGTGCTATCATCGATATGATGGAAGGGAATATTAGATTTCAATTTCCTTTAAGGAAGGGCATGGAACACTTTCCTAGAAATAAAATTAGATTGCCTTATGAATCCATGATGAGGGCCACTTATGGTTTGAGCACCAAAGACGACGATACGTGATTCTATCGTTTCTATGCCTAGCTAAGGGCGTTAAACAATATCGCTTGTTGGGAGGCAACCCAATGAATTTATCTTTTTCTTTCTGTTTTGTTGCGTCCACACCTTCATAATTCTGTTGTGATTGTGTTTTTTGTGTTTCTTTTTGTGCTTGAGCCAAGCAAAACCTTTATGACTAGTCTTGGTAATAGTTGTTTGATCTTGCTGGAAAAAGACAGAAACTTTTCACTCACGAGATGATTTTTAATTTTTCTTCAGAAAGAGATTTTGAGTTGATTCTTTTTGCTCTGATATATATGCTTTTTGCTGAGGCCGTCGTAATTTTTCAGATTTGTTGAGGTACCAGAAGTATACAAAGTATACAGATTGCTACAGACTGGTCTGTTTTTGACAGATTCTGTTTTTGTTGAGTTGGTTGCTTGTTTTGATGAAACTATGGTTAGTACCGGGGGGTACTAGCCATGGAAAAGTGAGAATACAGTAGCCCATCATCAATATAGATAGAATTCAAGTTTTCTACGGTACCAAAAGAAGTGGTAGTTTGTTTTCTTGTACTAATGTTATCACAAGTTTCTGTTTAAGTTTTGTGTTGTGAAGTTTTCAAGTTTTGGGTGATGTTCTCATGAACAAAGAGATAAGGAGTGGAAAGATCCCAAGCTTGGGGATTCCCAAGGCATCCCAAGCCAAATTCAAGGACACGAAAAATCCTAAGCTTGGGGATGCCCCGGGAAGGCATCCCCTCTTTTGTCTTCAATCCATCGGTAACATTAATTGGAGCTATATTTTTATTCACCACATGATATGTGTTTTGCTTGGAGCGTCTTGTATCTTAGGAGTCTTTTCTTTTTGTTGTGTCACAATCATCCTTGCTGCACACCTTTTTGAGAGAGAGAGAGACATGCACTCATCATGATTTTGCTAGAATGCTCATAGTGCTTCACTTATATCTTTTGAGCTAGATACTTTTGCTCTAGTGCTTCACTTATATCTTTTGAGCTAGATACTTTTGCTCTTGTGCTTCACTTATATCTTTAGAGCACGGCGGTGCATGACTTGGTAGTTGTCTTATGCTATGAAAGAAGTCCCAAATATGCTAGGTACCCAAAGAGGATGCAAAAACCTCCATCTTCATGTGCATTGAGTAGAAAGAGAAGTTTCGATTCCTCTCAATTAGTTTTGAGACGTGGATTCGGTAATATTGAGAGTTATGTTAGTAGGGTGTTGTGAATCCAGAAATACTTATGTTGAAGTTAGTGATTCCCGTAGCATGCACGTATGGTGAACCTCTATGTTAGGAAGTCGGAGCATAATTGATCTATTGATTGTCATCCTTTGTGTTGAGGTCTGGATCGCGCGATGGTTTACACCTACCAACCCTTCCCCTCGGAGTATGCATTTAGCACCTTGTTTCGATTACTAATAAAAACTTTCACAATGAGTATGTGAGTTCTTCATGACTAATGTGAGCCCATGGTATAGATGCACTTTCACCTTCCAACATTGCTAGCCTCTCTAGTGCCGCGCAATTCTCGCCGGTGCACAAACCCACAAAATTCCTTCCTCAAAACAGCCACCATACCTACCTACTATGGCATTTTCATAGCCATTCCGAGATATATTGACATGCAACTCCCAACGTTTCGTCTCATGACTTGTGTCGTCACTCTCATATTGCCATTGCATGATCGTAAGATAGCTAGCGAGATGTTTCAAACGTCATACGCCATGCTAGATCGTTGCACATCCCGGTACACTGCCGGAGGCATTTCCTATGGAGTCATCATCATTGTGATCTTTGAGCTGTGAGTAAATAAAAGTGTGATGATCATCATTATTAGAGCATTGTGCCATGTGAGGAAATAAAAAAAAGAGGCCAAAGAGCCCAAAAAACAAAAAAAAAGAGAAAAGAAAAGAAAAGAAAAAAAGGGGCCTAAGAGCCCAAATGAAAAAAAGAGAGAAGGGACAATGCTACTATCTTTTTTCCACACTTGTGCTTCATGTTAGCACCATGTTCTTCATGATTGAGAGCTTCTTGCTTTGTCACTACCATATGCTAGTGGGAATCTTCATTATATAGCTTGGCTTGTATATTCCCATGATAGGCTTCCTCAAAATTGCCCTAGGTCTTCGTGAGCAAGCAAGTTGGATGCACACCCACTAGTTTTCCTTTTGAGCTTTCACATACTTATAGCTCTAGTGCATCTCTTGTATGGCAATCCGTACTCATTCACATTGATATCTATTAATGGGCATCTCCATAGCCTATTGATACACCGAGTCAATGTGACCATCTCCTCCTTTTTGTCTCACAATCACCACCACACTCTATTCCACCTATAGTGCTATATCCATGGCTCGCGCTCATGTATTGCGTGATAGTTATAAAAAGTTTGAGAAAGTAAGAGTGCGAAAACAATTACTTGGCCAATTCCGGGGTTGTGCATGATTTACATTAGTTGTGTGAGGATGATGGAGCGTAGCCAGACTATATGATTTTGTAGGGATAACTTTCTTTGGCCTTGTTATTTTGAAAGTTCATGATTACTTTGCTAGTTTGCTTGAAGTATTACTGTTTTCATGTCAATAATAAACTATTGTTTTGAATCTTACGGATCTGAACATTCATGTCACGTGAAATAAGTTGCAAAGGGCAACTATGCTAGGTCGCATTCCACATCAAAAATTCATTCTTTATCACTTCCCTACTCGAGGACGAGCAGGAGTTAAGCTTGGCGATGCTTGATACGTCTCCAGCGTATCTATAATTTTTGATGGTTTCATGCTATTATCTTGTCAAACTTTGGATGCTTTGTATGCCTTTTATATATTTTTTGGGACTAACTTATTAACTCAGCGCCAAGTGCCAGTTCCTGTTTTTTCCATTTTTTTACCCCTGTCAGAGGAGATTTTGAAACGGAGTCGAAACAGAAGAAAATCCCCGAAAAGATTTTTTGGGAATGGAAGAAGATCGGGGAACTTGGGAGCAAAGGCAGGGGAGCCCCAGGGGCCCCACAAGCCCCCACCCGGCGGCCAGGGAGGCACCATCCAGGCTTGTGGGCCCCTGGAGGTCCCCTGACCTAGGTCTTTTGCCTATATAATCCCATAAATTCTAGAAAAAATCAGGAGATCATCGCAATCGCTTTTCCGCCGCTGCAAGCTTCTGTCTCTGCAAGATCCCATCTGGGCCACATCCTGGTGCCCTGCCGGAGGGGGGATTCAGACATGGAGGGCTTCTCCATCAACACCATGACCACTCCGATGATGCATGAGTAGTTCACCATAGACCTACGGGTCCATAGCTAGTAACTAGATGGCTTCTTCTCTCTCTTAGATCTTCAATACAAAGTTCTCCATGATCTTCATGGAGATCTATCCGATGTAATCTTCTTTTGCGGTGTGTTTGTCGAGATCCGATGAATTGTGGATTTATGATCAGATTATCTATGAATCTTATTTGAGTTTCTTCTGATCTCTCTTATGCATGATTTCATATCCTTCTAATTCTCTTCGAGTTGTGGGTTTTGTCTGGCCAACTAGATCTATGATTCTTGCAATGGGAGAAGTGCTTGGTTTTGGGTTCATACCGTGCGGTGACCTCACCCAGTGACAGAAGGGGTAGCGAGGCACACATCGTGTTGTTGCCATCAAGGGTAAAAAATGGGGTTTTCATCATTGGTTTGAGATTATCCCTCTACATCATGTCATCTTGCTTAAAGCGTTACTCTGTTCGTCATGAACTCAATACACTAGATGCATGCTGGATAGCGGTCGATGTGTGGAGTAATAGTAGTAGATGCATAAAGTATCGGTCTACTTGTCTTGGACGTGATGCCTATATGCATGATCATTGCCTTAGATATCATCATGACTTTGCGCAGTTCTGTCAACAGCTCGACAGTAATTTGTTCACCCACCGTGAGACTTGCTATTTTGAGAGAAGCCTCTAGTGAACACTATGGCCCCCAGGGTCTACTCCACACCATATTTTCATCCTTACACTTTTTTACTTCGTTGCACTTTCCGCCTTCAGATTTCACTTTGCAAACAATCTTGAAGGGTTTGACAACCCCTTTGAAGCATTGGGTGGAAGCTTGTTTGTGTTTGCGCAGGTACTGTCGACTTGATGAGACCCTCCTTCTGGATCGATACCTTGGTTCTCAAACTGAGGGAAATACTTACTGCTCCTGTGCTGCATCACCCTTTCCTCTTCAAGGGGAGAACCAATGCAAGCCCAACCTGTGTCAACGTGTCAACTTCTGGCGCTGTTGTCTGTGGGATAGCAGTGTTATGTTCCATATTTGAGCGCTCCTAACACGATCGGGGTTGTTTTGGGGACCCCCTTGATAATTCGTTTTAGATTAAAGCTGGTCTGGCAAGGTCCAACATTGTTACTACATTTGCCCAACTTAATAATTTTTTTAATACTGAAAGCATAGGACGTCATGAACCCGAGGAGTAATTCTACATAATACAGGGAGGGCCAGTGCTGGACAAAGCACCGTGCGGGGCCAACCCGGGGCAACTCGGGAGATGTCTATCAGGCCACCGTACGCTTCGCTAATCCGCCGTGTCGTGAGAACGAGATACGCGTCTCCTATCGGGATCGTCGACACGCCGAGCGGACTTGTTGGGTTAGTTTTACCTTTGACGAATGTCTTGTGCATCGAGATTCCAGTGATGCTTTGGGTAATCTCAGAGTTGAGGTTTTCCACTAAGAAGTCCGACGAGATCGCGAGTTTCGTGATCGAGGATTTCTATGCGGCTTGTGGTAATTTGTGATGGATTAGTTGGAGCACCCCTGCAGGGTTAAATCTTTCAGAAAGCCGTGCTCACGGTTATGTGGCAACGTGGAAACTTTTTTAACACTGGTTCTAGATAACTTGAAGTTAACTTAATCAAAATATGCCAACTGAGTGCGTAACAGTGACTGTCTCTTTCGCGAGCTCCTTCTCCGATCGAGGACACGGTGGGGTTATGCCTGACGTAAGTAGGTGTTTAGGATTATTCATTTGACCGTCAGTAGTTTACTCCGCTATGCGTAGATCATCCCCACTCTTTATTCTTGTACTTGTAAGTTAGCCACCTCATATAATGCTTAGTCGCTTGCTGCAGCCTCACCACTTAACCATACCTCACCTATTAAGCTTTGCTAGTCTTGATACCTTTGGACATGAGATTGCTGAGTCCCCTGTGACTCACGGATTACTACAACACCAGTTGCAGGTACAGGTAAAGGTTACTTGACGTGAGCGCATTGATTGTTCATTTGGAGTTGCTTCTTCTTCTTCTTCTTCATCGATCTAGGATGGGCTCCAGGCCGGCAACCTGGGATAGCAAGGATGGACGTCGTGTTCTTTTCTTGTTTGTTTTCGTCCGTAGTCGGACCCTGCTCTTCTTCATGATGTTTATCAATTGTACTGATGTGACTCTGATGTAGCTTGTGGCGAGTGTAAGCCAATTCCATATATCTCACCTTTTCAGTACATGTACTTGTAACGATATCCATTCTTGCGAAACGACGAGATGCGCTTCTATCCCTGACGAGGCCCTCGAGCCAAATTAAGGATATGATCTCATCTTGGGCGTTACAAGTTAGTACCAGAGCAGTACCGACCTAGGAGCCCCCCTTGATTGATCGAACTTGGCCGAGTCGAGTCTAGTAAAAACTGCTTTGAGTCTAGTTATATATCGGAGAGTAGGATTCTTGTTCCTCCTCTTCTATGCTCTGATGAGGAATCTTGACGTAATAATTTATTCTACTCCTCTTCTCACTCAATTTTTTTTAGAATCACGCGGATATTTTTGGAATCTATATGATGTCGATGTGACGGAGTTCTGTCTTGGTGCCTCCTGTCTGACTTGATTTCTTCCCGGGAGTTGAGCTCTAGGGGATTCTTGAGCACATCGCTATCATTCAGATTTCTTAGTATCTCGGGACGAAGGATGTTTGAAATTGCTTCAATACTAGTAGTGACAAGAGGAGTCCGGCTTCCCCAGTACTGGTGCAGAGAGTTCCGGATGTATCACGATACTTAGTATAGTTGTGATTACGAGTGTCTGAAATAGATGAAGTTCCGAGATTCTGGTTATGTGTTGACGGATGTGATACACTGGATGGGTTAGTATAGGAGTTGAGTGATATATTACTCCTTGTATCCGTGGACCAGATTGCATGACCAGAAATTTCGGGAGTTCTTAGGTGGGAGTTCAAGTAGTTACTTATAGGACAATCTTCTAACAAATGCATGATGTTAGGTTGGGATTCGACATCTAGTGGATTAGTTTGTTCACGGTCGACTTACAACGGTTCTCGTTGTGTCTTAAAGATTCCTTGTAGCTTGCTACGACTTGGGGACGCTTCGTATGTCGTGTGCACTGCCTTGCACAAGATGGCTACTATAAGGATCGAGCCCGTGCGATCCTGTCCACGAAAATATCGGATGAAATCTCTCTCATGAAATTCTTCTGGCTTGTTTCGTAAGCCTCACCCTTTGTTTTGTGGGAGTATGGTAATTCGAGTTGCTTCGATGACGAGTGGTGAATTCATCTCCTTCCAAGAGGTGTTCTCATATTTTTATGTGAGAATGCAAATTCTTTTGCTCAATCAAGTTGTCATTTCCAATTCTTGTCAACCAGAGTCGTCATTTCAATTCTTTTCCAACCGGTGTGCTTCTCTTCAAGTGAATTCAATGCTCTCCAATTCTGCAAGATCATTCTCTCATTTTTTCTGGAGTCATCTCGTCTGTCCCAAGTTGTCTTTGTTTTTCCCCGCCCTCCCGCCCTTTTCTTCAGTGATTGGATTTCATCCAAGTGCATTTCATTTCATTGTTGCTTCCGCTATCTTTTATTCCATGTCCTATCCGGTGATTCATTGTGAAGGTTCTCAGGAGCTTCGTGTTCACCTTTATTCATTCTTGTCATCTTTTCTGGTGAATTCAGTTCAAGCTTTCCGTGTTCATCATATCCTTTTCATCCTTGTAATTCTTTCCCATGTCAGAGATTCTTATCAGCCTATCTTGTTTATTCATTCCTCTCTTTTCTATCCGGAGTGTTGAAGATATTTCAGAAGTTCTGGATTTCAATCCTTCGGTTATTTCGAGGGCCTCACCTCATCTAGTTTTCATTTGTACCGTTGCAATATATCTCTTTCTGAGCAATCTTTTCAACAGTGGTTTCTTTTGAGTGGCCCCATAACCCACAGGTTCTTTCCCAGGATCTTATCTGGCTCTTGTAATCTTTCTGGTGCTCTCTAATTCTTTTCAACTATGACATAACAATGATTTTCGTCAGTCATATCCCTTCTCCAAGATCTATTTGAATTAATTCTCGTCTTTGGCTCAAACTTCCATTCTTATTTATTCCGGAGTGTCTCAGTTATTCTTGGTGGTGTTCTCCTCCTCATTTTCAGCTTGGAAGACCGAATGAGTGTTTATCTCATATCTTGGTCCATTCTCTTGAAGATTCATCATTTTAGCTTTCTCGCATCTTCTTCAATTGTTCCCAATCATTAGTAATCCCTTTCTTGCTATCCGTTGCATTTCAGATTCGTTTCGTTCTTGATCCTCCGAAGGCCATCATTTCAGAAGAGTTCTTCGTTCTCAGCTTTCAGCTTTCGTTCTCAAATTCTTCTCAATTGTTGTCTCTTCGTTCGTCCCTCAATTATTTCAGTGCCTCATTCAAGTTTCCTGTTAGGTGGCTCAGGATCTTTTCGTTCTCATGTATCTCCATTCATTCTTGTTATATCCCCATTCAATCCAATTCTTACCGGTATCTCCTGAAGACTTCTTCAAGTTTGTGCTCATATATCTCCTCAATCATTTCTAGAAGAATAAGTGGTACGCTAATTCCGTTGCTTGTCATCAATTAAACTTCATGAAGGATAAGCATAACATAATTCTTATTCTTGTTCATAGTGATGTGAATTCTTCTTCTGGAATGGCTCATGATATCAATTCTTTGTCTGAAGGTGTTCTTCAAGATTCTAGTGGTAGTAGTTCTCAATTTCTTCTTCGTTCTTTTCTGGCCAATAACTAGTTTCTATTCTTTGTAACGGAGGCTTTGTGATGTTGCTCATTTGGGTCAATCATGTTGTTTTGTCAAGATCATATTGTTCCCTTGTCCAATTTATTTAGTTAGTTTGTTGTGAATTTTCTCAAGATTTGTCCATCTTATCGAATTTTGTCCCCTTTTCCTACCGAAGTGCTGCCGAAATTTTCTGTGAATTCTTTCTTGTTTCTCTTATCATTCTTCATCTCTTTGAAACCTTCAAGGATCATTGGTTTCACTCGATTGTCAAAGGAGCGACTAAGTTTTACCTCTTGCTTTCTCATCCTCTTCCCGTTTCATTCTTGGATCTCGGGCCGAGATCCTCTTGTAGTGTAGGAGAGTTGTGAGAGCCCGAGACCGACGTTCCAAAAGATTCCCCCTTTATTCTGTTTTCGTCGTGTGATTATTTTTATTTGTCGCATCATCATCGCATCATGCGCATCATCCGCATTGCATCGGCGTCCCGTTGCCGCCAGTTTTCAAAGTTGCATCCGTTAATGGTTGCAGGTTCCCTCTGTGTTCGTGGTTGCCCGTTCTGAGTCCGACCACACACGCACGCGCCCGCGGCATCATCGAAACCTTGTTTTGAAAGTGTGTTTAAAACTTTCTCTGATTGAGTTGAAACTTGGCGTGCGGTCTTAATATAATATAGGTAGGCCGCCTGTCAAATTTCGTCGCAATCGGAGTCCGTCTGGTACCCGAACGGTCAACCGTAGCGGCACCATATTCGGTTTACCGTCGGACGTTTTTTCGGTGTTTTAAAATCGCGTTGCTGCGCCGCACCATTTCCCTCTCTTCCTCGGCTATCCTACTCTACACGGTCAATTAGCCGACCCCGCGTTCGAGTTTGTTCGATTCCGATCGTGTGGGCGAAAACAGGGCCGGATTCGGATAACCCTACCCAGTTTAGTCTATAAATAGAGACCTAGCCTCCAAACCCTAGCCGTCGCCTCGAGATCCGCGCCCCACCTACCCCCAACCTCCGCACTCTCTCTCCTCTCTCCTCATCCACAGGGACCGCCGAGCCCATCTGGCGAGACACCGCCCGAGCCGGCTCCCTCCTCCTCCCGATTAGCAGCTCCCGCGCCTCCCATGGCCGCTGTGCCTCCGGTCACCTGCGCCGCCCGCGCCTGCCACCGGACCCGCCGGGAACGGAGTCGCACGGCCAGATCCGGCGAGCTCGCTGCCACCTTCTGTCCCCGTGCTGGTCAATGCTCTCATCTGCCTACAGTTTTTCCGAGCGCCGCCGGCGTTCTCTGCTCGCCCCGCCGCCTTTCGTCGACCCGCCGCCGTCCGGCCCGGATCCGGCGAGATCCGGTCGGATCTGCCGCCTCCGCCGCCCGGAGCTCCTCAGCCGCGTCGCTCTGCGTGCCAGCAGCCTACTGCCGGTGGCTTCCAGTTCGAGCCAAGCAGGGAGCACCGCACTCGTCCCGCTCGGCTGCCGCTCCTTGGATGGCTCCCCGCATGGGCCAGTAGCCAGGCCGCCGCCTCGGCCCACCGCGACCGGCCTGCTCCGCGCCCAGCGCCACTGCCCCGTCAGCCTTCCTCTCCACCGACCGGGCCAGGCCCGCGAGGTGAGCGCCTCCGCTAATCCCCGCTGCCCTATCTAGCGCCATAGGTGCGCCATATTATCCTGCGCTTGTGCACTATCTAGGCCCGTTTGCATTTCGGCCCGTAGGTATTTTAGAGTAATATGCGATTTATTTTATTTCAGAAAAATGCTAGGTTCTAAAACGCCCGTAGAATTTAATACGTGTATCGGATCGCGATGTATTGTATATGAATCTTGTGTAGTTTTTTGCGTAGATTCATAATTTGCAACTTGCATGCATGTTTGAATTAGTTTGACCCGCCAAATGCCTAGTTTTGCATGCTGTCCCAATAGGGGATCGTCCCGTATTTATTTTCGTGCATGTCTGGATTGCTCAAATGTCGTAGTTTAAATGCTCATGTTTTTAGGTACCTTTTTCCATGTATTTTAGAGTAGTTGTTGGTATTTTTGCATGTAGGATTCCGACGCTAGTTTATTATACTGTGTTTATGACATATTCTCGCATATTCATGTGGCGTTATTTTTGTTTTGCAATCCCACATATTATATATGTTTTCGGGGTATAAAAATCCATAGAATTTAACTGTGCATTTGTTTCTAGCTTTTGAGCAAGTTAGTGCCCATGATATTTTGTCATGTTGCCCTTTTGTCTATTTTGTGTGATTTAATCCGTGCTTCATTTGAAGGAGTTGTCAACTAGAGATATTCCCTTGGATGTGTAGACTAGCCTCTGGAAATTTTGGTTGCAAGAGAAATCCATGTTTAGGTGTGGTTTGCTTGCTCTCAATATGCTAGAAAATAGTGCTGATTTGGAGATGCTGAAATATTTCTAAGTCTGAAATCTGTTATATTTTGTTGTTGTCTTGTCATGATTTTATCTGGTGATCTGTAGCTCTTTTGAGGTTGGTGCAATGGAGTTAGTTGTAGACCTTAAGATTCTCTAGCATGTTGTGAATTTTCATGCCATTTGGAGTTCTGTAGCTTATGGTTTTGCTGCTGTCGATATGCCTTCAGATCGAAAACTGCACTGTCATAAACTAGTATTTTCACTAACTCTGAAACTGTGTGTGAGATGCCTTTTTGTGAGTCTTTCCCTAGTGATCAATGCTTCCATGGTAGGTGTTATTAGTTGTATGTTGTAGTGCTTCTTGCCCTCTACTGTCTCATGCCTTGTTTGAGCTTTTTGGATTTGTGTAGCTCGTAGTTGTGGGGTGTAGGAAATGCTATGTGGCTGTTTTTGGCAGATTATGTCTATTTCTTGTTTTGCTCGTAGTTGTTGAACCGTCTCTTCGTTTGGATCGTGTCCTATATGAAACGTGCTTAGATTATCATGTAGTTTCATAATATCTTGCAGGTTGTGTGTTTTGGAATGTCTGTGACTGTCGTTGCACACATATTGCATTCATGCCATCATATCTTGTGGTGTTCGTATCTTTTGAACCGTAGCTCCGTTGGAGATATTCTCTACGTGTAAATTGGTTGTAACGACGCGTAGAATCATGTGAACATATTATTTTTGCTGTTTAACCAATATTTAAACGTGTTAGTTCAGATCTGGATAGAAATATAAATTAACGTGTGGGGTCATCTTGGAGATGCTATATGTCTTTTCCCACTTCATTTAAAATTCCTAGATAGGTAGTTTAATTACGCTTCACCTCTTGCCATGTTTAACCAACATTTAATATTACCGTGTTCCTAATCGGGATAGAACTAAATAATCCGTATGTGGAGTTTCGTCAATATGCCACTCGTTGCATATTGAACTTCACTTAATGTGTAGTGTTTGTTTATTGTGAATTGTCATGCCATGTCATGCATATATTCAACCATTCATGCATCATATGTGTTGTGCATCGTGTGGTGAATATCGTGTGTTGATGCTTGTTTCCGTTTTGCTCCGTCTCGATAGAGTTCCGCAAGTGTGTCGGAAAGTGAGGACCCGTTCGACTACATCGGTTCGTGTGCTTCACGGAGTCGTTCTTCTTCCAAGCGGGATCTCAGGCAAGATGACCATTTCCCTAGATACCATTACTATCATTGTCATGCTAGTTTTACCATTTCTATCGATTATGTCTCACTGCCTACGACCTGTTAAATATCAGGCTACCAACATTGCCATGAAAACCTTCAACCTGTTCACCACCTAGCAAACCACTAATTGGCTATGTTACCGCTTGCTTAACCATGCGTGAGCGTTGCTAGTTGCAGGTTTAGTTGTTTCCATGTGATAACATGGGTTCCTTGTTATATCACCATATTTAACGCTATTTAATTGAATGCACCTATATACTTGGTAAAAGGTGGAAGGCTCGGCCTTTCTAGCCTAGGGTTTTGTTCCACCTTTGCCCCTTAGTTTCGGCTACCGGTCTTATGTTCCATATTTGAGCGCTCCTAACATAATCGAGGTTGTTATGGGGACCCCCTTGATAATTTGTTTTAGATTAAAGCCGGTCTGGCAAGGCCCAACATTGGTACTACATTTTCCCAACATAATAATTTTGTTAATACTGAAAGCATAGGGCGTGATGAACCCGAGGAGTAATTATACATAATACAGGGAGGGCCAGTGCAGATGGTGCTGGTCCAAAACAGAGCACCGTGCGGGGCCAACCCGGGTCAACTCGGGAGATGTCTATCAGGCCACCGTACGCTTGGCTTATCTGTCGTGTCCTGAGAACGAGATACGCGGCTCCTATGAGGATCGTCGACACGTCGGGCGGCCTTGCTGGGTTAGTTTTACCTTTGACGAATGTCTTGTGCGATTCCGGTGATGCTTTGGGTAATCACAGAGTTGAGGTTTTCCACTAAGGAGTCTGACGAGATGGCGAGCTTCGTGATCGAGGATTTCTATGCGGCTTGTGGTAATTTGTGATGGATTAGTTGGAGCACCCCGGCAGGGTTAAATCATTTGGAAAGCCGTGCCCGTGGTTATGTGGCAACGTGGAAACTTTGTTAAACACTGGTTCTAGATAACTTGAAGTTAACTTAATTAAAATATGCCAACTGAGTGCGTAACCGTGACTGTCTCTTTTGCGAGCTCCTTCTCCGATCGAGGACATGGTGGGGTTATGCCTGACGTAAGCAGGTGTTCAGGATCATTCATTTGATTGTCAGTAGTTCACGTCCGCTATGCGTAGATCATCCCCCCTCTTTATTCTTGTACTCGTACGTTAGCCACCTCAGATAATGCTTAGTCGCTTGCTCCAGGCTCACCACTTAACCATACCTCACCTATTAAGCTTTGCTAGTCTTGATACCTTTGGAAATGAGATTGCTGAGTCCCCTGTGGCTCACATATTACTACAACACCAGTTGCACGTACATGTAAAGGTTACTTGACGCGAGCGCGTTGATTGTTCATTTGGAGTTGCTTCTTCTTCTTCTTCTTCATTGATCTAGGATGGGTTCCAGGCCGGCAGCCTGGGATGACAAGGATGGACGTCGTGTTCATTTCTCGTTTGTTTTCGTCCCTAGTCGGACCCTGCTCTTCTTCATGATGTTTATGAGTTGTAATGATGTGACTTTGATGTAGCTTGTGGCGAGTGTAAGCCAATTCCATATATCTCACCTTTTCAGTACATGTACTTGTAACGATATCCATTGTTGCGAAACGACGAGATGCGCTTCTATCCCTGACGAGGCACTCAGAGCCAAATTAAGGATAGGATCGCATCTTGGGCGTTACATGACTCCTCCTCCAATCCGGTTTGGGAAGGAGGAGTCCTCCTCTTCCTTCCCACCTCCCTCTTCCCTTTTTCTTTTTCTTTTCTTTTTGGTATTTTCTTATGTGGCACCATAGCCATCTTGGGGTGACTCCACCGGCCCACTAAGGACTTGTGGCGCCACCCTAGGGCCTTGGGCTCAATCCCAGGTGGGTGGGCCCCTCCCGGTGAACACCCGGAACCCATTAGTCACTCCCGGTACACTGCCGGAATTGCCCGAAACTTTCCGGTAACCAAAGGAAACCATCCTCTATGTCAATATTTGTTTCCGGACCATTCTGGAAACCCTCGTGATGTTCATGATCTCATCCCGGACTCCGAACAACAATTAGTAACCACACATATAACTCAACTATACTAAAACACCGCAGAACCTTAAGTGTGCAGACCTTGCGGGTTCGAGAACTATGTAGACATGACCCGAGGCACTCCTCGATCAATATCCAATAGAGGGACCTAGATTCCCATATTGGATCCCACATATTCTCCGAAGATATTATTGGTTGAACCTCAGTGTCAAGGATTCATATAATCCCGTATGTCATTCCCTTTGTCCTTCGGTATGTTACTTGCCCGAGATTTGATCGTCGATATCCCTATACCTATTTCAATCTCGTTACCGGCAAGTCTCTTTACTCGTTCCATAATACAAGATCCCGTTACTTACACTTAGTCACATTGCTTGCAAGGCTTGTGTGTGATGTTGTATTACCAAGTGGGCCCCGAGATACCTCTCCGTCACACGGAGTGACAAATCCCAGTCTTGATCCATACTAACTCAACGGACAGATTCAGAGATACCTGTAGAACACCTTTATAGTCACCCAGTTACGTTGCGACGTTTGATTCACACAAGGTATTCCTCCGGTGCCAGTGAGTTATATGATCTCATGGTCATAGGAATAAATACTTGACACGCAGAAAACAATAGCAATGAAACGACACGATCAATATGCTACGTTCATAGTTTGGGTCAAGTCCATCACATGATTCTCCTAATGATGTGATCCAGTTATCAAGCAACAACACTTGCACATAGTCCGAAAACCTTGACTATCCTTGATGAACTGGCTAGCCAACTAGAGGCTTGCTAGGGACATTGTTTTGTCTATGTATCCACACATGTATCTATGTTTTCATTCAATACAATTATAGCATGGATAATAAACGATTATCTTGTAACAGGAAACATAGTAATAACTATTTATCATTGCCTCTAGGGCATATTTCCAACACACCAACCCACTAAGGGGCTAGTTTCCCACCCATATTAAGCCTACACGGTCCTCCGAGGCAGGTGGACCCCCGGAACCCTTTCGGTGGTCCCGATACAATACCGACAAACCCCAAAACCTTTTCGGTGACTGAAATTGGACTTCACATATATAAATCTTCACCTTCGAACTATTCCGAAACTCCTCGTGATGTCCAGGATCTCATCCGGGACTCTGAACAACTTTCTATAACCACATACATTTCCCATTAAAACTCTAGAGTCACCGAACCTTAAGTGTGTAGACCCTACGGGTTCAGGAACCATGCAGACATGACCGAGACACCTCTCCGACCAATAACCAATAGCGGGATCTGGATACCCATATGGCTCCCACATGTTCCACGATGATCTCATCGGATGAACCACGATGTCGGGGATTCAATTAATCCCGTATACAATTCCCTTTGTCCATCGGTATGTTACTTGCCCGAGATTCGATCGTTGGTATCCCTATACCTTGTTCAATCTCGTTACCGGCAAGTCTCTTTACTCGTTCCATAACACATGATCCTGTGACTAACTCCTTAGTCACATTGAGCTCATTATGATGATGTATTACCGAGTGGGCCCAGAGACACCTCTCTGTCACACGGAGTGACAAATCCAAGTCTCGATTCATACCAACCCAACATACACTTGCGGATATACCTGTAGTGCACCTTTATAGTCACCGAATTACATTGTGATGTTTCATACACCTAAAGCATTCCTACGGTATCCGGGAGTTGCACAATCTCATGGTCTAAGGAAATGATACTTAACATTAGAAAAGCTCTAGCAGACGAACTACACGATCTTGTGCTATGCTTAGGATTGGGTCTTGTCCATCACATCATTCTCCTAATGATGTGATTCCGTTATCAACGACATCCAATGTCCATGGTGAGGAAACCATGACCATCTATTGATCAACGAGCTAGTCAACTAGAGGCTCACTAGGGACATGGTGTAGTCTATTGCTATGGCGACAGAAATCTTCTGTCGTCTTTTGAGCTTGCGTTGGTTTATCCCTTGAAGAGGAAAGGGTGATGCAACATAGGAGCAGTTAGTATTTCCCTCAGTTTGAGAACCAAGGTATCAATTGTTGGGGAACGTCGCATGGGAAACAAAAATTTTCCTACGCGCACGAAGACCTATCATGGTGATGTCCATCTACGAGAGGGGATATTCGATCTACGTAACCTTGTAGATCGCACAACAGAAGCATTAAGAAACATGGTTGATGTAGTGGAACGTCCTCACGTCCCTCGATCCGCCCCGCGAACCGTCCCGTGATCAGTCCCACGATCTAGTGCCGAACGGACGGCACCTCCGCGTTCAGCACACGTACAGCTCGACGATGATCTCGGCCTTCCTTATCCAGCAAGAGAGACGGAGAGGTAGATGAGTTCTCCGGCAGCATGACGGCGCTCCGGAGATTGGTGGTGATCTTATCTCAACAGGGCTCCGCCCGAGCTCCACAGAAACACGATCTAGAGGTAAAACCGTGGAGATATGTGGTCGGGCTGCCGTGGCAAAGTTGTCTCAAATCAGCCCTAAAACCTCCGTATATATAGGGGGAGGAGGGGGAGCCTTGCCTTGGGGTCGAAGGACTCCCAAGGGGGTCGGCCGAGCCAAGGGGGGCAACCCTCCCCTTCCAAACCGAGTCCAACTAGGTTTGGAAGGAGGAGTCGTTCCCCCTTTTCCCACCTCCTCCTTTTTTTTCCTTTTCTCTTTGATTTTCTTCCTATGGCGCATAGGGCCTTCTTGGGCTGTCCCACCAGCCCACTAAGGGCTGGTGTGCCACCCCCAAGGCCTATGGGCTTCCCCGGGGTGGGTTGCCCCCCGGTGAACACCCGGAACCCATTCATCATTCCCGGTACATTCCCGGTAACTCCGAAAACCTTCCGGTAATCAAATGAGGTCATCCTATATATCAATCTTCGTTTCCGGACCATTCCGGAAACCCTCGTGACGTCCGTGATCTCATCCGGGACTCCGAACAACATTCGGTAACCAACCATATAACTCAAATACGCATAAAACAACGTCGAACCTTAAGTGTGCAGACCCTGCGGGTTCGAGAACTATGTAGACATGACCCGAGTGACTCCTCGGTCAATATCCAATAGCGGAACCTGGATGCCCCTATTGGATCCTACATATTCTACGAAGATCTTATCGTTTGAAGCTCAGTGCCAAGGATTCATATAATCCCGTATGTCATTCCCTTTGTCCTTCGGTATGTTACTTGCCCGAGATTCGATCGTCAGTATCCGCATACCTATTTCAATCTCGTTTACCGGCAAGTCTCTTTACTCGTTCCATAATACAAGATCCCGCAACTTACACTAAGTCACATTGCTTGCAAGGCTTGTTTGTGATGTTGTATTACCGAGTGGGCCCCGAGATACCTCTCCGTCACACGGAGTGACAAATCCCAGTCTCGGTCCATACTAACTCAACTAACACCTTCGAAGATACCTGTAGAGCATCTTTATAGTCACCCAGTTACACTGCGATGTTTGATACACACAAAGCATTCCTCCGGTGTCAGTGAGTTATATGATCTCATGGTCATAGGAACAAATACTTGACACGCAGAAAACAGTAGCAACAAAATGACACGATCAACATGCTACGTCTATTAGTTTGGGTCTAGTCCATCACATGATTCTCCTAATGATGTGATCCCGTTATCAAGTAACAACACTTGCCTATGGCCAGGAAACCTTGGCCATCTTTGATCAACGAGCTAGTCAACTAGAGGCTTACTAGGGACAGTGTTTTGTCTATGTATCCACACAAGTATTGTGTTTCCAATCAATACAATTATAGCATGGATAATAAACGATTATCATGAACAAAGAAATATAATAATAACTAATTGTTGCCTCTAGGGCATATTTCCAACAGTCTCCCACTTGCACTAGAGTCAATAATCTAGTTCACATCACCATGTGATTCCAACGAATCCAACACCCATATAGTCATGGGGTCTGATCACGTCTTGCTCACGAGAGAGGTTTTAGTCAACGGTTCTGAAATTTTCAGATCCGTGTGTTCTTTACAAATCTTTATGTCATCTTATAGATGCTGCTACTATGTGCTATTCGGAAATACTCCAAATATCTACTCTACTATACGAATCCGTTTCACTACTCATAGTTATTCGGATTAGTGTCAAAGCTTACATCGACGTAACCCTTTACGACGAACTCTTTAACCACCTCCATAATCGAGAAAAATTCCTTAGTCCATCAGTTACTAAGGATAAATTTTGACCGCTGCTAGTGATTCAATGATGGATCACTCTCTGTACCTCTCAACAGACTTGCTGCAAGGCACACATCAGGTGCGGTACTCAGCATGGCCTACTTTAGAGTCTACGGCTAAGGCATAGAAGACGACCTTCGTCTATTCCCTTTATTCTGCCGTGGTCGAGTTTTGAGTCTTACTCAAATTCACACCTTACAACGCAACCAAGAACTCCTTCTTTGCTGATCTATTTTGAACTCCTTCAAAAACTTGTCAAGGCATGCATCTTGTTGAAACTTCCATTAAGCGCTTTCGATCTATCTCCATAGATCTTTGATGCTCAACGTTCAAGTAGCTCAATCCAGGTATTCCTTTGAAAACTCCTTTCAAACAACCTTGTATGCTTTACAGAAATTCTACATTACTTCTGATCCACAATATGTCAACCACATATACTTATCAGAAATTCTATAGTGCTCCCACTCACTTCTTTGGAAATACAAGTTTCTCACAAACTTTGTACAAACCCAAAATCTTTGATCATCTCATCAAAGTGTATATTCCAACTCCGAGATGCTTGCACCAGTCCATTGAAGGATCACTGGAGCTTGCATACTTGCTAGTATCTATAGGATCGACAAAACCTCCTGGTTGTATCACATACAATGTTTGCTCAAGGAAACCGTCGAGGAAACAATGTTTTGACATCCTATGTGCAATATTTCATAAATAATGCAGCAACTACTAACATAATTCTAATGGACTTTCAGCATCGCTACGAGTGAGAAAGCCTCAAAATAGTCAACTGTTTGATCTTGTCGGAAACATCTTTGCGACAAGTCGAGCTTTTCTTAATAGTGACTTATCACCATCATTGTCTGTCTTCCTTTTAAAGATCCATCTTTACTCAATAGTCCTATGACCATCAAGTAGTTCTTCCAAAGTATACACTTTGTTTTCATACATGGATCCTCTCTCGGATTTCATGGCTTCCAGCCATTTGTCGGAATCTGGGCCCACCATTGCTTTCTTCATAACTCGTAGGTTCATTGTTGCTCAACAACATGACCTCCAAGACAGGGTTACCGTACCACTCCGCAGTAGTACGTGACCTTGTCAACCTACGAGGCTTGTAGTAACTTGATCCGATGCTCGATGATCACCATCATCAGCTTCCACTTCAATTAGTGTAGGCGCCACAGGAACAACTTCCTGCGCCCTGATACACACTGGTTGAAGTGATGGTTCAATAACCTCATCAAGTTCTACCACCCTCCACTCAATTCTTTCGAGAGAAACCTTTCCTCGAGAAAGGATCCGTTTCTAGAAACAAACACTTTGCTTTTGGATCTAAGATAGGAGATGTACCCAACTGTTTTGGATATCCTATGAAGATGCATTTATCCGCTTTGGGTTTGAGCTTATCAGACTGAAACTTTTTCACATAAGTGTCGAAGCCCCAAACTTTCAAGAAATGACAGTTTAGATTTCTCTAAACCTCAATCTATATTGTGTCATCTCAACGGAAATACGCATTGCCCTATTTAAAGTGAATGCGGTTGTCTCTAATGCATAACCCATAAACGATAGAGGTAATTCGATAAGAGACATCATAGCATGCACCATACCAAATAGTGCGTGGCTATGACGTTCAGACACATCATCCCACTATGATGTTCCAGGTGGCGTGAACTGCGAAACAATTTCCACATTGTCTTAACTGCGTACCAAAACTCGTAACTCAGATATTCATTTCTATGATCATATCGTAGACAGTTTATCCTTTCGTTACGACGAACTTTACTCTGAAACAGAATTGAACCTTTCAATATTTCAGACTTGTGATTCATTAAGTAAATACTCTTGTATCTACTCAAATCGTCATTGAAGTAAGAACATAATGATATTCACTACGTGCCTCAGCACCCATTGGACTGCATACATCAAAATGTATCACTTCCAACAAGTTACTATATTGTTTCATCTCAATGAAAACAAGGCCTTGCTCATGTGGTATGATTTGCATGTCACTAGTGATTCAAAATCAAGTGAGTACAAAGATCCATCAGCATAGAGCCTCTTCATGCAATTTATAACAACATGACTCAAGCGGCAGTGCCACAAGTAAGTGGTACTATCATCATTACCTCATGTCTTTTGGCACCAATATTATGAACATGTGTAACACTATGATCGAGATTCAATAAACCATTGAAGGTGATTATTCAAGCAAACAGAGTAACCATTATTCTCTTTAAATGAATAATCGTATTGCAATAAACACGATCCAATCATGCTCATGCTTAACGCAAGCACCAAATAACAATTATTTCGGTTGAACACCAATCCTGATGGTAGAGGGAGCGTGCGACGTTTTGATCATGTCAATCTTGGAAACACTTCCAACACGTATCGTCACCTCGCCTTTAGCTAGTCTCCGTTTACGCCGTAGCTATCATTCCGTGTTACTAATCACTTAGCAACCGAACCGGTATCCAATACCCTCATGCTACTAGGAGTACTAGTAAAGTACACATCAACATCATGTATATCAAATATACTTATTTCGACTTTTGCCAGCCTTCTTATCTACCAAGTATCTAGAGTTGCTCCGCCTCAGTGACTGTTACCCTCATTACAGAAGCACTTAGTCTCGGGTTTGGGTTTAATCTTGGGTCTCTTCATTAGTGCAGCAACTGTTTTGCCGTTTCACGAAGTATCCCTTCTAGCTCTTGCCTTTCTTGAAACTTAGTGGTTTTACTAACCATCAACTATTGATGCTCCTTCTTGATTTCTACTTTCGCAGTGTCAAACATCGTGAATCGCTCAAGGATCATTGTATCTATCCTTGATATGTTATAGTTCATCACGAAGCTCTCACAGCTTGGTGGCAGTGACTTTGGAGAACCATCACTATCTCATCTGGAAGATTAACTCCCACTTGATTCAAGCGATTGTCGTACTCAGACAATCTGAGCACACACTAAACGATTGAGCTTTTCTTCTTTACTTTGTGGACAAAGAATCTTGTTGGAGGTCTCGTACCTCTTAACAAGGGCACAAGCATGAAATCACAATTTCATCTCTTTGGAACATCACTTATGTTCCGTGACGTTTCAAAACGTTTTCGGCGCCTTGCTTCTAAGCCATTAAGTATTTTGCACTGAACTATCGTGTAGTCATCAGAGACGTGTATGTCGGATGTTCACAGCATCCATAGACGACGCTCGAGGTGCAGCACACCGAGTGGTGCATTAAGGACATAAGCCTTCTGCACAGCAACGAGGACAATCCTCGGTTTTAAAGACTCAGTCTGCAAAGTTTGCTACTATCAACTTTCAACTAAATTTTCTCTAGGAACATATAAAAACAGTAGAGCTATAGCGCAAGCTACATCGTAATTCGCAAAGACCATTAGACTATGTTCATGACAATTAGTTCAATTCAATCATATTACTTAAGAACTCCCACTCAAAAAGTACATCTCTCTAGTCATTTGAGTGGTACATGATCCAAATCCACTATCTCAAGTCCGATCATCACGTGAGTCGAGAATGGTTTCAGTGGTAAGCATCTCTATGCTAATCATATCAACTATACGATTCATGCTCGACCTTTCGGTCTCATGTGTTCCGAGGCCATGTCTGCACATGCTAGGCTCGTCAAGCTTAACCCGAGTGTTCCGCGTGTGCAACTGATTTGCACCCGTTGTATGTGAACGTTGAGTCTATCACACCCGATCATCACGTGGTGTCTCGAAACGAAGAACTGTCGCAACGGTGCACAGTCGGGGAGAACGCAATTTCGTCTTGAAATTTTAGTGAGAGATCACCTCATAATGCTACCGTCGTTCTAAGCAAAATAAGGTGCATAAAAGGATTAACATCACATGCAATTCATAAGTGACATGATATGGCCATCATCATGTGCTTCTTGATCTCCATCACCAAAGCACCGGCACGATCTTCTTGCCACCGGCGTCACACCATGATCTTCATCATCATGATCTCCATCAACGAGTCGCCATCAGGGTTGTCGTGCTACTCATGCTATTACTACTAAAGCTACGTCCTAGCAATATAGTAAACGCATCTGCAAGCACAAACGTTAGTTTAAAGACAACCCTATGGCTCCTGCCGGTTGCCGTACCATCGACGTGCTAGTCGATATTATCTATTACAACATGATCATCTCATACATCCAATATATCACATCACATCGTTGGCCATATCACATCACAAGCATACCCTGCAAAAACAAGTTAGACGTCCTCTAATTTTGTTGTTGCATGTTTTACGTGGTGACCATGGGTATCTAGTAGGATCGCATCTTACTTACGCAAAAACCACAACGGAGATATATGAGTTGCTATTTAACCTCATCCAAGGACCTCCTTGGTCAAATCCGATTCAACTAAAGTTGGAGAAACTGACACTTGCCAGTCATCTTTGAGCAACGGGGTTACTCGTAGCGACGAAACCAGTCTCTCGTAAGCGTACGAGTAATGTCGGTCCAAGCCGCTTCAATCCAACAATACCGCGGAATCAAGAAAAGACTAAGGAGGGCAGCAAAACACACATGACCGCCCACCAAAACTTTTGTGTTCTACTCGAGAAGACATCTACGCATGAACCTAGCTCATGATGCCACTGTTGGGGAACGTCGCATGGGAAACAAAATTTTCCTACGCGCACGAAGACCTATCATGGTGATGTCCATCTACGACAGGGGATATTCGATCTATGTACCCTTTTAGATCGCACAACAGAAGTGTTAAGAAACACGGTTGATGTAGTGGAACGTCCTCACGTCCCTCGATCCGCCCCGCGAACCGTCCTGCGATCAGTCCCACGATCTAGTGCCGAACGGACGGCACCTCCGCGTTCAGCACACGTACAGCTCGACGATGATCTCGGCCTTCTTGTCTAGCAAGAGATACAGAGAGGTAGATGAGTTCTCCGGCAGCATGACGGCGCTCCGAAGGTTGGTGGTGATCTTATCTCAGCAGGGCTCCGCCCGAGCTCCGCAGAAACGCGATCTAGAGGTAAAACCGTGGAGATATGTGGTCGGGCTGCCGTGGCAAAGTTGTCTCAAATCAGCCCTGAAACCTCCGTATATATAGGGGGAGGAGGGGGAGCCTTGCCTTGGGGTCCAAGGACTCCCAAGGGGGTCGGCCGAGCCAAGGGGGGCAACCCTCCCCTTCCAAACCGAGTCCAACTAGGTTTGGAAGGAGGAGTCCTTCCCCCTTTTCCCACCTCCTCCTTTTTTTTCCTTTTCTCTTTGATTTTCTTCCTATGGCGCACAGGGCCTTCTTGGGCTGTCCCACCAGCCCACTAAGGGCTGGTGCGTCACCCCCAAGGCCTATGGGCTTCCCCGGGGTGGGTTGCCCCCCCCCCCCCCGGTGAACACCCGGAACCCATTCATCATTCCCGGTACATTCCCGGTAACTCCGAAAACCTTCCGGTAATCAAATGAGGTCATCCTATATATCAATCATCGTTTCCGGACCATTCTGGAAACCCTCGTGACGTCCGTGATCTCATCCGGGACTCCGAGCAACATTCAGTAACCAACCATATAACTCAAATACGCATAAGACAACGTCGAACCTTAAGTGTGCAGACCCTGCGGGTTCGAGAACTATGTAGACATGACCCGAGAGACTCCTCGGTCAATATCCAATAGCGGGACCTGGATGCCCATATTGGATCCTACATATTCTACGAAGATCTTATCGTTTGAACCTAAGTGCCAAGGATTCATATAATCCCGTATGTCATTCCCTTTGTCCTTCGGTATGTTACTTGCCCGAGATTCGATCGTCAGTATCCGCATACCTATTTCAATCTCGTTTACCGGCAAGTCTCTTTACTCGTTCCGTAATACAAGATCCCGCAACTTACACTAAGTCACATTGCTTGCAAGGCTTGTGTGTGATGTTGTATTACCGAGTGGGCCCCGAGATACCTCTCCGTCACACGGAGTGACAAATCCCAGTCTCGATCCAGACTAACTCAACTAACACCTTCGGAGATACGTGTAGAGCATCTTTATAGTCACCCAGTTACACTGCGATGTTTGATACACACAAAGCATTCCTCCGGTGTCAGTGAGTTATATGATCTCATGGTCATAGGAACAAATACTTGACACGCAGAAAACAGTAGCAACAAAATGACACGATCAACATGCTACGTCTATTAGTTTGGGTCTAGTCCATCACATGATTCTCCTAATGATGTGATCCCGTTATCAAGTAACAACACTTGCCTATGGCCAGGAAACCTTGGCCATCTTTGATCAACGAGCTACTCAACTAGAGGCTTACTAGGGACAGTGTTTTGTCTATGTATTCACACAAGTATTGTGTTTCCAATCAATACAATTATAGCATGGATAATAAACGATTATCATGAACAAAGAAATATAATAATAACTAATTTATTATTGCCTCTAGGGCATATTTCCAACATCAATCCAGTAGGAGAATCGCATCAAGTCCAGAGTACCTGCACAAACACAAAAGAGCTTGCACCCAACGCTATAAAGGGGTTGTCAATCCCTTCAAGATTGATTGCAAAGTGAGAACTGAAGGCAGAAAGTGCAATGAAGTAAGAGTGTAAGGCTGAAAATATGATGTGAAGTAGACCCGGGGGCCATAGTGTTCACTAGAGCCTTCTCTCAAAATAGCAAATATTACGGTGGGTGAACAAATTACTGTCGAGCAATTGATAGAACCACGCAAAGTCATGACGATATCTAAGGCAATGATCATACATATAGGCATCACGTCCGAGACAAGTAGACCGATACTTTCTGCATCTACTACTATTACTCCAGACATCAACCGCTATCCAGCATGCATCTAGTGTATTGAGTTCATGACGAACAGAGTAACGCCTTAAGCAAGATGACATGATGTAGAGGGATAAACTCAAATCAATGATGAAAACCCCATCTTTTTACCCTTGATGGCAACAACACGATGCGTGCCTCACTACCCCTTCTATCACTGGGTGAGGTCACCGCACGGTATGAACCCAAAACCAAGCACTTCTCCCATTGCAAGAATCGTAGATCAAGCTGGCCAAACAAAACCCACAACTCGAAGAGAATTACAAGGATATGAAATCATGCATATAATAGATCAGAAAAAACTCAAATAAGATTCATAGATAATCTCATCATAAATCCACAATTCATCGGATCTCGACAAACACACCGCAAAAGAAGATTACATCGGATAGATCTCCATGAAGATCATAGAGAACTTTGTATTGAAGATCCAAGAGAGAGAAGAAGCCATCTAGCTACTAGCTATGGACCATAGGTCTATGGTGAACTACTCACGCATCATCGGAGAGGTCATGGTGTTGATGAAGAAGCCCTCCGTATCCGAATCCCCGCTCCGGCAGGGCACCAGAACGTGCCCCAGATGGGATCTTGCGGAGACAGAAGCTTGCGGCGGCGGAAAAGTGTTTTCGTTGATCTCTTGATTTTTTCTGGGATTTTAGGGAATATATAGGCGAAAGACCTAGGGCAAAGGAGGCCCAGGGAGCCCACAAGCCTGGGAGGCGCGGGCCCCCTGGCCGCGCCATGAGGGCTTGTGGGGTCCCTTGTGACCCTCTGCCTTGGTTCTCAAGTCTCCATATCGTCTTCTGTTTCGGAAAAAATCTTTTTGGAAGTTTTATTCCGTTTGGACTCCGTTTAAAATCCTCCTCTGAAAAGGGTCAAAGAACGGAAAAAATAAGAAATGGCACTTGGCACTAAGTTAATAAGTTAGTCCCAAAAAAGATATAAAAGGCATACAAAACATCCAAAGTTTGACAAGATAATAGCATGAAACCATCAAAAATTATAGATACGTTGGAGACGTATCATCTATGTATTCACACATGTTTTAAGGTTTCCGGTTAATACAATTATAGCATGAACAATAGACAATTATCATGAACAAGGAAATATAATAATAACCATTTTATTATTGCCTCTAGGGCATATTTCCAACAGATCACCACCCGATGTCATACTTCATGGGTTGAATGAGATCTTCCTCTTGACGCAAGCCCATGGAAACACACCTAACTGCACATAGAACTCTCACAAAGACCATGGGTTAGTACACAAAAGCGTACTGGACAATGCTTACCATACCATGGGATCACTTGATCCCTCTTGGTACATATTGTATGATTTGTGTGTTGATCAACTTGATTTACTCTTTGACTTAGTCTTGATAAACCTTGTGTCTTTATGACCATTCTTTGGATAATACCTTGAATACCACCTTGGTCATCATATAAACTCCTTGAAACCAACAGATGGACTTCAATAAGTGCATATGGACAAATCCTCCGAATATAACTTAATGCAACCATTAGTCCATAGGGATTGTCATCAATTACCAAAACCACATCTAGAGAAATATGCTCTAACAATCTCCTCCATTTTGGTAATTGATGACAATCACTTTCAAGAGAGTTTATATATGGAAATAAGCATAACCAAGCACACACATATAAAGCAATAATGCATGGGTTCGAGATGCAAATGCTTAAGCAATAAAAGCAAAACTCTCTAAACATCTCCAAACTAAACTATCTAAACTTCTCCCCCATTGGCATCGATTGCCAAAATGGACGAAAAGTTTAGAAAGCCAATATAATAGGTGGTCCTCGAAAAAGTGTGTACTTCTCAACAAAATAGTGTAGAGAAATAGACATATACAATGATAAGTAGTTGGAGTAAACCGAACCATATCGTGGACCCAAAGATTGCAAAAAGGATCGTATGGCACAAAGACATACAAAAGAGAGAAGCAAGCAATCAAAAGATACCAGAAGGAACAAGCAATCACATGGTCTTTCGAACCACATGAATAAAAGATATTATGATATGGGCAAAGAACTATTTTCTCAAAACTAGAGAAGCTCCCCATAATTTGTGCACTAATAAGATTTTTTTGTATTTGATACAAGTGCATAAAATAGGATCATTGCTCCCCCAAAATTAAGAAAAACACACAACAAGTGCAAGCAAGTAGATAAGACAATAAGTATATCACTTGCACAAAACAAATGGTTGAGCAACAGTAAAAAGAGGCAATTTAAGAATAGGCTCAACCAAAATGATGTGCGTGAGTCATGGCCCAGCTCTTGAGAAGATTAAGATAAGGATGAGCATTACTCATCAACATAGTTTTGATGAAATGAGATACAAAGTGCAAGACTGATACGTCCCAAACGTATCTATGATTTCTGCTTGTTCCATGATCATTTGGGTGACATTGTTATATGTTTTGCTACACTTTTATATCATTTTACACATATTTCGACTAACCTACTAACTCAGTGCACCCAACCCCAGTTTATGTCTGCTGATGTCTATTTTGCAGGGGCTTTTACCCAAATTTTTGAAGCCAAAAAAATTCCAGAAAAAATATATAAAAACTCAGCGAAACAGAAGCTTCTGGATCACCGAAGATGGGCCAGAGGGGGCCAGGGGCCTCCCAAGCGACCCACTGGCGTGACCAGGCCCTAGGCCGCGCCACGAGGCCGCCTGGGTGGGTCCCACCTCCTCCGGTGCCCTCCTCTGGCCTAAATTTAGAGTCCCGAGAGGAAACCCTGGTAGAACTTCTGGAATCGCGAATTTCTCCATCGTTCCGCCACTACAGCGCTAGGAGGGTTAGGAGACCTCTTCCCAGCACCCTACCGGAGGGAGGACTGACCTTCGGGAGCTTCTGCACCGTCGTGGACGCTTCCCGGACGTTCTGTTAGTAGTCCTCCTTGGACCATGAGTCCATGACCAGTAGCTTTGTGTTGTCTTCTCTCCAATCTTGTGCTTCAATGGTTAGTCCTTGTGAGCTTCCCTACATGATCAAGGCATCTATGTAATTCTCTTGCTATTTTTATGCTCGGTTTGTTGGGATCGGATGGATTATGAGATTATGTTCAGATTTTTATGAGTTATATATTTGATTATCCTTTTATATTATGTTCCTTAGTGATACATGCATGTTCTCTGTTGCTATTTATTGCTTTGGCCGAGTAGTAGATTGTAACTCCAAGAGGGAGCGTTATGCATGATTGTGGGTTCATGCCCCTCGATGTCTAGCTTGAGTGACAGAAACATGAGACTAGGGGACGTGCTTGTTGCCACCAGGGAGAAAACAACGATGCTTGTGACAACGGTTGCAATGATTGTTTACCTTATGCATAGTTCGTTAATGCAGTTGTCCGTTCCTTTGAGTTTACACTTTGGGTGGTGCTCGCAACTTAATACCGGAGAGATGTTCTGGATAGATATCTCAAGGTGGATGATTACTAAGTAGATGCTGATGAATAAACGGTCTACTTGTCTTGGCGTACTGCCCATTACTATTGAACCTCTAACTATCAAGTAGCATAATTAGCATTGCGATGCGATCATAATTCTGTCAATTGCCCAACTATGATTTGTTTACCCAAGCATAGTTGTTTATCGTCTTTTGGGAGAGAGACATCACTAGTGAACATCATGTGACTCTGGTCCATATCACCATCATTGTTTACACCTCCATCATTTACCGCTTTCATTTACTTTTTCGTTGCAATCACTATTACTTTCCTGCTTGTGTTTTGATCCTTTGCAAACTACAAGGCCGGAGAGATTGACAACCTCTCTATACTCGTTGGGAGCAAAGTTATTTGTTGTGTGTGCAGGTCCATGTCTTCTGCTAGCGCCTGGGTGGAAGACACCTACTTGTTGAGTCTAGGAGTCCTCCTGGTTCAATAAGCATTACAATCTCCGTGCAAGGGAAATCTGCTGCTGACTACATCTCCACCTTCCACTTGGGGTAACCAGCGAGGGGCGATAAGTATATCCATCAACTCGTCATCAAGCAAATTTCTGGCGCTGTTGTCGAGGAATCCAGTCTTCAAGATAGGGGAGTTGCACGCTATCCTTTACTGTTACTTTTTAGTCTTGTTAGTTTGCTTTCTAGTTTTTGCTTTAGAGTCTTATACCAAAAACCACAAAAAAATTAGTTACTTTGCTTTTAGTTGTCAAGCATGTTAAGGTTTGATGCTTGGAAGGAATCTGAGGTCCTAGATTTCCATCAAACGAATGGAGAAAATATGAAGGAAGCATGGGATAGAATTTATGAAGCACACAAAAGAATTATGCCTTGGATACCTATCAAAATTGTGCTTAGAATTTTTTATCATGGTCTCTTTATATGGTGCAAACAGTCTCTTTATATTATAGCTAAATGAGATTTTTTAGAGTGTGATGAGGCAAGATCTCTTGATATTATACATGGTCTATCCAATAATCTTGGTTATAATCATGGTTATGACACTATTATAGATAGACTTGCTACTATTGAAGGGAAAATAGATGCTCTAGACTTAAGAGAAAGAGAGAAACCCATGGTTGATAAGGAAAATATTTTGAAAATAGATGATGACTGGGAACCTTTTGTTAGAATTAACATCTCTAACCAAGACTTCCTTGCTTATTGTGATATTGGATCCATGGTTTCTACAATGCCAAAAGTTGTGTATGATTCTCTCTGGTTAGACTTGGAATTTTTTCATCTTATCATGAACATGCTAATGGTTATATTTCTGAAATCCAGGGAAAGGTAAAAGATGTCCTGGTTACATTCTCTAAAAGGAATGCAACAGTTGATTTCTTCATCATGGAGCCGAACAAAGGGAATATAGTGCTTGGAAGGGACTTCCTCCAAGCCATGAGAGGCTTCATTGATATAGGTAAAGGGAACATACGCTTACGTCGGAAAGCGAAAGGTACGTACCCGTTCCCTAGGAAAAATAAGGATGAACTTGTTGAGGATCCGTTTGAAGGTTTTTTTAATATCTATACCTCAGAGAATCTTGATCCACCTTCTTGCATTATGCCTAGCTCAAAGGCATAAAAGAAAGCGATTGTTGGGAGGCAACCCAATTTTATTTTACTTTCTGTTTTAGTGGTCTCGATGCTTGTTATTACTATAGCAACATCATTGTATCTTTATTTTTAAGATTTGTGCCAAGTTATAGCCTCCGATTGCAAGAAAGTTTAAAAATTGTGACATGCTCTCCAGAAACTGATTTTGTCTGCTTGACGGAAAAGTTCGCCAAACATCACCAGATCATCTTTTTGATCTGAATTTATTTGACAGCATGCTCTATATAATTTACTTTGTGGCATATGTTCTGAGTTTCTTGATTTGAGTTGCAGAAGTGACCCGAATAAGTTATTTACTACGTGTTGTTCTGTTTTTCACAGATTCTGCCATGTTTTGCGTTTTCGTTGTTTTGCAATTCCTAAGCTTACTTTTTATTTGCAAAAACCTTTTGGCATTCATAAGAAGCAGTATATTTTCATGAAAATATTTATTTCCAGTAGGTAATGAATTATTTTATTAAGGGAACTAACCACTCTAATCGGCTTATGATGAGTTTCGTATGAAGGGAGTTTTCAAGTATGCGATGGGAGATGATGAAAGAAGATACATGAGTGTCAAGCGCTCAAGCTTGGGGATGCCCCCATGCACCCCAAGAAATATTCAAGGAGACTCAAGCGTCTAAGCTTGGGGATGCTCCTGTGCATCCCCTTCTCTATCAACAATAATCAGTTCGTCCATCTCCATGTTATAATTTTATCACTTCATATGATATGTGCTATGCTTGGAGCATCTCGCTATTTGCTTTTTAGTTTGTTTTAGTTTTGCTTGCTGTTCATAACAAGTCGGAACCTAGCCTACCTTGTTTGGGAGACGCACACGCTCCATTCCACTCTAGAACACAACATAGGTTTTCATGCTTATCTTTTATGTGGGTTCTCTATCTTTTCGTAGCTACTGTCATGCTTAGCTCTTAGTTTTCATGCTTATCTTTTTAAGAGCTATTATTTAAGTTGATTCTGGAACTCTCTTGAGTTATCATGCTTATCTTGTTTAGAGAGTTGGCTCATTGCACTGAGTTGTGTGTCTTGCATGAGTAGGTAATTGAGGTTGCTATTTAAGTATAGTAGTAACTTGCAATAGTTTTGAGGTATTGATTTGAGTAATGTTTGGACTATTGGTGCCAAGAGCTTGAGCCTATTAGTGATAGGTGTTGTATTTTTGTAAATCCTTGTGTTTTCCAAAAACTAAAAATTACTTGAGAACTCTAGCTACTAAATTGATCGCTAACCTCTCGAGGGGTTGGAATATATAGAGTACCCTCACATTACCATGAGTCGAGGATGGGCAAGGATAACAAAACCCCCAAACACTCTCCTCGGGGTACTTGTCTCTTTGTGAATTTCCTAACTAGATAGAGAGTTACCGATAATAAGTGTATGAGTTCTTCGGACTAATGTGAGTATTCGATTGTTGGCACTTCCACCATCCATATTTTGCTAGCCTCTTCGGTACCGTGCATTGCCCTTTCTCACACTGAGAGTTGGTGCAAACTCCGCCGGTGCATCCAAACCCATGACATGATACGCGCTATCATACATAAGCCTCATTATATCTTTCCTCAAAACAGCCACCATACCTACCTACTAAGGCATTTCCATATCCTTTCTGAGATACATTGCCATGCGACATCCACCATCTCATGACTTGATCTTCATGTCATACATGGTTTTGCTTGATCGTAGAGCCGCATGATAGTTGGGCCTTGTCCTTATTACTGTTACATGACGCGCTAGTATCATTGCATATCCTGCTACACTGGTAGAGGCATACATTTGAATACATCATGATAGTTTTCACTTATATTTATGTTGAGTACTTCTTATAAAGTGTGTTGAATTTTCTTTTATTCATGTAAAACATAGAGTGTTGCCCTTAAGCGAGGAAAACATCCCAAAGAGGACAAACAAAAGATCCCAAATAGGAAAAATGAGAGATAAAAAGAAAGAGCCAAAGAGGCCACAAAAAAATAAAAAAAAGAGAAAAAGAAAAAAAAGAAAAAAAGGGAGAAGGGGGCAACACTACTATTCCTTTTAAAAGATCCATACTTGTACTCCATTGCTATATTGGTACTACATAGAGATTATCATTCATGAATAACTATGTGGGGACCCTTAAACTATAGAACTTGGTTTGCATATTCCAATGATGATCCTCCTCAAATGAGCTCTAGGTCTTCATGAGAAAACAAGTTGGATGCACCCCCACTAGTTCCATTGGAGAGCTTACCTTAGCTCATATGTGCATCCGTTACATGGCAATCCCTACTCCTCACATCATATCTATCATTTCGCTTTCTCTCGCCTATGGTTGTCCTCATTGATGTGAGCATTTCACACCTTTTTGTCTTCCTTCCCCATCATTATTATATTTGCCATCCTAAGTGCCAACATATCTTGCTTACGCTCATCCATTGCATGAGTGCTCAAAGTCGAAAGGGAGAGGACCATTTTGATTTGTGCCGGACTAGTGGTCTAGGGATGAGTCAAAATAAGATTTCGAAGGAGACCAAGTGTGAAATTTTAGTAGATTGAGTTCTCAATTAAAAATATATTTTATGATCTCAACCCATCTCCCACTTCTTGCACGCAAACACCATTTGGAGACATTCGAGTCACGGACAGCGAGAGCTCTTGTGCCTTTATGTTCTTACTTTGCTAAACTCAATACTAGATATAAACTCTTTCTTGTTATTGTCTTGATTTGACTTGCATATCTTACTTGCTTTACTTTGAAGTTCTTATATGTGTGTTAGCATGTCACCACAGAAATTATTGTGTTATCATTTATCTACTCGAGGACGAGCAGAAATTAAGCTTGGGGATGGTTATATGTCCCAAAAGTATCTATAATTTCTACTTGTTCCATGATCTTTTGGGTGACATTGTTATATGTTTTGCTACACTTTTATATCATTTTACACATATTTGCACTAACCTACTAACTCAGTGCACCAAGTGCCAGTTTCTGTATGCTGATGTCTATTTTACTGGGGCTTTTACCCAATTTCCCGTAGCCCAAAAAATTCTAGAAAAAATATATAAAAAATTAGTGAAACAGAAGCTTTCGGATCACCGAAGATGGGCCAGAGGGGGGCCAGGGGCCTCCCAGGAAACCTGCTGACGCAGCCAGGCCATAGGCCCCGCCAGGAGGCCGCCTGGGTGGGTCCCACCTCCTCCGGTGCCCTCCTTTGGCCTATATTTAGAGTCCTGAGAGGAAACCCTGGTAGAACTATTGGAATCACGAATTTCTCCATCGTTCCGCCGCCACATCGCTTTCGAGATCGGGAGCGTCAGGAGACCTCTTCCCGGCACCCTACCGTAGGGAGGATTGACCTCCGAGAGCTTCGCCACTGCCATGGGCGCTTCCCGGATGTTCCGTGAGTAGTCCTCCTTGAACCATGAGTCCATGACCAGTAGCTATGTGATGTCTTCTCTCAAATCTTGTTCTTCAATGGTTAGTCCTTGTGAGCTGCCCTACATGATCAAGGCATCTATGTAATTCTCTTGCTATTGCTATGCTCGGTTTGTTGGGATCCGATGGATTATGAGATTATGTTCAGATTGTTATGAGTTATATATTTGATTAACCTTTCATATTATGTTCCTTAGTGATTCATGCATGTTCTCCGTTGCTATTTATTGCTTTGGCCGAGTAGTAGATTGTAACTCCAAGAGGGAGCGTTATGCATGATTGTGAGTTCATGCCCCTCGATGTCTAGCTTGAGTGACAGAAACATGAGACTAGGGGATGTGCTTGTTGCCACCTAGGAGAAAACAACGGTGCTTGTGACAACGGTTGCAAGGATTGTTTACTTTACACATAGTTCGTTAATGCAGTTGTCCGTTGCTTTGAGTTTACACTTTGGGTGGGGCTCATAACTTTATACTGGAGAGATGTTCTGGATAGATATCTCAAGGTAGATGATTAGTAAGTAGATGTTGATGAATAAACGGTCTACTTGTCTTGGCGTACTGCCCATTACTATTGAATCTCTAACTATCAAGTAGCATAATTAGCATTGCGGTGTGATCATAATTCTTTCAATTGCTCAACTGTGATTTGTTTACCCAAGCATAGTTGTTTATCGTCTTTTGGGAGAGAGACATCACTAGTGAACGTCATGTGACTCCGGTCCATATCACCATCATTGTTTACACCTCCATCACTTACCTCTTTCATTTACTTTTCTGCTGCAATCACTGTTACTTTCCTGCATGTGTTTTGATCCTATGCAAACTACAAGGCCGGAGAGATTGACAACCTCTCTGTACTCGTTGGGAGCAAAGTTATTTGTTGTTTGTGTAGGTCCACGTCTTCTGCTAGCGCCTGGGTGGAAGACACCTACTTGTGGAGCCTAGGAGTCCTCCTGGTTCGATAAACCTTACAGTCTCCGTGTAAGGAAAATCTGCTGCTGACTACATCTCCACCTTCCACTTGGGGTAACCAACGAGGGGTGAGAAGTATATCCATCAACTCGTCATCAAAGACATATCCTTCCCACACACACACTACTAGGAAATGGGTTCACAAGCGTACTAAAAAAAGAACCAACGCTTGTGACAACCCATGGTGAAGATAGGAAATAATAACCTTGTTAAGAGGAGGGATACTAATCGAAATGGTAAAACCCTCGTCAAGACAAGCATGAGGAAAAAATATCTTCACCACCAAAGAGTGCCTCCAGATGCAAGGATATAAGATCTGGACTTGATGTTTGCTGTGTATCCCTTGCAACGGCGCCAGCAATAGTTGCATCGACGGCACCAGGAATCCTTCAGCTACGGCTACGCCTTAAGGGACTTCCTAGGAAAGTATGCAAAGGATTTCCCCCGTGGCCTTGGAGCCTTGTATTGGTGTTCCCTCGAAGCGGAAAGGGTGATGTAGCACAGCGACGGTAAGTATTTCCCTCAGTTTGAGAACCAAGGTATCAATCCGGCGGAAGAGTATTTCAAGATCCTGCACAAACACAAAAGCTTGCACCCAACGCTATGAAGGGGTTGTCAATCCCTTATAGATTGTTTGCCAAGTGAGAACTGAAAGCAACAAGGTAACAAAGCAAAGTAAAAGCGGAGATGTAAACGATGGATGTGAATAGACCCGGGGGCCATAGTGTTTACTAGTGGCTTCTCTCATGAAAGCAAGTAGACGGTGGGTGAACAAATTACTGTCGAGCAATTGATAGAACCGTGCAAAGTCGTGACGATATCTATGCAATGATTATTTCTATAGGCATCACGTCCGAAACAAGGAGACCGATACTTTCTGCATCTACTACTATTACTCCACACGTCGACCGCTATCCAGATGCATCTAGTGTATTAAGTCCATAAAAACAGAGTAACGCCTTAAGAAAGATGACATGATGTAGAGGGATAATTCAAACCAATGATAAAAACCCCATCTTTTTACCCTTGATGGCAACTACTTGATGTGTGCCTTGCTGCCCCTACTGTCACTGGGAAAGGTCACCACATGGCATAACCAAAAACCAAGCACTTCTCCCATTGCAAGAATAACAGATCTAGTTGGGCAAACAAAACCCAAGACTCGGAGAGACTTACAAGGATACCAAATCCTGCATATAAGAAATCAGCAAAGACTCAAATATATATCATAGATAATCTGATCACAAATCCACAATTCATCGGTTCTCAACAAACACACCGCCGAAGAAGATTACATCAGATAGATCTCCATGAAGATCATGGGGAACTTTGTATTGAAGATCCAAGAGAGTGAAGAAGCCATCTAGCTACTAACTATGGACCCGTAGGTCTGAAGTGAACAACTCACGAGTCATTGGAGGGGCGATGATGATGATGAAGAAGCCCTCCAACTCCAAAGTCCCCTCTGACAGGGCGCCGGGGAGGGTCTCCAGATGAGATCTCGCGGAAACGGAAGCTTGCGGCGGCGGAAAAGTATTTTCGAGGCTCCCCTGATTTTTTGCGGAATATTTGGGAATTTATAGGCCAAAGACCTAGGTCAGGGGGCGGCCAGGGTGGCCACAAGCTTGCCCACCGCCCCCTCCCCCATGGTGGCGTGGTGGGAGCTTGTGGGCTCCCTGGAGCCCACCTGGCTTGGCCCAAAAGCCCCGTGGTATTCTTTCATTCGGGAAAAAATCATTTCGGGGTTTTATTCCGTTTGGACTCCGTTCCAAAATCAGATCTGAAAAGAGTCAAAAACACGGAAAAACAGGAACTGGCACTTGGCACTAAATTAATAAGTTAGTCCCAAAAAAGATATAAAAGGTACATAAAACAACCAAAGAAGACAAGATAACAGCGTGAAACCATAAAAAGTTATAGATACGTTTGAGACGTATCAAGCATCCCCAAGCTTAACTCCTGCTCGTCCTCGAGTAGGGAAGTGATAAGATGAATTTTTGATGCTTTCATGCTACCTAGCATAGGTGTCCTTTGTAATTCCTCTTATGTGACGTGAATGTTCAGGTCCATTAGATTCAAAACAATAGTTTTCTATTGACGTGGAAACAATAATAAAGCAAGAAAATTAGCGAAGTAATCATGAACTTTCAAAATAACAAGGCCAAAACAAAATTATCCCTACAAAAGCATATAGTCTGGCTATGCTCTATCATCATTGCACAACGAATTTAAATCATGCACAACCCTGGTATTTGCCAAGTAGTTGTTTCACACCTTTACGTTCTCAAACCTTTTCAACTGTCACGCAATAAATGAGCGTGAGCCATGGTTATAGCACTATAGATGGTGTGGAATGTAGTGGAGGTTGCAAGACAAAAAAAGGAGAAGATAGTCACATTAACTAGGCATATCAATGAGCTGTGGAGATGCTCATCAATAGATATCAATGTGAATGAGTAGGGATTGCCATACAATTGATGCACTAGAGCTATGAGTATGTGAAAGCTCTTAAAGAAAACTAGTGGGTGTGCATCCAACTTGCTTGCCCACGAAGACCTAAGGCAATTTTGAGGAAGCCTATCATTGGAATATACAAGCCAAGTTATATAATGAAAATTTCCCAATAGCTATATGGTGGTGACAAAACGAGAGACTCTCAATCATGAAGATCATGGTGCTTAATATGCACAAGTGTGGAAAAAGGTGGTAGCATTGTCCCTTATCTCTTTTTCTCCTTTTTTTTTAATTTTTTGGTGGGCTCTTTGGCCTCTTTTTTATTTTTATTTTGGTGGGATTCTTTGGCCTCTGTTATTTCCTCACATGGGACAATGCTCCATTAATGATGATCATCACACTTTCAACTCAAAACTTATAGTAACGATGACTCTATATGGAATGCCTTCGGTAGTGTACCATGGCAATGATCTAGCATGGCATAGACATCAATGGAAACATCATGCTAGCTATCTTACGATCATGAAAATGCAAGGTAGACGTGGTGGCACATGTCATGGTGGTAGTTGCATGGCAATATATCTCGGAATGACTTTGAAAAAGGATAGTAGGTAGGTATGGTGGCTGTTTTGAGGGAGGCTAATGGTGGGTTTTGTGCACCGACGAAAGTTGCACGACACTAAGAAGATAGTGATGGTGGAAGGTGAAAGTGCATCTAAACCATGGACTCAACATTAGTCATGAAGAACTCATATACTTGTTGCAAAAGTTTTATTAGTAATCGAAACAAAGCATTCAACGCATACTCCTAGGGGAAGGGTTGGTAGGTATAAACCATCGCGCGATCCCGACCGCCACGCAAAGGATGACAATCAATATACTAATTATGCTCAGACTTCATCACATAGAGGTTCACCATACATGCATGCTACGGGAATCACTAACTTCAACACAAGTATTTCTAGATCCACAACACCTTACTAGCATGACTTCAATATTACCATAACCACAACTCAAAACTAATTGAGATGAATCAAACTTCTCTAACTATTCAATGCACATGAAGGTGGAAGTTTTCGTATCCCTTTGGATAAATACCCCTTTTGAGACTACTTTAAAAGCATAGATAACCTACAAAGCCACGCACCGTTGCGCTCTAAAAGATATAAATGAAGCACATAGAGCAAAAGTATCTAGCTCAAAAGATATAAGTGAAGCACATGTGAGCTGAATTGTCTACCAAAAGATATAAGTGAAGCTCGACAAAATCACGGTGTGTGCATGTCTCTCTCTAGGTGTGCAGCAAGGATGATTGTGACAAAACAAAAATAAAAGACTCCTACGATACAAGACGCTCCAAGCAAAAACACATAACATGTGGTGAATAAATATATAGCCCCAAATAACGTTACCGATGGATTGAAGACGAGAGAGGGGATGCGTTCCCGGGGCATCCCCAAGCTTAGGCTTTTACGACATCCTTGAATCTCTTGGGGTGACTTGGGCATCCCCAAGCTTGAGCTATTGCCACTCTTTATCTCTTTGTCCATAAGAACTTCACCCAAAACTTGAAAACTTCACAACACGAAACTTAAACAGAGACTTGTGATAACATTTGTACAAGAAAGCAAACCACCACTTCCTTAGGTACTGTAGAAAACTTAAATTATACTTGTGTTGATGTTGGGTTACTGTAATTTCAATCTTCCATGGCTAATACCCCCCGATACTATCCATAGTTTCATCAAAATAAGCAACCAACACAACAAAAACAGAATCTGTTAACAGCAGACCAGTCTGTAGCAATCTGTATATTTAGTATACCTATGGTACTTCAACATTTCTGAAGCATTACGACAGTCTGAAGAATTTGCGTAGCAATCAGCAGCAAAAAGAATCAACTCAAAACCTCTTACAGAAAAAAAATGAAAATTCTTTTCGTGAGCAGAAAGTTTTTGTCTTTTCCAGCATGACCAAACGATCATCCCCAAGACTAAACCTAACGGTTTTGCTTGGCACAAACGCAAAAGGAAACACAAAAAACACAATCATAACAGAATTATGAAAGTGTGAAAAACACAAAACAGAAAGAAAAAGGATAAATTCGTTGGGTTGCCTCCCAACAAGCGCTTTTGTTTAACGCCCTTAGCTAGGCGAAAGGTGATGAAATCACGTATAGTCATCTTTGGTGCTCAAATCATAGGTAGCCCTCATCATAGATTCATAAGGCAATCTTATTTTCTTTCTAGGAAAGTGCTCCATGCCCTTCTTTAAAGGAAATTGAAATCTAATATTCCCTTCCTTCATATCGATGATAGCACCAATAGTCCTTAGGAAAGGTCTACCAAGAATAATGGGACATGAAGGATTGCAATCTATGTCAAGTACAATGAAATCCCCGAGTACAAAGTTCTTATTTGCAACAATAAGAACATCATCGATCCTCCCCATGGGTTTCTTAACAGTGGAAGCCGCAAGATGCAAATTAAGAGAACACTCTTCAATCTCATGAAAACCAAGAATATCACATAAAGACTTAGGAATCGCGGAAACACTAGCACCCAAATCACACAAAGCATTGCACTCATAGTTTTTGATCTTGATTTTGATAGTAGGTTCCCACTCATCATGAAGTTTTCTAGGTATAGAGACTTCTAGTTCGAGCTTCTCTTCAAGATATTTCATCATAGCATCTACGATATGCGCGGTAAAGGCTTTGCTTTGGCTATAAGCATGTGGAGAGTTTGCAATGGATTGCATCAAAGAAATGCATTCAAACAAGGAGCAATTATCATAATTGAATTCCTTGAAATACAAAGTGGTAGTTCCATTACTACCCAAAATTTGGACTTCTTCTACTCCACTCTCCACACCTTTATCATCAAGATAGGTGGACTCCGAATCATTGGGGCATTTTTCAACCAAAGTGGATTCATATCTAGCCCCTCCATAAGTAGGTTTGACACGCGAAAACAAAGATTCAAGAGGAGACACACCAAGCACTTTAAGATCTTCGTGATTTGCATCACTAGAACGCACCCTTTTAAACCATTCATGTCTAGCGCTAATTTGGGCGGTTCTTTCTTTGCTCTCATTCATGGAGATACGCATAGTTTTCAAAGTTTCATCCAAGTTGACCTTGGGAGGAGCGCATCTAACTTTCAAAGCATCAATATCACAAGACATCCTATCAACGCTCTTAGCCAAATCGTCTATTTTGAGTAGTTTTTCCTCTATGGACGAATTGAGAATCTTTTGAGAGTTGATGAACTCTTTGATATTACTCTCTAGATCAGAGGGTAATTTGTTGTGATTTCCATAAGTGTTGCCGTAGGAATTTCCATAATTGTTAGAGGAGTTACTAGGAAAAGGCCTAGGAACATAGTTTCCTCTAAAAGCATTTTTGTTGCCAAAATTGTTCCTACCAACAAAATTCACATCCAAACTAGTGTTGCCACTCTGAATCAAAGAAGATAGTGGCATGTCATTAGGATCTACGGTAGCGTTTCTACTAGCAACCAAATTCATCAACTTGTCCAACTTAGCACTAAGCTAGTTAATCTCTTCTATAGCGTGCACCTTTTTGCTAGCAGGCGACCTTTCAGTGTGCCATTGAGAGTATTGGTCATGGTATTTTCTAGGAGTTTTGTAGCGTCTCCTAATGTGATTTCCATGAACGTTCCACCTAAGGCGGAGTCCAAGATATTGCGAGAAGAGAAATTGAAGCCAGCGTAAAAGACTTGTATAATCATCCACAAACTCAAGCCATGAGCGGGACAATTTCTAATCATAAGCTTCATCCTCTCCCAAGATTGTGCAACGTGTTCATGATCAAGTTGCTTGAAATTCATGATATCGTTACGTAAGGAGATGATCTTAGCCAGCGGAAAATACTTGGATATGTAAGCATCTTTGCACTTATCCCAAGAATCGATACTATTTTTAGGCAAAGAAGAAAACCAAGGTTTTGCGCGATCTCGCAATGAGAAAGGGAAAAGTTTCAACTTAATCACGTCATTATCCACATGTCTTTTCTTTTGCATATCACAAAGCTCAATGAAGGTATTGAGATGGGATGCGGCATCTTCACTAGGAAGGCTAGAGAATTGCTCTTTCATAACAAGATTCACCAAAGCTGCGTTGATTTCATATGATCCCGCACTAGTGGCGGGAGCAATCGGAGTACTAATAAAATCATTATTACTAGTGCTCGAGAAGTCGCAAAGTTTGGTGTTTTCAGACATGATGACTTCAACAACCAAACAAGCACACAAGCAAGCAAGAAAACCGGCAAAGGCAAAAGAAAACGACGAAGGAGAAAGGCGAATGAAAACGACAAATGTGAAGTGGGGGAGAGGAAAACGAGAGGCAACTGGCAACAAAAGTAAATGCAAGACAAGAGTTTGTGAGACCTACTTGGATAGACCTTGATTTCTCCTCCCCAGCAACGGCGCCAGAAATACTTCTGATGTTTGTTGTGTATCCCTTGCAACGGCGCCAGAAATAGTTGTGTCAACACCACCAGGAATCCTTCAGCTACGGCTACGCCTTAAGGGACTTCCTAGGCAAGTATGCAAAGGATTTCCCCCGTGGCCTTGGAGCCTTGCGTTGGTGTTCCCTCGAAGCGGAAAGGGTGATGTAGCACAACGACGGTAAGTATTTCCCTCAGTTTGAGAACCAAGGTATCAATCCGGCAGAAGAGTATCTCAAGATCCTGCACAAACACAAAAGCTTGCACCCAACGCTATGAAGGGGTTCTCTATCCCTTATAGATTGTTTGCCAAGTGAGAATTGAAAGCAACAAGGTAACAAAGCAAAGTAAAAGCGGAGATGTAAACGATGGATGTGAATAGACCCGGGGGCTGTAGTGTTTACTAGTGGCTTCTCTCAAGAAAGCAAGTAGACGGTGGGTGAACAAATTACTGTCGAGCAATTGATAGAACCGCGCAAAGTCGTGACGATATCTATGCAATGATTATTTCTATAGGCACCACGTCCGAAACAAGCAGACCGATACTTTCTGCATCTACTACTATTACTCCACACGTCGACCGCTATCTAGCATGCATCTAGTGTATTAAGTCCACAAGAACAGAGTAACGCCTTAAGCAAGATGACATGATGTAGAGGGATAATCTCAAACCAATGATAAAAACCCCATCTTTTTACCCTTGATGGCAACTACTTGATGTGTGCCTTGCTGCCCCTACTGTCACTGGGAAAGTTCACCACATGGCAGAACCCATAACCAAGCACTTCTCCCATTGCAGGAATCATAGATCTAGTTGGCCAAACAAAACCCAAGACTCGGAGAGACATACAAGGATATCAAATCATGCATATAAGAAATCAGCAAAGACTCAAATATATATCATAGATAATCTGATCACAAATCCACAATTCATCGGATCTCGACAAACACACCGCCAAAGAAGATTACATCGGATAGATCTCCACGAAGATCATGGAGAACTTTGTGTTGAAGATCCAAGAGAGAGAAGAAGCCATCTAGCTACTAACTACGGACCCGTAGGTCTGAAGTGAACTACTCACGAGTCATTCGATGGGCACCGGTGTAACGACCAAGATGCGGTCCTTTCCGATCTGGGGATCGAGGCCCCGAATTGTCTAGGAGCTCATCTAAGCGTCTCGCAAAGAGGTAACACAACACATACATATATAATAAAAGATAGACAATCAAGGGTTCAATTGCCTTCTCATTAATATATCAGAGTACATCACGCATACAACTAAAGTAGTTCTGATACGGACTACAAAACAGAGAAAAGGCTATGCTACAGGCGGTTTGTCTCCTCATCGTACTCCCACGCCAGCTGCGTGCCGTCGGGATCATCTGTCTCTGGGGTACCTGAACCTGTTGGTATTGTGGAGGAATCCGTGAGCCACGGGGACTCAGCAATCTAAGACCTTGGTGCCAGAACTAGTCAAGTTATTAGGTTGGATAGGGTAGAGTGTTTAAGGTTGTAGAATCCTAAGCTTGATATGGTGGCTATACTAACGATCGAGAATACTTGATCACTAGGTGATCCTGAAGGTGGACTATACTAGGTGATCCTGAAGGTGGACTATACAGGCGGTTACGTAGAACATTTATGAAGGTGGACTATACTAACGATCGAGAATACTTGATCACTAGGTGATCCTGAACACCTACCTACGTCATTCATAACCCCACCGTGTTCCCGATCGAAGAGAGATCTTCGAGGGGACAGTCACGGTTACGCACACAGTTGGCACATAACCGCGGGCACGGCTTTCCGAAAGATTAAACCCATCAGGGGTGCTCCAACTAGTCCATCACAAACGTACACGGGCCACAAAGTAATCCTCTATCACGAATCTCGTGATCTCGTCGGATTCCTTAGAGGAAAACCTCAACTCTGGGGAGAACCAAAGCTTCACTGGGATTCCTATACGCAAGATATGTCGCTAAGGTAAGACAAGACTAGGAGGACCTCCCGACGTGTCGACGACCCTGATAAGAGCCGCGTATCTCAGTTTCAGGACACGTCGGAAGAGCGATGGTTACCACGCCAAAACACCGAGTTGCCCCGGGGAGCGTAATAAGCTGCTCTGGGTTGGACCAACACTCATGAGAAGCACTGGCCCGGGTTGTTGATTAAATTCCTCGGGTAGGCCATTCCCTATGCAGATTATTATTAAGTGATTAGCAAATTAACACCAATGTTGGGTCCTACCGGACAAGCCTTAGCACTACGCGATTTATCGAGGGGGTCGCCATAACAACCCCGAACGTGTTAGGAGCGATCAATATGGAATCAAACACCGGTAGCCGGTAACTGAGGCGGCAATAACGGAACAAAGCACCCAGCAAAAGGCTAGGCCTTCCGTCATTTACCAAGTATATAGGTGCATTAATTAAATAACAGAATTTTAAGATAATGATATCAAGCTCATGTTATCACATGAGGCAAAGCACCTGCATCTAGCAACGCTAACATTAGTAGCTGAGCAAAGCCTACTTAGCCATTCAAGTTTGCTAGGAAGGGATCAATGTTTGGGTTCATGGCATATCAAGAGGAAAATATTTCAGTGGTAGGCAGCGAGCATATGACAAAGGAAATGTAATCTAGCATAACAAGTCTAGAGATGGAATCAAGGTCATATCATCTTGCATGTGATATCCTCAGCTTGGAATGGTTCTTGATCGTCCTGCACATACTCTCCTGACTCCACGTATTCGTTCTCCGATCCCGGTGCTACCCAACATAAGAATAACATCCAATGAACAACAACACCTCAAGATGCAACAAGCACATGATGCATGAGATGAATATGAGCATGCAACACCAATTCTATCACTAGCACAAGCATGAGAAGCTAATACATGTCCCTGGACAGAACTGTATCCTAAGCTAATTTGACATGCATGAGAATGACATGATCAGATGCGTCTCGTGAAAACGATGCAAAACCGTAAAAGAACATTACAATCGGAGCTACGGATCAACGGGAATCAACGAAACAAGACATGAAGCCCTACGTGTCAAAATCATCACCACACACTCAAAATGGCACAAATCTGGTATTCCCAGGTTTCCAAGACATAAAACAAACCATCATTGATGGGTTGGAGCAAAGAAGAACACCACAACATCAACTAAGCACTCACAAACATCAAAATGTCAAAACTACACAATCTGCCATAAACTGCAACATAGCACGTTGTGAGCTACATGCAAAGCACCTACAGCCGCCCAACTATGACAAATAATATATGTGGCTGTAGCTAGCCAAGAATACTACAAGCACAAGCAAGAATCACACAAAAAGGAATTAAACATAGAAAGCTACAAGGTTGCAAACTTGCCCAAAAACATCAGTTTTCAAGGACTTAGTGAAAATTCCAGATTCCCACCTCTTGTCTATGCTCTGAAGCATTTTGACAGGAACCAAAACAATAGCTAAAGTACTCCAAATGACATGAAATGTTACAGGGAGCTAGACAAACATATCAGGTCCAACTTTCTAGTTGAAAGCGAAGGCTAGATCACAACACAATGACCAGCACAACCTCATCTATAGGAGAAGAAAATATAAACAGATTCTCAGCCACATGCCTACTTTGAGTGGGCATAACTTGCACATATGGAATCCTAATCATGAGATTAAACCAAAAAGAGGTAGAGGGGGTCACCCTCTACTAGCACAACCAAGAAACATACACAAAGGCCCACCACAACTCATGGAACCAAGCTTCAAACATAGAAGAAAATGAAAATATGTCATCTCCAAAAAATGTTCCAATGGCAAAACTAAGTTCACCAATGGGTTCCTTGGGATATTCTACCACAAAATCATATAAAATATGAATACACTTGTTTAGAGCAAGTGGCCACAAACTAGGAAGGAAAACTACATAGATTCCTAGAAATGGAATAGTGCAACATTACATGTGCACTCACTAGATCAACTACCACATAGCTATGGTCATGTGCACAAAGACAAAATCGACATGAGGGTTTGAACCCCATGTTTGTGTCATGCACAACAACATCACAAGCACTTCTATCAAGATAAGCACTAGATCACCAACCACACTCACACATCATGCCCTCTCTCATATGAACAAGAGGAGGCGCACAAGTGTTGCCCATGGGGCTGTTTCACCACACACACATATCATCACCACAAACCTCATCACAAGCACTTAAACCCAAGAACAACATGAGGGGGAAAACTACTATGCAAGTAACATGGAAGCATCATATCTCAATCACTTCTAGTAGGTACCACATGTGGTGAACACTACTTACACACATATCTCCATACCTACACCATCATCATCACTCACTACTCCTATGCACACATGCCTACTTGCAATTACACCACCAACATATACTAGCAAGATCACATACACACACATATCACTTATGCCACATTCACACACAATATCATTCCTTCTAGTGTGTGCAAAACACACACACAAATATAACCTGAACCTACCTACACTACCAGGAAGAAGAATTAAAAGGCCACTTTGATGTATATTAATTAGGCACAAAGTGTTGGGTCAATCAAAAGAAATAGAAAAATAAAAGAAAAGGCAAAAATAGGCCATAGGGGCTCCTGGGAATCGAACTAAGCACCTCTGGTGCACAGCAACAGCACCAAGCCACTACGCCACAGCCACTTTGTCGACAGGGTAGGGGAAGTAAACAAGGTAACATGTCCCTGTTGCCACTATGCAGTTAAATCAGAAAAACAAAAGAGTGCCGAGGGGGGATCGAACTCGCGCCCTCTCAACAGGAAACAACACGCCACTACCACTAGGCTACGGATCGATACTTGACTATGTAGGGGAAGTATCTCTCAAGAAATAACCCTACTGCTATCTCCGCTGCCGTCGACTTGCCGGAACAGGGGAGGGACATCGTTGGTGATATGCTAGCAATCGATCTACGGCTACTGGATGGAAGGATGCAGACGCACCCACGGTTCCATTCCTGCACCTAACTACGCCCTAGAGGCTCTACAACGACGAATCCATGGCGAGCGGCGGCTCTGGTGACAAAGACCACACGCGCTTCGATTACGTGGCTACGCGCTCGATCTAGCACAGGGAGGAGGGAGGAGGAGTGTTACCTCACGTACGAGTCGAGGAAGAAGCGCCCGTAGAGGAAGTAGCAGGAAGAAGGGCGCGGAGCGGTGGAGCTCGTCGGAGAAGGTGTGCCTCCGGGAAGAAGATGAAGTAGTGCCGGGGAAGACGATCCAGCGGCGGGAACGGGCTCCTGAAGATGCCCTCGAGCTGCTGGTCCCCTCGAAGAGGAAGAAGAGGAAGCAGAACGACGGCGACGACGACCTTCATCCCTCGGCCATGGCGGAGCCGAGCCTCTCCTTACCTTGCTGCGACGAGAGAGAGAGGGGGGGGATTGAGATCTGGACGGAGCGGCGGCGGGGAGGAACCCTAGCGTTTCTGCACGGACTCCAAGGCTCTTTATTGGGCGAGAGGGGGAAGCGAGGGACGCGCGACGACACCATGTGCACGGCTCTCTCCGGGGAACAGAGGGGAACGAGAGAGAGAATGACAGGAGGGTCCCACTGCCTCGCTGGAAAGGAGGTTGACGACGAGCGGGGTGCGTCGAGCTGCGAGGGGGGAAGGAGAGATGGGCCGCTAAGTGGGAGGGAGCCCACTTAGTGCGCCAGATAGAGAAATAGAGCTCCGTGTCTATTTCTATTGAAAAAATAAAACAGAGAAAGAAAAATAGGCACAGGGCAAAATACGAGGGGTAAAGTCAAATGGAAAATTACCCTGGAGCTGAAAATGAACCAGCTATTTAAATAAAATACTTCCAACATTTATGGGGCTACTTTCATAAATCCAAAACAACATTTATTTAATATTTTTTGTGATATATATTCACCCTCAAGACCAAGAAAAAAAACCCAAATCATCACATCATCATCTCCACAATAAACCCTAAGCACAAGACATTTTAAAACAGTTTTTGGGAAGATGGAATTTTGAACATGAGATAAAAGGAAAGGAAAAGGGTTTTGCAACCCAAAGTAGTTTGAAGGTGAGAACCACCACCACTACTACACACTCCATCACCTCATGAGCATCACCACATAAAACCACAAGTATCCATTCTCAACTACACAAGTGAACACAAGGTATGGCAAGGATGGTATGGCATGGATGCATGCATGCAAAAGAAGAATACAAGGTGACACATGAAATCATACTTGCATAGATAGCTCTCATGACAATGTCAAGGTGGACCACATGGAAGGTTACAAAAAGGGAAAGCTTTACACTTGGGGCACTACAGCCGGGGAGGGTCTCCAGATGAGATCTCGCGGAAACGGAAGCTTGCAGCGGCGGAAAAGTATTTTCGAGGCTCCCCTGATTTTTTGCGGAATATTTGGGAATTTATAGGCCAAAGACCTAGGTCAGGGGGCGGCCAGGGTGGCCACAAGCTTGCCCACCGCCGCCTCCCCCCTAGTGGCGTGGTGGGAGCTTGTGGGCTCCTTGGAGCCTACCTGGCTTGGCCCAAAAGCCCCCTGGTCTCCTTTCGTTTGGGAAAAAATCATTTCGGGGTTTTTATTCCGTTTGGATTCCGTTCCAAAATCAGATCTGAAAAGAGTCAAAAACACGGAAAAAACAGGAACTCACACTTGGCACTAAATTAATAAGTTAGTCCCAGAAAAGATATAAAAGGTACATAAAACGACCAAAGAAGACAAGATAACAACGTGAAACCATCAAAAATTATAGATACGTTTGAGACGTATCAGGACTCAAGACAAATCCTTTCACGAAACCACCAAAAATTGAAAAATAAAATGCAATAGTGGACGTGAAAGAAAAGAGGATATCAATTAGAGATGTAACTTCTTTGATGTGTAAAAAATTCTAGGTAGAAGACAATCATGATGATATATATCCACAAAGAAGGATGTACAGACAAAATTGTTACAAGAAGGAATGAACAAGATATCCAAAAGGAAGTCATAAATATAGCAATAAGATATTTGCTTGGAATTATAGCACATGGCCTAATATTTTTATTATTGTACATAAATGAACTTTCAACTGACGAACATCAAACACATCACAACTAGCAAGAAGACATCTGTTGGAAATATGCCCTAGAGGCAATAATAAATACTCCCTCCGTTCCAAAATATAAGACCTTTTAGGGATTTCACTAAAAGACTACATACGGAGCAAAATGAATGAATATATATTCTAAAATATGTCTATGTACATCCGTATGTAGTTTATAGTACAATCTCTAAAAGGTCTTTTATTAGGAACGGAGGGAGTAGTTATTATTATATTTCCTTGTTCATGATAAACATTTATTATCCATGCTAAAATTGTTTTGAATGGAAACTCACATACATGTGTGGATACATAGACAACACACTGTCGCTAGTAAGCCTCTAGTTGATTGGCTCGTTGCTCAAAGATGGTCAAGGTTTCCTGGTGATACGTCCAAAATGCATCATTATTTTGTATCATAATTTGTCTCTATTCATTGATATATTTTAATTTATGATGGTGTACTTATAGTGTTCTGGCTTATTCTACACAGTTTACAACTTTCCGGTGCCAAAATAGCAGACGCAGGATTCAGCGGAGAAAATAGCACGAAGAGTTGCAATATTAGAATATCTCCAATTGCGCTGAAATTTTGAGGGAAGAAGTTTCCGAAAAGATCCCGAAGACAGGCCAAAGAAGGGCTGGAGGGGGGCCACAGGTTACCCAGGAGATCTGCTGGCGCCCCCCCTAGGCCGCTCCAGGAGTCCGCCTGAGTGATGGCCCCAGCCTCCGGCGCTCTCCTTTGGCCTATATGTCCCTCTTGACCTAAAAATTATGGGGACAAAAGATTTTTCGCGATTCTGCCGCTGCTCCGCAGCGAAAACCTATAGAGAAGAAAAGACCTTTCCGGCGGGCAAATTCCACCGGGGAGAACTCCTCCTAGAAGGGGAGATCATCCTCGTCGTCATCACCATCGTCACGGGCATCATCGAGATCATCATCACCATCATCACCAACACCAACACCATCTCCACCTTCATCCCATCTACTTCACCATTGCAATCGGTGTTGTACCTTGCACTATTCATCCCCTCTACTATAGTGGTGTTGATTACTGTTTTGTGGTGAAGGCTATTGAGTTTTGTTGGAGGATTATTGTTATGACCAGATTGTTAATCATATTTTCATCACCTCTGAACATGATCTCTTTTATGTCTTGTGAGTAGTTCCATTAGTTCTTGAGGATATGGGAAAAGTTTAGATGCTAGTAGTCTTATGATGTTGAAGTAATATGTCTTGATTGATATTTAAGTTATGGTGTTATTCTTCTAGTGGTGTTATGTGAACGTCGACTACATAACACTTCGACTTTTTAAGGATCTAGGGGAATGCATCCTGTACAAAGAATGCTTATGGTGGGTTGCCGGAGTGACAGAAACCTGAACCCCAGTTCACATACTTTTGCATGAGGGAGTATTGGAATCTAAAGCTTATTGCTATGGTTAGGCTTTGCCTTAATTTCTCTCTTGTATTTGCGTATGCTTGCAAGCGGGATTAATCATAAGAGTGTACTTGTCTTAGCCTAGACGGTGCACTAGTTAAGATCCACCCACATAACACTTATCAATACAAAACATAGTACTAGACAGAGTATGGCGAAAGCACTTGATTCTCTCTCCCGTGTTTCCTCTGGAACGCCTTAGTCTTTATAACTTTAGTCCCTCGGCTTATCCTTTGTGTTTAAAAGGATTGGGCCACTTGCTGCACCTCGGCACCATTTACTTTACTTGCATTTATTCCCTTGTTGCTTATACTAGAAAACCCATAAAAAGTTACGTTTTAGTACTTGCAGTTATTCCTTGCTCAACATCACTTGTCAATACCTTCTGCTCCTCATTGGGTTCGACACTCTTACTTATCGAGAAGGCTACGATAGACACCCTACACTTGTGGGTCATCACCTGGCCATAGACAAGTGTTGTCACTTGATAACGGGATCACATCACTAGGAGAATGATGTGATGGACAAGACCCAAACTATGAACGTAGCATGTGATCGTGTCGTTTTATTGCTACTATTTTTGTGCGTGTCAAGTATGTATTCCTATCACCATGAGATCATGTAATTCACTGACACCGGAGGAATACCTTTTGTGTATCAAACATCGCAACATTACTCGATGACTATGAAGGTACTCTACAGGTATCTCCAAAGGTGTTCGTTGAGTTAGCATGGATCAAGATTGTGATTTGTCACTCCCTATGAACGAGAGGTATCTCGGGGCCCACTCAGTAATACAACATCGCAACAAGCCTTGCAAGCAATGTGTCTAAGGCATTAGCCATGGGATTTTGTATTACAGAATGAGTAAAGAGACTTGCCAGTAACGAGATTTAAATAGGTATGTAGATACCGACGATCGAATCTCGAGCAAGTAATATACCTAAGGACAAAGGTAATGTTATACGGGATTAACTGAATCCTTGACATAAAGGTTCAACCGATAAAGATCTTCATAGAATATGTAGGATCCAATACGGACATCCAGGTCTTGCTATTGGATATAGATCGGAGGGTGTCTCGGACATGTCTACATAGTTCTCGAGCCTGCAGGGTCTGCAAACTTAAGGTTCAATGACGTTTTGGTATAGTTGAATTATTGATGTTGGTAACCGAATGTTGTTAGGAGTCCCGGATGAGATCCCAAACATCACGAGGGTTTCCAGACTGCTCCGGAGATGAATATTGATGGGGAGTGTCCATTTGGCTTCTGGAAGGATTTCGGGCATTAGTGGTAAAGTACCTGAGTGACGAATGGTCCCGGAGTTCCACCGGGAGGGGCCACCCACCCGGGAGGGGACCAAACAGGCCCAAGGGTGGCGCACCAGCCCATGGTGGGTTCATGGCCAACCCAAGTGGGCCTATTCGGCCAAAGGGAAGAAGGAAAGAGAGGTGGGTCCAAACCGAATTGAGGAAGGGGACTCCTCCTCCAATCTGTATTGGAGTAGGACTCCTGCTGTCCTCCTTGTTGCGCCGGCCAAGTCCCTAGGGTTTTCCCTAGGGTGCCACCCTCCCTCCATCCTATATATAGTGGAGGTAGAGAGTCTTTTTGCACCTCAATCCACGACGCAACCCTCTCTCCCCACACCACCTCGTGACACCTCGTAGCTAGTTCGGTACGGTACGAAGAAGCTGTGCCGTAGTAGCTCCACCACCATCACCGCCACGCCATCGTGCTGCCGGATAATTCAGCTACCTCTTCATCTCTCTTGCTGGATCAAGAAGGTGGAGATCGTCATCGAGTTGCACGTAGGCTCAACACGGAGGTGTCGTCCATTGGGCGCTAGATCAGGGCGGTGTTCGTGGGATGGATTGCAATTTGGATCGCAAAGACGTTTAACTACATCAACCTTGTTTCTTAACGCTTCCCGCTTAGTGATCTACAAGAGTATGTGGATCCGATCTCCCCTCTCATAGATGATCATCACCATGGATAGGTCTTGCATGTGCATAGGAATTTTTTTGTTTCCCATGCAATGTTCCCCAACAGTGGTATAAGAGCCAGGTCTATGCGTAGATGATATCTCGAGTAGAAGACAAAGGAGTTTGTGGGCGTTGACGTTGCTACCTCTCAAACAAAATTGCCAAAAATTGACACGTTGACGGAGACTTGCTTGCGTCGGTTTTTCCCTTGAAGATGAAAGGGTGATGCAGCACATGAGCAGTAAGTATTTCCCTCAGTTTGAGAACCAAGGTATCAATCCAGTAGGAGAATCTCGTCAATTCCAGATTACCTGCACAAACACAAAGAGCTTGCACCCAACGCTATAAAGGGGTTGTCAATCCCTTCAAGATTGATTGCAAAGTGATATCTGAAGGCGGAAAGTGCAATGAAGAAAAAGTGTAAGGCTGAAAATATGGTGTGGAGTAGACCCGGGGGCCATAGTTTTCACTACAGGCTTCTCTCAAAATAGCAAATATTACGGTGGGTGAACAAATTATTGTCGAGCAATTGATAGAACCTCGCAAAGTCATGACGATATCTAAGGCAATGATCATACATATAGGCATCACGTCCGAGACAAGTAGACCGATACTTTCTGCATCTACTACTATTACTCCGCACATCGACCGCTATCCAGCATGTATCTAGTGTATTGAGTTCATGACGAACAGAGTAACGCCTTAAGCAAGATGACATGATGTAGAGGGATAATCTCAAACCAATGATGAAAACCCCATCTTTTTACCCTTGATGGCAACAACACGATGCGTGCCTTGCTACCCCTTCTGTCACTAGGTGAGGTCACCGCACGGTATGAACCCAAAACCAAGCACTTCTCCCATTGTAAGAATCATAGATCTAGTTGGCCAGACAAAACCCACAACTCGAAGAGAATTACAAGGATAGAAAATCAAGCATAAGAGAGATCAGAAGAAACTCAAATAAGATTCATAGATAATCTGATCATAAATCCACAATTCATAGGATCTCGACAAACACACCGCAAAAGAAGATTACATCGGATAGATCTCCATGAAGATCATGGAGAACTTTGTATTGAAGATCCAAGAGAGAGAAGAAGCCATCTAGCTACTAGCTATGGACCCGTAGGTCTATGGTGAACTACTCACACATCATCGGAGAGGTCATGGTGTTGATGAAGAAGCCCTCCGTGTCCGAATTCCCCCTCCGGCAGGGCATCAGTACGTGCCCTAGATGGGATCTTGCGGAGACAGAAGCTTGCGGCGGCGGAAAAGTACTTTCGATGATCTCCTGATTTTTTTCTGGGATTTTAGAGAATTTATAGGGGAAAGTCCTAGGGCAGAGGTGGCCCAGGGAGCCCACAAGCCTGGGAGGCGTGGCCCACCCTGGTCGCGAGTAGGTGGCTTGTGGGGTCCCTGCAGGCCCCCTGCCCTGATTCTCAAGCTTCCCGATCTTCTTCTATTTCGGAAAAAATCTTTTTGGCACTTTTGTTCCGTTTGGACTCCGTTAAAAATCCTCCTTTGAAAGGGGTCAAAAACATGGAAAAAACAAGAACTGGCACTTGGCACTGAGTTAATAAGTTAGTCCCAAAAAAATATATAAAAGGCATGCAAAACATCCAAAGTTTGACAAGATAATAGCATGAAACGATCAAAAATTATAGATACGTTGGAGACGTATCAAGTATCCCCAAGCTTAAATCCTGCTCGTCCTCGAGTAGGGAAGTGATAAAGAATGAATTTTTGATGTGGAATCCTACCTAGCATAGTTTTCCTTTGCAATTTCTTTCGTGTGACATGAGTGTTCAGATCCATGAGATTCAAAACAATAGTTAGCTATTGACATGAAAACAATAATACTTCAAGCAAACTAGCAAGGAAATCATGAACTTTCAAAATAACAAGGCCAAGGAAAGTTATCCCTACAAAATCATATAGTATGGCTATGCTCCATCATGCACAACCCCGGTATTAGCCAAGTAATTGTTTTCGCACTCTTACTTTCTCAAACTTTTTATAACTATCACGCAATACATGAGCGTGAGCCATGGAAATAGCACTATAAGTGGAATAGAGTGTGGTGGTGGTTGTGAGACAAAAAGGAGGAGATCGTCACATTTACTCAGTGTATCAAAGGGCTATGGAGATGCCCATTAATAGATATCAATGTGAATGAGTAGGGATTGCCATAAAAAGGATGCACTAGAGCTATAAGTATGTGAAAGCTCAAAAGTAGAACTAGTGGGTGTGCATCCAACTTGCTTGCTCACGAAGACCTAGGGCAATTTTGAGGAAGCCCATCATTGGAATATACAAGCCAAGTTATATAATGAAGATTCCCACTAGCATATTGCGGTGACGAAACGGGAGGCTCTCAATCATGAAGAACATGGTGCTATTATGAAGCACAAGTGTGGAAAAAGATAGTAGCATTGTTCCTTCTCTCTTTTTCTCTTTTTTTATTTGGCCTCTTAGGCCTCTTTTTTTCTCTTTTTTTGGGCTCTTTGGCCTCTTTTTTTTTCCTCACATGGGATAATGCTCTAATAATGATGATAATCACACTTTTATTTACTCACAGCTCAAAGCTTAGAAATGACTCTATAGGAAATGCCTCCGGCAGTGTACCGGGATCTGCAACGATCTAGCTTGGCGTATGAGTTGAAACATCTCGCTAGCTATATTATGATCATGCGATGGCAATATGAGAGTGACGGCACAAGTAATGAGATGGAACGGTGGGAGTTGCATGGCAATATATCTCAGAATGGCTATGAAAATGCCATAGTAGGTAGATATGGTGGCTGTTTTGAGGAAGGCATTTGGTGGGTTTGTGTACCGGTGAGAATTGCGTGGCACTAGAGAGGATAGCAATGGTGGAAGGTGAAAGTGCATCTATACCATGGACTCACATTAGTCATGAAGAACTCACATACTTGTTGTGAAAGTTTTTATTAGTAATCGAAACAAAGTGCTAAACGCATACTCCTAGGGGAAGGGTTGGTAGGTGTTAACCATCGCGCGATCCCGACCTCAACACAAAGAATGACCATCAATAGATCAATTATGCTCCGACTTCGTAACATAAAGGTTCACCATACGTGCGTTCTACGGGAATGACTAACTTCAACACAAGTATTTCTAGATTCACAACACCCTACTAACATAAATCTTAATATTACCAAATCCACGCCTCAAAACTAATTGAGAGGAATCAAAACTTCTCTTTCTACTCAATGCACATGAAGATGGAGGTTTTTGTATCCTCTTTGGGTACATATCACCTTTGGGACTACTTTCATAGCATAAGCCAACTACCAAATCACGCACCGCCGTGCTCTAAAAGATCTAAGTGAAGCACATAGAGCAAAATTGTCTAGCTCAAAAGATATAATTGAAGCACAATGAGCATTCTAGGAAAAGCACGATGAGTGCATGTCTCTCTCTAAAGGTGTGGAGCAAGGATGATTCTGACACAACAAAAAGAAAAGACTCCTAAGATACAAGACGCTCCAAGCAAAACACATATCATGTGGTGAATAAAAATATAGCTCCAAGTAATGTTACCGATGGATTGAAGACGAAAGAGGGGATGCCTTCCGGGGCATCCCCAAGCTTAGGATTTTTGGTGTCCTTGAATTTGGCTTGGGATGCCTTGGGCATCCCCAAGCTGGAGCTCTTTCCACTCCTTATCTTATTGTCCATGAGAACATCACCCAAAACTTGAAAACTTCACAACACAAAACTTAAACAAAAACTCGTGATAACATTAGCACAAGAAAACAAACTACCACCTCTTTAGGTACTTTAGCAATCTTGATTTCTATTTGTATTGGTGTTGTTCTACTGTATTCTCAATTTTCCATGGCTAGTACGCCCCGATACTAACCATAGTTTCATCAAAACAAGCAATCAACTCAACAAAAATAGAATCTGTCAAAAACAGACCAGTCTGTAGCAATCTGTATACTTCGTATACTTCTGGTACCTCAATAATTCTGAAAACTTACGACTGCCTGGGAAAAAGGCATATCAACCAAAAGCAAAAAGTATCAACTCAAAAACTCTTTCTGAATAAAAATGAAAAATCATCTCGTGAGCGAAAAGTTTCTATCTTTTTCCAGCAGGATCAAACAACCATCACCAAGACTAGTCATAAAGGTTTTGCTTGGCTCAAACACAAAAAGAAACACAAAAAACACAATCACAACAGAATTATGATAGTGTGGACGCAAAAAAACAGAAAGAAAAAAGGTAAATTCATTGGGTTGCCTCCCAACAAGCGCTATTTTTTAACGCCCTTAGCTAGGCATTGATAATTCAATGATGCTCACACAAAAGACTAGAATTGAAGCAAAACGAGAGCATCATAAAGCATGTGAAAATCACATCTAAGTCTAACATACTTCCTATGCATAGGCATTTTATAGGAAAACAAATTGTCAAGACAACCAATAGTTACCATATGCAAGGAAGAAGAAAGAGACAATATCAATCTCAACATAACGAGAGATAATTTGGTAACATGAAAGTTTCTACCATAATATTTTCCTCTCTCATAGCTATTACATGTGGGATCATAATAAAATTCAACAATATAGCTATCACAAAGGATATTCTTTTCATGATCCACATGCATGCAAAGTTGACGCTCTTCAAAAATAGTGGGATTATCATGAACTAAAGTCATGACTTCTCCAAACCCACTTTCAATCTTATTGCAAAAATCATATTCATCATGAGGCTTAAACAAATTTTCAAGGTCATTAGAAAATCATTACCCCAATCATGATCATTGCAACAAGTAGTGGACATAGGAAAACTAGCATCCCCAAGCTTAGGGTTTTGCATATTTTCAGCATGATTGTCACTAATAGGATTTATAGTGAAACCATTGCAATCATGCTTTTCATTCAAGGAGCCCTCGTGAATCACTTCATAAATTTCTTCATCACGATTTTCAGATTCACGCATCTCAAGCAGAACTCCATAAAGATAGTCAAGTGCACTCAACTCACTAGCAATTGGATCAAGATAATTGGATCTCTTAAAGAGATTAGCAAGTGGATGAGGATCCATATCACTAGATTTTCAGCAAGCGAAGATGCATGCATATTGAAGGCACATAGCACACAAGCAAAAGAAAGGCAAGTGAAATAAAAGGGAGAACGAAAAAGGCAAACGAAAAAAGGCAAATATTTTTGTAATTTTTTCTTTTTCAGAAGTGGGGGAGAGGAAAACGACAAGCAAAAAAAAGTAAATGCAAGAGATGAGTCTGCGACACTTACTTGGATAAGTTCTTGACTTCATCCTCCCCGGCAACGGCGCCAGAAATTCTTCTTGCTACTTCTCAAACAACAGCGCCAAAAATTCACACATTGACGGAGACTTGCTTGCGTCGGTTTTTCCCTTGAAAAGGAAAGGGTGATGCAACAGAGGAGCAGTAAGTGTTTCCCTCAGTTTGAGAACCAAGTTATCAATCCAGTAGGAGAATCTTGTCAAGTCCAGAGTACGTGCACAAACATGAAGAGCTTGCACCCAACGCTATGAAGGCGGAAAGTGCAACGAAGAAAAAGTGTAAGGCTGAAAATATGGTGTGGAGTAGACCCGGGGGCCATAGTGTTCACTAGAGGCTTCTCTCAAAATAGCAAATATTACGGTGGGTGAACAAATTACTGTCGAGCAATTGATAGAACCGCGCAAATTCATGACGATATCGAAGGCAATGATTATACATATAGGCATCACGTCCGAGACAAGTAGACCGATACTTTCTGCATCTACTACTATTACTCCACAAATCGAACACTATCGAACATGCATCTAGTGTATTGAGTTCCTAACGAACAGAGTAACGCCTTAAGCAAGACGACATGATGTAGAGGGATAATCTCAAACCAACGATGAAAACCCCATCTTTTTACCCTTGATGGCAACAACACGATGCGTGCCTCACTACCCCTTCTGTCACTGGGTGAGGTCACCGCACGGTATGAACCCAAAACCAAGCACTTCTCCCATTGCAAGAATCATAGATTTAGTTGGCCAGACAAAACCCACAACTCGAAGAGAATTACAAGGATATGAAATCATGCATAAGAGGGATCAGAAGAAACTCAAATAAGATACATAGATAATCTGATCATAAATCCACAATTCATCGGATCTCGACAAACACACCGCAAAAGAAGATTACATCGAATAGATCTCCATGAAGATCATGGAGAACTTTATATTGAAGATCCAAGAGAGAGAAGAAGCCATCTAGCTACTAGCTATGGACCCGTAGGTCTATGGTGAACTACTCAGGCATCATCGGAGAGGTCAGGGTGTTGATGAAGAAGCCCTCCGTGTCCGAATCCCCCCTCCGGCAGGGCACCAGAACGTGCCCCAGATGGGATCTTGCGGAGACAGAAGCTTGCGGCGGCGGAAAAGTACTTTCGATGACCTCCTGCTTTTTTCTGGGATTTTAAGGAATTTATAGGCAAAATTCCTAGGGCAGAGGTGGCCCAGGGAGCCCACAAGCCTGGGAGGCGCGGGCTCCCTGGCCGCGGCTAGGGGGCTTGTGGGGTCCCTGCAGGGCCCCTGCCCTGATTCTCAGGCTTCCCGATCTTCTTCTATTTCGGAAAAATCTTTTTGGCACTTTTGTTCCGTTTGGACTCCGTTTAAAATCCTCCTCCGAAAGGGGTCAAAAACATGGAAAAAACAGGAACTGGCACTTGGCACTGAGTTATTTAGTTAGTCCCAAAAAATATATAAAAGGTATGCAAAACATCCAAAGCTTGACAAGATAATAGCACGAAACCATCAAAAATTATAGATACGTTGGAGACGTATCAAACGTTCAGATTGCTGCCCTCCTTAGTATTTTCTTTCATCGACTAACATGCAACTTGTTGCATAAAGATGACTGGCGGGTGTCTGTTTCTCCAAATTTAGTTGAATCAAATTTGACCGAGGCAGTCCTTGGAGAAGGTTAAATCGAAACTTGCATATCACCGTTCTGGTTTTGCGTAAGTAAGATGCAATCATCCTAGATACCCATAGCAGCCACATAGAACATGCAACAACAAATTAGAGGACGTCTAACTTGTTTTTGCAGGGTATGTTGTGATGTGATATGGCCAAAGACATGATATGATATATTTGATGTATGAGATGATCATGTTGTAATAGTTAAATATCGACTTGCAAATCGATGCTACGGCAACCGGTAGGATCCATAGGGTTGTCTTTAATTATTTTGCGCTTGGTGATGCTTTGCTTTATCGCTAGTACGTAGCTTTAGTAGTAACAACATAGTTGGCGCGACAACCTCGATGGTAGCACAACGATGGAGATCATGATGACGGAGATCATGGTGTGGCGCTGGTGACGATGGAGATCATGCCAGTGCTTTGGTGATGGAGATCAAGAAGCACAAGTTCATGGCCATATCATGTCACATATGATTTTCATGTGATGTTAATCCTTTTATGCACCTTATTTTCTTAGGACGACGGTAGCATTATAAGGTGATGACTCACTAAAATTTCAAGATAAAATTGTGTTCTCCCCGAGTGTGCACGGTTGCGACAGTTCGTCGTTTCGAGACACCACGTGATGATCGGGTGTGATAGACTCTATGTTCACATACAACGGGTGCAAAATAGTTGCACAAGCAGAACACTCGGTTTAAACTTGACGAGCCTAGCGTGTACACACATGGCCTCGGAACACGAGGGACCGAGAGGTCGAACATGAGTCATATAGTAGATATGATCAACATAGAGATGTTCACCATTGAAGCTAACTCAACTCACATGATGATCGGACTTGAGTTAGTGAATTTGGATCATGTGTCACTCGAATGACTAGAGGGATGTCAATTTGAGATGGAGTTTATTAGTAATATGATTAACTAAACTCAATTATCTTGAACATAGTCTAAGTAATATTTGCAAATTTATGTTGTAGATCAATGGCTCACACAGTAGCAACCTTGAATTTTAATGTGTTCCTAGAGAAAGCTAAGCTGAAAGATGATGGAAGCAACTTTGTTGACTGGCCCATAATCTGAGGCTCATCCTCACGGCTGCCCAAAAGTAATATGTCCTTGATGCACCGCTAGGTGAAGCACCATCCCAACCGGCAATCCCAGACGTTATGAACGCCTCACAATTGTGTCAGGATGACTACTCATTAGTTCAATGTGCAGTTTTGTATGACTTAGAACCGGTACTTCAAAGACTTTTTGAAAGTCATGGAGCATATGAGATGTTCCAGGAGTTGAAGTTTATCTTTGAGAAGAATGCCCGGATCGAGAGGTATGAAACCTTCGATAAATTCCGTGATTGCAAAATGGAGGAGAACGGGTTTGTCAATGAACATGTGCTTAGAATGTCTCGGTACTCAAACCGTCTAGCTGAGTTGGGGATTGCTCTCCCGCAAGAGGCTATCACTGAAAGAGTTCTTCAGTCAATTCCACCTAGCTATAAGAGCTTTGTGTTGAACTATAACATGCAAGGGATGAATAAATCACTCGCCGAGCTGTTTGCTATGCTGAAAGTCGCTGAGTCAGAAATCCAGAAAGAACATCAAGTGTTGATGGTCAATAAGACCACCAGTTTCAAGAAAAACATCAAGGGCAAGAAGTGTAACTCCAAGAATAGTGGCAAAGTAGTTGCACCTCGGACGAAGAAACCCAAGGCTGGACCCAAGTCGGAAACTAAGTGTTATCATTGCAAGGAGACTGGCCACTAGAAGTGGAACTGCCCATGATATTTGGCCGATAAGAAGGCGACCAACGCCAAACAAGGTATATTTGATATACATGTTATTGATGTGTACCTCACCAGCTCTCGTAGTCACTTGATAATGGGATCACATCGTTAGGAGAATGATGTGATGGACAAGACCCAAACTATGAACGTAGCATGTGATCGTGTCATTTTATTCCTACAGTTTTTCAGCATGTCAAGTATATATTCCTATGACCATGAGATCATGTAATTCATTGCCACCAGAGGAATACCTTGTGTGTATCAAACATCGCAATGTTACTGGGTGACTATAAAGATACTCTACAGGTATCTTCGAAGGTGTCCGTTGAGTTAGCATGGATCAAGAATGGGATTTTTCACTTCGTAAGAATGAGAGGTATCTCGGGGCCCACTCTATAATACAACATCACAACAAACCTTGCAAGCAATGTGTCTAAGGAGTGAGCCATAGGATTTTGTATTACGGAACGAGTAAAGAGACTTTCCAGTAATGAGATTCAAATAGGTATGGAGATACCTACGATCGAATCTGGGGCAAGTAGCATACCGAAGGACAAAGGGAATGTTATACGGGATTAACTAAATCCTTGACATAGAGGTTCAACCAATAAAGATCTTCATAGAATGTGTAGGATCCAATATGGAAATCCAGGTACCACTATTGGATATTGATCGGAGAGTGTATCGGTCATGTCTACATAGTTCTCGAACCCACAAGGTCTGCACACTTAGGGTTCGGTGACATTTCGGTATAGTTGAATTATTGATGTTGGTAACCGAATGTTGTTCGGAGTCCCGGATGAGATCATCGACGTCAGAGGGTTTCCGGAATGGTCCGGAGACCAAGATTGATTTATGGGAAGTGTCCATTTGGCTTCCGGAAGGATTTCGGGCATTACCGGTAAAGTACAGGGAGTGATGAATGGTTTTGGAGTTCCATCGGGAGGGGCCACCCACCCGGGAGGGGACCGAACAGGCCCAAGGGTGGCGCACCAGCCCCGAGTGGTCTGGTGGCTATCCCAAGTGGGCCTATTCAGCCAAAGGGTAGAAGGAAAGAGAGGTGGGGCCAAACCGAATTGAGGAAGGGGACTCCTCCTCCAATATGTACTGGAGTAGGACTCCTCCTCTCCTCCTTGTTGCGCCAGCCAAGTCCCTAGGGTTTTCCCTAGGGCGCCACCCTCCCCCCCACCTATATATAGTGGAGGGTAGAGAGGCTTTTTGCACCTCAATCCACGACGCAACCCTCTCTCCCTCCACCACCTCGCGACACCCTGTAGCTAGTTTGGTACGGTACGATGAAGCCCAGCCGGAGTAGCTCGACCACTATCACCGTCACGCTGTCGTGCTGCCGGAGAATTCAGTTACTCTTCGTCTCTCTTCCTGGATTAAGGCAGAGAACGTCATCGAGCTACACGTTTGCTGAACACGGAGGTGTCGTCCATTCAACGCTAGATCGGGATAGAGTTTGTGGGACGGATTGCAATTTGGATCGCGAAGACATTCGACTACATCAACCACATTTTTAACGCTTCTCGCTTAGCAATCTACAACGGTATGTGGATTCGATCTCCCCTCTCATAGATGATCATCACCATGGATAGGGCTTGCGTGTGCGTAGGATTTTTTGTTTCCCATTCAATATTCCCCAACAACATCATCGTCGGGATGCTTTGAGAAAGTAAACAAATACCACAATAATGAATCAAGAAATTCATGCCATGATGCAACCCATAAAAGGTTGAATACAAGAAATGTATGCATGAAGTAGATACTTGTTACCGGAATAACATATGGATTGATGTAGTAGATAATGGTTCATCGATCATCCTAGCTTGGCTCCAATAAGCCCATGGTGTCAACACCTTCCTTGTAGGTGAGTCGAGCATCCAATGCATCTCCAATTGTTCCTAGAAGAACAACCCAAACAAAATGGTGCCCAAACTCATTGGGAACAAAGAGTTAGAAAACAAACAATACGTTGGACAAACTCCACATAAATATGTGCATATAGATATGAAATTGAATTTCATGCACACTTTAGCCAATTTATGACAAGGTGTAGTTTCCCCTATATATCGGGTCAAAGAAAGAAAGCATGCAAAAGAAACTATATATAGTAAATATGCATGCTCAAGGCTTTCAAAAATCAAATCAACACATAGTTGATAAGACACCAAAAGACAAGGTATCAAGTGAGAATAAAATACCGAACAAAAATTTATCACGTGAAGGATACCAATTAAAAGATACATTAAGGAAGATGATACCCATTGGCACATGCAAAATAAAAGGAAACAAAATACCAATTGGAGGAAAACAAACATGAGGTATCTAGTTCACAAACAAAAGCTAGGTTCCAAAGAAACCAAACCCTTGAGAAATTTTCATGATGGCATAGAGCACCATACAAAGCAAGACTTGCCTCCCATCAACACACACTTGATCGAAATCAAAAGATTTTATGATAAACACATAAAAGGAGTGTTCTAAAGAAAATAGGATAACTCCCCAAATAGAAGTGCATTATATAGAATTTGCATTTGAATACAAAATGCACACGATGGGATCATCATTTATCTATATTTATAGAAACACTAGACATGTACAAAAAGATCCACAAGAGGCAAGGAAGACAAATGATACAGAAAATCCAATGTAAAGATGATTAGCAAATTCCACCACATGAAGGAAATACCAATTGTCAAAGGACAAGAAGTATTTGGAAATAATCTCCATTGGTAGATTGCAATAATATCCAACATCATCTTTACTCCTAAACCACAAGCACATGACACTTGTAGAGCTAACATGCCACCTAGAAACAAGATAATTTACAATATGAACACTAACTGACAATACCTCAAATATACACATTTTCTAGGCTTGTAATATGCACATACCATATTACTCCCCCATAATATGATAACCCAACATTATTAACAAGTGGCAAATGAAAACCAACAAGAGATAATTAATGGATCATTTAGAATTTGAATTTCTCATGAGTAAGACATACCACATAGAGACTAGATAATCTTGTAATATATAAATACTAAGTGGTATTACTCATGTAAACACATTTATAGTATTGTGAGGTGCGCAAAGCACATCAATCCCCCAAAATAGGATAATCCATTAATCTCTCAAAAGAGCCAACAAAGATACAAACAAGATGCAAGAAGGCTCAGCACAAGACTCACATGTACATGATGTGCAAACCAATATACACATACTTGGTTATTAAAGATAAGCAAGTTGAAAGCACAACATATACAAACACATGCAAGGTACAAAACCACATTATGCAAGTGGGCAAGTAACTTAATAATATAAGCAATTTAAGTACAAGTTACCGTAAGGAGGAACAATGGATATAAGCTAGAAACTCGATAATCCAAATGGCTTGGCTTGAGATAATATGAATGATGAAGATACATTAATTATTCATAATTTAGCAAAGTCTCCAATGTTTTCCATCGTCACCTATTGGTCAAGTTTGAGCTTATTGGTCCCCAACCAAGTTGGGTCCTAAGAGGTTAGTCGCAATAGGTTTGGCTATTCAAATGGTTCTTTTCTTGTCGGGACCCCGATCCTAAGTCATAAGAATCCAACCTGTAACACAGCACATCACTTTGCAGCCTCACGCACAGTTAACTCCACGGCAACCACCTTACCTGGGCCGGGACCGTTTGCCTCTTTTGGCTCACGTATGTGTATATGTTGCCAGCATCCGAACGACACAGAACCCGGGTCGACATGACTAGTTATAAACCCAAGTGGCACATCCGTACAAGGACAGGCATACATAACCCAACAAAGCAGGTGTCGGTCAACAACGTGTGTAGACGATTCGTAGCAAGCTACAGGGACTCCATTACACCGCGTGACATTTCCCCGAAGGGAGTAACACAACAGCAAAGAAGGATACATGCCGCTCAATCAATGTGTCCAGAGAAGTAGCAAGCTACCAAGGCTCGGTGAAGCACAAAGAGGCATTTCCCTATAAAGAGTACTACTAAAGGCACACAACTAGGTGTCGAATCCCACACATACCAATGCATTTCAAACATACACACAATATGCACGATATGTGTATATACAACATGGCATCACAACATAACTCTATGACTCTAGCATTTATTAAAGACTCATAATAGTCAACATAGTATGATATTACAAACAGGGGTCACATGACCCTACACTCAAGTCATACAAGCATCAAGCGGAAGCATAACATGTCTGGGTACAGACATCTACTAAAAGTGGCTGGAGGAGCCTGAAAAGCTACAACGACCCTACCAAAGGAACCAGACCTCTGTCTAGGATTCCCAAGGTATTCCGGTCAATGTCGATCACATAGTGTAGAACCAATAGTGAAACTAATGTTTTCTTTGCAAAACATAAATAAGAAAATGTGAGTACAAATGTACTCAGCAAGACCTACGTCAGAACTAACTACATATGCATCATTCTCAACAAAGGGGTTGTGGAGTTTAATTATATCAAGCCAGCTTTGACTCCTAGCTAACCTATACTACGTCTACAAATACTTTCTTTGAGGTGGGATAGCGCACACGAGTCCACATATTCACCAATAAACCACTATGGATCCACTCTCGTCTCCCTACGAGAAAGTCATCCATAGCACTCACACTTATCTTGCATATTTTAGAGTATCCATTCCAAGTTGTCTATGTACCACGTAATGTTTCCAAGTAGTCCATATCCGAGGACGCGTCTATTCGAACAGATTAATTCACCCCGCAGGGGTATACTTCTTCACACACGCTCTCACCACTTATCACCATATGCACGTCATGCATATGGGCAACCTTCAAGCGGAAGCACTGGCTTGGGTGTCGGCCATGACCGTTAACCACACAAGACGCTAGTCTAGGTTTATCGCCTATTTGAGACTGAACCAGTAAGGAAGTCCAACCGAAGTTTCCTTAACATCCCCAAATGATGTGCGCAGGGTCCCCAAGCCCACCATCCGGGTGCCACTTGGTACACCGTGCCACTGTATATCTACCGCACTGAAGCCTACCCCATCGGGCAGAGCTAAACATGGCCGCCAACACTTCTCCTACAAACACCAAAACTAGTTGCAACTCCTGGACAGAGATCTAGGCGATTAATAAGCCGAGAGGAACAATTAAGTATCCCAATCTGTGGTAGTATCTTATCTTGGATAACATACACATAACTCAGTTCTTAAGGACGGTCCCAATGAGAGAACCCACCATGTACTCCTACATGGCCTCTCATCGCTACCTTTACCAAATCAGATTCACACACTTTACTCTCACATAGTAGGCATGAACACATCCATTCCGATTCATCGTCTAGATGGATCAGACCCGACACGACTCTAAGCATAGCGGGCATAGTAAGGAATCATGGATGAGTAAGCACAACAAGGCTCAAGCAGTTGCTACTCAAGCTAAGTGGTTTCAACTATTTACTTTGGCAAAAACAGGTCGTGCAGAGGAATGGGTTCAACTACCGAGAACAATAACAGTTGAATCGATGTTGTCCTAATGCAGTAAAAGAGAGGAGGAGCAAGAGAATGGGATTGTATCGGGATGTTCAAGGGGTGTTTGCTTCCTGACAGTTTTGAAGATAGCAATGAGTCTTCATCAATGTCAACGATCACATCGTCGGAACCATCGTCTACCGAGAGGGAACATCACAGGCAACAGAAAAAGAATAATATTTACTTCACATAAATGCAACACTATGATGCATGATCATGACATTAAAATGAAATGTGGCATGGGCTAATGTATTTACCATTTCTTAAGTTGAAGCTGATTTGAATCAAAATCCAAATATCACTTCTAGTAAGGCATTTTTCAAATACCCTTTTAATTGATTTGACCTGATGCTCAAGTATAACTTGTTTTATCATGCATGAGAATAGCACCACTGGATTCCTTGGAGTTTACTAATCAATTTTCATATATAAACTATTTTGATCTATGTTACAGATTATTTTCAATGAATTTTAGAAGTTTTGAGCTATTTATGGAATTATTTTAAACACTGAATTATATATATTGCATCAACATGACATCAACAGGTCAACTGGGCCGTTGCTGGTCAAACCTGACCAGTGGGACCCACTGGTCAGTGACCTGGGCTAATCCCCGAGTTGACCAGCCCCTAATTGGGGTTTGACCCACCCCAGGGCCCACTGTGAGTGGCTGATGCGGTGGGGATTAGGCCCAATGAGCCGGCCACGTCGTCCCCCACCGGAGGGTGGTCTCCGGTGACCATAGCCACGGCGGAGGGCTCGCCGGAGATAGCCTAAACGGTTCAACAGAGCACGGCTTCGAGCACGGTTTGCAGCTACGCGAAGCTGGCGAAGTGGCCGATCTAGCAGAGGCAACGGGAGGCGCTAGGGAGGACGGAGATGACGCCGACGACGAGCTATGGCGGCGGTCGGAGTTCGGCCGTGGTGGAGCAATGGCTACGACGCGAGAGAGTGAGGGCAAAGAGAGGGGAAAGATCGGCGAGCTCACGGGGGATCCATTTGAGGCAACGGAGAGGTCGGGGTCATCTTCTAGCCCGCGAATCGACGTCGACAAGCTCCGGTAGCCGGCGGTGAAGATGATGCCAATGGCGGTGCTGCAGGGCTCTCGAGCTTGATTCATTTCTCGTGGAGATGAGGAGGAGGTCGATGATGCTAGGGAACACAGCAGGGGGGCTCTTGAAGCTAGTGGTCGCGGTGCCGAGCGACATCTGCGGCGGCAGCGCTCGGGTTCGTGCGAGGAGAGAGCACCAAAGGAGAGGGAGAGAACCAGAGGCGAAGGGAAAGGGAAGAGGGCGACCAAGCCTTCTCCAATGCGCTGGATAAGGACGGCAGAGCGGCCTCCAGCACGAAGCACGAGGTGGCGCGCTCGGCGCCGTGCTCATCTCGCCTCAGCCTACTAGCAGAGGTTGAAGATGACCTCTTCACCCTGGTGGGCTGGGCCGGCGTTAGGTAAGAGTTTTCCTTTTTTATTATGTTTTGTTTTATATTACTAACATTTGTTTAATTTGTTTGGGCTCCAAACGTAGACCAAAACACTGCTATTAATTATGGGGGTATAATTGGATTATTTCCAAGCTCCACAAAATCTTTCAGCATTTTTGAAATACCTAAAACATTTATAGCTAATTGTTTTATCAAATTCAGTGACTTTTGAAGATTAATTAAAATGTCAAAAGTGTTTTAAAATGAAAGTCATCACTGAAATGTTGTTGCCAACATTTATCAGAAAATATGAACATTTTATAAAACCATTTTGGGTTCATTGAAAATCACACTTATTTGAATTTCCTTTTAGGGAGGTGAGGTGCTAGGGTTTTGTTAGTCCAAATTTCAAAAACATTTGGGTTTAACATGATGCAAGATGATGATGCAACTAATTGCAAGGAAGTATTCTTGGGCTGTGACAACTCACCCCCACTAAACAAGAATATCGTCCCGAGATTCACGCGTAGGGTAAGAGAATAGAGGGGACACTAGCTATCACAATCTTCATGATCCAATTGCCCCACTTGGAGATGTTGATTCATTGCATCATGATGACCTTGACGTATTTGTGGTTGAGGTCTTCATCTAACTCGACGACAAAAAGAGCAGGAAGACTCTACAAGATTCAATCTTCTCGAAGATCGAGCAACTCATCATCAACTCATAGAATGAGACGTAGGAACACCCCTTGAGCCGAGACACAAAACACATATCAGGGATGAGGAAATGAGGCATATGACGAAGGTTCAATTGGTAGGCAACAATTCCACACTTAAAAGAGATGGTGACAAGGTTTCAAAGTAGCGAGGAGTTAAGTTGCCCTTCATACCATAACGGGGCACCTTAGAAAGGTGACTCATAGAGTTATTCCCTTAACTGGAAAAAAGAATTACTTTTGATACAAAGATCATTGAAACTCTTCATACCAGAATAAAGCAATTCGCAAATGATCGTTTAAAATAATTTGACAGAATGGCATACTTAGTTTGGAAGGAAGCTAGAGTTATAGAGAAACTCGGCAAACAGAAGGCACATTCCAATTGATACCGAGGGTATAACCAAGTGTCTGAGCGTGCTCTCAAGAACTTGAGCATTTCCATATTCATCAAAGTTTTACGAATATCCGTGCCAAGATCTTGGTGACACATCATACTACCATGATGAATAATTGTGGAGGATGCAGATGCAAAGGAAGACAACACTTTCTCGGATTTCACCTTAGCTATGCCAAGGGAACGAAATCTGGATGATCGACTGAGAGACATTTAGCACTCCACTTCTAATGTTCTCCTTGATGTAATAGGGTAACTCAACTTCTTGGTATCTAGAACGTCAAGTGAAGGTCGGACTTCAGGGTTCAAAGGGTCCATGAGTAACAACTTCCAAAATAAGTCATACAAAGTCCTCACGGGGAGATGGCTAAGGTTGCTAATTCAAGATGTTAAAATATTAAGTCTTCCGTCTAGGTGTGTTAGCCACTACATCACTTTACCGGGTTATAGGGAGACCAATATTATAATTCTCAAGAAATGTCCCAACCATCATGTGTGTCTGAGATTCATATCTGGTTGGTGATAATATGTTTCAGACTCAACATGTCCGAAAGAGAAGGTCTGCAACACGAATCGTCGAGATAACATTGCGAGATTCTCAGAAGATGAACTACGAAGCCAAATCCAAAACATGAGGTGGATTTCAAGACCCACGTGAACACAGTGTACAAGACAAATGTGAACACATATAAATCTTACAACAAAACACTACTGAGTTCTGGGTGGAAATCATCATTGCGGATGTCAAGTCCTTACATAAGTCTGGATTAGCTCTTATGAAGGAACCTCTTTTCCTTAAACAAATCAATCAGTGGCTTGGTGTGCTAGGAGATACATATGGAATGGAGGTAGCTAATCTCTCACACCATAGAATACTTCGCACGTGCATGACTGACTTGGGATGATTCCAAAGAAAACAATTTAACTTTTCTCGAATTCACGGTGGCAATTTGCATCGATTACACGTGAATGGAGAGGAAGACACTTCTTACACCTAACATATACTTCATGAATATACATGGAACACAATGTCTACAAAGTTTCCAACGCTAGCTTAATGTTCAACAAATCATGGAGAGGATAAACAATGTTATCGATGGGCTCAACAACATTTCATTGAGATATCCATATAAATGGATTTCCACAACTATGTGAGCAAGATAATAGCATTGGTCAGATGAAAGAATATAATGGTGTATGCTCAAGGAAAACCACGAGTAAGACATTGTGACGAAAATCTTTGGTTCTGAATTTGATTTCACAATAGCCCATACTCAAATTAAAATTGGACAAGATAATATATGCAACAATTGATCACATGAATCGACCGATGAGAATATTATCTTTCTTCAAGACTCACACAACAGAAAGATATCCCTTTAAAATGAACTAAGTTTGGCAAAGCTTTTATCTTCCAACTCTCCAAGTTGTTTTTTAGCTTAACCAACTAGCTTGAGGGTATCTAACATGGATTCTTGGAGAAGGGTGGCTTATAGGGAAACCAACTTGATCATGAGCTCTATCATAACAGTCAGGAAACAACCTGGTAATACTTCCGAGAAGATATTCGGAAATCACGAACCACCGATATGTTATTAAGCTCGGGAACAATCTCGCTTTTCAAAGCAAGATGATATGATCAAAGAGCGAAGGATTGACACAATCCTAACCCATTGATCGAAAAGTGCACCATGAAACATGGACTAGGTAGCACGGTGAATCTTAGGATGATGATTCAATCACCATCACCCTAAGAGTGAAATTATTGTCCATTAACTACCAAGCAATGGCATTGCTGGGAGTATTGCTTTCACACATCATGGTTCACTTGTCGATATTCCGGTTACAACCAACACGGAAACCGAGGGGTGAACAATGATAGCGAGAAGTACCACGGTATCAAGAGTTCATAAGAGGGGTGAAATTCTCATGACATTCTTGACATAAGAGGGTAATACTCCAAGGTAGAACAGAACAAAAGCTGGATTGACATTTGATCTGCAGAATACAACTTCTTTGACCTAATCCAAGAAATAGATGAGGTACTGGAGTTTGCTTCTCCCAGTCATTCTGAAATAGAATGGCTCGACAAACCACAACAATAATAGGCAGCGATGAAATGAATGCACAACTACTCTTGACTATCCTCTCATGGATGAAGGTCAGAATACAACTAGATAGGGCCAACTCAAGAGCACATGATTTCCTGAGTTTTGGATGCATATATTAGCATGTCGAACGAGTTCAACATAATTCTTCTAGATAACCCATGCAGAAGGGCGGATTTGGCAGAATCAGAATATGGAGTAGAGAACTCATCAAGATCACTCTTGTTATGATCTTTAGTTCACGAAGAACATCTACGAGAGATGGTCCATGGTGTTGGAAGAATGATATACCATGAACCTTGGAAACTACAACAAGGTTACTAATCATTCTAAAGGAACTAGCAACACTATCAATAGAAGTGAGTAGAATGATCCTTGGGTTTAAGAACCCGAAAATAGAATACCTACTAGCTAAATAACATCATGGGTTGTTTTCGGAAATGATGGCCACAATTATCACACTATAAACACAAACACATCTAGACTCCTAGGTGGTTTTTCGAGGTAACATGGTTTCCTAATACTTCAACAATACATCGAGGTAATATAGTACCTCAACACAAAAATTAGTGTGCTTTGTCTGGCCCAAAAGACATTAACTCAGGATGAGAGGATTTGCAATTGCATCAGATTATTTAGAAATGTTGGAAAACTCGGACATCATAATGGTTGTACGGGAACGAAATATGAGGCAACGTGCAAGAAAACTGACAACATAACAATTGAATTTTTATGGAGACTCTGATCCTTGAAGACAACAACTTTCATATAAGTCTCCAGCATAGTAACTCGTCATCCTAATGAATAGATGAGAAAGCCTAATTATTAAACCCCATAGAATAAAGAAGAGGGTGACTCAAAATAAGGATGACACAAGGAAAGGAGTAAAAGAGCCTTTCGTTCCCTTCCACAAACAATTCCCTTATATAACTAAAGAGCTGCTAGACTCATCATCGACCAGTTTGGCTTGCTTATCCTACATGCAGTCAAGCTCTGATACCAAAGCTGTCGGGACCCTGATCCTAAGTCATAAGAATCCAGCCAGTAACACAACACATCACTTTGCGGCCTCACACACGGTTAACTCCACGGCAACCACCTTACCTGGGCCGGGACCATTTGCGTCTTTTGGCTCACGTATGTGTATATGTTGCCAGCATTCGAATGACAGAGAACCTGGGTCGACATGACTAGTTATAAAACCAAGTTGCACATTCGTACATGGACAGGCATACATAACCCAACAAAGTAGGTGTCGGTCAACAACGTGTGTAGACGAGTCGTAGCAAGCTACAGGGACTCCATTACACCACGTGAGATTTCCTCGAAGAGACAGACACAGCAGCAAAGAAGGATACATGCCGGTCAATCAATGTGTCCGGAGTAGTAGCAAGCTACCAAGGCTCGGTGGAAGCACAAAGAGGCATTTCCTTGTAAAGAGTACTACTAAAGGCACACAACTAGGTGTCGAATCCCACACATACCATTGCATTTCAAACATACACGCAATATGCACGATATGTGTAGATACAACATGGCATCACAACATAACTCTATGACTCAAGAATTTATTGAAGACTCATAAGAGTCGACATAGTATGATATTACAAACAGGGGTCACATGACCCTACACTCAAGTTATACAAGCATCAAGCGGAAGCATAACATGTCTGGGTACAGACATCTACTTAAAGTGGCTGGAGGATACTAGAAAGCTACAACGACCCTACCAAAGGAAGCAGACCTCTGTCTGGGATTCCCAAGCTATTTCGGTCAACGTCGATCACATTGTGTAGAACCAATAGTGAAACTAATGTTTTCTCTGCAAAACATAAATAAGCAAATGTGAGTACAAATGTACTCAGCAAGACTTACGCCAGAACTAACTACATATGCATCATTGTCAACAAAGGGGTTGTGGAGTTTAATTGCAGCATGCCAAGTTTGACTCCTGGCTAACCTATACTACGTCTACAAATACTTTCTTTGAGGTGGGATAGTGCACATGAGTCCACATATTCACCAATACACCACCATGGATCCACTCCCGTCTCCCTACGAGAAAGCCACCCATAGCACTCAAACTTATCTTGCATATTTTAGAGTATCCATTGCAAGTTGTCTATGTACCACGCAATGTTTCCAGGTAGTCCATATCCGAGGACGCGGCTATTCAAACAGATTAATTCACCCTGCACGGGTATACTTCTTCACACACGCTCTCACCACTTATCACCATATGCACGTCTTGCATCTCGGCAACTTTCAAGCGGCAGCACTGGCATGGGTGTCGGCCAAGACCGTTAACCACACAAGACCCTAATCCAGGTTTATCGCCTATTTGAGACTGAACCCGCATGGAAGTCCGACCGAAGTTTCCTTAACGGCCCCAAACGATGCGCACATGGTTCCCAAGCCAACCATCCGGGTGAAACTTGGTACACCATGCCACTGTATATCTAACGCACTGAAGCCTACCCCGTCGGGCATAGCTAAACACAACCGCCAAAACTTTTCCTACAAATACCAAAACTATTTGCAACTCGTGGACAGAGATCTAGGCGATTAATTAGCCGAGAGGGTCTATTAAGTATCTCAATGTGTGGTAGTATCTTGCCTTGGATAACATACACAGAACTTAATTCTTAAGGATGGTCCCAATGAGACAACCCACCATGTACTCCTACATGGCCTCTCATCGCTACCTTTACCAAATCAGATTCACACACTTTACTCTCACATAGTAGGACATGAACACATCCATTCCGATTCATCGTCCAGATGGATCAGACCCGACATGACTCTAAGCATAGCGGGCATAGTAAGCAAGCATGGATGAGTAAGCACAACAAGGCTCAAGCAGTTGCTACTCATGCTAACTGGTTTCAACCATTTACTGTGGCAAAAACACGTCATGCAGAGGAATGGGTTCAACTACCGAGAACAAATAACAGTTGAATCGATGTTGTCCTAATGCAGTTCAAGAGAGCAGGAGCAGAGAATGGGATTGTATCGGGATGTTCAAGGGGGGTTTGCTTGCCTGACAGTTCTGAAGATAGCAGTGAGTCTTCATCAATGTCAACGATCACATCGTCGGAACCATCGTCTACCGAGAGGGAACAACACCGGCAACACAAGAGGAATAATATTTACTTCACAGAAATGCAACACTATGATGCATGATCATGACATTAAAATGAAATGTGGCATGGGCTAATGTAGTTACCATTTCTTAAGTTGAAGTTGATTTTAATCAAAATCCAAATATCACTTCAAATAAGGTATTTTCAAATACCCTTTTAACTGATTTGACCTGATGCTCAGGTATAACTTGTTTTATCATGGATGAGAGTAGCACCATTGGTTTCCTCGGATTTTTCTAATCAATTTTCATATATAAATTATTTTGATCTGAGTTACAGATTATTTTCTATGAATTTTAGAAGTTTTGAGTTATTTATGGAATTATTTTAAACACTGAATTATATATATTTCATCAGCATGACATTAACAGGTCAACTGGGACGTTGCTGGTTAAACCTGATCAGTGGGACCCACTGGTCAGTGACCTGGGCTAATCCCCGAGTTGACCAGCCCCTCATTGGGGTTTGACCCACCCGAGGGCGGACTGTCAGTGGCTGATGGGGTGGGGATTAGGCCCAATGAGCCGACCACATCGGCCTGCACCGGAGGGTGGTCGCCGGCGACCATAGCCGCGGCGGAGGGCTCACCGGAGATAGCCTAAACGATGCTACAGAGCACGGCTTCGAGCACGGTTTGCGGCTACGCGAAGCTGGCGAAGTGGCCGATCTAGCACAGGCAACGGGAGGCGCTGGGGAGGCCGGAGATGACGCCGACGATGAGCTATGGTGGCGGCCGCAGTTTGGCCATGGTGGAGCAACGGCTAAGGCACGGGAGAGTGAGGGGAAAAAGAGGGGTAAGATCGGTGAGCTCACGGGGGATCCATTTGAGGCAACGGAGAGGTCGGGGTCGTCCTCTAGCCGGTGAGTCGACGTCGACAAGCTCCGGTGGCCGGCGGTGAAGATGATGCCGATGGCGGCGCTGTAGGGCTCTCGAGCTCGACTCATTTGTTGTGGAGATGAGGAGGAGGTCAGCGATGCTAGGGAACACAACAGGGGGCTCGTGAAGCTAGTGTCTGCGGTGGCGAGCGTCATCGGCGGCGACAGCGCTCGGGTTCGTGCAAGGAGAGAGCACCAGAGGAGAGGGAGAGAACCAGAGGAAAGGGAAAGGGAAGAGGGCGACCAGGCCTTCTCCAACGCGCTGGATAAGGACGACAGAGCGGCCTCCAGCGCGAAGCAGGAGGTGGCGCGCTCGGCGACGTGTTCATCTTGCCTCTACCTACTGGGAGAGGTTGAAGATGACCTCTTCACCCCTAGTGGGCTCGGCCGGCGTTAGGTAAGAGTTTACCTTTTTTTATTGTGTTTCGTTTTATATTACTGACATTTGTTTAATTTGTTTGGGCTCGAAACCTAGACCAAAAACACTGCTATTAATTATGGGGATATAATTGGATTATTTCCAAGCTCCACAAAATCTTTCAGCATTTTTGAAATACCTAAAACATTTATAGCTAATTGTTTTATCAAATTTAGTGACTTTTGAAGATTAATTAAAATGTCAAAAGTTTTTTAAAATGAAAGTCATCACTGAAATGTTGTTGCCATCATTTATCAGAAAATATGAAATTTTTTGAAAACCATTTTGGGTTTATTGAAAATCACACTTAGTAGAATTTCCTTTTAGGGAGGTGAGGTGCTAGGGTTTTGTTAGTCCAAATTTCAAAAACATTTGGGTTTAACATGATGCAAGATGATGATGCAACTAATTGCAAGAAATTATTCTAGAGCTGTGACATTTCTTAGCACCACTTTGAGTACCAACAAACTTGGATAACATATTGCCAACCTTATCCTTCCCAAGAGAATATATATCATCAGTAATGATTGGGTTGGATAAGTTACCGTTCATGCATGAAGAAGCGAGGTGACCCTTCTCACGACGTAAGTAGCAACATCTACCCTTTACTTTTTTCTCAATTGATTTCTCAAATTTAGGAGTGTTGGCTTGGGTCTTCTTGGGAAGAGGCCTTTCTTCAACTTGTGGTTGATCATGTAATTGAACTTGTGGCCACTTCCCTTGTTTCTTGTGACTATGAGGCTTCTTCTTCAATGGGAAAGATCTAACTTGATGCCCTTCAATCTTGCACTTGAAGCAAACAATCTTGGCCGAGTTCTTGATTTGTTCTTGGCGCTTCTTATTGTTGCTCTTGGACTTCTTTTTATTCTTATTGGAGTTTAATCCAAGTCCACCTTTGTAATTTGGGGATTTTTGACCACACAAGATATTGTTGAGTGTGGACATCCCTTCACGAATCTTTTCCAAGTCTTTCTTCAAAATAGTGACTTGGGCCTTGAGCTCTTTGATTTACTCTACATGGTTAGTATCAACACAAGTACTAGAGGAAGTATAAGCATCATTATTAGAGCAACAAGGCAGTGAAAGTAATTCATCACAATATGTAGCAACATTATGGGTAGATGAATTACGAGGACTAGCACATGGCACTATAGCATTTTGACTAGAAGTAGTGCTAACGTCCACATGAGGTTCACTTGATGTTACCTTGGTAGTAATAGCCTCATGAGCTAATTTTAACACATTACGGGATACTATAAGATCATCATGAGAGCTTGTGAGTATTACATGACTTTCTTTCAATTTCCCATAATTGCTAGATAACAACTCAAGTTGAGCCCTTAGCTCAACATTCTCCTTTTAATATGGATGCTTAGAAGAAATAGAGTTAGTATCACAAGAATCATCGTTAACAATAAGAGGAGAAGGCAACTTGGCAAGCTCTTTAGCATATGAAGCTTCAAGTTGAGCATGAGACTCAGTGAGTTCGATGAGTGAACTCTTAATAGCCCTTGAGTCATTTTCAAGGTGCTCATAGTCCTCAAGGAGTTTAGCATGTGAAACTTCAAGCTTATCATTTTTAGTTCTAAAATCATTAGCCACCTTGAAAGCTCTATCATTGGATTCCTTTAATATAGATAATTCTAGAGCAAAGGTCTCCTCAAGAGATTCCTTGGTGGTTTGTTCATTTTCAAGAGCTTGGTATAGCTATGCTATCTCATTAGCGTAATGCTACTCGAGATGACCTTCCATATAACTACATTGCTCATGACCTTCCATTGTCTCAATGGTGGCCTCATGCTCCTCGGGATGAGCTTCCAACTCCTCAATATATTTCTTCCCCTTAATGGCAATAGCCATGATCTCCATGAAGTTGGAACGAGCAAGATTATTCTTATGAAGAGCTTTAAAAACAATTTCACCCTTAAGTTTTAAGGATGCAATATTGTCACCCTCTTCATCATTATCCTCATCCTCATTATCATCAACATCATCATCATGAGATACATTGGGATTCAAAGTAGGAGATACCTTCGAAGCCTTAGCCATAAGGCAAAAGTGAGAAGCAATAGATAATGATGTAGGATCCCTTGAAGCATCATTCAAGGCCACATATTGTTCCATGGAGTGATGGATTTCCTCTACATTGTTAGCACAACAGCTCAAGGAAATATATACATTTTTATCATGGCAACAAGATATAGAAAGCATATCATCATGAGATTTAGCCAAGCAGTTTTTACATGATATGCAAGGACTATCAACACAAGCATGTAAAACATTTAGAGTGATTGAGGTGTTAACGCCCAAAGATGAAGCATTGCAATAATATAGTGATGAAGGATCATCAACAATAAGCCCAGTGTCATCATTGCAATGATCACCACTACTCACCTTATCATTGCCTTGTGGCAATCCACATGTAGATGAAGTAGATGAAGTTGAGAAGACCACACGACCGGAAGTGGAGGGAGAACAATCATTCCCACAAATCTTGGACACAACATATTTATCTTTAAGCTTTATCAACAACTCATGAGCATCCCAGAATGGCATGAGTTGAAATATAACTACATTGCTCAAAGCATCAAAAAGCTCATTAGAAGCTTGAGCATTGAGATAAGAGTTTTTCTCATCCTCTAAAGATATGTTTTGAGAATCCTTTGGAGAAGAAAAACCCATATATACAATTCACTCTGAATTTGGGTCCATGGCCCTAAAGAGATTAAGCACGCGAGTTACCCAAACATCAAAATTTGTGCCATCAAAACTAAGAGTGTGTGAGAATCCTAATCCCCTAGTCGACATCCTTACTCTCTAGGTGGTAAAACCGAACAATGAGAGACGTAGCTCTTATACCGATTGAAAGGACATGGATGTCTCCTAGAGGGGGGTGAATAGGCGCTTTAAAATAATTATGGTTTAGGCTTGAACAAATGCGGAATAAAACTAATGTTTAATTTGTTAAGCACAAAACCTAAAACAACTAGGTTCACCTATGTGCACCAACGACTTATGTTAAGCAAGATAAACAACTAAGTGATAGCAAGATATATAACAAGAAACAATATGGCTATCACCAAGTAAAGTGCATAAGTAAAGGGCTCATGTAAGAGATAACCGAGGCACGCGGAGATGACGATGTATCCCGAAGTTCACACCCTTGCAGATGCTAATCTCTGTTTGGAGCGGTGTGGAGGCACAATGCTCCCCAAGAAGCCACTAGGGCCACCGTAATCTCCTCACGCCCTTGCACAATGCAAGATGCTGTCATTCCACTAACGGGCCCTTGAGGGTGGTCACCGAACCCGTACAAACAAGGTTGGGGCAATCTCCACAACTTGATTGGAGGATCACAACAACACCAGGAAAGTTCACCACAATGGAATATGGCTTTGAGGTGACCCCAAATGCTTGGGGAGATCTCCACAACCTAATTGGAGAACCCGACACTTGCTCGTGGATTTACACCACAATGGTTGAGCTCCAAGGCACCACCAAGCTTCTAGGATGCCAAAACACCCAATAAGAACAAGTATAAGGGTACCAAGCACCCAAGAGTAATAAGCTCGTCAAACTTAACTTCCACGTATCATCGTGGAGAACTGAAATCTATGCACCAAATGCAATGGAAAGAACACACGAAGTGGTCAAGTCCCTCACACTCAAATTCCTCCACAAGAACAAAAAGCTATGAAGGAATATGAGAGAAAGAACAAGGAGCTCACAAAGAAATCCAAGATTAAGATCCGAGGAGTTACCCTCACATAGAGGAGAAAGTGATTGGTGGAAATGTGGATCTAGATCTCCTCTCTTTCATCCCTAAAGAACTAGCAACAATCATTGGAGTGATTGAGAGTTAGCAAGCTCTAGGAAGGTCAACAATGGGGGGGCAATCACGAGCTCAAGAGTTAGGGAACCATTGGAGACCCCTTAAATAAGTCCCCACAAATCTGCCCTTTATGTGTAGAATTACACACGAGCGGTACAACCGGTGATGTGGGCGGTACAACCGGGCTATGTAATATCGCGGTACAACCGGCCCACAACCGCCCAAGAACTCCTCCAAAACAGAACCTAGTCCAGTGGTAGAGCGGTACATGGCGAGTACAACCTCAGGACCAATTCTGGAGCAGTACAACCCCTCCAAACATCGGTTGAACCGGTCGATCGGTACAACCCATGTAAGAACCGGTACAACCTCACAGTGAAAAATAGGTAAGACAAAAACATCTGTAACTTTCGCATACGAGCTGCGAATTGAGCAAACTCAAGCTTTTTGGTAACAAACGACAAGTACTTTTCAAAAAATGAATGGTTAAAGCAAGAAGAGGTAGTAGAAACATGCCAATGATATAGAGATGTGAAACCTCTATGAGTGAAGAATCGACAAAAATTACAACATCGAAAACATCATAGTAGATGCACATGCACTCTGTTTTCAATGAACTCGAGCTTGTCATAAAGATGACCATAAGCTCTAAAGCTCACAAAGAGAACCATCAAACAAGAACCAAGAAAGATGATGCAAGGATTCAAATGGCTTGAGCTTTCAACGGATGATACGATCAAGATACTAACTTGAGAGCCCCCCTTGACAGGACGACAATCTATCCTAAAATAGAAAACCTATGAAGGACAAACCTATACCTTGCACATAGTCCACTTGAGCTATATGATGATGATCTTTACTTCCTCAAGATAGACCACCTTTCTTGATTGTGCTAGCTCGATGAAGAGTTGTAAATTTCTCCCCCATACTCCACTATGGGTGAGCCACTCTTCAACACATCTTCACAAGTCCATTGCCACCACAATGGACAGCAAGCTTCAAGCATGATATCTTCGTGATGCTCCACTTGAACTTGCACACCACAATATCGATGACGAGATGTCATCCTTCATGGGTTGAATGAGATCTTCCTCTTGACGCAAGCCCATGGAAACACACCTAACTCCACATAGAACTCTCATGAAGACCGTGGGTTACCACACAAAAGTGTAATGGACAATTCTCACCATACCATGGGATCACTTGATCCCTCTCGGTACTATTGGGGAATGTTGCATGGGAAACAAAAAAATTCCTACGCACACAAAGACCTATCATGGTGATGTTCATCTATGAGAGGGAGATTTGATACACATACCCATGTAGATCGCTCAGCGGGAAGCATTAAGAAACACAGTTGATGTAGTGGTACAACTCCATGATTCAAATCATTGTCGTCCCACGATCCGTCCCACGATCCGTTCCGATCTAGCACCGAACGGACGGCACCTCCGCGTTCAGCACACGTACAACTCGATGACGATCTCGTCCTTCTTGATCCAGCAAGAGAGATGGAGAAGCTGATGAGTTCTCCAATAGTCTGACGGCGCGCCGGTGTTGGTGATGATCTATTCCTGCAGGGCTCCGCCCGAGCTCCGCAGAAATCTAAACTATAGGAACAACTACTAGGTGTAAGTTTGAGTTGCACGTGGCAAAGTTGTGTCTCAAACAGCCCTAAACCTCTAGTATATATAGCAGGAGCCAAGGGGTGGGGAAAAGCCCTAGGGCGCCAACCAAAGGTGGCCTTCTTGGGTCGGTCGAAGTGGGAGGGAGGAGTCCTTCTCCAATCCCACTTGGATTAGGACTCCTTCCTTATTTTCCCATCTCTTTTGGATTTTCTACTTTTTCCACATGGGCTTTCCTTGGATGACTTTGTCAGCCCATTATACCTTATTGTACATCCAATAAACCCACGTGGACCCCTTGGGGCGTGGTGGGTCCACCCAGTGGGCCCTCGGAACCCATTCGTCACTCCCGGTACACTGCCGACAATGCCCGAAAACTTTCCAGAATCCAAAAACCAACTTCCTATATATCAATCTTCGTTTCCGGACCATTCCAGAAACCCTTGTGATGTCCATGATCTCATCTGGGACTCCAAACAACCTTCGGTCACCAACAAATATAACTCAACTATACTAAAACACCATCGAACCTTAAGTGTGCAGACCCTGCGGGTTCGAGAACTATGTAGACATGACCCAAGACACTCCTCGGTCAATATCCAATAGCGGGACCTAGATGCCCATATTGAAATCTACATATTCTATGAAGATCTTATCAGTTGAACCTCTGTACCAAGGATTCATATAATCCCGTATGTACTTCCCTTTGTCGTTCGGTATGTTACTTGCCCGAGATTCGATTGTCGGTATCCCTATACCTATTTTAATATCATTACCGACAAGTCTCTTTACTCATTCCGTAATACAAGATCCCATGACTAACACTTTAGACACATTGCTTGCAAGGCTTGTTTGTGATGTTGTATTATCGAGTGGGCCCCGAGATACCTATCCGTCACACGGAGTGACAAATCCCAGTCTTGATACATGCTAAATCAACGGACACCTTCGGAGATACCTGTAGATCACCTTTATAGTCACCCAGTAACATTGTGACGTTTGATACACACAAGGTATTCCTCCGGTGTTAGTGAGTTACATGATCTCATGGTCATAGGAATGAATACTTGACACGCAGAAAACAATAGCAACAAAATGACATGATCACATGCTACGTTTATAATTTGGGTCTTGTCCATCACATGATTCTCCTAATGATGTGATCCCTTTATCAAGTGACAACACTTGCCTATGGCCACGAAACCTTGACCATCTTTGATCAACGGACTAGTCAACTAGAGGCTTACTAGGGACAGTGTGTTGTCTATGTATCCACACATGTATGTGAGTTTCCAATCAATACAATTCTAGCATGGATAATAAAAGATTATTATGAACAAGGAAATACAATAATAGCTAATTTATTATTGTCCCTAGGGCATATTTCCAACAGGTACATCTTGTTTGCTTTGTGTGTTGATCAACTTGATTTACTCTTTGACTTAGTCTTGATCAATCTTGTGTATTTATGACCATTCTTTAGATAATACCTTGAATACCAACTTGGTCATCATATAAACTCCTTGAAACTAACAGATGGACTTCAAGAAGTGCCTATGGACAAATCCTTTGAATATAACTTATGGCAACCATTATTCTATAGGGATTGTCATCAATAACCAAAACAACATCTCGAGAAATATGCTCTAACAATCTCCCCCATTTTGGTAATTGATGACAATCACTTTCAAGAGAGTTTATATAAGGAAATAAGCATAACCAAGCACACACATATAAAAGCAATAATGCATGGGTTCGAGATGCAAATGAGTAGCAATAAAAGCAAAACTCTCTAAACATCTCCAAACTAAACTCTCTAAACTTTGGTATCAGAGCTCTAATAGCAGCCCTTGCCTTGGGGAGATTGACATGCTCGGAACACAATTAATCAAGACTCTGCTTTAAGAGGCAGCCAGAAGTCTACATATCCATCCTATCAACTTGGAAGTAAAGCCCATAGCCGAAAGCACCTCAATCAAAAATGGCCATTGAACTGTGTCAAAAGCTTTGGAAATATCCAACTTGAGCATGATCATGAGGAACTTTAGAGCACGCAAATGCCTGGCCGTGCCCTGTACCATCATGAAATTATCATGAATGGATCGTCCATGCACGAAAGCACTCTGATGAATCCCAACCAGCCGTTGCAGGTCGTCCGTGAGGCGGACCGACAGAATCTTGGCAAAAATCTTGATCGCTCCATGGACAAGGCTCACATGCCGGTAGTCCCTTATATCCAACTCTTCATCTATCTTGGGAATGACTGTGATCAGGGCCTTGTTTATGTTGTGTGCATACCTCTCATATCTCCACGGTGAAAAGCGTGTAGTGCATGCATGAAATCCTCCTGGATAATCTCCCAGCAAGCGTAGTAGAAGCGTCCCGTGAATCCATTGGGTCCGGGTGGTTTGTCTAGGGGCATGGATTTGATCACCTTTAGCACCTCCTCCATCGTGAAAAGCATGTCCACGTGATATAGGTCCCTAACTAGGAGCCCCAACTCTGTGAGATCCAGTCCGTATTCCCGCACCAGTGTATTTCCAAGAACTTCTGTGTAGTACGTATCAACCGTTGTTGCAATTTTATCCTGTCCTCAGAGTATTGCTCCGCATTTCATCATGGTGATCATGTTCCTCCTCCTCCGATGGGAGGCATGCATGTGGAAAAATTGTGTGTTAGCATCCCCATCTCTTAACCATAGCATCCTCGAACGTTGTCGAGCGATTGATCTGTCAAGTGATGAGAGGCCAAACAACTTCTTCTTGAGTAGCAAACGTAGTGTCACCTCGGCAGGGGAGAGGTTTCTAGATTTTGCCGCTGCATCCAGGCATTGGATCAGTTCTAGGGCGAGACTAATCTGCAGCTTGATGTTCCCAATCCAGTTTGTCACTCCACTATTATAGTTTCTTGGTCATTATGCATAATTTTGCGTCTAGAACTGCATACGGGTTACCAACCGCCGGAATGGAGGCCCACGCTGCCGCGACCACATCTTTGAAGTCCTCTTTCTTTGTCCAGAAAGCCTCAAACTTGAATATTTTCCCTGTTTGGAAGTCCGCATTGAGATCAAGAAGAAGGGGGCAGTGGTATGACACCGTCGTGCCCAAAGCCGAGAGGAAACTAGAAAGGTAGCTTTCCGTCGAAGAGATAGTTGCAAAAACATTGTCAATCTTCTCGAGGGTGGCATTCTCCCTTTCATTGGACCACGTGTATCTCCCCCTGTTGAGGTACAGTTCTTTGAGTTCCAATCGGTTTAGTTTTGCCCAAAATCTAAAGATCATCCGCTGATTGACTGCACAATTGTTCTTGTCGTCTCGGTTCACCAAAAGGTTGAAATCCCCGAGAACAACCCACGGGCTAGCATGTATGTCCCGAATGTCACCAAGTTCATGCATGAATTCAATCTTGTCCACGTTCGCTTGTGGGCCATAGACCCCTGCGACCCACCATAGTGGGTCCCCGCCCGACTGTACTAGGGTCATGATCGTATTCGTGGTGTAGTGAGGGTTCGATAGTGTGACCAGCGCCACATCCCAAGCTAAGATGATACCACCATGAGTCCTTGCCGCCGACAAATAGAATAAGTTTCCATATTTATTACCCATAAACTGTTTTACAAAGGCATCCAATATCATCTCCACTTTTGTTTCCTGCAAACAAATGATTGTCAGGTTCGCCGCCGTGACCACGTGGCAAACCGCATTGCGTGTAGCGGGAGCAGTTAAATCACAAACGTGCCCCCACATCGGTTGAGCAGCCATAAGCGAAGCCCACCAATCTAGCTGTCCACATGTGTGGCTCATGTCGCGCCACACAACCCATCCGTGGCATCCAGGAGCGGGAGCACTCGTGGTTCCCTTCCAAACAGTCCCAGCAGAGCAGCAATGTGTGCGTCACACAGTGGCTTGGCGAAGAGTTGAACATAAGCTTGCAGAGTGTTTAACAACCTTCCTCACTAACCACTTCACACCATTACACCTCGTGGCTTTTATGTAGCTTAGAACTCAATGACGTCATCAGAAGCGACATATGAGACTTTTTTGAAAATTAAAAAACAAGTGTTTTTTAAGTGAGTACTTTTTAAAATGCAAAACTTTTTAAATAATTTAAACATTTTTTTCAAAAAGAATGTATTTTTAAAACACATTTTTTTGAATATTTGACTAATTTTTGAGTCAAAACGTTTTTAAACATTAATATCTTTTTTAAACAACAACATTTTGAAAAAGGGAACTTTTTTTTCGAACTCCGAACAAAATTTGGAAATGTAAACATTTGAGTATGATATCATCCCACATGAGTTGATAAACAAATCCCCACATTGCATCTTTTGTTTGTTTTGTCTCCTCTTTGCGCTCCTTATGTGTCTCTCACGGCACCACTATGAAAAACAACTATTTGCCTAATATGGAATGTTTTGCCGACATCTTATTGTGGGGGCACACGACAAAGAATATTTTGTCGTCTTTGAGCTAAAGACAAAGAATTACTATAGGCAAACGTTGCCAAAAGCAGACAACAAAGTAAGATAGATGACAAAAGATGGTTTGCCGTCATGCGATCTCACAACTCACGACAATGATGAGCATTTGCCGTCTGCATATTATAAGGCTGACGGCAAAAGGGGTGACACGTGTCCGTTAAACAGACGCTAAATGGGCCGGTCATTTTGTCGCGTGCAATGTAACCGGACTGATGGTAAAGTGGCTTTTTGGCCATGTGTAGATATCGTGGATGACGATAAACCTTTTTGCAATTAAGGAAAAGAAGAAATCCCACCCCTTTCCCCCACATCGTCCCAGCTCTCCCCCTCCAGGCCACATAGACAACACATCGTCCCGGCCGACTGCTCGCCTAGCTAGCTTACCACGCTGCCACCGACCCCTCCTCCATCGCGCTGCCACCGACCCCTCCTTCACCGCATCGCTGTCGGGCCACTACCGCCCCCTCCTACATCGCCCCTCGCCTCCAATGGCTCCACAGTAGTCGAGTCGTCCCTGACTCGTCCTTGACCTGTGGCCCTCCTGCCTGTGGTAGTCCGTTGTTAGTCGCCCCTCCCATAGGTCGTCCCTGAATCATCCCCGTGACGTCCCCGGCTTCCTCCCTTTTGGCTCCTTCTCGATGAGGATATCCTTCTCCTCCAAGGTAGTTGTTGTTTCTCCGATGCTGGGTGATGCTGCTGCTGGGTGGGGTGGGGTGTTGCTGGTGGGCAGTGGAGAGCATGATTTAATTCCAACGGGGGGTCAATTACATGTCAAAACAGACAATAATCATGAAAACAATCAGTCATAGAATAAACCAGGGCATCAGGGTGGCGTGCGGTGTGCTGACGCCTTTGCTGGGCGTGCGTGTGCAGGATCGAGGTCCAGTCCTCTGGGGGCTCTGGTGGGAGTTTCTCGTGTGCCTGCGCCCATGGCACGTGTTTGCGATTGACAGTGGTGTTCCTGTTTCAGTTGGGGTGGGGTAACGAGGAGACGAGAAGAAAGGAATTAAGGAAGAGCTTGTAGTTAATCGTATCAAGCCTCCATTGACACTTCTACACTTGACTGGAGGAGTGGAGGATGGTGGCGGAGGGTGATTAGTCATGATGATCATGAGGCGACCGTGCGAGAGGAGAGAGCAATACGAGGACGTCGATCCTGTTGGACTTTGTCTACTAGTGGGCTAGGTCATTACATTGATCATACTCGCTAATTTATGTTTTTCACTTCTGAAAGGGGGGTCATGGTCTAGGTTGGCCTACACTACCCTTCGCCAATGCTCGTGGGGTGTCTTGTTGGCTGTTGTTGGGTGCTGGTATTGCTGCTGGCTGCTGGTATTGCTCCTAGCTGCTGCTGCTGGATGCCATGGCTGCACTCTAAGATGATGTTGATTAGATGCACTCGTAGCAATAATGAAAGGATAAAAATGTGAACATATAAATAGGCAATCAAGCTCTTTGGCAAGTTTCATATTTTTTCTTTATATTTGATAGTTGAACTCCAAAATGATGTTGATTATATGCACTCATAGATGTTGTTTATTAGATTGTTGTGTGAGTGCTTATGTTGGTTGTGTTGTTGCTTTTCAGGTGCATGTATCTTCCCTTCACCTCCAGGAGCACCATTGGTCCCGTTGTCATGGCCGTCATCGTTCGACTAGAGGTGAGCTCGACTGTCATCTCCTTCCCCTCCCCTATATTTTCTCTATCCCGATCGTTGTGCCGATGCGACTAGATTTTACTTTCATGTCAAGTCTCGTAACCTAGGGGTCTCCCGTTAGAAAGGGTGGCATCTACAAATATGCATGTCTTTGCATATTTATAATCGTCATCCTTTGATATTGTCCATGTTATCCATGGACAACCCGAGTACGTGTAGATTGGTTTTGTTTCCCGTGGTCTACTTTGGTCTGAGGCAAAATTTTGTCAGCGCCGCCCTATTGTTCTTTGGGTACACATTCTTTTGGCTTGTTGCCAAAACATGTATCTGGAGAATAGCAGGGAGGTACTGCCAAAATTTTGCCTCGGACCAGAATAGAGAACGGGGAAGAACCCAATCTACACGTAGTCGGGTGGGATTAGGACCCATCTTTACCTATTAGAGATAAGATTAAATTCATGAATCCATGTTTCCCTTTTGTATGGTAAAAAATAAAACTGTGGCGTAAATTATATGACAACAGTAATTAGTTATGTATCCAGTCTTAATTATATTATATATAACTTTATGAATATGAATTTGCTGCCCGTATTGTTAGTGCAAGTAGCGGTATAGATGATCGTGAGTGGAGTACACTTACCACCCTAGTCAGGATGGAAAGTTGGAGGAGGCACGAGCAATCGTCAACCAATGTTGCAAGAAGCTTGTGCACAATCTGATGTACGAGGCATGCCCTTTAGTAGTTCGTAATTGTAAGGCAACTCAAGGCTATACGAGTGTTGATAAGAAAACATGTAGGAGACACCATCTTAAGAAGGAGGAGTACATGCAGGTAAAGCATGTTCATGCTTGTTATTTCCTCAATAGGCTGGCACTCAATTTCTTTTTACATATATGAGATGCAATTGATCAATTAGGTTACTCCAAGATGGTGCATCGACAAGTGGGGGGGGTGTGCTCGGAGAAGATCATGGAATATAGAAAATGGCGAGCCGCAATGAAGTATCCACCACACCATCAACGTAACTTGGGACTTAAGGAGTTTGGGAAACGTTAGGTATCTCTTTCTTCCCATTGATTTGTTCTTCATAAGCTTTCTTTTGTCATACATGTTGCCACTCCTTTGATGAAATATTAATCAGGTTGTTTTGGTTGTAGGCATCTCACCATAATGCTCTGGAGCCTAACCTTTTCCAGGTGTACTCTTTGGCCCATAAGGCACCATTCAGGTCTGCCATGCCATACGACGATAGTGACACCTCGTCTGCTTACACCAGCAAGACTGCCTACGATCGGATGGTCAAATTTAAAAGTAAGACAAAAAAGCTGAAAGGGCGTGGGTATGACATGACATCAGAGCCCCTTGACCACATGTTGGTTATGATCCTTGGAGGTGTCAAGAAACATGGCACTGAAGCAATTGGAGGAGGCATGTTTCCTAATTCCTTCTGTCACACTCTTCGCAAGTACAAAGCTCGGTCAAGTATCCCAAAATCTTCTATATATATGTTGGGGAACATTTAATGGGAAACAAAAAATTTCCTACACTCACTAAGATCAGTCTAGGAGATGTACATCTACGATAGGAGAGATCGTATCTACATACCCTTGTAGATTGCTTTGCGAAAGCGTAAAAGAACGCGATTGATGTAGTGGAACATCTTCGCGAAACAATCACGATCCATCCTGCGAAGTCTCGAACTCCCGATTAAGCGCCGAATGGACGACACCTCCACATTCAACACATGTACAGCTTGATGATGTCTTTGCCTCCTTGATCGAGCAAGCAAGGGCGAAAAGGTAGATGAGTTTCCCGGCAGCATGACAACATGGTGGTGGTGGTGGTGGATCTGTCCTGGCGGGGCTTCGCCAAGCGCTACTGCGACGAACTAGAGGCAAAAATGATCTAGAGGGAGAGGGAGAGGTTGTGCCGTTGATTGTGTTGCTACAGCCCTCCCACCCCTCACAGATATTTAGGAGGAGAGGAGGGGGCCAGTCATCCCTAGGGTTCCTCTCACTTGGAGGGGCGGCGACCAAGAGGAGGGGTGGCGGTCCTTGGGGTGCCTTGCCACCCAAGGCAAGGGGTGGTCGACCCCCTTATGGGCTTAGCCCTCCACATCCTGTTGCATGGGCCTAGGTGGGAGGGGCGGCCAACCCACTAGGGGTTGGTGCGCCCCCTCTCACAGCCCATGGGGCCCTCCGGGGCAGGTCGACCCTCCCATTGGACCCCCGGAACACTTCCTAGACTCCCGTCACAAAACCTGTATGTTCTGGAACTTTTTTGGACCTTGAATACCAACTTACCATATATCAATCTTTACCTTCGGACCATTTTGGAGTTCCTCGTGACATCCGACATCTCAACCGGTGACTCTGAACATCCTTCAGTTACCAACATACATAACTCAACAATACCAAATCATCATCGAACGTTAAGTGTGCAGACCCTGCGGGTTTGAGAACTATGCAGACATGACCGAGACATTCTTCGGTCAATAACCAACAGCGGGACTTGGATGACCATATTGGCTCCTACATATTCTACGAAGATCTTTATCGGTCGAACCAAGATGTCAAGGATTCAATCAATCATGTATGCAGTTCACTTTGTCCATCAGTATGTTACTTGCCCGAGATTCGATCGTCAATATCACCGTACCTAGTTCAATCCCATTACCGGCAAGTCTCTTTACTCATTCCGTAATAGAAGATACCATGACTAACTCTTTAGTCACATTGCTTGCAAGCTGATTGTGATGTTGTATTCTCGAGTGGGCCCTGAGATACCTCTCCCTCACACGGAGTAACAAATCCGAGTCTTGATCCATGACAACTCAAACAGACACCCTTGGAGATACCTGTACAGCTTATTTATAGTCACTCAGTTACATTGTGACATTTCATATGCACAAGTTACTCCTCCAGTGTCAGTGACTTGCATGACCTCATGGTCATAGGAATAGATACTTGACATGCATAAAACAATAGCAATAAACTGACATGATCATATGGTACATTCATAGTTTAGGTCTTGTCCATCACATCATTCTCCTAATGTTGTGATCCCGTTATCAAATGACAACTCATGTCTATGGCCAGGAAACCTTGACCATCTTTGATCAATGAGATAGTCCATTAGAGGCGCAATAGGGACACAATGTTGTCTATGTACCCACACATGTATTTGAGTTTCCAATCAATACAATTCTAGAATGGATAATAAATTATTATCGTGAACAAGGAAATATAATAATAACCACTTTATTATTGCCTCTAGGGCATACTTTCCAACAATCTCCCACTTTCACTAGAGTCAATAATCTAGCTCACATCATTATGTGATTTACATTGTAATGTATCTAACACCCATATAGTTTTGGTGTTGATCATGTTTCACTCGTGGACGTGGCTTAGCCAACGGGTCTGCAACATTCAGATCTGTGTGCACTTTGCAAATAATTATGTCCTCCTCCTTGATGTAATCTCGGATGGAATTGAAGCGTCACTTTATGTGTCTGGACCTCTTGTGAAACTTTGGTTCCTTCTCTAGAGCAATGCCACGAGTGTTGTCACAGAACAGAGTCATTGGATCGAGTGCACTAGGCACAACTCCAAGATCTGTCATGAACTCCTTCATCCAGACATCTTCCTTAGCCGCCTCTAAGGAAACTATGTACTCCGCTTCACATGTGGAATCAGCTACCACGCTTTGCTTGGAACTTCACCAGCTTGCCGCTCCCCCATTGAGAATATATACGTATCTGGTTTGAGACTTAGAGTCATCCGAATCAGTGTCAAAGCTTGCATCATTGTAACCCTTTACGATGATCTCTTGATCACCAACATTAATGACAATCATTTCCTTAGTCCTTTTCATGTACATAAGGATATTCTTGACCAATGTACAGTGTTCCATTCTGGATCACTTTGAAACCTTCCAACCATACTTATGGCAAGGCTCACATCTGGTCTTGTGCACAACATTGCATACATGATTGAGCCTATGGCAGAAGCATAGGGGACGATACTCATCTTTTCTTTATCTTCTGAAGTCACTAAGCATAGAGTCTTACTCAACTTCACACCTTGCAATGTAGGCAAGAACCCTTTCTTGGACTGATCCATTTCGATCTTCTTCAAAACTTTGTTAAGGTATATGCTCTGTGAAAGTCCTATTAAGCGTCTCGATCTATCTCTATAGATCTTGATGCCTAATGTGAAAGCACCTTCTCCTAGGTCCTTCATTGCAAAAACTCTTGTTCAAATATTCCTTTACACTTCTCAAAAATTCTATATTGTTTCCAATCACCAATATGTCATCCACATATAATATTAGAAATGCTATAGAGATCTCACTCACTTTCTTGTAAATACAAGTGTATCCATTGTTGGAAATATTCCCTAGAGTCAATAATAAATTGGTTATTATTATATTTTCTTGTTCATGATAATTGTTTATTATCCATGCTATAATTGTATTGATTGGAAACTCAAATACATGTGTGGATACATAAACAACACACTGTCCCTAGTGAGCCTCTAGTTGACTAGCTCGTTGATTAAAGATGGTCAAGGTTTCCTAGCCATAGACAAGTGTTGTCACTTGATAACGGGATCACATCATTAGGACAATGATGTGATGGACTAGACCCAAACTACAAACGTAGCATATGACCGTGTCAGTTTATGTCTACTGTTTTCCGCATGTCAATGTATCTGTTACTATCACCATGAGATCATGCAACTCCCACACACCGGAGGAATACCTTGTGTGTATCAAACGTTGCAACTTTACTGGGTGAATATAAAAGTGCTCTATAGGTATCTTCGAAGGTGTCTGTTGGGTTAGCATGGATCAAGACTAGGATTTGTCACTCCGTGTGACGGCGAGGTATCTTAGGGCCCACTCGGTAATACAACATCACAACAAGCCTTGCAAGCAATGTGACTAAGGAGTTAGTCACGGGATCTTGTATGACGGAACGAGTAAAGATACTTGCCGGTAACGAAATTGAACTAGGTATGGAGATATCGACGATCGAATCTCGGGCAAGTAACATACCAAAAAACAAAGGGAACAACATACATGATTAACTGGATCCTTGACATAGAGGTTCAACCGATAGAGATCTTCGTAGAATATGTAGGAGCCAATATGGACATACAGGTCCCTCTATTGGTTATTGACCGGAGAATGTCTCAGGTCATGTTTGCATAGTTCTCAAACCCGCAGGGTCTACACACTTAAGGTTTGGTGTCGTTTCAATATAGTTGAGTTATAGGTGTTGGTGACCGAAGGTTTGTTTGGAGTCCCGGATGAGATCACGGACGTCACGAGGGTTTCCGAAATGGTGCAGAAACGAAGATTGATATATAGGATTGTTTCATTTGGCCTCCAAAAAGATTTCGGGCATTACCGGTAGTGTACGGGGAGTGATGAATGGGTTCTGGGTTTTTACCGGGAGGGGGCCACCCACCCGGGAGAGAACCTAATAGCCCATGGGTGGCGCGCCAGCCCTTGGTGGGCTGGTGAGGCCAGCCCAATAGGGCTATTTCGGCCAAGAGGAAAAATTAAAGGAGAAAAGAAAAAAAAAGGAGGGAAGTGGGAAGGAAGGAAGGGACTCCTCCTTCCCAAACCGAATTGGAGTGGGAGTCCGTCCTCCTCCACTCGACTGACGCCCTAGGGGCTCTCTTGAGCCCCATGGCTAGCCCCTCCCCTCCTCCTATATATACTAGAGGTTTTAGGTTTTTTGAGACACAACTTTGCCACATGCAACCCTAAATCTCTACTTCGTAGTTCTTACTCTAGATCGGCTTTCTGCGGAGCTCGGGTGGAGCCCTGAAGGAATAGATCATCACCATCACTAGCGCGCCATCACGCCGTCAGAGAAATCAACTACTTCACCGTCTCTCTTGCTGGATCATGAAGGCGGAGATCGTCATCGGGTTGTACGTGTGCTGAACGCGGAAGTGCCGTCCGTTCGGTGCTAGATCGGGACGGATCGTGGGAAGACGGTGATTTGAATCACGAAGTTGTTCCACTACATCAACCTCGTTTCTTAACGCTTCCCGCTTAGCGATCTACAAGGGTATGTGGATCTGATCTCCCTCTCGTAGATGAACATCACCATGATAGGTTTTCGTGTGTGTAGGAATTTTTTTGTTTCCCATGCAAGGTTCTCCAACAAGTTCTTGGTCCGATATTATAGGCAAGGAAATAGAAGCAGGGGGACGCCTAGGGGGAGGGGCCACCGATGCCGCCCTTGGCACCAATGGACTCGGCGTCGGAGCCCTCCTCCTCATTGGAGACGGGCACCCGAGCGTACCGTTCCACCAGGGTCTGCACACTTAAGGTTCGGTGACGTTTCGGTATAGTTGAGTTATAGGTGTTGGTGACCGAAGATTGTTCAGAGTCCCAGATGAGATCCTACACGTCACGAGGAGGTCCGGAATGGTCCAAAGCGAAAGATTGATATACAGTAAGTCCTATTTTGGTCACCGAAAAAAGTTCCGGGCTCATCGGTACTGTACGGGGAGTGCCGGGAGGGTACCGGGGGACCACCGGGAGGGGTGTGACGACCCAAAGGACCTAATGGTCTATGAGAGGAGTCAAACCAGCCCCTAGTGGGCTGGCCGAACCAACCAATAAGGCCCATGCGGCTAGGGGTGGGAAAAACCCAATGGTGGAAAGGGTTTCCAAAGGGAGAGGGGGAATATTCCAAGTGGGAGGAGTCCTACTTGGAGTAGGATTGGAGTAGGACTCCACCTCCAATTTTGGCCAAACCTTGAGGGTTTGAGGCTGCCTCATCCCCTCCCTCCCTCCTATATATACTAGAGGTTTTGAGGGTTTTGAGACACAATAATTTCAGCCACGTGCTACCCTCTCTCTAGATCTGTTTCTCCTCTAGTCTAGTTCGGTGGTGCTTAGGCGAAGCCCTGCTAGATTAGTTCACCACCACCACCACCACGCCGTCGTGTTGGAGAACTCATCTATGTCTCCGCCCCTCTTGCTAGATCAAGAAGGTGGTGATCGTCATCGAGCTGTACGTGTGCTGAACGCGGAGGTGCCCTCCGTTCAGCACTAGATCAGGATGGATTGTGATGGGATCGCGGGACGGATCGTGATGAGATCGCGGGACGGGCTGCGATTTGAATCGCAAAGATGTTCCACTACATCAACTTCGTTATATATGCTTCCCCTTAGCGATCTACAAGGGTATGTAGATTCACTCTCCCCTCTCGTAGATGATCATCACCATGGATAGGTATTGCGTGTGCGTAGGAAATTTTTTTGTTTCCCATGCGACGTTCCGCAGCACTGGCACCATGAGCTAGGTTCATGCGTAGATGATATCTCGAGTAGAACACAAAAGAGTTTGGTGGCGTTGATGTTTGATTTGCAGCCTTCCTTAGTCTTTTCTTATTCAGCGGTATTCTTGGATTGAAGTGGCCTGGACCAACTTTACTCGTACGCTTACGAGAGACCGGTTTCATCGACTGACATGCAACTTGTTGCATAAATATGACTGGCGGGTTTCTGTTTCTTCAACTTTAGTTTAATTGGATTGGACTGACGCGGTCCTTGGACAAGGTTAAATAGCAATTTGCATATCACCGTTGTGGCTTTGCGTAAGTAAGATGCAATCATACAAGATACCCATAGCAGCCACTTAAAATTTGCAACAACAAATTAGAGGACGTCTAACTAGTTTTTGGAGGGTATGCATGTGATGTGATATGGTCAAAGACATGATATGATATATTGGATGTATGAGATGATCATGTTGTAATATTTAAATATTGACTTGCACGTTGATGCTACGGCAACTGGCAGGAGCCATAGGGTTGGCTTGAAACTAATGTTTGTGCTTGCAGATGCTTTTACTATATCGCTAGGTTGTAGCTTTAGTAGTGATAGCATAGATAGAGCAACAACCTCGATGGTGGCACGATGATGGAGATCATGGCGCGGCGCCGGTGACGACGGAGATCATGACTGTGCTTTGGTGATGGAGATCACCAAGCACAAGTTCATGGCCATATCATGTCACTTATGATTTGCATGTGATGTTAATCCTTTTATACACCTTATTTTTCTTAGGAAGACGGTAGCATTATAAGGTGATCCCTCACTAAAATTTCAATATGAAATTGTGTTCTCCCCGACTGTGCATCGTTGCGGCAGTTCTTTGTTTTGAGACACCACATGATGATCGGGTGTGATAGACTGATGACCCACAAGTGTAGGGGATCTATCATAGTCCTTTCGATAAGTAAGAGTGTCGAACCCAACGAGGAGCAGAAGGAACTGACAAGTGGTTTCCAGCTAGGTATTCTTTGCAGGCACTGAAATTATCGGTAACAGATAGTTGTGTGATAAGATGAATCGTAGCATGTAGCAAGTAACAATAGTAACAAAGGTGCAGCAAAGTGGCCCAATCCCTTTTGTAGCAAGGGACAAGCCTGTACAAACTCTTATAGGAGGTGAAGCGCTCCTGAGGACACATAGGAATTTCTGTCAAGCTAGTTTTCATCATGTTCATATGATTCGTGTTCGCTACTTTGATAGTTTGATATGTGGGTGGACCGGTGCTTGGGTGCTGCCCTTACTTGGACAAACATCCCACTTATGATTAACCCCTCTCGCAAGCATCCGCAACTACGAAAGAAGAATTAAGGCGAAGTCTAACCATAGCATTAAACTAGTGGATCCAAATCAGCCCCTTACGAAGCAACGCATAAACTAGGGTTTAAGCTTCTGTCACTCTAGCAACCCATTGCTACTTCTCAAACAACAGCACCAGAAATTGGCACGTTGAGAGAGACTTGGCTTGCGTTGGTTTTTCCCTTGAAAAGGAAAGGGTGATGCAACACAGGAGCAGTAAGTATTTCCCTCAGTTTGAGAACCAAGGTATCAATCCAGTAGGAGAATCTCGTCAAGTCCAGAGTACCTGCGCAAACACAAAAGAGCTTGCACCCAACGCTATAAAGGGGTTGTCAATCCCTTCAAGATTGATTGCAAAGTGAGATCTGAAGGTGGAAAGTGCAAAGAAGTAAAAGAGTAAGGCTGAAAATATGGTGTGAAGTAGACCCGGGGGCCAGAGTGTTCACTAGAGGCTTCTCTCAAAATAGCAAATATTACGGTGGGTGAACAAATTACTGTTGAGCAATTGATAGAACCGCGCAAAGTCATGACGATATCTAAGGCAATGATCATACATATAGGCATCACGTCCGAGACAAGTAGACCGACACTTTCTGCATCTACTACTATTACTCCACACATCGACCGCTATCCAGCATGCATCTAGTGTATTGAGTTCATGACGAACAGAGTAACGCTTTAAGCAAGATGACATGACGTAGAGGGATAAAATCAAACCAATGATGAAAACCCCATCTTTTTACCCTTGATGGCAACAACACGATGCATGCCTCGCTACCCCTTCTGTCTATGGGTGAGGTCACCGCACGGTATGAACCGAAAACCAAGCACTTCTCCAATTGCAAGAATCATAGATCAAGTTGGCCAAACAAAACCCACAACTCGAAAAGAATTACAAGGATATGAAATCATGCATAAGAGAGATCAGAAGAAACTCAAATAAGATTCATAGATAATCTAATCATAAATCCACAATTCATCGGATCTCGACAAACACACCGCAAAAGAAGATTAGATCGGATAGATCTCCATGAAGATCATGGAGAACTTTGTATTGAAGATCCAAGAGAGAGAAGAAGCCATCTAGCGACTAGCTATGGACCCGTAGGTCTATGTTGAACTACTCGCGCATCATCGGAGAGGTCATGGTGTTGATGAAGAAGCCCTCCATATCCGAATCTCCCCTTCGGCAGGGCACCAGAACGTGCCCCGGATGGGATTTTGCGAAGACAGAAGCTTGCGGCGGCGAAAAAGTATTTTCGTGGATCCCCTAATTTTTAAAGGATTTTAGGGAATTTATAGGCGAATGAGCTAGGGCAGGGGAGGCCCAGGGAGCCCACAAGCCTGGGAGGCGCGGCGCCCCTGGCCGCGCCATGGGGGCTTGTGGCCTCCCCCGAGACTCCCTGCCTTGGTTCCCAAGCTTTGTTCGTATCTTCTGTTCCGGAAAAAATATTTTCGGAAGTTTTATTCCGTTTGGACTCCGTTTAAAATCCTCCTCTGAAAAGGGTCAAAAACACAGAAAAAAAACAGGAACTAGCACTTGGCACTGAGTTAATAACTTAGTCCCAAAAAAGATATAAAAGGACTACAAAACATCCAAAGTTTGACAAGATAATATCATGAAACCATCAAAAATTATAGATGCGTTGGAGAGGTATCACCCATCATCTACTTATTACTTCCCAATGCCTTTCTCTAGGCCCAAATAATGGTGAAGTGTTATGTAGTCAACGTTCACATAACACCACTAGAGGAAAAACAACATACAACGCATCAAAATATCGAACGAATAGGAAATTCACATGACTACTTATAGAAAGACTTACCCCATGTCCTCAGGAACAAAAGTGACTACTCACAAAGCATAATTATGTTCATGACCAGAGACGTATTGAATAGCATCAAGGATCTCAACATATAATCTTCCACCGAGTAATCCAACTAGCATCAACTACAAAGAGTAATTAACACTACTAGCGACCTTACAAGTACCAATCGGAGTCGCGAGACGGAGATTGGTTACAAGAGATGAACTAGGGTTTGGAGATGAGATGGTGCTAATGAAGATGTTGATGGTGATGAGTCCCCTCCGATGAGAGGAGTGTTGGTGATGACGATGGTGATGATTTCCCCCTCCGAGAGGGAAGTTTCCTCGGCAAGACGGCCCTGCCGGAGCTCTAGATTGGTTCTGCTCAAGTTCCGCCTCGTGGCGGCGGCGATTCCTCCCGAAAGCCTCCCCTTGATATTTTTCTGGAACAAAACCCCCCTTATAGCAAAAGATGGGAACCAGAGGGGCAACAGGGGGCCCACAAGCCACCTAGGCGCGGCCATGGGGGTAGGTTGCGCCTGGCAGGCTTGTGGCCTCCTGGTGGCTCCCCTCTGGCACTTCTTCCGCCAAGTATTTTTTGTAAAATCCAAAATAATTCCACGTTGATTTTCACGGCTTTTGGAGTTGCACAGAATAGGTATTTCAAACTTTCTCCTTTTTCAGACCAGAATTCCAGCTGTCGGCATTCTCCCTCTTCATGAAAACCTTATAAAATAAGAGAGAAAAGGCATAAGTATTGTACCGTGAAGTGTAATAACATCCCATGAAGTGATAAATATCAACATAAAAGCATGATGCAAAATGGACGTATCATAGACTCAACGTTCACATACAACGGGTGCAAAACAGTTGCACAAGCGGAACACTCGGGTTAAACTTGACGAGCCTAGCATGTACAAACATGGCCTCGGAACACAAGAGACCGATAGGTCGAGCATGAATCATATAGTTGATATGATCAACATGGAGATGTTCACCATTGAAACTAATCTTGACTCACGTGATGATCTGACTTGAGTTAGTGGATTTGGATCATGTGCCAGTCGAATGACTAGAGGGGTGTCTATTTGAGTGGGAGTTCTTAAGTAATATGATTAATTGAACTCATTATCATGAACATAGTCAAAATGTCTTTGCAAATTATGTTGTAGCTTGCGCTGTAGCTCTACTATTTTGGTACATTCCTACGTAAAATTTAGTTGAAAGATGATAGTAGCAATTATGCGGGCTGGGTCCGTAATTTGAGGATTGTCCTCATTGCTGCATAGAAGGCTTATGTCCTTAATGCACCGCTCAGTGTGCTAAACCCCGAGGATCGTCTGTAGATGTTGCGAACATCTGACATACACGTTTTTGATGACTACATGATAGTTTAGTTCGTAATGCTTAAACGGCTTAGAAGTAAGGCGCCTAGGACGTTATGAACGTGATGGGACATATGATATGTTCCAAGAGATGAAAGTGGGATTTCAGGCTCGTTCCTGTGTTGAGAGGTATGAGACCTTAGACATGAATCTTTACCTACAAAATAAGGGAGAAAAGCTCAATCGTTGAGCATGTGCTCAGATTGTCTGGGTGGTACAATCGCTTGAATCGAGTGGGAGTTGATCTTCTAGATAAGATAGTGATTGACATTGTTCTCCAAAGTCACTGCCACCAAGCTACAGAGCTTCGTGATGAATTATAACATATCAGGGATAGAGTTAATGATCCTTGAGCTATTTGCGATGTTTGACACCGCGAAGGTAGAAATCAAGTAGGAGCATCAAGTGTTGATGGTTAGTAGACCCACTAGTTTCGACAAGGGTGAGATTTAAAAGGGATGCTTTATGAAATGGAAAACCAGTTGCCACTCTAGTAAAGAAACCCAACGTTAAACCCAAACCCGAGACTGAGTGCTTCTATTATGAGGGGAATGGTCAGTGAAGCAGAACTACCCTAGTTACTTGGTAAATGAGAAGGTTGGCAAAGTCGACAAAAGTATATTGGATATACATGATTTTGATGTGTACTTTACTAGTACTCCAAGTAGCACTGGGGTATTAGATACTTGTTTAGGTTGCTAAGTGTTAATAACTCGGAATAAAAGTTGCGGAATAAACAGATACTAGCTAAAAGCGAGGTGACGATGTGTTGGAAGTGTTTCCAAGGTTGACGTGGTCAACATCGCATGCTCCCTCGACCACGGGGATTAGTGTTGAACCTAAATAATAGTTATTCGGTGTTTGTGTTGAGCATGAACATGATTGGATCGTGTTTATTGCAATACGGTTATTCATTTAAGTCAGAGAATAAAAGGTTATTCTATTTACATGAATAATACCTTCAATGGTCATGCACCAATGTGAATGGTTCATTGAATCTCAATCGTAGTAATACACATGTTCATAATATTGATGCCAAAAGATGCTAAGTAGTAATGATAGTACCACTTACTTGTGGCACTGACACTTGAGTCATATTGGTGTAAAACGCATGAAGAAGCTCCATACTGATGGATCTTTGGACTCACTCGTTTTTGAATCATTTGAGACATGCGAACCATGCCTATTGGTGTAAACACATGAAGAAACTCCATGCAGATGGATCATTTGGACTCACTTGATTTTGAATCACTCGAGACATGCAAATCATGCCACATGGGCAAGATGACTGAAGGCCTTATTTTCCATTGAGATGGAACAAGATGGTGACTTATTGGAAGTAATACATTTTGATGTATGCAGTCCAATGAATGCTTAGGCACGCTGTGGATATCGTTATGTTCTTACTTCACAAATGATTTGAGTAGATACTGGTATATTTAATTGATGAAACACAAGTCTGAATTGTTGAAAGGTTCAAGTAATTTCAGAGTTAAGTTCAAGATCGTCATGACAAGAGGATGAAATATCTACGATATGATCGTACAGATGAATATTTGCGTTGTGAGTTTGGTACACAATTTAAGACAATGTGGAAATTGTTTCATAACTAAAGCCACGCAGAACCCCATAGTGTGATGGTGTGTCCGAACAACGTAGTCACGCCCTATTAAGATATGGTGCATACTATGATGTCTCTTATCGAATTACCTTTCGGGGTTATGCATTAGAGACAAACACATTCGCTTTAATAGGGCACCATATAGTTCCGTTGAGATGACACCAAATGAACTATGGTTTGGAGAAACCGAAGTCGTCGTTTCTTAAAAGTTTGGGGTTGTGATGCTTATGTACAAAGGCTTCCGCCTGATAAGATTAAACCCAAAAGCGGATCAACGCATGTTCATAAGATAGCCAAAATAGTTGGGTATACATCCTATCTCAGATCCAGAAGCAAAGTTTTTGTATCAAGAAATGGGTCCTTTCACGAGAATAGTTTCTCTCGAAAGAATTGAGTGGGAGGATGGTGGAACTTAATGAGGTTTTGAACCATCACTTTAACCAGAGAATAGAAGGGCGCATGAAGTGATTCGTGTGGTGCCTACACTAGTTGAAGTGGAAGCCAATGATGGTGATCATTAAGCTTCAAATCAAGTTTCTACCAAACCTCATAGGTCGACAAGAATACGCACAGCTCCAGAGCGGTATGATAATCCTGTCTTGGAGGTCATGTTGTTGGACTACAATTAACCTACGAGCTATGGAGAAGCGATGGTGGGCCCGGGTTCCGACTAATGGCTGGAGGCCATAAAATCCGAGATAGGATCCATGTATGAAAACTAAGTGTTGAATTTGGAAGAACTACTTGATAGTCGTAAGACTGTTAAGGACAGATGGATCTGTATAAGGAAGACAGACGATGATGGCGAATGTCACCATTTAGAAAGCTCGACTTGTTGCAAAGAAGGTTTTCGACAAGTTCAAGGAATTGTCTACGATGAGAATTTCTCAGTCGTAGCGATGCTAAAATTCTGTTGGAATTATGTTAGCAGTTGCTGCATTTTTCAATTATGAAATCTTTCAGATGGATGTCAAAACATTGTTTCCTCGACGGTTTCCTTGAGGAAAGGTTGTATGTGATACAATGAGAAGGTTTTGTTGATCCTAAGGATGCTAAAAAGTATGCAAGATCCAGCGATCCTTCAAAGGACTGTAGCAAGCATCTCAGAGTTGGAATATATGCTTTGATGAGATGATCAAATTTTTTGGTTTTATACAAAGTTTATGAGAAACTTGTATTTCCAAAGAAGTGAGTGGGAGCACTTTAGAATTTCTGATTAGAATATGTGATTGACATATTGTTGATTGGAAATAATGTAGAATTTCTGGAAAGCATAAAAAGGATGTATGAAAGGAGTTTTTCAAAGGAAAACCTGGATAGAGCTACTTGAACATTGGGCATCAAGATCTATAAAGATAAATAAAAATGCTAAATATAACTTTCAATGAAATGCATGCCTTGACAAGTTTTTGAAGGAGTTCAAAAGGTCAGCAAAGAAGGAGGTATTAGCTGTGTTGTAAGGTGTGAATTTGAGTGAGACTCAAAGCCCGACCATGACAGAAGAAAGAGAAAGGATGAAGGTCGTCCCCTATGCATTAGCCGTAGGCTCTATAGTATGTTATGTTGTGTACCGTACTTGATATGTGCCTTGTCATGAATCTATCAAGGGGTACGAAAGTGATCCAGGAGTGGATTAGTGGATAGCGGTCAATGGTTATCTTTAGTAACAAGTGGACTAAGGAATTTTCTCAATTATGGAAGTGATAAAAGAGTTCGTCGTAAAGAGTTACATCGATCCAAGCTTTGGCCCTAATCCGGATGACTTTGAGTAGTAATCCGGATTCGTATAGTGGAGCAGTCGTTTGGAAAAGTTCCAAATGGCACGTAGTAGCAACATCTACAGGATGACATAGAGATTTGTAAAGCACACACCGATCTAAAAGGTCCAGACCCGTTGACTAAAAACCTCTCTCACAAGCAAGACATGATCAAACCCCAGAACTGTATGGGTGTTGGATTCCTTAAAATCACATAATGATGTGAACTAGATTATTGACTCTAGTACAAATGGGAGGCTGTTAGAAAGATGCCCTAGAGTCAATAATAAATTGGTTCTTATTATATTTCCTTGTTCATGATAATCGTTTATTATCCATGCTCTAATTGTATTGATTGGAAACTCAAATACATGTGTGGATACATAGAGAACACACTACCCCTAGTGAGCCTCTAGTTGACTAGCTCGTTGATCGAAGATGGTCAAGGTTTCTTAGCCATAGAGAAGTGTTGTCACTTGATAACGGGATCACATCATTAGGTGAATTATGTGATGGACAAGACCCAAACTATAAACGTAGCATATGATCGTGTAAGTTTATTGCTACTGTTTTCTGCATGTCAATGTATCTATTCCTATGACCATGAGATCATGCAACTCCCGGACACCGGAGGAATACCTTGTGTGTATCAAATGTCGCAACGTTACTGGGTGACTATAAAGGTGCTCTACGGGTATCCCTGAAGGTGCCTGTCGGGTTGACATGGATCAAGACTGGGATTTTTCACTCCGTGTGACGGAGAGGTATGTCGGGGCCCACTCGGTAATACATCATCACAATAAGCCTTGCAAGGAATGTGACTAAGGAGTTAGTCATCAGATCTTGTATTAAGGAACGAGTAAAAAGACTTGCCGGTAACGAGATTGAACTAGGTATGGAGATATCCACGATCGAATCTCGGGCAAGTAACATGCCGAAGGACAAAGGGAACAACATATGGGATTAACTGAATCCTTGACATAGAGGTTCAACCGATAGAGATCTTCGTAGAATATGTAGGAGAAAATATGGACATCCAGGTCCCTCTATTGGTTATTGACCGGAGAATGTCTCAGGTCATTTATGCATATTCTCGAACCCATAGGGTTTGCACACTTAAGGTTCAGTGACGTTTCGGTATAGTGAAGTTATAGGCGTTGGTGACGGAAGGTTGTTCGGAGTCCCGGATGAGATACTAGACATCACGAGTAGCTCTGAAATGCTCTGGAGGTAAAGGTTGATATATAGGAAGTCCTATTTTGGTCACCAAAAATGTTTCGGGCTCAGCGGTAGTGTACCGGGAGTGCCGGGAGGGTACCGGGGGACCACGGGGAGGTGTGTGACGACCCAAAGGACCTCATGGGCTATGGGAGGAGTCAAACCAACCCCTAGTGGGCTTACCGAACAAACCGATAAGGCCCATGCGGCTAGGGGTGGGAAAAACCCCAATGGTGGAAAGCGTTTCCAAAGGGAGAGGGGGAATATTCCAAGTGGGAGGAGTCCTACTTGGAGTAGGATTGGAGTAGGACTCCTCCACCTCCAATTTCGGCCAAAACTTGAGGGTTTGAGGCTTCCTCCTCCCCTCCCTCCCTCCTATATATACTAGAGGTTTTGAGGGTTTTGAGACACAACAATTTCAGCCACGTGTCGCCCTCTCTCTAGATCTGTTTCTCCTCTAGTCTAGTTCGACGGTGCTTCGGCGTAGCCCTGCTGGATTAGTTCACAACCACCACCACCACGCCGTCGTGTTGGAGAACTCATCTATCTCTCCTCCCCTCTTACTGGATCAAAAAGGCGGTGATCATCATCGAGCTGTACGTGTGCTGAACGCGGAGGTGCCGTCCGTTCGGCACTAGATCAGGATGGATTGTCATGGGATCGCGCGACGGGCTGCGATTTGAATCGCGAAGATGTTCCACTACATCAACCGTATTATATATGCTTCCGCTTAGCAATCTACAAGGGTATGTAGATTCACTCTCCCCTCTCGTAGATGATCATCACCATGGATAGGTATTGCGTGTGCGTAGGAAATTGTTTGTTTCCCATGCGATGTTCCCCAACATCCATAAACTTGTATAAACCCAAACGCTTCGATCACCACATTAAAACGCCAATTCCAACTCCGAGATGCTTGCACCAGTCCATAAATGGATCATTGGAGCTTGCATACTTTATGAGCATTCTCTGGATCGGCAAAACCTTGTGGTTGCATCATATACAACTCTTCCTTCAGGAAACCATTAAGGAACGTTGTTTTGACATCCATCTGCCAAATTTCATAATCGAAAAATGCAGCTATTGCTAACATGATTTTGATAGACTTAAGCATCGCTACAGGTGAGAAAGTCCCATCATAGTCAACTCCTTGAACTTGTGAAAAACCTTTTGCCACAAGTAGAGTTTTATAGATGGTCACATTACCGTCCCCGCATGTCTTCTTAAAGATCCATTTATTCTGAATGGCCTTTTTCCCTTCAAGCAATACTTACAAAGTCCATACTTTGTTTTCATACATGGATCATATCTCGGATTTCATGGCCTATAACCATTTGTTGGAATCCAGGTGCACCATCGCTTCACCATAGCTTGTATGTTCATTATTCTCCAACAATATGACCGTTAAGACAGGGTTACTGTAACACTCAGGAACAGTGTGTGCCCTCGTCGACCTACCATGTTCAATAGTAACTTTATCCGAAGCTCCATGATTATCATCATTAGCTTCCTCTTCAACTGATGTAGGCTCTATAGAAACATCTTTCTGCATTGCGCCACTCATTGGTTGAAGTAAAGGTTCAACAACCTCATCAAGTTCTATCTTCCTCCCACTCAATTCTTCCAAGAGAAACCATTTCTCTAGAAATGACCCGTTTTTAGCGACAAACACTTTGCCTTCGGATGTGAGATAGAAGGTATACCCAACCGTCTCTTTTGGGTATCCTATGAAGACGCATTTCTCCGCTTTGGGTTCGAGCTTTTCTGGCTGAAGCTTTTCAACATAAGCATCGCATCCCCAAACTTTAAGAAACCACAACTTTGGTTTCTTGCCAAAGCAAATTTCATACATCGTCATCTCAACAGATTTAGATGGTGCCCTATTTAAAGTGAATGTAGCTATCTCTAACGCATTACCCCAAAACGATAATAACAAATCGGCAAGAGACATCATGGAACGCACCATATCCAATAAGGTTTGATTACGACATTCGGTACACCATTATGTTGTGGTGTTCCGGGTGGCATCAACTGTGAAACAATTCCACATTGTGTTAGGTAATTTCCAAATTCTTAACTCAGATATTCTCCTCCTTGATCAGATCGTAGGAATCTAATCTTCTTGTTTTGATGATTCTCAACTTCACCCTGAAATTGTTTGAACTTTTCAAATGTTTCAGACTTGTGTTTCATTAAGTAAATATACCCATATCTACTTAAGTCATCTGTGAAGGTGAGAAAATAACGATATCCACCGCTTGCCTCAATGCTCATCGGACCGCACACAACAGTATGTATGATTTATAATAAGTCACTTGGCTGCTCCATTATTCCAGAGAATGGGGTCTTAGTCATCTTGCCCATGAGACATGGTTCACATGTGTCAAGTGATTCAAAATCAAGTTACTCCAAAACTCCATCGGCATGGAGCTTCTTGATGCGTTTTACACCAATATGACCTAAGCGGTAGGTCCACAAGAAAGTGGTACTATCATTATCAATTCTTGATCTTTTGGCATCAATGTTATGAGCATGTGTGTGATCACTATCGAGATTCAATAAGAATAAACACCTCACATTGGGTGCATGACTATAAAAGACATTACTCATATGAATAGAACAACCATTATTCTTTGATTTAAATGAGTAACCGTCTCGCATCAAACAAGATCCAGATATAATGTTCATGCTCAACGCAGGCACTAAATAACAATTATTCAGGTTCACCACTAATACCAATGGTAATCGAAGATTGAGCGTGCCGATGGTGATCACATCAACCTTGGAACCATTTCCCACGTGCATCGTCACTTCGCCATTCGCCAACCTATATCTATTCCGTACTTTCTGCTTTGAGTTGCAAATGTGAGCAACCGAACCAGTATCAATAACCCAGGTACTACAACGAGAGTTAGTAAGGTACACATCAATAACATGTATATCATATATACCTTGTTTGGTGTTGGCCGCCTTCTTGTCGGCCAGATACTTGGGGCAGTTCCGCTTCTAGTGGTGAGTTCCCTTGCAATGAAAGCACTCTTTTTCTGGCTTGGGTCCAGCCTTGGGTTTCTTCATGGGAGGGGCAACTGCTTTGCTGCTCTTCTTGGAGTTACCCTTCTCGTCCTTGTCATTCTTCTTGAAACTAGTGGTATTATTGACCATCAACACTTGATGCTCCTTACGAATTTCTGACTCAACGACTCTCAGCATCACAAACAGCTCGACGACTGATTTGTTCATTCCTTGCATGTTATAGATCATTACAAAGCTTTTGTAGCTAGGTGGTAGTGATTGAAGAACTCTGTTAATGATTGCCTCTGGCGGGAAAGCAATTCCTAACTCAGCGAGACGGTTGGAATACCCAGACATCTTGAGTATGTGCTCACTGAGAGACCCGTTCTCCTCCATCTTGCAATCATAGAACTTATCGGAGGTTTCATACCTCTCAACCTAGGCATTCTTTTCAAAAATAAACATTAACTCCTAGAATATCTCATATGATCCTTGACATTCAAAACATCTTTGAAGTCCCGGTTCTAAGCCATACAAGATAACACACTGAACTATTGAGTAGTCATCACAACGCGCCTGCTAGATGTTCACAACGTCTTCACGTGACTCTGGAGGGGGTGACACACCAAGCGGTGCATCAATGACGTAATACTTTTGGAAAATCGTGAGGACATTTCTCATATTATAGGCCCAGTCTACAAAGTTACTTCCATCATCTTTCTGCTTGGCTTTCTCTAGGAACACATTGAAATCTAGGGGTGCTACTGTGCAAGCCATTGATCTACAACATAATTTTGCAAAAAATACTTAGACTATTGTTCAAGATAATGAGTTTAGTTAATCATATTACTAAAAACCTCCCACTCAAATTGATATCCCTCTAGTCATTCGAGTTCTACATGATCCAAATTCACCAACCCAAGTCTGATCATCATGTGAGATGAGGTGGTTTCAATGGTGAACATCTCCATGTTGATCATATCTACTATATGACTCATGTTCGACCTTTTGGTCTCTTGTGTTCCGAGGCCATGTATGTACACGCTATGCTCTTCAAGTTTAACCTGAGTGTTTCACATGTGCAAAACTGGCTTGCACCCATTGTATGCGAACGTAGAGTCGATCACACCCAATCATCCCGTGGAGCTTTGAAACGACGAACTTTCGCAATGGTGCACACTCGGAGATAACACAATTTTATCTTGAAATTTAGTGAGGGATCATCTTATAATGCTAATGTCCTCCTAAGAAAAATAAGATGCATACAAGTATTAACATCACATGCATATCATAAGTGACATGATATGGCCATGAACTTGTGCTTTTGATCTCCATCTCCAAAGCACTGACATGATTTGCATCGTCACCGGCATAACACCACGATCCCCATCATCATGATCTCCATCGTCGTGTTGCCTTCAGGGTTGTCGCGCCAACCATGCTTGTACCACTGTTGCTACCATTTAGCGATAAAGTAAAGCATTACAGTGCTTAATGAATGACCCGCAGGTCATACAATAATTAAAGACAACCCTATGGCTCCTGCCGGTTGCCGTATGCATCAACATGCAAGTCGATAATAACTATTACAAAACATGATTATCTCATACATTAAATATATTTCATCATGTATTTGGCCATATCATATCACAACATACCCTGCAAGAACAAGTTAGACGTCCTCTAATTTGTTGTTACATGTGTTTACGTGGCTGCAATGGGTATCTAGCAAGAACGATTCTTACCTACGCAAAACCACAATGGTGATATACAAGCTGTTATTTAACCTTCTACAAGGACCACCTTTGTCGAATCCGATTCAACTAAGGTGGGATAGATAGACACCCGCTAGCCATCTTATGCAACAAAGTCACATGTCAATCGATGGAACCGGTCTCTCGTACGTGGACAAGTAAAGTTGGTCCGGTCCGCTTCATTCCACAATATCGTTGAATCAAGAAACGACTAAGGAGGGAAGCAATCTGAACATCAACGCCCACAAACTACTTTGTGTGCTACTTGTGATGTCATCTACACATAGACCTAGCTCTGATACCACTGTTGTGGAATGTTGCATGGGAAACAAAAAAAATCTACGCTCACCAAGATCAATCTAGGAGATGCACATCTGTGAGAGGAGAGATTGTATCCACATATGCTTGTAGATCGCTTAGCGGAAGCGTTAAAGAACGCGATTGATGTAATGGAACGTCTTCGCGATCCAATCACGATACGTCCCGCGAACTCCGATCAAGCGCCAAACGGACGACACCTCCGCATTCCGCACACATACAACTTGATGACGTATCCGCATCCTTGATCCAGCAAGCGAGGGCGGAAAGGTAGATGAGTTTTTCGACGGCATGATGGCGTGGTGGCGGCAGCGGTGGAAATGTCACAGCAAGGCTTCGCCAAGCGCTACCACGACGAACTAGAGGAAAAACTGATCTAGAGGGGGAGGGAGAGGCTACGCCATGGCTTGTGTTCCTGCAGCCCTTCTGTGACATCCTCAACTATAGCTACAGTGATCCCACACAAATAATGACACGTCACCGTTATTGCTATCATTGTTCTCGTGCTAGTTCGAAACCGAGTCAAAATTCAAAGTTTAAAAATAAGTCGAACGAGAGAAGTTTTATAATGTTAAGATAAAAATGTCGGGAAAGTTATAAAAATTTCCTAATAAATAGAAATGAAACGGACATTTTTGAGAGTATTAAAACCCTATATAATTAAAAACATGAGCTATTGGAACAATAAAATAAATAACAAAAAAACCAAAACAAAAAGAAACCTAAAGCCCCTGGCCCAACTGGGCCAAAGTGGCCGAGCCGACCACCCCCCCATCGGCCCACCCACCTCGGCACTTATACCCCCAGGGGGCGAAACCCTAGCGCCCACGCTCCCCAGTCCTCCCACGCACCACCAGGGGACCGAGCCTCCCGTCGTCACGCTCCCCTCCCACCTCGTCAGCCCCCTCGCGCGAGCCCCCACCTCACCCACGCGCAAACCCACACCCCCCAGATCCCGGTCGCCCTCTCCCCCCGCTCACCCATCCCACGGCGCCGCCCCACCCTCTGCCACCAGCGCCGTCGCCCCACGCCGAACCCCCAGCGCCACCATCCCCCCGTCGCGCTTCTCTCCCTCCCCTCCCGTCCCTCACTCCCTCCCCTCGAGCCGCCCCGCTTGGCCCCCTTCTCCCTGCCTCCCGTCGTCACACCGCGCCGTCCCCGCGCCGGGCCGCACCGGGGGCTGCACCGGCGACTTCGGCCGGGAGGCCTCCTCCTTCGCCGGGCCTCTCCGCCTCCGACCGGCCCTCCTCCAGCAACCGTCCGGCCCTCCCGCGACCCTCCACCGCGAAGCCTCGGAACCGCGCCACCACCACCGCATCGGCCTCCTCCTCGCCGAAACCGCGCCACCACCACTGCATCGGCCTCCTCCACTAGCTTCCCCGTACTCCTCCTCAAGGACTCCACCAACCCTTGCCGCCCAGATCCCCGGCAACGCCGCTGAGCTCTGGGCCCCGGCCACCTATCCTCCCCCACCGTTCCGATTCCGTTCCGGCGATCACCGCCGCGTTCCGGCGCCGTTAGGCTCCTGTAGGTGGAGGTGGAGGTTGCCTCCTTCCTCTCTCTATTGAGAGAGATGCCACAGAGTTAGCACAGAGAGTTAGAAGAGAGATGCAAGAGACAAAAAGAAAATAAAAAGAAAAAGATAATGTATATGTCTATGTATGTATGTATTAATGTATGTCTGTACGTATGTATTGCGTATGTATGCATGTATGTAGAAAAAAAAAGGCATAAAAATAAAATAAATAAATATATATATATGTGTTTTTACTAATAAATAAATAAATAAATAGATATATTATTTAATTAATTAGTTATTTAGTTAAATAGATAATTAAGATAATCTGTTAATCAAGATAATTAAATTATCCTATTATAGTATGACATGTGGGTCCCCACTAAATTAATTTGATTAATTAATAATTAAAGCTTAATTAATAAGTTGTGTCAATGACACGTAGGACCCACTGGTTAGTTGACCAGTCAACTGCTGATGTCATATTAATATTTAATAATTAATTAAATCTGTTTTTAATTCCTAAATAATGAATAAAACTTTAAAAATTAATGCTAAATAAACCGTAAGTCAGATCAAAATATTTCCAACATGAAAGTTGATCAGCAGATCGAGACGAACCCGGATAAGCACTCTATTCGTTTGTCACGCGTCCCTAGCATAGCAAACGTGGAACTTTTCCATCATTTTCAATCTAACTGGTAGTAGCCACAGACCCGGGAAATATGATCTGATATTCTCCCGACCCGTCTATGACGGATGTTGCTGCGTTAGCTCATGCCTAGCCTGCATATTGCCATGTCATGCTTAGTGTTGCACCTGTTAGTGTTATTTATTGTTCCTCCCCTCTTCTTACCGATAGACCCCGAGACTAACGCTGCTCGCGGGTACATCTACGACCCTGCCGATCAGCCCTTTGCCGCAGAGCAACAAGGCAAGCAAATCCCCTTGATCATCCCTATATCGCCTATGTCTTTCTTCGTCCTGCTTGCATTAGAATTTTGCTACTCATGTAGTTAGCTCCTATATCTCATGCATAGCCTATTTTTGATGAACTGCTACTTTCAATACTGTAGTTTTAATCTGCTTAGTATAGGTGGAGCAGTCTTTCCCCTCTGACCCCGTAGTCCAGTTGCCCCGCTTTGTTTTCAAGTCTTGATCCCTGATCCACGAGCGAGACCCGACACAGCCCGAGGCCGACGCTCCAGAAGATTCCCCTTTTATTCCGTTTTCGTCATGTGGCTGATTTATCTGTCGCACTCATCATCACATCATGCGCATCATCTGCATTGCATCGGCATCCCGTTGCCGCCAGTTTTAAAAACTGTATCCGTTATTAGTTGTCGGTCTCTCCATTTTTCGTGTGACCGTTTTGAGCCCGACCACACACGCACACGACCGCGGCATCATCAAAACCTTGTTTTTAAAGGTGTGTATAAATATTCTTGGATTGGGATGAAACTAGGCGTGCGGTCTTATTTTAATATAGGTATGTTGCCTGCCAATTTTCATCGCAATCGGAGTCCGCCTGGTAACTGAACGGTCGTCCGTAGCGGCACCGGCTTCGATTATTCGTCGGACATTTTTTGGTGTTTTACAAATCACGTTGCCGCGCGCACCATTTCCCTCTTATCCCCACCTAGCCACTCTACACGGCCTAACCTAACCTTAGGGCATATCCGGAGGGTCCGAAAACACCCGAAATGGTAAACCCTAGCTACCCCGTCTATAAAAGGAAGGGTCTCGCCCTTCATTTTTGTCTCTCCTCTCTCCTCCTTGAAATCCGCGCCCACCAACCCTCCAGCCACCAGCCTCCTCCTCCTAGCAGCGGGCCCGCCCGAGCCCATCTGAGGCCCCTCTGGGCCCGAATCCCGCCGCCGCCAGCCGCATGCGCGCAGCTCCCGAGCACGTCCACCTGCCCTCGGCTCGAGGCACCTGAGCTACTGCCACGTGCTCAGTCCCTACCGCCTGGCGCCGCCGGCCTCCGCCCCCAACTGCCGGTGGCCACCCCGTCGTCTGCAACTCATGTGCCCGCGGCCAGTCGCCGTCGTCCGCAGCCGCCCGCGGCATCGCACCGTCCTTCTTGTGTCGCGCCTTTCTTAATCGGAAATGGAGCCAGAGCCCCAGATTCGGCACGGATCCGGCCTGCCATCATGGAGCCGACCTCCCTCGTGTCATCCTGTCGCCGCCGGTGCCCCGCCAAGTCCCCTGCGCCATGGCCTTGCCTCGCCTCGTGTGCAGGAGGTCGGGGATGAGCCAACGCCCGATCTAGGCCGGCGTCGACTACCACAAGGACCGACCCAACTGCCAGGCCGTGCGGCCCAGCGACCAGCTTTCCCCGGCCCAGCTCCTCCAGCCGGTCCCCTCTCCACCTGGGTTGAAGCCCACAAGGTGAGCAGCCCCGCCCCCTCTATCTAGCGCTATGCGCGCATCTTAGATATTGCGCCGCCCTGTTTCGTCCCATATAGTTGATTTAGGTTTTGCAAATTAATATTTCAGGATTTTAGGGTATTTTCAAATGCCCGTAGTTTCTAAACCGTGCATCGGATCGCAGCGAGTAATATATGTAACTTGTGTAGTTTTTCACGTAGACTCATATTTTGCAACTTGCATGCATGTTTGGAGTGGTTTGACCCGCTGTTTACCTAGTTTTGCGTGCTGTCCTAATATGCTAGATATTCCGTAGATATTTTTGCGTGTGTCCGATTTGTTCAAATCTCATAGATAAAATGTTCTATTTGTTCGGGACCCTTTGCCATGTATTTTAGAGTAGTTTGCATTTTTGCATGTAGGTTCCGTCGCTTGTTTGCTATGTCGTGTTTAGAACATATTCTCGCATATACATGTGGCGTTATTTTTATTTTAGATAAAATGTTCTAGTTGTTCGGGACCCTTTGCCATGTATTTTAGAGTAGTTATTTTCATTTTTGCATGTAGGTTCCGTCGCTTGTTTGCTATGTCGTGTTTAGGACATATTCTCGCATATACGTGTGGCGTTATTTTTATTTTGCAACCCCACATATTATAAATATTTCGGGGGTAGAAAAATCCATAGAATTTAACTGTTCTTTTAGTTTTAGCTTTTGAGCAAGTTAGTGTGCGTGATGTTTTGCCATGTTGCCCTTTTGTTTATTTTGTGGAATTTATTCCGCGCATGATATGATTGACTTGTCAACTAGAGATATGGCCTTGGATGTGTAGGCTAGACTGTGGTAATTTTGGTTGCAATAGAAATCCACGTTTAGGTGTTGTTTGCTTGTTGTCAACATGCTAGAATATAATGTCGATTTGGAGATGCTGATATATTTCCAAGTCTGAAATCTGTTATATTTTGTTGCTGTCTTGCCATGAGTTTTTCTGGTGATCTATAGCTCTTTTGAGGTTGGTGCAATGGAGTTAGTTGTAGTCCTTAAGATTATCTAGCATGATGTGACTTTTCATGCCATTTGGTGCCCTGTAGCATATATTTTTGCTGCTACCAATATGCCTTCAGATCGAAAACTGCACTATCAAAAATGATATTTTCACTAAGTCTGAAACTGTGTGTGAGATGCCATTTTGTGAGTTCTTTTCCTAGTGATACATGCTACCATGCTAGATGTTATTAGTAGTTTGTTGTAGTGCATCTTAACCACTATTGACTCATGCCTTGTTTGAACATTTTAGATTTATGTAGCTTGTTGTTTTAGGGTGTAGAAAATGCTATGTGGCTGATTTTGGAAGATTATGACTATTTCTTGTTGAGCTTGTATTTGTTGAACCGTTGCTCCGTTTTGGTCGTGTCCTATATGAAACTTGCTTAGAATCTTGTGTAGGTTCATATTATCTTGCTGTTTGTATGTTTTGGGGTGCTTGAGACTGTCATTGCATACATATTTCATTCATGTCATCATATCTTGCGGTGTTCGTATCTTTTGAACCGTAGTTCAGTTGGAGATGTTCTCTATGTGTAAATTGATTGGAACGACACGTAGAATCACGTGAACCTATTTATTTTGCTGTTTAACAAATATTTAAACGTGTTAGTTAAGATCTGGACATAATTATATATTAACGTATGAGGTCATCTCGGAGATGTTATATGTCGTTTCCGACCTCATTTAAAATGCCTAGATAGGTAGATTAATTACGTTTCACCTCATGCCATGCTTAGCCAACATTTAATATTGTCGTGTACCTAACCGGGGTAGAACTAAATAATTCGTATGTGGAGTTTCGTCAATATGCAACTCGTTGCATATTGAACTTCAGTTAATGTGTAGTGTTTGATTATTGTGAATTAACATGCCATGTCTTGCATATATTCAACTGATCATGCATCATATGTGGATTGCATCTTGTTGTGCATGTGCAGTGGTGAATATCGTGTGTTGATTCTTGTTTTCGGTTTGCTTCGTCTCGATAGAGTTCCGCAAGCGTGTCGGAAAGTGAGGACCCGTTCAACTACGTCGGTTCGTCTGCTTCACGGAGTCATTCTTCTTCCAAGCGGGATCTCAAGAAAAATGACCATTTCCCCAGATACCATTACTATAATTGCCATGCTAGCTTTTATCGTTTCTACCGCTATGTCTCGCTGCCTACCACCTATTAAATATCAGCCTCTCAACATTGCCATGAAAACCTTCAACCTGTTCACAACCTAGCAAACCACTGATTGGCTATGTTACCGCTTGCTTAACCATGTGTTAGCGTTGCTAGTTGTAGATGAAGTTGCTTCCATGTGATAACATGGGTTCCTTGTTATATCACCCTATTAAATGTTATTTAGTTTAATGCACCTATATACTTGGTAAAAGGTGGAAGGCTCGGCCTTTCTAGCCTGGTGTTTTGTTCCACCTTTGCCCCCTTAGTTTTCGGCTACCGGTGTTATATTCCATAATTTAGCGCTCCTAACACGATCGGGGTTGTTATGGGGATCCCCTTAATAATACTTCGTAGATTAAAACTGGTGTGGCAAGGCCCAACTTTGGTACTACATTTGCCTAATAACCTAATAAAAATGCATAGGGACCCGCCGGCACCCGCGGAGTAATTAATCAACCCCCGGGCCAGTGCTCCTCATGAGTGTTGGTCCAAAGTTGATCATCATGCGGGGCCAACCCGGGGCAACTCGGGAGATGTCTATCAGGCCACCGTACGCTTCACTTATCCGTCGTGTCCTGAGAACGAGATACACGGCTCCTATCAGGATCGTCGACACGTCGGGCGGCCTTGCTGGATTAGTTTTACCTTTGACGACATATCTTGTGCATCGGGATTCCGGTGATGCTTTGGGTAATCTCAGGGTTGAGGTTTTCCACTAAGGAGTCCGACGAGGCGCGAGCTTCGTGATTGAGGATTTCTATGCGGATTGTGGTAATATGTGATGGACTAGTTGGAGCACCCCTGCAGGGTTAAATCTTTCGGAAAGCCGTGCCCGAGGTTATGTGGCAATGTGGAAACTTTGTTTAACATCGGGTTCTAGATAACTTGAAGTTAACTTAATTAAAACTTGCCAACTTAGTGGGGTTATGTTTGACGTAAGTAGGTGTTGAGGATCATTCATTTGATCAACAGTAGTTTACGTCCATTACACGTAGATCATCCCCCTCTTTATTCTTGTACTCGTAAGTTAGCCACTAAATATATGCTTAGCCGCTGCTGCAACCTCACCACTTAACCATACCTCACCCATAAGCTTTTCTAGTCTTGATACCTTTGGAAATGAGATTGCTGAGTCCCCTCTGGCTCACAGATTACTACAACACCAGTTGCAGGTACAGTTAAGGTGATTAAGACGTGAGCGCGATGATCATTCATTCGGAGTTTCCTCTTCTTCTTCATCGATCTAGGATGGGTTCAAGGCGGGCATCCTGGGATAGCAAGGATGGACGTCGTTCTTTTCTCGTTTGTTTTCGTCCGTAGTTGGACCCTGCTATTCTACATGATGTTTATGTATTGTACTAATGTGACTCTCACGTAGCCTGTGGCGAGTGTAAGCCAATTCCATATATCTCTTCTTTTCAGTACATGTACTTGTAACGATATCCATTCTTCCAAAATGACGAGATGCACTTCTATCCCCGTCGAGGCCCTCGCGCCAAAATAAGGATAGGATCGCATCTTGGGCGTTACATGGAGTTTCCGGCCGACGCCTTCTCCCCCGACGATGCTTCTTCGTGGAGGCCGCTGAAGACCAGGAGTAGTTTAGGAGGTTCCCAGGCAGGAGGCCTCGCCTCGTTCGATTGTTGTATCTTTTGTGCCATCCTTCTCGAAGGCACCCCATGTTTTATGTGTGTACTCAGATATTATTGCTTCCGCTGACTCGTAAATTCATCTCTGTCAAAAATCTTGTTATCCTCCATGTTTTGTGCTAGTCTTGATATTGTAATTTTGGAAATTCATCCCTGTCAAAAATCTTGAGGGATTGTTTCTTAGCCCATCGACCACACCCTCAACTTATTCATGGTTCGACGATGAAGCTCTTGAAAGCATTATCCTTGTGCCTAACTCATGAAGAATGTGCTTGATAGCAGAAATGTTTCCCCAAAGATCATGTGCATTCTTGCCACCGTGAATATGTGGAAGTTTTTTTTTGCTTCCCCTAGGATCTTTCCAAATCATTCACGCATGTTCGAAGTGTTATATGTTTTGAAGATTTGTTATCCTCACTTCATATAACTTCTCTTAGCACGCGAAGCCACTGACTGATTTGATCAAGTAAAAGAAGTTCCTTACTAAGGACTAATCCAGGCTCACACCACGACCTTGATATCCTCGATCATGGTTCTCAAATCACAACTCACTTGCATTTCGTTGTAAGAATTTCACATGGGCACGAATGTCTCGACATTGTGTTGATATGTATTACAATCAAGCTCATGATTCAAGAATTGCTTGTGTAGCTCATATCATGAGAATCTTGCATCTTCATCTTTCTTCTTGGGCATCTTGAGTCTGAGGTGTCCCGAACCCAATCAGTTCTGGATCTCGGACAGTTATGGTGGTTGGTGCATTTTCCAACAATTACAACTTTGGTCTTATGTAACCCGGTAAGGTGATGTCTTCGGTGGCACACCGGGCCGAAGGACCTATTGTTATAAATTCTTCCATATGTAAGATTCGTCATCTTCCATGGAAACTATATGACTTATTTCATAAGTTGTTCCTCATGGATCCTCTTTGTGTACCCATTGGCCCGACCATTATCGGATGACCATGTCGGTACTACCTCGGAGCGCGGATGTGGTACTTCAAATTTCAACAAGAACATTGGAAGCGCAATGCTAAATTGTTCCTGATCAATTATCCCAAACCATATGATATGGGTAAATATCATGATTCTTCTTGCCTCTTTATCTAAAAGGTTAGGTACTTGATGACCTATCACGTATACCATACCCTATTTTCCCCGGAAATGGTATACTTTAATACTTGTGTGTGTGAACACATTTTTCCTTTCCATTGGTCTTTTTGACCTTTCTTGTGGCATAACTTATCTAAGGAGTGTTAATTCCCTGCTTAGGTAAAATTCTCGGTATACAACTCTGTCAGTAAGACCCTGTTACTATTGTGGATAACATTCTGGTAGCCGCCGGTGGACGAGAACTTTGCCTATTGGTCCGCTTCAGTTCAGCGAGCAGGAAAATGGTTATATTCGTCCCCCGCCCTTGGTACCGACATTGATGCCAACATAACTGACAGGCTATCCTCTGACATGTCTTGCTACCAAGACCGTATAATATGTCACGCCTCTACCTACTCTCTGCCCAAATGGTGGACCCATAACTGAAAGTTCCACATGATTGAAACCTGACTCTCCTGTACACCCTTGACTTCTAGGTATCATTTACACTTCGTATGAAATTCTTGAGCCACCGTTAAATGGACCGATCACTCTTCGGCCCGTATGATTTCCCACAGGTTGAAGGTCAAGTCCGCATTATTCATGAGAATCTGAAGGCTGCTCAGTCTCGTCAGAATAGTCAGTATGACCGTCATCATCAAGATATGGTCTATCAACCTGGCGAAAATGCTTATCTTCGCGTCACACCAATGAGAGGTGCACATCGTTTTGGGATCAAGGGCAAGTTAGCTCCTCGCTTTATTGGTCCTTCCACTGTTCTCGAGAGGCGTGGAAAAGTGGCTTATCAATTGGAACTGCCGGCGAACCTTTCTCAGGTTCACGATGTCTTCCATGTGTCTCAGCTCCGCCGCTGCTTCAAGGATACTATTCGAGGAGTGGATCATGATATGCTTGAGGTGCAACAAGACCTCTCTTATAAAGAGCATCCGGTTCGCATTCTCGACCAGGCTGAGCGACAGACTCATCGCAAATTCACCAAGTTCCTTAAATTGGAGTGGTCAAATCATTCTGAAGATGAAGCCACTTGGGAACGCGAGGATCATCTTCGTGATGAATACCCCGGGCTCTTTCCTTCTACCTCTTAATTCTCGGGACAAGAACTCTTGTTAGTAGGGGAGAGTTCTGACATCCTCGGGTGTAGCTACAGTGATCCCACACAAATGATGCCACGTCGCCGTTATTGCTATCGTTGTTCTCACGTTAGTTCGAAACCGAGTCAAAATTCAAAGCTTAAAAATAAGTGGAACGAGAAAAGTTTTATAATGTTCACATAAAAATGTCGGGGAAGTTATAAAAAATCCTTAATAAATTATAGAAATGAAATGGAAATTTTTCAAAGTATTAAAACCCTATATAATTAAAAAGAGGAGCTATTGGAAAAATAAAATAAATAATAAAAACAAACCTAAAGCCCGTGGCCCAACTGGGCCAAAGTGGCCCAGCCGGCCACCCCCATCGGCCCACCCACCTAGGACTTATACCCCTAGGGGGCAAAACCCTAGCGCCCACGTTCCCCAGTCCTCCCACGCACCGCCTGGGGACCGAGCCTCCCGCTCGTCATGCTCCCCTCCCACCTCGTCAGCCCCCCTGGCGCGAGCCCCCACCTCACCCACGCGCTCACCCACGCCCGAGATCCCGGTCGCCCTCTCCCCCGCCCCGCTCACCCATCCCACGGCGCTGCCCCACCCCCTGCCACCAGCACTGTCGCCCCACGCTGAACCCCCAGCGCCACCATCCCCCCCGTCGCGCCTCTATCCCTCCCCTCCCGTCACTCACTCCCTCCCCTGGAGCCGCCCCGCTCGAGCGCCCCCACCAAACGCCCGTCGCTCCTCTCCCCCGAGCCCCCCCGCTCGGCCCCCTTCTCCCCGCCTCCCGCCGTCACCCCGCATCGTCCCCGCACCGGGGGCTGCACCGGCGCCCTCGGCCGGGAGGCCTCCTCCTTCGCCGTGCCTCTCCGCCTCCGGCCGGCCCTCATCCAGCTACCGGACGTCCCTCCTCCAGCAACCAGCCGGCCCTCCGGCGACCCTCCACCACGATGCCTCGAAACCGAGCCACCACCACCGCATCGGCCTCCTCCACCGGCTTCCCCGTCCTCCTCCTCAACGGCTCCACCGAGCCTTGCCGCCCCGATCTCCGGCAACGCCGGTGAGCTCCGGGCCCCGGCCACCTATCCTCGTCCCCCCCCCCATTCGGATTCCGTTCCGGCGATCACCGCCGCGTTCCGGCGCCGTTAGGCTCGTGTAGGTGGAGGTGGAGGTTGCCTCCTTTCTCTCTCTGTTGAGAGAGATGCCAGAAAGTTAGCAGAGAGATGCGAGAGAAAATAAGAAAAAAAAGATAATGTATATGTATGTATGTATGTATTGCATATGTATGTATGTATATATGTATGTATGTATGTATGTAGAAAAAGAGAAAGACATAAATATATATATATGTGTGTTTTTATTAATAAAATAAATAAATAGATATATTATTTAATTAATTAGTTAATTAGTTAAATAGATAATTAAATTATCCTATTAGAGTATGACACGTGGGTCCCCCACTAAATTAATTTGATTAATTAATACTTAAACCTTAATTAATAAGTTGTGCCAATGACACGTAGGACCCACTCGTCAGTTGACGAGTCAACTGCTGATGTCAACTTGACATCATGATGATGTCATAATAGTATTTAATAATTAATTAAATCTGTTTTTAATTCGGAAATATTGAATAAAACTTTGAAAATTAATACTAAATAAACCGTAAGTTAGATCAAAATATTTTCAACATGAAAGTTGATCAGCAGATCGAGACGAACCCGGATAAGCGGTGTATTTGTCTGTCACGCATCCCTAGCATAGCAAACGTGGAACTTTCCATCGTTTTCTGTCTGACCGGTAGTAGCCAGAGACCCGGGAAATATCATCTGATATTCTCCCGACCCATCTATGACGGATGTTACTGCGTTAGCTCATGCCTAGCCTGCATATTGCCATGTCATGTTTAGTGTTGCACGTGTTGATGTTATTTATTGTTTCTCCCCCTCTTATTACCGGTAGACACCGAAACTCACGTTGCTGCCGGGTACATCTACGAACCTGCCGATCAGCCCTTTGTCGCAGAGCAACAAGGCAAGCAAACCCCCTTGATCATCCCAATATCGCCTATGTCTTTCTTCCTCCTGTTTGCATTAGAATTTTGCTACTGATGTAGTTAGCTCCTATATCTGATGCATAGCCAATTTTTGATGAAATTCTACTTTCAATACTGTACTTTTAATCTGCTTAGTATAGGTGGATTAGTCTTTCCCCTCTGACCCCGTAGTCTAGTTGCCCCGCTTTGTTTTCAAGTCTTGATTCCTGGTCGATGAGTTAGATCCGACACATCACTTACACCCCGTTAGTTGTGCGATGCTACTGAGATAATATCAGGTACCGAGGGTGACACGTCGCGAAGTACTCCTGATGATATCTCTGTAGTACAGCTAGTCGGTCGTGGTTACCGAGGGTGATTCCTCTTTCACCATTCCCGCTGATGCCTCTGTCGTGCAACCCCTCAAGTGTGGGACCCTCGAGGGTGATTCCTCTAGGTCCACCTTGACGGATACATCATTCAGAATCCAAAGAGGGTGATACCTCGGATTCCCCCTGATGTTTCTACCACATGGTTACTTGACCATGTTACTGGGATCTTTGATGAATAGTTATTAGGCGGGTGGATTCTCGCGTGTTTGTGTTGATGACATAATTAAAATGATAATGGATTTGGGTATTTGATTTGGGTTGGTCGGAGACCTTTCCGCACTAACCGGCTATGCGTGAAGAATTGTGGGTACTCGACCGCGCGGTATCAGCCGAAGCTCTTCAGACGTCAGCGATGTAGCGGCGCATGCCCGAGTGGTCCCGAGATGCATCGCTCTTGTATTAAGGGGTGCTAGGACCGACATCGGCCGCCCTCGCATCATGCAGGAGCGCGAAGGGCAAGTGGGCCCACGACTCCTTTGTGCTTAGGAGTTAGACCGTCGGGTTGGCCTCTTTGCTGAGCTTAGGTGGGGCTACGACGTGTCGATATTCCAAGGTCGGGCATGACCCAGAAAAGTGTGTCCGGCCACAGTGTTATCGAGCGTGACAGGAAACTTGGTGCACCCGTGCAGGGATGAAAATTAACTATTCGGATAGCCATGTCCACGGTTACAGGATGACTTGGAGTTGTGCCCTGATCTTATACAACTACAACTGTTACTTAACTGGATTTAGTTGCCCCGGGATTGCTTCCTCGTCGGGAGTTGAGGGAGGATCTCTGGGCGTCACCTCATATTAATATTGTTGCGACAATATGACTATTAACTGTGTTACCTTGTTTTACTCTCGTCTATTGCTGCAAGACCCTGAAGATGCTAGTCTTCGATAAGACTAGGCCTTCTCTCTTTCTCGCATTGCTGCGGTCAGTCCACATATAAACCCCCCTTCCTTGATACTGATGCATACGTAGCATAGTTCTGATGTAAGACTTGCGAGTACTTTGGATGATTACTCACCGTTGCTTTGCTCCCTCTTTGCCCCCTTGATCTGTTGCTGCGACCAGGTGATGGAGCCTAGGAGATGGAGTTTCCTGTCGATGCCTGCTCCCCCGACGATGCTTCTTCGTGGAGGCCGTTGAAGACCAGGAGTAGTTTAGGAGGTTCCCAGGCAGGAGGCCTCGCCTCGTTCGATCGATGTATCTGTTGTGCTAGCCTTCTCTAAGGCACCCCATGTTTTATGTATGTACTCAGATATTGTTGCTTCCGTTGACTCGTGTGTTTATGTAGCTTCCGTATTCTAGCCCTCGAGGCCCCTGGTTTGTAATATGAAGCTTTTTTTGTTTTATTTGTGTCTAGAGTTGTGTTGTGATATCTTCCCGTGAGTCCTTGAGTTTGATCGTACGCATTTGCGTGTATGATTAGCGTACGATTAAATCGATGGCGTCACACCTTCCTCCCCTCACATATATATAGGAGGAGAGGAGGGTCAGGTCGTCCCTAGGGCTCCCCTCCCTAGGAGGGGCGACAGTCAAGAGGAGGGGCGCGGTCCTTGGGGTGCCTTGCCACCCAAGGCAATGGGTGGCCGGTCCCTTATGGGCCTAGCCCTCCACATCCTGCTGCATGGGCCTAGGTGAGAGGAGCGGTCAGCCCACGACGGTCTGGTGCGCCCCCTCTCACAGCCCATGGGTCCCTCGAGGGCACGTGGACCCTCCCGGTGGACCCTGGGAACACTTCCGACACTCCCATCACAAAACCAGTATGTTCTGAATCTTTCCGGACCTCAAATACCAACTTCCCATATATCATTCTTAACCATCGAACCATTCTGGAGTTCCTCGTGACATATGAGATCTCATCGGGGACACGGAACAACCTTTAGTTACCAACATACATAACTCAACAATACCAAATAGTCATCAAACGTTAAGTGTGCAGACCCAGCAGGTTCGAGAACTATGCAGACATGACCGAGACATTCTCTGGTCAATAACCAATAGCGGGACCTGGATGCCCATATTGGCTCCTACATATTCTACGAAGATCTTTGTCGGTCAAACCATGATGTCAAGGATTCAATCAATCACGTATGCAGTTCCCTTTGTCCATCAGTATGTTACTTGCCTGAGATTCAATTTGTCGGTATCACCATACCTAGTCCAATCTCGTTACCGACAAGTCTCTTTACTCACCCGTAATACAAGATCCCGTGACTAACTCTTTAGTCACATTGTTTGCAAGCTGATTGTGATGTTGCATTAACGAGTGGCCCCCGTGATACCTATTTGTCATACGGAGTAACAAATACAAGTCTTGATCCATGCCAACTCGATCAGACACCCTCGGAGATACTTGTAGAGCATCTTTATAGTCACTCGGTTATGTTGTGACGTTTGATACACAAGGTACTCCTCTGGCGTCAGTGAGTTGTATGACCTCATGGTCATAAGAACAAATACTTGACATGCACAAAACAAATAACAATAAATTGACACAATCATATGCTACGTTCATCGTTTGATTCTTGTCATCACATCATTCTCCTAATGATGTGATCCCATTATCAAATGACAACTCATGTCTATGGCGAGGAAACCTTGACCATCTTTGATTAACGTTCTAGTCCATTAGAGGCTCACTCGGGACACAGTGTTGTCTATGTACGCATACATGTATTTGAGTTTCCAATCAATAAAATTCTAGCATGGATAATAAACGATTATCATGAACAAGGAAGTATAATAATTACAACTTTATTATTGCCTCTAGGGCATATTTCCAACAATGTCAACGCAAGACTCCAGCAATGGTTGAGATCGAGGTATTCTATACAAGTCCTTCTGTACATGTTTTTCTAATTCTTACTTAGTGGTGGATTTGAAGATGGGATTGCAATACCATATTATGTAGTTCCAACTAGAGGAGGAGAGGTGACTGGCAAATGAGATGTTGGAGGCAATGTTGACGAAGTAGAGGCGACTGGTCAAGCTGATGCGAGTATGCAACAGACATTGGCTGCACAAACTAGTCAATATTTTGAGATGTTATCCGTTATTTCTTTAATAGCCAAGCACACGTAGTCTTTTACTAGTAGTACTTAACCTTCACTCTTCAAACATAATTTGCAGGCCTTTTGTAGCGAGAACAGTATGCATGCTATGGTGATGCCTGCCTTTACTTCGAACCCTACGGTCAATTAAGTAATATACTTGCAATCATCATTATTGCATTTCTTAGTGCGAGTGTCTTGCTAACCATGCAATACTTCATGCAGCATCAATCAGGCCATGGATCGAATAAGGATTGATTTACATGCACCAGGCCCAAGTGGCAATAACTTTGGTGGTTCTCCTCATCTTTGAGATCGACTATGGTTAGTGCAAACATATCTCATTTACATAGGTTCTGAATTTATCAATGTAGAGAGAAGTATCTATATGGATTCTAGCTTGAAGATCAAACTTCTAAGTAGAGACTACTTGAAGCTATTTATTTTCATGATTTAGAGATCACTGGAAGATATTCATGATTTGGAGTATTCAGTTTGAATGAAACTTATAAGTAGAGAAAAGTAGCTATTTATTTTCTTGATTTGGACACCATTTGAAGATCTTCTTTATTTAGCAACTTATAAGTAGAGACCATTTGAACCATTTCAAACAGTGACCCATTTGAACGATTCCAACTATGATCTTAATTAGCTACCAACAACCTTGAAGCTATTTATTTTCATGATTTAGAGACCAATGGAAGATATTCCTGATTTGGAGTATTAAATTTGAATCAAACTTATAAGTAGAGACAAGTAGCTATTTATTTTCATGATTTAGGGACCACTTGAAGATATTCATGACTTAGAGTGTTAAATTTTACGTGTTCAAAATTTGAGATGTGTTAAATAAACTCCATATGATGTAGAAGCTATTTAATTTGGAAACTCACGATGGAATATGGATCACTATTTATTTTGTTGTGTCTAGAACTACTTTCTTTTGTCTTTTTGGCATATTGATGATTTCAAGCATGTTATTTTTGTTGTTGTGCCAAAATGTGACATAGATATCATTTCATCTTGTAGGTTGCAACCTGGATGCTCATTAGACTATGGGATGGACATGATGACATTTTTTGTAGTGGAAAGTCTTACGTAATGATGCTCGCTTTATTCATTGTGTATTATATTTGCTACGGAACTATGCTATGAATCTTTGTTATAGAACTATGGTATGGATATGTGTTATGGAACTATGCTATGGATATGTGTTATGAAACTATGCGATGTGTTATGGAACTACATATGGTTTTGGCTATGGAACTATGCCATATATATGGATCTTTGTTCGTTGTGTATTAGTTTGTTATGGTTCTATGATGTGGATCTTTGCTATTGTTCAAGGTTGGACTTGCAAAATGAGGAAACAAAAAACCCTTCAAGCCCATTTGCTAGTCTAGCATGGAATGGCAACTAGGATGAAAAATGAAACACTTGCGAGTTGCTAGTCGATGGTGGATTTGCAACTGGGACAACTACACAAAATTATGAGACCAATTTCTATTTCAGAGCGGACTTGCAACTGAGACAACTACGAGTTGAGAGTGAACTTGCAACTGGGATGGAAAACAAACTACAATCATAGTTGGAAGTGATGGGTGTGCTTGCAACTAGGGTGAAAACAAACTATGGATTCAGTTTCAAGTCGAGGGTGGACTTGCAACTGGGACAACCACATAAGACTATGATACCAGTTGCTAGTCAATGTTAGATTTGCAACTAAGATTAAAGCAAATGATTCGGTTACAAGTCGGAGGGTGGAACTACAACTGGACAATATCACAAAACTATGTGCCGAGTTATGATTCGAGGTGGACTTGCAACTGGGACAAGTGCAAAACTACAAGCCTAGTTGTGAGTTAAGGGTAGACTTGTAACTCGAATGACACAAAATACTGCCCTGGATGTGAATCAAGGATAGACTGACAACTAGGACAACTCCAAAGAACTATGATGCCATTTGCGAGTCGAGGGTGAACTTTCAACTGGGACAACAGCAAACTATAAGACTTGGACTAGTAACTGGGATGAAAAACAAAAGGCATGCCCTTTTGTGAGTCGAAGGTGGACTTGCAACTGGGACAACTACGAGCCCATTTGCGAATCGAGGGTGGACATGCAACTAAGAGAACTCTGAAACTACGAGGCTAGTTGCGAGTCAATGGTCGACTTGAAGTCGGGATGAACCAAACTATGGGCCTAGTTGCGAGTCGAGAGTAGACTTACAACTATGATTACAAACAAAAACACATGCTCTAATTGTGAGTTGATGATGGCCTTGCAAGTAGGACAACTAGGAAACTATGAACCTAGTTGCGAGTCAAGAGTTAACTTGCAACTGGCATGAAACAAATTACAAGTCCAGTTGCGAGTCAAGGGTGGACGTGCAAAGGGGATAAAAACATAGGCCAAGATGTGAGTCATGGGTGGGCTTGGAAGTAGTATGAAACAAACTATGTGCCTAGTTGTGAGTCGAGGGTGGGCTTGCAAACAATACAACTACAAAATTATGATACAAGTTGCGAGTCAAGAGTGGACTTGCAATTAGAACAACCACCAAACTTTGGGTCCAGTTGTGTGTCGATGATGGACTTGCAATTGCGATAACTACAACAACAAGCCCAATTGTGAGTCAAGGATAAACTTGTAACTAGGATGAAACAAATTATGAACCTAGTTACAAGTCAATAGCGGACTTGCAACTGGGACGATTACATAAAACTAGAATACCCTTCGTGAGTCGGAGGTGGGCTTGCAACTAGATAAAAAAATCACGGGCCTAGTTACGAGTCGAGCGTGTACTTCCAACTAGGATCAGATATAAAACACATGCCCATTTATGAGTCGAGGGCCTAGTGGCCGCATCGGCGGCAACTCCGATCAGATCTACTCTAACCACTCATTTGAGTAGTGTTCGGGCTTCCCACAATTGTAGAAGTTTCGGTCACGACTGGACAAACGCATATCATCATGTCTCGAACTTGAGCTTCTATCTTCGGTTCAACTCTTTTAGAACTTGGTTGAATTTTTTGACCATGAGGCTTATCTCTTCATCAGTGACAAGATTGTCTTTTGAAGTAGCGGCACCATCACATGAAGGTTTATAAGCACTGCTTGACTTGTTGTGTAGCTCATCTTTGTCCTTGAGTGACATCTCATGAGCAACAATCCTACCAATGACTTGAGTTGGCTTGAGATCTTTGTAATTTGGCATTATTTGGATCAATGTGCACACTGAGTCATACTTTCCATCAAGATCTCTAAGTATCTTCTTGATGATGAATTTGTCTGTCATCTCTTTGCTTCCTAAGCCGGCAATATCATTGGTGATGAGAGCTAACCTAGAGTACATTTCAGCGACTCCTTCACCATCCTTCATCTTGAACTTGTCAAGTTGACTTTGAAGCACATCCAACTAAGATTCTCTGATAGAATCAGTACCTTCATGCATATCTACCAAAGTATCCCAAATCTCTTTTGCATTCTCAAGACGACTGACTTTTTTGAATTCTTCAGGGCAAAGGCAGTTGAAGATGCTATCGCAAGCTTGAGCATTAAGTTGCAACATCTTCAGTTCATCACCTGTCGCATCACGATTTGGTTCATGCCCTTCTCCAAAGAAGTTACCTTCCACACCAACACGAATAACAACCCAAACATGAGGATTAAAACCAAGTATGTGCATTTTCATTTTATGCTTCCAACTAGCAAAATTAGTGACATCGAAGTAAAGACCTCTATGATGATAATTTCCCTCACTAGATGCCATACTCTCTTAGGTTGCTAAACCAATGAAATGGAGACAAAAGTTGTGATACCATCTGTAAGTTTGAAAGTATGTCTAGAGGGGGGGTGATTAGACTACTTGACAAGATTTTTTTTTGCCTTTTCCCAATTTTACTTGAGAGGCAACTACGGAAGTTATAAATAGTCAAGTACACCCTACACATGCAGTTCTAATTGTATAGAGGCGGAAAGTAAACATGTAAGTGCAAATAGAGGAGTAAGGAAGGGAGATCAAACGCATGAGGTTGACACGATGATTTTTGGCATGGTTCCGATAGGCGGCGCTATCATACGTCCATGTTAGTGGAGACTTCAACCCACATAGGGTAACGACTGTTAGAGTCCACGGAGGGCTCCACCCATAGAGGGTCCACAAAGAAGCGGCCTTGTCTATTCCACCACTGGTACCGTCCACGGAGGACTAGCCTTACTCAAGGTAGATCTTCACGAGATAGGCGACCTCCTTGCCCTTACAAACATCTTGGTTCAACTCCACAACACGAAGTAGGAGGATCCCAGCGACACCTAACCAATCTAGGAGGCACCATCCTCCAAAAGGTAATAGATGGGGTAGATCAATGAACTCCTTGATCTTGTGCTTCTAAATATAGTCTCCTCGACACAAATCACTCTCTCACAGAATATGCATTGTAGGAGAGGTTGATTTGGTGGAAAGAAGTTTGGGGAGGCTAGAGATCAAGTTTCAAATGATTTGATTGGAATATCTTAGTCTAAACACATGAGTAGGTGGCTCTCTCTCAGAATAAGGATTTGGAATTGAAGTGTGTGTTCGAGTGCTTCTCCCATGAATGAGAGGTGGGTGAAGGGGTATATATAGGCAGCAACCAAAATCCAACCGTTACACACAAAAGAGCAAACTTGGTGACACTGAAGTGGACAACTCGATGGTTCCGATTAGCACTAAAGATGTGAACTTTTGAATCTCCGTGAGACCGATATATAGAACTCGGTGGCACCGAAAAGGTGACTAACGGTCAGATGACCAAACTCGGTGGCACTGATACTCAAACTCATAAATTCTTATTTTGTGTATCTTGGCAACAGAATGTTGGTAACCCAAACTCGGTAGCACCGATGCAGTTTCGGTTGCACCGATTTGGTGGGAATGGCTAGGGTTCTGTCTGAGGTTCAAACTCGGTGAGTCTGAGTTGGCAATGCTAGTGACACCGAATTTGTGAATGTAGAACTTGACAGAGTGGAAATGTGGGAAAAATGACTGAGGATTTTGGTGGCTAACTTTAAGCATTTTGGTGTATAATTTTGTGGGAGAATGGGTGAGTATTTTTGGTGGCTATCTCTAAGCACTTGAGAAACCAATTCATCATAGATACCTCACCCCCTATTAATAGTATTGGCTTTCCTACGGACTCTAAAGTGATTTCTCACAAATATAAAATGAAGAGTCTTCTAGCTTGAAGCTTGAGCCAATATTATTCTTCACTTGCATCAAGGGGTATCTCCACATAAACCTTAAGCCATAGCATCTTTTGAACTTTTCTAAAATATACTTGGAAAACATATTAGTCCAATGATGCATATGTTGTGATCAATTATTAAAACCACCGTAGGGAGAAATTGTGCTTTCATAAGTGCAAGGGTGGGACGGCAAAGGTTGACAAGGGTTGCAAGAAGCATTCTCGTGTTAACGCAGATGGCCAGGATGTTGTTGATGAGGATTCAGATGATGAATGTGTTGGTCAGGTATAATTGTGTGTTTCCCCTTATGTTCATTTGTTCTAGTTTTTTTATTAATCTTTTTGCGTTTGTAATCCTGTATTATGTTTCACATTGTTGTGTTCGCGGTCTATTATTGTTTAACATGAAAAACATTTGAAGTCTATTTTTTGTGGACATGCAATGTTGAACTGCCTTGTTATTCATTTGTTGAACTTGTTGCATATTCAACCAGAAGTTGTACATTGTTGAACTGCTGAATATACTTGATTTTGAACTATGATGTTATGCATTGTTGAACTTCTTGCATATTTTGTCTTGTTAATATGTACGTGTCCATAGAGGATAAAATGTATGAGTGTTGCCAGCAATTCATCACGGAAAACAATTGAACTTTTTGCATATTCTCGATTGAACAACTTTTTTATGCATTCGTGGACTTCTTTGTAATTTTGTATTGCTATGCATGTATATTTTTTCCCTTCTATATTTTTTTATGTTGTTTTTCATGTTTTACCTTTTGTTGAACTTCTGGATTATTTTTATGAATAATTTTTCATGTTGATTGTTTGTTCCTTTTTTTGTATTTTTTACATTATTTGCTTGCAGCAAGGCTTCAGAGGAGCAAAACAGGACCTAAGCCAACGGAAGGAGCTGGTGAAGTAGAGGTTGATGTGAACCGTTTTAACAAGACGGTTTGCTGCTCTCTTAAAGAGGTTAAGGTGTGCGCAAATTATCTGCAGCCTAGGCACAAGGCGAGGGTTGTGAAGTCTCGTTTTGGCTGTGTTTTTTATTTGAAGATTGATTCGAACATCTCTCGTCCTTTGATGGGCCACCTTTACACCAAGATTTATCCTTCAACTATGATCCTAGACATGGGTGAGTCTAACAAGAAGCTCCGCATTACAACCGATTCTATTCATCATCTCTTTTGTTTCCCTCAAGGTGATTCTACCCCACCTAGGCCCTCAGAGGATGGTTTTGATGATGCTGTTATGAGGCTGAAGGCCAAACTTGGCTACAAGAGGAATGCCGACATCAAGACAAAGGACGTGCGGAATATCCTCAAGGATCTTGTGAAGGATGAGAAGAATGATGATTTAGCTCTCCGGGTGTTTTACCTAATTCTTTTCATGAAGGTTGCTATTCCTGGGACGTCCACACGTGTTTCTAGGGAGGCAGCAATGGCTGAGAATCTTGTCTCCCAGGATATGTCCCAAATGGACTATTGCCAGTTTCTTGTTGATGATCTTAAAAGGGCTGTTATTAGGTATCAAAAGGTACTATGAGGGGAAAAGTTGTTACATGTTGTGGCATTGCTTTGCTTCTTATGTTGTTGATTTAAGAAATCCTTGCATAAATTTCATGGACCAGGGCAAGCTATGTGAGCTTGCCGCTGCTGACTTGGTTAAGAAGGGTGATGATGACCCAGCCAACTAGGTTTTCGAGAACTGCCTGTGAGTCTTATTATGCATTTATCATTTTTTCCGTGTGCGGTTTAACTTGAACTTCTGATATTATGTTCCCCTTCATCATGTTTTTGCATTTTTGTTTTTCCTATGCAATATAATTTTAACTTATGATACTTTGTTCACCTTCGTTATCTTTTTGTATTTTTATTTTTCCTGTGCATCATAATTAGAATTTCTGATTCTATGCTCACCTTTGTTTTTTTGACCCTTCATTATTTTTTGGACCCTTTCTTCTTTTGTTTACGTGTAGTGGAAGATACGAGCTGATGTTGTGTTCTTTGTTCGAATTGAACGACCTATTTTTACCATGCGTCGTGCATGTGGCGTTCGAAGTGAAGGTGCCCGTAGAATTGTATCCTCCCAGGATGCCCCCACTCGTGCTCCCGATGAAGTACCTGGAGGTTCTTCTTCCCATACAAAAGATTTAGCTGGTATTTCTGCAGAGGCTACAAAGGGTTCCTTCAATGATGCCAGTGTTTCCCTTGGTAGGATCAATGGTCTTTTGAGCATAGTTGTGGGAAGATTGCACGTGTTCCGATGACGATTGAGCATCTTAGTCGCGTAGATGGTATTCTTCCAGCCGCAGTGGTTTTGATGCGGAGTCTTCTAAAGAGGCTTTGTCTATTAAGGCTGAAATTCTTGCTGAGATTTGTGAGAGCATGGTCCACCTTCGTACCAGATTTGGAATGTTCAAGCAGCTACAGGATGCTCGTTGCAGACTTTTGAAGATGAGGCTAGGGTTGTTATCAGTCAGATTGAAAGGCCTGCTGATGTTGATTTGGGTCATGGCCGATGTTGGGGATATTACCTGCGGTGTAACCCGCCCTAGCTGGGCCGGGTCACTAAAGGGGCGACTCATTCATTGGTAATACATGCCTTGGCCCAAGGGGCCCAGGAGCCGGATGGCGGTTCAGGAGCTATACAGAGGATAGACCGCCAAGGAGGTTTCCAGTCTTGGAAAGCACGACGACTTAGAGATAGGGTAAGCTATGATTTGTAGCATAGTCACGACTCTTGTAAATACTAGGGCCTCAACCTGTATATAAAGGCGGGTCCCTGGGGGAGATAGGGGCAGGTTAGAAATCATCGAGACCTAGGTCAGGCGAGTTATGCCCTCCTTGTAATCGAAACCATCATCAATCTACACAAAGCAGGATGTAGGCTTTTACCTCCACACGAGGGGCCGAACCTGGGTAAATCTGAGTCTCGCTTTCACTCACCCCCTTTGAGTCACCACCAAGGTGCGATGGCTCCATCCTGAAGTCCTTTCACGAGGACATCTGTCGTGACAAAACCACGACAGTCGGCGCCCACCGTGGGGCTAGCGCATGGTGGAGTTCAGGTCTACATCGGCATCATGACAAAGAGCCGCCACGGAAGGTACTACATCGACAACTCACTGTGGGGGCCAAAAGCCGATTCAGTCGAATCTGGTTACAGAGTCCCCTTCGACAACATCAACGTCTTCATCGGCATGATTGGAACACCCGTGCCTGAACCGGACACCTCCACCGACATCGTCGGGCCGGCCAGGTACGTCCTCCCCATGACACGACAGGACAGGAGACGCCATGTTTTTGTCGGTTTTACACAGGGAGCCAGCATACAAGACGAACTGGCAATCCAGGAGGTCACCCCCGCTAATTTTGATGGCGAGTCATTCATGGGTGAGACAGATTCAATTCATCCTCTTCACGAAGGACAACTTGGAGGGTTGTCACTGGCAATGGACCCCCTTTGAGTCGCCACCAAGGTGCGATGGATCCATCCTTAAGTCCTTTCACGAGGACATCTGCCGTGACAAAACCACGACAGCCGAGGAAACGATGATCGTTCTCGAGAGGTTAGTTTTCTTTTGATTTTTGTTTTGTTTCTTTAGATTTAATGTTCAATGTTATTGTCCATTTTTTCATTGCTTTCAGTAGGTGGCCTTATTGTTTTCGTGTGTTTGAACTTCTTTTTTGTTAAGTATTAGTGTTCATATGTGTCCTTCCTTTCTTTTGCATTATCTGAACTTCTTCACTGACAAGTTAGAGTTAATAGATGACCTTGTATATTTAATGTATTTGAACTTCCATGATATGTTTTGTTGTCAAACATTTTGCCTTCTTTATTTAGAGTGTCTTAACTTCTTTGCTGAGTGTTATTGCTCAAAGTTGACCATCTTTTTTTACTATCCTTGGACATCCCTTAGATGTCAGTTTTTAAAGTTTAGTTTTCCTTTGTTAAGTGATCGTCAACTTCCTATAATTTAACAATCTCCTTGCTTGTCTCGTAATCTTTTTTTCTATGTTTTTGTGTGGTGTTTGCAGGCTGTTGATGATGGTGTTAGAGACCATAATGTTTTTCCTGAAAAATGCAAGTGCTCCTATTGAAGAACCTGACCCTGCAAGTGATTCTTTTGTTGCTGGGGTTGATGATATTGTTGCTAAGGTAGCATTTTACTTATCCTTTTTATGTATTTCCTTCTTTTTAGTGCCATTTTTTGCTAGGTGCCCATCTTTGAATGTGTTTTGTTGTTTGTTGCAGTTTGATGGTGTTAGTGTTGATTCTGAAAAGCTTGCAAACCGCTCCAGGGGGAGGTCCGGTTCAACCACCTAACCCGCCACCGCCTCAACCGATGGATGCCCACGCAACTCGCTTCCAGACACCATGAGTCCACTTCTCAAATCCCGTGGATAATGTGCTGGCGGCAACCCGCCACCTGGAGTCCCTCCCCATCTACGGAAACTCCCCGGCCGAGGTAGAAGCAAGAAACACCATCGAGATGCTGAAGACAACAGTGGTCCAACATGCGCAATACTCACACAGCCTTGACCATTTAGACTCCACGCCCCAAGAGAGTCACACCAGGAGTCGCCACGAGGACCAACCCGCAGTGACCAGCGGGCAACGTCGTTTTCCTCAGACCAACCCGCTCGGGATGCCCGATACGCGAGCCCAAGACATTGTGGATGTGGCGCGAGCCACGCGTCAGATGGAGACGGCAGCCGCGGCAGGTCAGGGTTATCCGGCTTATACACATACACCTCCCGCACCGCTCGATGCTGGAGGCAAGCACATTGGGGTGTCATGTCTCATGCCCGCTCTACGCAATGAGCGGATGCCTAAGGATTTCAAAGGACCAAGGAAGGTACCCAATTACACACCAGATCTTGAACCAGGGTCATGGATTGCGACTTACGAGCTTGCAATGGACATGCTCGACGTAAATGAGGCGGTTTGCGCCAAGTATTTCACTATGATGCTTGAAGGAACGGCGCGTGCATGGTTGAAAAACTTGCCGCCTAACTCCATAAACACTTCGGCAGAGTTAAAGGAGCGCTTCATCAAAAATTTCAGAGGGACTTGCGAACGCCCGATGACCATCGTTGACCTACAACACTGCATCCAGCGGCCGGATGAGTCGGCCCATCACTGGACTCGGCGAGTCGCAGAAGTTATTCATTCATCAGATGGAATCTTGGTGGCTCAGGCATTTCTGATTCTGGAGAAAAATTGCCATTACGAGCCTCTGGTGCTGAAGCTGGGGCGACTTAAGCGTAAAGTGCAGGACATGGGCGAGTTGATGGATACCCTCACCAGATATGCCAAGGACGATGACAAGGCTAGCACCGCCAGGAGGGGCGAGTCGTCGAAGGGTCACTCTCAGTTTCAAGGCCGGGGTAACCACCACCATGGCGGGCAAGGCAAAAAGAGACAACAGGAAGGTCCCACAGATTTCGTTGCTAACACTAATACCGGCAACCGAAACCAGCGCCAGAAGAAGCGGGGTTTTAGTGGGAAGAAGCCGCGCAACTATCATGGGATTCTCAAAGGCACCTTTCCCACAGCATGCTACGCCTGAGGGGCCGGAGACCCACTCTTGGGAGGATTGCTATGTGATGCAGGAGTTCTGAGCTGAGGCGCTCAAGAAAGGCCAAGGAGGTGACCAGGGCTAGCGACAGGAACAGTTCGGCGCGCCCGGGTCACGCCAGAGCCCGTTCGGCAGTTTCCCTAACCCGGGTCCATAGGTCGGGTCTCAACCCAACAGTGGACAGTACCAAGTTCACAACGAACAGCAGTATAACCCGCCAGGAGTGTTTCAGCAACCACCCCCGCAAGGGGATCTCCAGCGACAGGATGATCATAGCGGTTTCCAGAATAACCGTAAGCAGCTGAACAACGGGCAGTATCATGTGTTCACCACCAGCACCTGCAAACGGTATCAGAAGGTGAAACATAGAACCTTCAGCGTGGCCAAGCCGGCGCTCCCCAGGTACCTTCACTAGTCTGAACAGCCCATAACCTGGAGCAGGGAGGATCACCCGCCCCGAGTTGATAACCCTGGCGACTTGGCTTTGGTCGTGGCTCCCCAAGTCGGAGGATACACCCTTTCCAAAGTCCTCATGGATGGCGGCAGCACCATTAACATCCGATACTTCGATACCTTTCGAAGGATGAATCTCTTGGAAAAAGACTTGATGCCATCGTCCATAGTTTTCCATGGCATTGTTCCGGGTAAGTCGGCGTATCCAATTGGGCGAATTAAACTTAACGTGGTTTTTGGCACAGAGTCCAATTACAGGAGCGAGTCTCTCATGTTTGAGGTGGTCAAAATCAAAAGCCCTTACCATGCGTTGTTTGGAAGGCCGGCTTACGCCCGATTCATGGCCCGCCCATGTTATGTTTTTCTCAAGCTCAAGATGCCTGGTCCTAAGGGACCTATTACGATTAGTGGAGATAGGAAGATAGCCCAAGAGTGCGAAGAGGGACACGCGGCTTATGCCGAGACGGGTTGCACGACTGAGGAGCTCAAGTTTCCCCAAGCCAATGTTGATCCGGCAGACATGACACTGCTCAAGAGGCCAACAATCGACTCTGAGCCGCCCCTCAAGTTTAAACCAACGGATGATACCAAGGCCATAGACTTCACGTCGGGCGACTCAACCAAGCAGTTCACTATTGGGACGGGTCTGGATCCCAAATAGGAAAGCGCGCTCATCGAATTCATCCGTGAGAATCGGGACATCTTCGCGTGGAAACCTTCTGACATTCTAGGAGTATCGAGAGAATTCGCTGAGCACCATCTTAATACTGACCCCAAAGTAAAGCCAGTTCGGCAGTACCTTTGTAGGTTTAATGAGGAGCGACGTAAGGCGATTGGAGAGGAAGTCGCCCGGCTTTTGGCCGCCGGGTTCATCATCGAGGTTTTCCATCCTGAATGGTTGGCTAACCCGGTCCTGGTGCTAAAAAAGAACGGCACTTTACGCATGTGCATTGACTACACCGACCTCAACAGAGCTTGTCCGAAGGATCCCTTCGCCCTCCCCTGCATTGATCAAATCATTGACTCAACGGCGCGTTGCGAGCGTTTGTGTTTCTTGGATGCTTATACAGGATACCACCAGATCAAGATGGCGGTGGCAGACCAGGAGAAAACGTCCTTTATAACCCCCTTCGGAGCCTTTTGTTACGTGTCTATGCCATTCGGGCTCAAGAGTGCGGGGGCGACTTATCAACGCTGCATCCAAAATTGTTTGCATCACAGAGGAAAGAGTCGCTCTTGGAGGATCTCAAGGAGACTTTTGACAATTTGCACGTATACCAGATGAAGCTTAACCACACCAAGTACGTTTTTGGTGTTCCTGCAGGAAAGTTATTGGGTTTTCTGGTGTCAGAGCGCGACATTGAAGCTAACCCGGACAAAATTGAAGAGATTACTTCGCTGGGAAAGCCGGCCAATATTAACCAAGTCCAGCGCATGGCGGGTCGTATCGCGGCTCTAAGTTGTTTTATTAGTCGCCTTGGGGAGAAGGCCATCCCTCTTTATCGACTCAGAAGAAAACTGATCAATTCGTATGGACGGACGAAGCCAACAAAGCCTTTGAAGCCTTGAAGCGACAATTGGCTAAGCCGCCAGTACTGGCTGCTCTGACGGGCAAGGAGCCTATGATTTTGTACATCGCAATCAATTCTAAACAGTGAGTGTGGCGGTGGTTGTCGAGCGGAAGGAAGAAGGAAAGGAATACCTAGTTCAGCGACCAGTATATTTTCTCAGCGAAGTCCTAACCCTCTCCAAACAACGCTACCCGCATTGTGAGAAGCTGGTCTTTGGGGTGTTTATGGCGAGTCGGAAGTTCAAGCACTACTTCCAAGAGAATCCCATCACGGTAGTCAGTTCTGCACCCCTTGGTGACATTATACAAAATCGAGAAGCAACTGGACGGATTGCTAAGTGGGCCATTGAGTTGGGGCCTCATCACGTGTGATATACTCCCCGTACGGCCATTAAGTCTCAAGCACTAGTGGATTTCATCAACAACTGGACCGAGTTGCAAATTCTAGAGGATAGGCCCGATCACACATATTGGACCATCTATTTTGACAGATCCAGGCAGTTGGAATGCTTGGGGCTGGTGTGGTTATAACCTCGCCTCAGGGTGACAAATTTTGCTATGTTCTCCGGCTCATGTTTCCATGTACCGACAACCCAGCAGAGTATGAAGCCTTTCTCCATGGGTTGCGAATCGCCAAAGAGATGAATCTCACGCGAGTCAGATGTTTAGGCGACTCAAATCTGGTTGCACAACAGGTTTCTGGCACCTGGGATTCTAGAGATCCCTTGATGGCGGCTTACAGGCGAGCTGTGTCGGACGTAGCGGGTCACTTTCATGGTTATCAAGTGGATCACATCGACTGGCGACTCAATGAAGCAGCAGATGCTCTTTCCCGTCTCGGTTCACAGCGCAAGCCGGTTCCTCCCAATGTCTTTTTGGATGTATTACCTAACCCTTCGGTGAGGCTATTGATACGTCTCCGTCGTATCTACTTTTCTGAACTCTTTTGCCCTTGTTTTGGACTCTAATTTGCATGATTTGAATGGAACTAACCCGGACTAACGTTGTTTTCAGCAGAATTGCCATGGTGTTGTTTTTGCGCAGAAATAAAAGTTCTCGGAATGACCTAAAAATTTACGGAGAATTTTTCTAGAATTTATGAAAAATACTGGCGCAAGAATCAGCGGAGGAAGTGTAGCCGTGAGCCCACCTGCCCACCACACGCGGGGCCCCTGGCCGCGCCTAGTAGGCTTGTGGAGCCCACGACGCTCCACCGCCTCAAATCCAGCTCTATTTAGTCTGTCTCGCCCGGAGAAAAATCAAGGAGAAGGGTTCATCGCATTTTATGATACGGAGGCGCCGCCACCTCCTGTTCTTCATCTGGAGGGCAGATCTGGAGTCCGTTTTGGGCTCAGGAGAGGGGAGATCGGCGCCATCGCCATCATCAACCATCCTTCATCGCCAATTCCATGATGCTCTTCACCATTCGTGAGTAATATCATTGTAGGCTTGCTGGACGGTGATGGGTTGGATGAAATCTATCATGTAATCGAGTTAGTTTTGACGGGGATTGATCCCTAGTATCCACTATGTTCTGAGATTGATGTTGCTACAACTTTGCCATGCTTAATGCTTGTCACTAGGGCCCGAGTGCCATGATTTCAGATCTGAACCTATTCTCTTGTCGCCAATATATGTGTGTTTTAGATCCTATCTTGCAAGTTGTAGTCTCCTACTATGTGTTATGACCCGGCAACCACGGAGTGACAATAGCCGGAACCACTCGTGGAGATGACCATAGTATGAGGAGTTCATGTATTCACCAAGCGTTAATGCGTTGGTCCGGTTCTTTATTAAAAGGAGAACCTTAATATCCCGTAGTTTCCATTAGGACCCCGCTGCCACGGGAGGGATGGACAACAGATGTCATGCAAGTTCTTTTCCCTAAGCATGTATGACTACATACGGAATACATGCCTACATTAGATTGACGAACTGGAGCTAGTTACATATCTCCCCGTGTTATAACTGTTGCATGATGAATAGCATCCGGCATAATCATCCATCACCGGTCCAATGCCTACAAGTCTTTTACTACTGGTCCTTGCTACGTACTTTGTTGCTACTGCTGTCACTGCTGCTACTGTTACTCTGTTGCTACTGTTGTCACTTTGCTGCTACTGGTTATTGTTGCTACTGCTGCTATCATACTACCTTGCTACTGATACTTTGTTGCAGATACTAAATCTTTCAGGTGTGGTTGAATTGACAACTCAACTGCTAATACTTGAGAATATTCTTTGGCTTCCCCTTGAGTCGAATCAATAAATTTGGGTTGAATACTCTACCCTCGAAAACTGTTGCAATCCCCTATACTTGTGGGTTATCAAGACTATTTTCGGGCGCCGTTGTCGGGGAGGCACAACTATATTCTCTGAGTCACTTGGGATTTACGTTTGCTGGTCACTATGAGGAATCCGAAAGATCCAAGAACTAAAGTCTTGCCCTCAACTACGAGGACAGGTAAGGAACTGCCATCTAGCTCTGCACTTGATTCACCTTCAGTTATGAGTAAGTTTGCGACATCACCTCCTGCTAGAAATCTTGATATGTCGCATGTGCTTGATGATGCTACTTCTGTTGTCCATGATGCTTATGATGATGCTATGCTTGATAGTGCTTTGCCTGATGATGCTATGCTTGATACTGCTTTGCCTGATGATGCTATGCCTGATACTTCTTTGCCTGATGATGCTATGCTTGATACTGCTTTGCCACTAGGTGCATTCCTTGATGTACAAATTGCTAGAGTTGCTGCTAGATGTGATGATACTTCTGAAACTGCTCATACTATTGAAGTAGAACCTCTATTATGCCTGAATTGCTTGATATGCCTGAGTGTTATGTTATGGAGGGAGCGATAGCTGAGGATTTTCTTGCGTGTAAGGATAGCTATGATGTTGAGAAATTACTACACAAGTGGAAAGAAAAATCTCTGAACGCTAGGATGAAATATGACCCAAAGTTTGCCACTTCGCCTATCTTTGTGACCGATAAGGATTATGAATTCTCTGTCGACCCTGAGTTAATCACTCTGGTCGAATCTGATCCTTTTCACAGTTATGAGTCTGAAACGGTTGTAGCCCATCTTACCAAACTGCACGATATAGCCACCCTATTCACTAGTGAGGAAAAGATCTGCCACTACTATATCCTCAAGTTGTTTCCTTTCTCGCTAAAGGATGATGCTAAGACCTGGTTCACTTTTCTTGCTCCTGGTTGTGTGCGTAGCCCCCAGGATATGGTCTACTACTTCTGTGAAAAATATTTCCATGCCCATAAGAAGCATGCTACCTTGCAGGAAATATACAACTTTGCACAATTTGAAGAAGAGAGTCTCCCACAAGCTTGGGGGAGGCTCGTCCAGCTACTGAATGCTTTGCCTGATCACCATCTTGAGAAGAATGAAATATTTGATATCTTCTATAATGGACTTATCGATGCTTCCAAAGACCACCTAGATAGTTGTGCTGGTTGTGTTTTTAGGGAACGAACTGTAGAACAAGCTGAGATTCTGTTGAATAACATCTCGTGCAATGAGAACGCTTGGACTATTCCCGAACCACCTCCAAAGCCAACTCCGAAGAAAAGAGGTGTTCTATTGTAGGGACCCCGACTAGCAAGTCGAGTTCGCCGTGCCCAGTGACCCCAAGGATCAATGTTCACTGAACACAGATACTGAATAATAGAGTCTTACATCCAAGTACCGTATTATTACATCAAATGACCAGAAGGTCGGGTTCAAGAGCAAGGCCTAAAGCCAAATTAAACGGATACATCGAGTAGCGGAAACTCGTAAGGGCTCAAGCCTACACCGATAGGCATTCTGACTTGGAAGCGTCCTAGATCGCAGGTCCGTCTCCGACGGCGTACTCATCGCCAAACTCCGGTCTTTCCATGTCTGGTCAATAACATAACCAGTGGCAAGCCAATGAGTACTTTGAATGTACTCGCAAACAGCCCATGATATGAATATGATAAGGAATAACAGTAACCGTTATCTTTAGTGGAATGCAATGTGGTGGTATGATCAAGTATGTGCAACAAGTTAAAGAACTACTTTTGAATGACAGGTTACAGATATTGACACATCTGTCAAGGGTTGAACCATACGGGTTCACCTTATATGCCAAGTCATCGGACTTGTCATATCCTCAAGATAATGAGGGCTAAACCATCCGGGTTTACCCTATATGTCAAGTCACCGAACTTGATCATATTATTATGATTATCATGATAACACCTTTTTAACACCAGCACACACACTTGGTTTATGCGGAAACTCAGGACGTAGTTTAAGCAGCACCACCCAATTGTCCTTGACCGTGGACACGGCTATTCGAATAGTTTACACTCTGCAGAGGTAGTACGCTGGACCCACGAGAAACGGGAAACTTTCGTGTCATCCAGGACTCGCGGTATATCACATATACCCGAGGTAAGTACCCGATCATCATCTTTCCCCTGACGATACTAGACAAAGAGGTCCACTCGATTGGTACCCATCCCACCTGTTGTACGTCTTACGAGCACCGACTCTGGACTGTATCAACCATGCAGGGACCAATGGTGTGCATGGAACTCATAATAATGGCATAGTCGTCCTACCTGGCACGACCCCATCACGAGAGTGACACCGATCACTCCCGCCACTAGTAATGTGGCTCTTTGCTAGCACCGACCAGAGTAATCAACAAAGCCCCGTCCCATAAAGGGGTATCGTGGTCGTACTGGGTAAGGTTGGGACGGTCGACACATCATAAATCTAATCCATTTCCGAAACCATACTCACACCAAAATCACCGGTGCATCACTTCACCAAAAGTGATCACCAACTCATCATCACCCTCGGGCATTAGTGGCACCCGACGGGGTTTTCATAAACTCTTTATTTAACTCAACATTATGCTTGAGATAATATGCCTTAACATTACTTGTCAACATGGTAATATCATGACCCTCACGGGGTAGGGTCAAGCTCAATGCAGTGATTCTACATTACTAGTCAACATGACAGTAGCATGATCCTCGTAGATGGTAGGGTCAGCTCATCATGTTTGTGCTTCGAGGAGCCATGTGAATATCACTACTATCAATGCAAGTGATTCGAAGAAGCCTTCGGTACCATCACATCAATGATGAACCGGCATCGTGATCACATGCAATGGGAAAAATACTTGCTATACTAGCATGCATTATTTCATATGCTTAAGTCATGGCAAAAGGGCTGCTTGCCTTGGTCAGCTAGGTATCCGGGGTCTTCGAGGTCTTCTGCTCCGGATCCTCCGTCACTCGGTAACTCTACCGTCGAGAAAGGAATAAATAAATACTAGCTCTCACTAAAACAGATCACAAGGTGCTTTTAAAAATGTTGGAAGGCTTAAATAAATTCAGGATATTATTTTGAAAAATGTTTCCTATTGTTTTATTAGATAAGAATATTTATTTAAAAGCAAACAAAAGCAACAAGTGCCTTTTAATATCATTTTATTATACCAAAAATAGTTTCTGTTTTTGATAAATGTCGACTATTACAGAATCAATACTACTCATTTTTAGAAAATTACTGGTGGAGGAATTATATTTTTCTACTGGCTAAATATTTTTATAAAAATCATTTAGTTTGCTAGATTAAAACAAAAGAAAAAGGCCAGGGGGTTTGGATCCAGTCGGCCCAGCCAGCAGGCCTGGCCACCAGGTGCGCGCGGGCCAGGTTCAAACCTGACCTGCGGGCCCCTGGGGTCAGCGTCAGCGGCTGCGCGCGCTGGCTGCCCCAGGACACCGACGGGTGGACTCCACCTGTCGGGTCCTTCTCCTTCCTCCAGCCAGAGAGGGGGAGATGGACGCCGGCGAGGTTGCCGTTGTCCTCAGGCCTAGCTAGGAACGGGAACGGGTTCCTCGTGCCTCCGCCTACCTGCTCGTGGTCGGGACGTCACCGGAGGTGGTCTGGGTCGCCAGCGACGAGGTGCTCGTGGCGGAAGGGTTTCGGGTTCATGTTGAACTAGGGGCTAGGGGTATGGATTCGCTCGGGAGAGTTAGGGGAAACGTTCCTGGTGTCAAGGGGAGTGCTATGAGAGGTCGGGCAGCGCAGGAGCCGACGTGTAGCCGGAGATCGACCGGAGCTCCGAGGCGGAGGGGCCTCGGTCGATCTCGAGCACCGGTGCTCTACGAGCTCGACTGGGCGGCTAGGGAGTGTCTAATGGTTGTGCTGAAGCTGCTTGGAGGGTGCTGGAGTGCCGGGGGGACCTATTTATAGGCCAACGACGGTGACCCGACTCGGGCGCGCCGGTGACTCACCGTGGCACGCGTGCAAGCACAGCGAGGTGCTGGCCGCGAAACCATGGGTTGGGACGTGGTTTAGGGCCTCCTGGTGCAGCGGCCACAAAGGGAAAGCGAGTGGGGACGAGCTGCAGCGACCGTGCATGCTTGGCCGCGTCGGGCGCGCACGGGCACGCGTCGCCTGAGCTCTTGCGCGAGGGGGAGAGGGTCCCTGGAGTAGCTTTGCACTGAATGGTTGTCGGGGGAGCGCTTGGACATAACTGGGGAGGCTGGGACCGGCCGGAGCGTCGGCCCCTTGCGGGTGGCTCACTGCAGCGCGCCCAGAGCGCAGTTTTGGCATGACACGGCATGCTGGCTCGCTCTGGGGCACTTGGGACGTGTCCTCCATGTCCTGAGTGTTGCTGGGAGTGTGCCTAGTCGTTGTGGTTTAGTGGGAGCTCGAGCTGGTCAAGGGAGCAAGGAACACTAGTGTTGCCAGTACTGCCCTGCAGCTCAAATTGAAGTTCTTGTCACTTGTGCTTGGAGTTGGGGAGGGGCTGATTGACTAGGTGTTCAGGGTGTTCTGGTGCTCTAACCCACCAAGTTTGGGGCCTTGACATTGGGTAAAACAGTGGCTACGAAGGTTTTTACCTTCCTGTCAATAGGTGTTCGACAGTGACTTGGGGTGCTTCTACTCCACCACTGTAAATGAAACTTAACAGGTTTGGTCTTGGGGTAAAAACATGGGGTTCCACCAAATCTGAGCTCCATTGAACAAGTTTGGCTTTGCAAACTTGAAAATGTCTCAAAATGACCAGTACTGTCCTTTACAAAGGAAGTGTAGCCAAACAGAGTCTCACAAATCCCATCTTTGGTGTGGAGTCCTCATTTGGGGTGTTAAACACCTGTGCAAAGTTTCAGCTCCATTGGAGAAACTTTGCAATGTAGAGTTGTTCCAACTCTACTCTGGACAGAGACGGTTTTGGGCTCTCTAAATGCACTTCCCCACATTGGATCAAGGTGAGATTTTAGGTGAGCACCTAATATGGTTTGGGAGGGCTCCTGTAATTTTATGGGAATTTACTGAGATAATTTTCTTTGGAAACATCTCAAAAAGCTAAAACAGACAGAAATGGTTTTCAGGGTTTTACTCAAATAATATTAATATAAAATAGGGTTGAAAATCTTATATATGGAAAATATATGTCCTTCTGAGCTTCCATGAATTTACTCAGAATTTTCTAAGGCAGGAAAATAATTTTCCTTGTGGAAATATTATTACTGGCCTTAGAAAAAGACATAGATATAAAATAGGAAAATAATATTTTAAATCACCAATTAATGTTTTTAATGAATGAAAATAATATTTGGATCAGATCACCAACTTTGGTTGGAAGTGTCACTTGGCTTCATGAGCTAGTAGTGTATCCCAACATGATGAAGGGGGTCTTGATATAAAGGAAGAAGGGTTTTTGAAGAGAGCAAAATAATAAGTTTTTCATGGGTTTGAGTCATCAAACAAGCAAGCATACACTCAAACAGTGGCTGACATTGCACTCACAACATTATTTGAAAAAGTTTTAACAAGCTCTGATTTTTGCAACACAGAAAACTTGGGGTGAAAAACAGGGTGTGACAGACCTATCCCCCTTACAAGAATCTCGTCCCCGAGATTCCTAAGCTAAGCGTTAAACAGCTCGGGAAATTCTGATCGGAGATAGTCTTCACGTTCCCATGTGGCTTCTGCTTCGGTATGGTTGATCCACTGAACCTTGAAAAACTTGATGGTGCGGCTTCTAGTGCAACGCTCTGCTTCGTCCAAAATGCGGATCGGTCTCTCGCGGTAGGTAAGGTCCGGTTGAAGGTCAATAGCTTGATGATCAATGTCCTTGTAAAGATCGGGACGGTTCGGCACTTGCAAACACTTCCGGAGCTGTGACACGTGGAACACGTTGTGCACACCCGAATGTTCAGGAGGTAGCTCCAACTGATAAGCTACTTCCCCGCGCCTTGCCGTGATCTTGAAGGGTCCAATGAACCTTGGAGCTAGCTTCCCCTTGACGTGGAAACGCTTGGTCCCGTTGAGAGGCGTGACTTGCAAGTACACCTGGTCTCTGGGAACAAACTCCACGTTTCTGTGGCGAGGGTCCGCATAGCTCTTCTGCCTTGACTTAGCTGCCTCCAAGTTCTCTCGGACAAGCTGAACCTTGTCCCTTGCTTCCTGCAGTGCTTCGGGTCCGAAAACTAGTCCTTCACCGGTTTCGGACCAATTGAGCGGGGTGCGGCATTTCCGCCCATATAATGCTTCGAATGGGGCCATCTGAAGACTGGACTGGTAGTTGTTGTTGTATGAGAACTGAGCAAATGGTAGGCAGTCTTCCCACTTGGCACCATGGGCCAAAACACAAGCGCGGAGCATGTCCTCAAGTATCTGGTTTACCCTCTCGGTCTGTCCGCCTGTCTGCAGGTGGAAAGCCGTACTGAAGGAGAGTTTGGTTCCGAGAGCTTCTTGAAACTTCTTCCAGGATCTTGAGGTGAACTGTGTGCCGTGGTCGGACACGATCTCTTTGGGAACTCCATGGAGACTCACCGCTCGATGAATGTACAGACTGGCCAGCTGGCTGCCATCGTAAGTGGTGTTAACGGGGATGAAATGGGCCACCTTGGTCAAATGATCAACTATGACCCAAATGGATTTATGTCCCTTATTCGACCGGGGCAACCCGGTGATGAAATCCATGCCGACTATATCCCACTTCCATTCCGGCACTTGAAGAGGTTGCAGTAATCCAGCGGGTCGCTGGTGTTCAGCCTTGACTCGCTGACATACATCGCATCTAGCGACATAGGAGCCAATTTTCCTCTTCATGCCATGCCACCAGAATCATTCTCGGATGTCTTGGTACATCTTGGTACCACCTGGATGGATAGAGTACGGTGTGTCATGTGCCTCTTGCAGTATCAAGTCCTTAAGCTCGGCCTTGTTGGGTACGCATAGGCGCTTCCCGTACCACAGTACTCCTTGCTCATCAATTGAGAATCCTGGGGCTTTGCCTTCTCGCACCTTCCTCTTGAGGCCTTCGATACTCGTGTGCCTCTTCTGGGCTTCCTTGATGTCGTCTGCCAGAGTAGGCTTGACTTCTAGGTTGGCCAGGTACCCTGGTTCGACTATCTCAAGTTTTAAGCCCTCCATCTCTTCACACAAGGCGGGTAACCTTTCCTTGAGCGTGACGTTCAAGGAGCCTGCCTTCCGGCTCAAGGCATCGGCTACCACGTTCGCCTTGCCGGGATGGTCTTGAATGCTGAGGTCGTAATCCTTGATTAACTCAAGGCATCTCCGATGTCTCATATTCAGCTCCCTCTGGGTGAAGATATATTTCAGACTCTTGTGGTCTGTATATATCTCGCATCGCTTTCCCAGAAGGTAATGTCGCCACGTGTTCAGAGCATGCACTACAACTGCTAGCTCGAGATCATGGGTGGCGTAGTTCTCCTCATGCGGTCGCAGTTGCCGTGACAAGTACGCCACGACCCTGCCATCTTGCATCAGGACTCCACCGAGCCCGGTTCCCGAGGCATCACAATATATCATGAATTCCTTGTTGATGTCCGGAGTAGCCAATACCGGGGCGGTAGTTAGCCTCTTCTTCAACTCCTGGAAGCTTGCTTCACACGCCAGTGTCCACTCAAACTTCCGGCCTTTCTTCAAGAGCTGAGTCATAGGTCGAGCGATGCTGGAGAATCCTTCGACAAACTTGCGATAGTATCCCGCGAGCCCGAGGAAACTCCTGACATCCTTCACGTCCATGGGTGATTCCCAGTTGGTTACTGTAGAAATCTTGTACTGATCCACGGCTAAACCGCGTGTCGTCAGGGTATGACCCAGAAATCCAACTTCGTTCAGCCAGAACTGACACTTGCTGAATTTGGCATCAAGTTGGTGCTCTCGAAGCTTTCCCAGAACTAGCCTCAGGTGTTGCTCATGCTCTTCTTCGGACTTGGAGAAGATTAGTATGTCATCGATGAACACGTCGACAAACTTGTCCAAATATTCCATGAAGACCTTGTTCATGAGATACATGAAGTAGGCTGGGGCATTCGTCAAACCGAAGGGCATGACCGTGCATTCATATAGACCGTACCGGGTCACGAATGAAGTCTTGGGTATATCTTCGGGTCGGATCTTCAAATGGTAGTATCCCGATCGGAGATCGATCTTGGAAAATACCCTGGCCCCGTTTAACTGGTCAAACAGGTCTTCGATCTTGGGGAGTGGGTACTTGTTCTTAATTGTGACTTCATTAAGGGAACGGTAGTCGACGCAGAGTTGAATGGTACCATCCTTCTTTGAAACAAACAGAACAGGTGATCCCCAAGGTGACGCACTCGGACGAATGAACCCTTTCCTGAGTTGCTCATCCAGCTGCTTCTTCAGCTCTGCCAGCTCTTCGGAACCCATCCTGTAAGGAATTTTATAAATAGGCCTCGATCCGGGCATGAGCTCAATGATGAACTCAATGTCTCGGTCAGGAGGCATTCCGGGTAACTCGTTAGAAAAGACGTCCGGGTATTCACAGACTATAGGCACTCGATCAAGCTCTACCTCGGAGAGATTGTTGACTCGAGGTGCATGAGCCGATACTGGCTCGGAGACGAACTTGACCTTGACCCCTTGGTTGCTTATCATGGTGATGGCCCTGTTGGCACGGTCCAAAAGACTCTGGTGCTTGGCCAACCAATCCATACCGAGGATTACTTCTACACCTTGCGATTTAAGCACAATGAGGTCTGCCAAGAAACTCGTCCCATCGATAACTATCTCGACCCTTCTACATCCTAGGTTGGTACTTAATACTGCTCCCGGGGTTTGGATTGCCATCTGCCCGCGGAGTAAAGTGGGTTTTAAACCACATTTTTCCGCAAACCCTTGAGTAACAAAATAATGCGAGGCACCACAATCAAACAACACTGTTGCTGGAGTTGAGTTGACGAGGAACGTACCTAGAATGCAGTCCGGGTCTTCCTGTGCTTCTTCTGCAGTGATGTGATTGACCCGGCCCCTACCATTGAACTATTGGTTGTGGGGGGCCTGGTTCCTCCCTGGTGCACCTTGACCGGGGTTGGGTGCATTGGGACGCGGTGCGTCGGGCTTCTTGTTGGGGCACTGCCTGGAATAGTGCCCAGTCTGACCACACCCAAAGCAGGTGACTTACCCCGGAGGGTTGGTCTTGGCTCCACTGTTGTTCGGCGGTTTGACTACTGGCTTGACTTGCTGCTGAGGCTGATAATTCTGGCGGAACTCCGGGTACTTGTACTGTTGCTGCTGAAAGTTGGGTCTTGCAGGTGCTGACTGCCACGGTCTTGGTCTTGTGTTACCGGGTCCTCCACTGCCTATCAGTTTGCGCTTGCGGGTGTCGTCCATTGCACGACGCTTGTCTTCCAGCATAAGTGCTTTGTTAACCAACTCGCTGAAAGTCTGGCAGTCGCAAACCACTAGCTGGTATTGCAGGGACTGTTGTAACCCTTCCATGAAGCGTTCCACCTTAGCGGCCTTAGTGTTAATATCTTCAGGCGCGTACCTCGACAAGAGATTAAACTTTTGCAGGTACTCCTTAACAGTTCCACTGCCCTGCCTCAAGTCTCGGAATTCCCGCTTCTTAATGGTCATCAGTCCAGGCCGAATGTGAGCCGTGCGAAATCCTTCCTTGAACATCTCCCATGTGATGACTTGCCCTGGCCGCATGATCTGGAATCCATCCCACCATGCCCTGGCGGTGCCTCCAAGACAGTGAGAAGCATAAAGGACCTTCTCATGATCATCGGTGCACTTGACCAGCGCAAGGAGGTCTTCAATGGTGCGAATCCAGTCATCGGCGTCCAGGGGTTCAGTCCACTCCGTGAATATGGGGGGCGTAGTCCGCATGAACTTAGAAAGAGTAGAGCGACCACCGCCATACTCATTCCGCGGCGGGTTGTCCACCAGGACTTGGGTCAGCTGCTGGATAGCGGCATTGCTGGCTTGACACTCCTCTCGAAGAGCTTGAAGGAACTGAGCCATCGTCAAGTTCTCAGGAGGAGGTGGTGCCGGAAGGTCTCTAGGCTGCTCGTGGTGACCTCCAGCGTGAGCTTCTCCTTCGGTTCCCTGCGGCGTCCCTGAGGAGCCGGCGCCAGGGTTGCCGAAGGTGCTGTTGCGGGTTCCGTTCACCATCCTGCCATAGAAACAGACAGGTCAAAATGCCACCTTGCTCGGGAGTACAAGGATTTGATCTTAGTAAGAGGGGTCCAATACGTGCATGTGCCAAGTCTTTAAAACCAAAGTTTTTGACAAACTGGAAATTGCATTCATGACAACTAGGTGACGTAGTCACTTACAGGCTGCCCAAGGCAATAGGTGACTTACATCAAGCACACATACGCAAATTAAAAACGGATACATGGATACCCTATACTTGGGGTGCTTCGAATCGCCTACGTGAAAACCTACGCGGCGGACTGCTCGGTCTCAAAGGCGGACTCAGCAGGATCCTCATCTTCATCAACATCCTCTTCCTTTATAGGAGTGGAAGAAAGAATCCGTACATCTCGGCGTCTCTTGGGCGAGGCGGCTAAGATCTGAGTGTACTCTTCCGCTGTCAGGTGGCGACTCCGAAGAGGGACTGCCTCGATGGGTAACACACCACCCCTAGTGGCAACAGCTGTCCTCCCTTCAGGTGCGCCTGCCTTCTTTACTTTGCGGTTCTGCATCTTCTCAGTGTGGAGTAGGCCTTTGACTTGGTGCAGCTCCTGGCGAAGCTTGACTGATTCCTTAACCAGGAAGTGTGTCAGGGTGTCTGACGAGAGACTGAAGTAGGTCTGAAACCTTAGTGGCATCCCATCCTCCGTGGCTGGGGTGAGTGTCCAACTCCCATCCACTCCTTCCTTAACGAAAGGTAGATTACGAGTGACAGGCTCATTAGCCATCTCAGGGAGGATGCTGCGGAGTTGCACGAGCGCCTCTTGTGCAGCCGTCTCCACTGCCAACATCAGCTCTCCCATCTGTGGTCCTTTGAAGAACCAACTAGACGGGGAGTCATTAGCCTTCACTATCACGTCCACGTGATATTCCTTGGTGTCGGCGTTGAGCCAGTGCTCGTGGTAGAGGAAGATGGGCGTGCGTCGTACGTGGCACTTCTCGAGACAATCCACCAGAAGTAGTGGAAAGCCGGTCTCCAGAAGCGTCTCAGGTACGGCAGCCATCTACAAGGCATAGGAGAGAAGTCAGGAGGTTGTATGTGCAAGAGTCTTGTGCAAGGCTGGCGTCCTAACGTTCATGGTTAACGTCCATGCTATCTAAGGCTTCCTATAGTCAGGATGGCTCTGATACCAGTTCTGCGGGGACCCCGACTAGCAAGTCGAGTTCGCCGTGCCCAGTGACCCCAAGGATCAATGTTCACTGAACACAGATACTGTATAATAGAGTCTTACATCCAAGTACCGAATTATTACATCAAATGACCAGAAGGTCGGGTTCAAGAGCAAGGCCTAAAGCCAAATTAAACGGATACATCGAGTAGCGGAAACTCGTAAGGGCTAAGCGGTGCCCATGCCATCAAGCCTACATCGACAGGCATTCTGACTTGGAAGCGTCCGAGATCGCAGGTCCGTCTCCGACAGCGTACTCATCGCCAAACTCCGGTCCTTCCATGTCTGGTCAATAACATAACCAGTGGCAAGCCAATGAGTACTTTGAATGTACTCGCAAACAGCCCATGATATGAATATGATAAGGAATAACAGTAACAGTTATCTTTAGTGGAATGCAATGTGGTGGTATGATCAAGTATGTGCAACAAGTTAAAGAACTACTTTTGAATGACAGGTTACAGATATTGACCCATCTGTCAAGGGTTGAACCATCCGGGTTCACCTTATATGCCAAGTCATCGGACTTGTCATATCCTCAAGATATTAATGAGGGCTAAACCATCCGGGTTTACCCTATATGTCAAGTCACCGAACTTGATCATATTATTATGATTCTCATGATAACACCTTTTTAACACCACGCACACACACTTGGTTTATGCGGAAACTCGGGACGTAGTTTAAGCAGCACCACCCAACTGTCCTTGGCCGTGGACACGGCTATTCGAATAGTTTACACTCTGCAGAGGTAGTACGCTGGACCCACGAGAAACGGGAAACTTTCGTGTCATCCAGGACTCGCGGTATATCACATATACCCGAGGTAAGTACCCGATCATCATCTTTCCCCTGACGATACTAGACAAAGAGGTCCACTCGATTGGTACCCAGCCCACATGTTGTACGTCTTACGAGCACCGACTCTGGACTGTATCAACCATGCAGGGACCAACGGTGTGCCTGGAACTCATAATAATGGGATAGTCGTCCTACCTGGCACGACCCCATCACGAGAGTGACACCGATCACTCCCGCCACTAGTAATGTGGCTCTTTGCTAGCACCGACCAGAGTAATCAACAAAGCCCCGTCCCATAAAGGGGTATCATGGTCGTACTGGGTAAGGTTGGGACGGTCGACACATCATAAATATAATCCATTTCCGAAACCATACTCACACCAAAATCACCGGTGCATCACTTCACCAAAAGTGATCACCAACTCATCATCACCCTCGGGCATTAGTGGCACCCGACAGGGTTTTCATAAACTCTTTATTTAACTCAACATTATGCTTGAGATAATATGCCTTAACATTACTTGTGAACATGGTAATATCATGACCCTCACGGGGTAGGGTCAAGCTCAATGCAGTGATTCTACTTTACTAGTCAACATGATAGTAGCATGATCCTCATAGATGGTAGGGTCAGCTCATCATTTTTGTGCTCCGAGGAGCCATGTGAATATCACTACTATCAATGCAAGTGCTTCGAAGAAGCCTTCGGTGCCATCACATCAATGATGAACCGGCATCGTGATCACATGCAACGGGAAAAATACTTGCTATACTAGCATGCATTATTTCATATGCTTAAGTCATGGCAAAAGGGCTGCTTGCCTTGGTCAGCTAGGTATCCGGGGTCTTCGAGGTCTTCCGCTCCGGATCCTCCGTCACTCGGTAACTCTACCGTCGAGAAAGGAATAAATAAATACTAGCTCTCACTAAAACAGATCACAAGGTGCTTTTAAAAATGTTGGAAGGCTTAAATAATTTCAGGATATTATTTTGAAAAATGTTTCCTATTGTTTTATTAGCTAAGCATATTTATTTAAAAGCAAACAGAAGCAAAAAGTGCCTTTTAATATCATTTTTATACCAAAAATGGTTTCTGTTTTTGATAAATGTCGACTATTACAGAATCAAATACTACTCATTTTTAGAAAATTACTGGTGGAAGAATTATATTTTTCTACTGGCTAAATCTTTTTATAAAAATCATTTAGTTTGCTGGATTAAAACAAAAGAAAAAGGTCAGGGGGTTTGGATCCAGTCGGCCCAGCCAGCAGGCCTGGCCACCAGGCGCGCGCGGGCCAGGTTCAAACCTCACCTGCGGGCCCCTGGGGTCAGCGTCAGCGGCTGCACGCGTTGGCTGCCCGAGGACACCGACAGGTGGGCTCCACCTGTCGGGTCCTTCTCCTTCCTCCAGCCAGAGAGGGGGAGATGGACGCCGGCGAGGCTGTCGTTGTCCTTAGGCCTAGCTAGGAACGGGAACGGGTTCCTCGTGCCTCCGCCTACCTGCTCGTGGTCGGGACGTCACCGAAGGTGGTCTGGGTCGCCGGCGACGAGGTGCTCGTGGCGGAAGGGTTTCGGGTTCGTGTTGAACTAGGGGCTAGGGGTATGGATTCGCTCGGGAGAGTTAGGGAAAACGTTCCTGGTGTCAAGGGGAGTGCTATGAGAGGTCGGGCAGTGCAGGAGCCGACGTGTAGCCGGAGATCGACCGGAGCTCCGAGGCGGAGGGGCCTCGATCGATCTCGAGCACCGGGGCTCTGCGAGCTCAACTGGGCGGCTAGGGAGTGTCTACTGGTTGTGCTGAAGCTGCTTGGAGGGTGGTCGAGTGCCGGGGGGACCTATTTATAGGCCAACGACGGTGACCCGACTCGGGCGCGCCGGTGACTCACCGTGGCACGCGTGCAAGCACAGTGAGGTGTTGGCCGCGAAACCACAGGTTCGGGACGTGGTTTAGGGCCTCCTGGTGCATCGGCCGCAGAGGGAAAGCGAGTGGGGACGAGCTGCAGCGACCGTGCATGCTCGACCGCATCGGGCGCGCACGGGCACGTGTCGCCTGAGCTCTTGCGCGAGGGGGAGAGGGTCCCTGGAGTAGCTTTGCACTGAATGGTTGTCGGGGGAGCGCTTGGACATAACTAGGGAGGCTGGGACCGGCCGGAGCATCGGCCCCTTGCGGGTGGCTCTCTGCAGCGCGCCCAGAGCGTAGTTTTGGCATGCCACGGCATGCTGGCTCGCTCTGGGGCACTTGGGACGTGTCCTCCATGTCCTGAGTGTTGCTGGGAGTGTGCCTAGCCGTTGTGGTTTAGTGGGAGCTCGAGCTGGTCAAGGGAGCAAGGAACACTAGTGTTTCCAGTACTGCCCTGCAGCTCAAATTGAAGTTCTTGTCACTTGTTCTTGGAGTTGGGGAGGGGCTGATTGACTGGGTGTTCAGGGTGTTCTGGTGCTCTAACCCACCAAGTTTGGGGCCTTGACATTGGGTAAAACAGTGGCTAGGAAGGTTTTTACCTTCCTGTCAGTAGGTGTTCGACGTCACTTGGGGTGCTTCCACTCCACCACTGTAAATGAAACTTAAGAGGTTTGGTCTTGGGGTAAAAACATGGGGTTCCACCAAATCTGAGCTCCATTGAACAAGTTTGGCTTTGCAAACTTGAAAATGTATCAAAATGACCAGTATTGTCCTTTACAAAGGAAGTGTGGCCAAACAGAGTCTCACAAATCTCATCTTTGGTGTGGACTCCTCATTTGGGGTGTTAAACACCTCTGCAAAGTTTCAGCTCCATTGGAGAAACTTTGCAATGTAGAGTTGTTCCAACTCTACTCTGGACAGAGTGGGTTTTGGGCTCTGTAAGTGCACTTCCCCACCTTGGATCAAGGTGAGATTTTAGGTGAGCACCTAATATGGTTTGGGAGGGCTCCTGTAATGTTATGGGAATTTACTGAGATAATTTCCTTTGGAAACATCTCAAAAAGCTAAAACAGACAGAAATGGTTTTCAGGGTTTTACTCAAATAATATTAATATAAAATAGGGTTGAAAATCTTATATATGGAAAATATATGTCCTTCTGATCTTCCATGAATTTACTCAGAATTTTCTAAGGTAGGAAAGTAATTTTCCTTGTGGAAATATTATTACTGGCCTTAGAAATAGACATAGATATAAAATAGGAACATAATATTTTAAATCACCAATTAATGTTTTTAATGAATGAAAATAATATTTGGATCAGATCACCAACTTTGGTTGGAAGTGTCACTTGGCTTCATGAGCTAGTAGTGTATCCCAACATGATGAAGGTGATCTTAATATAAAGGAAAAAGGGTTTTTGAAGAGAGCAAAATAATAAGTTTTTCATGGGTTTGAGTCATCAAACAAGCAAGCATACACTCAAACAGTGGCTGACATTGCACTCACAACATTATTTGAAAAAGTTTTAACAAGCTCTGATTTTTGCAACACAGAAAACATGGGGTGAAAAACAGGGTGTGACATCTATTCCTCAGTCCTGAAGATATGCAAGAAGCTAAGAAATCTATGTGAGAGAAAGGCATTAAATCTGAAGATGTCAAAAATCTACCACCTATCGAAGAGATCCATGGTCTCGATAACCCGATACAGGTAGTAGAAGTAAATTCTCTACGTAGGTTTGATGAGAGTGATATTCCTTTTGATAAACCTGCTAGCTTATGCCTAGATGAATTTGATAACTTTGTTGCCAAACAACAGAGTTTCAATGATTATGTTAGCAGACAATTGGAACAGAATGCTCGTATGCTTAGTCATTTAAGTGCTTGTGTGGACAGAAACATCAATGATCTTAAGCTCTTGAGTAAACATGCCTCTATGGTTACCACTCAAGTAGAACAAGTACTTAAGGCTCATAATGACTTGCTCAATGAGTTGAATGACAATTCCGTCAGAGTCGTCACTAGAGGTGGTAGAATGACTCAAGAACCTTTGTATCCTGAGGGTCATCCTAAGAGAATTGAACAAGATTCTCAAGGAGTTAGCACTGATGCACCTAGTCATCCTAGGAAGAAGAAGAAAGATGATAGGAACTTGCATGCTAGAAACATTGTTGCTGCTACACCTGAGAGTCCAAACGATGTCTCTGTCTCTCATGCTGAAACACAATCTGGTGATGAACATGAGCCTAATGATAATATCAATAGTGATGTTCATGATGATGCTCAACCTAGCAATGATAAGGATGTGGAGATTGAACCTGTTGATCTTGATAACCCACAGCCTAAGAATAGAAGATACGATAAGAATGACTTTGCTGCTAGGAAGCATGGTAAAGAAAGGGAACCATGGGTTCAGAAACCCATGCCCTTTCCTCCCAAACCATCCAAGAAAAAGGATGATGAGGATTTTGAGCGATTTGTTGAAATGATCAGACATGTCTTTCTGCAAATGCGTTTGATAGATATGCTCAAAATGTCTCTGTGTGCTAAGTACATGAAGGATATTGTGACTAATAAGAGGAGGATACCTGAGGTTGAGATTTCCACCATGCTTGCTAATTATACCTTCAAGGGTGGAACTCCTAAGAAACTAGGTGATCCCGGTGTACCCACTATACCTTGCTCGATTAAAGGGAACTACGTTAGACTTGAAGCCGGTGTTAGTGTTATGCCTCTCTCTCTTTATCGTAGACTTGAACTGCATAACTTGACACCCACTAAAATCTCTCTGCAAATGGCCGACAAATCAACTGCTTTCCCTATTGGCATTTGCGAGGATGTGCCTGTTGTGGTTGCTAACTTTACTATCTTAACGGACTTTGTTATTCTGGATATTCCCGAGGACGATGCCATGGCGGTCATCCTCGGAAGACCCTTTTTAAACACTGCAGGGGCTGTTATAGATTGCAACAAAGGCAATGTCACTTTCCATATCAACGGTAATGAGCATACGGTGCACTTCCCGAAGAAACAATATCGAGTACATTGCATCAATGCTATCAAAAACACTTCATCGATTCTTATGGGGAGCTTTGAATGCCCTATTCCTCCTGTCAAGATGAAGTATGATTTACTTGTTGGGGAGATACACATCCCCATTGAGGTAACCTAGTGACTATTCGAAAATTCTTCGTCTTCTTTTGCGATTCGAAAAGTTTGTCAAGGAGACTTGATCAACCTCATTAACGGATTTCTTTCGATGACCATGAGATGGATGAATCAAGGAGTCACAAACCTCTGTTCCAAGGTTTCACCTTCAGTTTCTTAGAAGAAAAATGATAGATTTAGTTTAGTTTTCCCTGTTTTCTGCTTTTAGCGTCCCGTAGAAAAGTACCCCGAAAATTAAAGTTCTCCGAACGTCGTGAAAATCAAGTATGATTTTTTCTGGAATTTTTGAAAAATACTGGGACGAAGAGCTAGTCTGGGGGCTGCACCAGTGGGCCACAAGCCCTAGAGGCGCGGGCACCCCCTGGCCGCGCCTACCAGGCTTGTGGGGCCCACGTGCACCCCCTCCACTCAGTCTAGCTCCCATCTACTTCTCCTACCTCCAGAAAAAAATCGTTTCGCATCTCAAACCCGTGTTCTTGCTCTTCTTGCTGGGTTTTTCGATCTCCTTGCTCAAAGCACCATTCTCCGAACTGTTTTGGGGAAATTACTCCTTGGTAAGTGACTCCTCCATTGGTCCAATTAGTTTTTGTTCTAGTGCCTTATACATCGCGTATTTTTGCTGCCTTGGTGACCATGTTCTTGAGCTTTGCAAGCTAATTTTAGCTGGTCCCAAGTAGTTTTGATGCATAATATGGCCTCTAGGCACTTGTGGGAGTAGTTGATATGAGTTATGTTGAGCCATATTACTTTGTCTTCTCCTTTGTGTTTGCCTGCTGATTCCAGCTTTAGTCCAATGCACGAGCACTCTTATTATTGTTCACATCGTTCGATCATGCAAGTGAAAGGCAATAATGACGATATATGATGAAGTGACTGAGCCTGGAAAAGCTGGTATGAACTCGATCTATTTTCTTTTTGTAAATATGACTAGCTCATCGTTCCTAGTTCCGCTTTGTTGTGAGAGAAACATGTTTGCAATGACAACTTAGAGATCATAGTTTCTGATGCCATGCTTAATTAGCTAGGAGCTCATAATGGTTTGTCTTGGTTGCCCACATGAATTTTGAGATGACTATGATGTAGTATGATAGGATGGTATCCTCCTTTGAATGATTCAAGTGGCTTGACTTGGCGCATGTTCACGCATGTAGTTCAAACAAAATCAACATAGCCTCTATGATATTCATGTTCATGGTGATTTATGTCCTACTCATGCTTGCACTCAATGTTGGTTAATCTCAATGCATTTTGATGACTGTTGTCGCTCTCTAGTTGGTCGCTTCCCAAACGTTTGCTAGCCTTCACTTGTACTAAGCAGGAATACTACTTGTGCATCCACTTCCATAAACCCAAAGTTGTTCCATATGAGTCCACCATACCTACCTATATGCAGTATCTACCTGCCGTTCCAAGTAAATTTGCATGTGCCAATCTCTAAATCTTCAAGAAATAATCTGTTTTGCATGCCCGAACCGCTCATGTGGTGACAGGGGGCTATCAGTATCTTCCATGCTAGGCGTGTTATCCTCGATATGTGTTTATTCACTATCATTCACGAGAAAGGGGCTAGTAATTGGAATTCCTAGTTCCATGCTCAAATCGAAAAGATAATTGCAAACAAAACTCCCCCTGGATTGATGTCGGTATGGACGGTACCCGAGGATTCGTCTAGCCGTGGAGTGTGATTGATTAGTGGTGGGAAGTCAAAACTTTACTTTTCTGTTTGGGAACCGCCTATAGCATGTGTAGCGTGGAAGATGGTGAGAACTCTTAGTCACTGCGTTGACAATGAAAGCATGCCACCCAAAATTATTATCCTTGTTTTCAAAGCTTGAGCTCTGGCACCTCTGCAAATCAATGCTTCCCTCTGCGAAGGGCCTGTCTATTTATGTCCCTGTTGAGTCATCCTCTTCTTATAAAAGCACCAATTAGAGAGCACCTCTGTCATTTTTATGCTTTGCTTTTAACTGTGATTGAGTATGACTGTGACTGGATCTTCTTTGCCATGAATTACAATGTTTAGTCAGCCCTTGGTCTTTGAAGGTGACTGGATCTGCATTTATGTTTTGCGGTCTCAAAAAGAGCTAGCGAGATACCATCTGTTCGTACTGCTTCATGATTGTTTCGATTGAAGTGTTGATGTTTGAGACTTATTATTATTTGATCGCTAGTTGATTATGCCATTGATATGAGTTTACCGTGAGACCTAGATATCATTTGCTTATGCGGTTTGCTTGTGATCTTGCTGAAATTCTGGATATGAGCTAGACATAGTTGCAACAACAAGATAAAACAGAGTTCGTCAAAGTTTTTCTTTTGTCTCTTTCAGTTTGTCAACTGAATTGCTTGAGGACAAGCAAGGCTTTAAGCTTGGGGGAGTTGATACGTCTCTGTCGTATCTACTTTTCCGAACTCTTTTGCCCTTGTTTTGGACTCTAATTTGCATGATTTGAATGGAACTAACCCGGACTAACGTTATTTTCAGCAGAATTTCCATTATGTTGTTTTTACGCAAAAATAGAAGTTCTCGAAATGACCTGAAAATTTACGGACAATTTTTCTGGAATTTATGAAAAATACTAGCGCAAGAATCAACGGAGGAAGTGGAGCCGTGAGCCCACAAGCCCACCAGGCGCGGCCCCCCTGTCGCGCTTGGCAGGCTTGCGGAGCCCACGACGCTCCACCGCCTCCAAATCTAGCTCTATTTAGTCTGTCTCGCCCGGAAAAAAATCAAGGAGAAGGGTTCATCGCGTTTTATGATACGGAGGTGCCGCCACCTCCTGTTCTTCATCTGGAGGGTAGATCTGGAGTCTTTTTGGGCTCCGGAGAGGGGAGATCGTCGCCATCGTCATCATCAACCTTCCTTCATCGCCAATTCCATGATGCTCTTCACCGTTCGTGAGTAATCTCATCGTAGGCTTGTTGGACCGTGATGGGTTGGATGAGATCTATCATGTAATCGAGTTAGTTTTGACGGGGACTGTTCCCTAGTATCCAATATGTTCGGAGATTGATGTTGCTACTACTTTGCCATGCTTAATGCTTGTCACTAGGGCCCGAGTGCCATGATTTCAGATCTGAACCTATTATGTTGTCGCCAATATATGTGTGTTTTAGATCCTATCTGAAAGTGCGTTATATCGACTAGAGGGGGGTGAATAGGAGATTTTTAGAATTTCATCACTGAGGAAAGACAAACTTGCGGCGGAAACAACAAAGGATCAGGAGTGCAAAGTATCACTACAACAGTTTTCAAGATGAAGAATATGAAAAACGGTTTGCACAGTATGTAGGCATGAAGAAAACAGATGAGGATTAACTTGCGTGAAGAATTTGGGGTTGAGGAATTTCAAAGAAAGTCTTTAGCAAATTCTTCAAACAGTGACAGTGAAAATCATCAACACATAATCTGAGGAATGTAAAGAGTTGAAGAAATAGAACCCGTTTCAGAGTGAAGACAGTGGTTAGTGACCCAGTTCCAACTGTTGTGACAGTTGTACATCTGGTTTGGAGCGGCTTGGTATTGAAACCAAAAGACACACAGTCCCGGGACACACAGTCCCTACCGTATTCTCCTTGGGCTAAGAACACACAGTCCTCGCCCAACACTCGTGGTAAGTCTTCAGGGAAGACTTCCAAACCCTCACAAACTTGGTCACCTGGCGATCCACAATTGACTGCTGGATTGCTCTAGACCATGACGCCTAACCGTCTGGAGGATGCACAGTCCTCAAAGGTAAAAGGCTTCAGTCCCACACACGAACAACTTCTTCAGTGATGCTCAATCACTTGGTTTTTGGTTTGTGGTTTGGCGTTTGGAGTATTTCCTCACTAACGAATTACAATTGAAGACTCTGAGGAATTTGGGTTGCTCTTATGACAAGTGTTAGTTTCTAACGGAGCATCCAACTAGCTAATGGTTGTGGGGGCGGCTATTTATAGCCTGGGAGCATCCCAACATGATTTGACATTAATGCCCTTAAATAATATGACCGTTGGTGTGGATAAGACCAATGATGTGGCGCGACTATCGATAATGGTCGGGACCCTCAACTGTGAGATTCCTCCTGTCTCTCATATTCCTCACTTGAGGCTTTTGGTAGGATTAGGCTTGGGTTGAGCATCATGAGGAAATTCATTCCAATGTGTTAGTTTGACCCCCTTTAACAGTACGGTGTTCCTATTACTCAAGTGTGAAGAAAATAAAACAAAAAGGATAAATCTGCATGCTTCAAAGTCTTCAGATTGATTTTCTTCCGGACACACCGAATTCCTCAATTTCAATATCTTCATGAGGAATATCAATTTCATCGCAAATTCTTCGCGATTCATTTCTTCAGCTTCGGTCCAATTTCTTCAACCGAAGATATACACTTTTAGGGGTCGATATTCATCGAATATATCAAACTCCTCGGCGACTTATAGATCCTGTGTACACTCAAGAACACATTAGATACTTAACCTATAAGTCTTCAAACCACCAAAATCACTAAGGGGCACTAGATGCACTTATAATCTCCCCCTTTTTGGTGGTTGATGACAATTAGGTTAAGTCTTTCACAGGGATAAAAATATGAAGTCTACATCCTCATTTGAGGAATATGAAATCAAGATTCAGAGAGACTCCCCCTGAAGATGTGCATATCTTGAGGACTTTGCTTTTCACATCAAATGCACATTGATGATTTATATCATGGAGATCTCCCCCTGAGTCTTGTAAATCATGCATACATACGACAGATAGTATGAAGAAATTGAGGATGCATGATGACAAATGGTATCTAACGAATTCCAACATGCGTGTATTAAAATTTTGAGGAATAAGCATGTGAAGAAAAACGTTCAAAAAATTTAGAGTACCATCGGGCTTAAGTTACAACTCATTACATAAAACACTTCAGAAGAGCCAAGAGTTTGTAACTTAAATAAAGTTTATAAGCCCCCAAAATATCCCGCGTGAAGAATAACTCTCAAGTTTCTCCCTCTTTGTCATCAAGCGACAAAAAGGGACAAACTGAGGACTAACGCCCGTGAAGACTTTTGCTTCTTGGCAGTTGAGGAAGACGCGTGAGGATTCTTGGGAGCAGACTTCCTCCTTGGACCTGTGGCAGTGTCTTGCTGGTCTTCATCTGATTCAGCAGTGCAGAATGAAGAAAAAGAACTTTCCTCAAGGTCTGGGACTGGAATTGGCCTGAATTTCTTCTTTGGTGGCCACGATCAGTCGAAGTCCTCCACAAACTCCAATTCTGCAAGTTCTGCTGGAGTCTTCAAATGAGCCAGTGTGGCCGAGGTGCGATCAAAAACCTCATGAAGATAATGATGGTTAAGCTTCACAGCATTCTGCGTTTCATTGAGGGTTTTCACAATGGCGGCGAACTAGCGTTTGACCCACTTGTGATTCCGATCAACCTTTTTGTGAAGACTTAGAAGAAGCTCTCTGGTATTCATCACCCTTGGAGGAACAGGACTAGGAGGATAGGTTTCAGTGTCATCCCATGAGGAATATGCATCTGGCTCTCTGAACTGGCCATCAAGGGGCCGACTGCCTTCATCAATTACAGACTTGGCTTTTCCTTCAACAGGCTCGAAAGTCTTCTTGTTGACCCTGAGGGGAGGCATATAACCTTGATGATTGTTGAAATCAACGTGATAGTTGATGCCTGACCTCCCTCTGATGAATCTCATGATCCATGGAGCGTAAATCTTCAGGTCAAAAGGGGACATAACATTTTCCGCCAGAGTCTTCAAAAAGAAATAATGGATGTTGATGGGAATGCCATGGATGATGTTGAAGAGGATATTCTTCATGATGTCGACTACGTCTTCTTCATCATCATGACCCTTGATAGGCGCAAGAACGCTGCAGAGGATTCTATAAACCGTCAGGGGTTCGTACTTCAGCTCATGGACCAGGAAGATTGTTCTTGGTGGTTGCCCCTTAGCCAAAGGCTTCATGAGGATATCCATCAGCTTGTTTGCCAGCTCACGTTCATCATACAGCTTTACTGCCTGCTCTGAGGGAATTGACACAGGAAGTTCGCGCAGCAGCTCATTGGCAGGAGCCTTGAAGTGTGTGTTCTGCGTCATCCAATCCAGCACCCATGTGTTGATGTCTGTTGGATCTCCAGAGATGTGCAGAGTTGCATAGAATTGAAGAATGATTTCACTATTCCAATCGTAGATATCTGAGCACATAGGGAGGAGTCATGCTTCATAAAGAGCGTTGAGGACTGGGGCGAAGCAAGGAATTTCTTCAAGCTCAATGTGAGGAATGTGCGTGTGCTAGAAAAATCTTGTTTCTTCCACACAACACAAAGGCGTAGTAGTTGAGCTGTGTCCTGGTCCAAAAATTCAGATGCCTGATGCGAGGCTTGTCATAGGTATTTTCTTTGATGAAGAACATGCTTTACATATGACGGAGATGGCCTTACCGAAGATTTTGGTGATTTGGACGTATGTTTTATACTTGTTGTTGTCTCCTCTTCACTTTTATTGTTTTTTATTTTGTTTTTGTTATCGCCCACATTGTCTTGTTGTTCTTTTAGTTTTTTTATGCTTACTCATCTTTTCATTCTTTTTATTTTTCTGCTTTTGCAGTCTCCTGCTGTAGATGATTGGAAGGACGAATTCATGTACAACCTAGTCTTCAGCCCAAAGAATGAAATTTTGTGTGAAGAGCTTCCACCTGAGATCCGGGAGTTGGCGCAATGATCTCTGCATTTTAGGAACATTGAGTTTGTATAGATCTAGTTTCATTTAGATTTGTCTTAGTATATACATTCGGTTTCAAAATGGGTGGAGCGACTTTGTTTGCGTGAGCTATTGAAAATGTAACTGCAGTGCTTTGTTTTTACCCATCGGTATCATTGTACCTGGAATAAAAAATGGTTTGGTATGTCATTCTTGTTTTTTACTATATGTGTTCAATACCATTTTCCACACAGTCATGTGTTTTTCTTGCCCTATGCGTACAATTTGAACTTATGTGTGTGGTTGGACGGATGTTTTATCACATTGAACATTCTTGTATTTGCTCTGTTTTTTATTGTTCTTCAACCCATTGGAAATTTATCTTTTATAGTACTTTAACTTTATATATTATTTATGTTAAACTTCACATAAATTTTTTTGTCTAGTACTCCTTTTATTTATTTTTTTTCTTTTAGTTAATTTTATCGTTGTTATAGTTGAACTCTTTTAGGAGTCCAAGTAGAACTTCTTGAACTACATGCAAGACATTCTGTTTCCCAACTTGGTTTTTGGCGGTAGTACCTTCTTGTCGCAACCATATTTATTTTATCTATATCTATACTTGACCAGAACTTCTCAAGCACTACTATCTGAACTTCATCATTTTTTATGGTTCCTGCACTTTGTTTTTTATGCAATTTTAGCAGCTCCTGGTATACCAGAATATTCGCTAGTATGAATAGAACTTTTGCATGTTCTCTGGTTGGACTGTAGTTTTTGAACATGAACAATACGTTTTGTAATATGTAGTGTTGTGTCTTTTCACTGTTATTCAACGCATTCACCTTGTACCCTTTCTTGTAACTCATTTTTGTATGTCCTCCTTTGTAATACACGCACTTCACATAGTATTCAACTAGAACTTCACCTAGGAAAGTTTCCCTTTGCATTCTGTTTTTATCGTTTGCTAGTTATGTTTCTGCTTACACTTTCCTATAACTTTTTGCTAAAGCGCAACCACATTGTTTCGTTCAGAAACTACCAAAATGTTTACATGATGTATAGAGATAACAGCAAGCCAGCAAATTTGTTTAAACCACATATACAAAATATGAACATGGTATAAGCAAAGTTTTTTTCAACCCTGACACACATTACATAAGCAAAGTTGTTCAACCTAATGAAAGCAAGCTACCAAACTGGACAAAAGAAGGCACAACCATTTTTTTCAAAAGCCAGACTTTGATGCTCCTTCATCCCTAGTATTCATAGAATTTTCTCATAGCTCAGCTTGCAGATACACTTCTTGACAATGTCGATTGTCGTCCAAGCCTTGTAGGTGGTGTATGCATCTATCGCTGCATACTCGATGAGGTAGTCTCGCAGGGGGCTATCCCCCACAGTTTGTGGTCTTCGTTGCAGTTGATCTTTTGCTTCATGTTCTTATTGAACGGGTGGACGACCTTGCTTGCAACGTCTGCCAGAGAGTCGTATGGCTTGTTGGTGTATGGACGCCTCAATTTCTTCTACATGTCAATGAAGTTCTCGGGGTTAATCCCCAACCCTGAGTTCTTCAGCATCCGTTTTTCCCTGTCACTGTCGAAGCCAACAAAGGTGAACATCTTCTCCTTTAGGAATGCATCGAGCCATTTGGGCCTACAAGTTGTAGCAACAGATTGGAGATGATTGTGTTTTTCATGATTTTAATTCAGCAGTTTTCTGTTTTACAATTTTTTTCGCTAATCCCCTGAAGTAGATGCTTCTTTTCCTGCTTACTCCTTGTGTAACATATTCAGAACATCTTCAGAAAAATAACCTGTAGTCTATAAAGTACACTAGTAGATACATCTAGTTCAGAAACTAGTTTAGTTAAACTGTAAGGCAGCAATACTACTGATTAATTAAACTAGTTTAGTTAAACTTCCTGCTTACTATTTTTTATGAAATATAGCACCTGCTGGTATACCACGACTTCTCCAGTAGGTTTTGATGAATTTCATTTTGTTTTCTTATGTTTTTCCTGCTTACTCCTTTTTATTTAATACAACTCCTCGTGGTATGCCAGAACCTGTCCACTAGAATTATTATTAACTCCTGCTATATTAGAATTTGATATTTGAACTTCTCCATTTTTGGATACTTGTTACATGTGTTATTCTTTTGTAATATTTTAATTGCATGTAGTATACAAGCAGAACTTCACATAACAAATTCCCCTTCCATTCAGTTGAACTCTAGTTAAAATATTAGTTCAGAAACTAGTTTAGTTAAACTTCAGGAAACAATACCAATGAAAAAAGTTCCACAAAAAATAGGCTGAATGAGTACTTCTGCTCACATTTTTTCACCGCGGTGATGTGGTATACAAGCACCTGTTCGTCCAGGCAAAGCTGCACAACTGCTGCCCTCTGGGTCGGCTCGTCTTCTCTGGTGTACTCAACATCAACGTCGATGATCTTGTCGATCTTGCCGCATATCGACAACCTCTTCTTCTTGATCATCTTGCCAGCTTCCTCGGGATTGCTGGTGCAGAGGACATATAGGGGCTCCTTGCAGTGGGCTTGAACATCGTTTCATTCTTTTGTGTTGTCGAGCTGGGCGGCATGGTCGACGTCGTGTTCAAGCTTGTCGGCATGCTCTGATGACTCTCCACGGGGACGCTTGTGGGATTGCTCGTCTGCCATTGCGCTACTGCAGCGGTTTGCGGGAGTTGGTTTGAGGTTTTTTCTGCGAAGATGTAGCAGGATCTGGCGAGGTTGAGGAGGATAGGAGGGCGAGGAGGGTTCTGATAGTGGTGTTCTGGCGATTTTATGGGGAAGTTGGAGAGAAAATGGAAACATAGATGGTGGAGATGAAGGCGAGGAGGTTTTTTCTCTGTTGTTCTTTCAGAGTGGAGGGGGAGGTGGTTCGTCCAAGTAGTGTAGTGGGGCATTGCACTTTTTGTATGTGGCAACCTCCCAACGGGAGTGGTAGTGGTGGCCTCCTCGCCTCCTCGGTTCCCCAACCGTGAGTGGTTTTTTGAACAAGCTATAATTGCTCTAACCTTTCCCATGAAATGGTAGTGCTTTTAACATTTTTTGTTCCCCAGCTGCAGGTTACCTAGGTGGTAATCATTTCGACTACAAGTTGGACTGCGGTTTGAATACAAATTGGACTTATCTTGTGTATGCTACTATTTTTTAATTTCAAACTTCTTTTTCTAAGTGTTTCCTTAAATAAAAATAATTATTTTGAATATTTCTCTAACTTAGATTAGGGGGAAATACATACTTCTGTCAAGCATATTTATTGTCTACATGTACCCTTTTGTACCAGAACTTCTATAGTAACATTATTTGAATTTTTGTTGATTTTTTCTGTTTTGCTGCTTACTCTTTTTCATGGAATGAAGTACCTCCTGTTATACTAGAACTTCTCCGGTATGAATATCTGAACTTCATCTGTTTTTCCCTTTCTTTCATGCTTACTTTTTTATGCAATGTAGTACCTCCTTGTAAACCAGAATTTTCTCCAATGGGATTTTGTTGAACTTTTTAATTTTAAGAATTTTGATGTTTGAACTTCTGCCTTTTTTGTATACATTTTGTATGCCCCTGTTTCGTAATTCATGAACTGCATAAATTATTCAAGTAGAACTTCACGTAGAAATTTCCCCTTTGCACTCCTTTTAATGTTTTAATCTTTTTTTGAATGGTGTTATAGTTGAACTTCACGAGTAGTCTTAATACCAGGATTCAAAATAGAACCTCATCAATGCATGCATGGCATTTCGGCAGTACCTTTTTGTGTCAAGCATATTATTCTGTACATGTAATGTTACACCAGAATCTGTACATCAAGAACACTTTGAACTTGTGAAATATTTGTAATTGAACTTCTCCATAAATACTATCTTTCAGTAGTGAAAAAACATAACTTGTGGTGACATGTGCTCCAGAAATGTTAGTATCTGAACTTCTTTAGGCAAACTATTTATGTTCAAAAGTGCAACAAAAAAATTAATGAACTGCTGAGTATAACACTTTATTTGTTTCTTGGTGTTGTTTAATTGTTCATCAGCCTTGCGCTCCTCCTAGGCTTTGCTGCTTGCAGTTTATTTTTGTCGTGTATCTCTTCCTTTTCCTCTTGCTCCTGCTCTTCTTTTTCTTCCGCTTCTTCTCCTTCCTCTTCTTCTCCTGCTTCTTCTATACTTAGATCTTCACTTTCTTCTTCAGTGAGGTCTTCACTTTCCTCGTCGTCATAGTCACCGTCGTCTTCAAAGTCTTGCTCATCTTCATCTCCCACCACTTTGTTTCCGTTGGTTGTATGTTTTGTTTTCCCTCTCTTTTCTTCCTTTTCACTCATGTTTTGAGCTTCTTCATCGTACTTAGGGCATGTACTTGAATTATGTGGAGCATATTCCTTGCACACGATACAAAGCCTATTGTTGGCTTTCTCTGGCTGTGGCCCCTTGCTATGTTATTGAGCTTTCGGTTGCTTCACTTCCTTGGCATCTTTTGTTTCTAGGAGTGTTGGACAAGTTCATTTGTTGTGTCCTGCAACCAGGTTGCATATACTGGATTTCCTTTGTCCAAGTGGCACTCCATTCTCATCTAGCTGGACATCTCTTCTATCTTCTGGTGGCGCCTTTATCTGATATCTGTGTTCACTTTTCTTTGTTGTAGAATGTTTCTTCCTACCCTTTGTCTCAGAGTACAACGGTGGTTTCATCATCCCCTGCTGTTGTTGTTGTTTTTCATGTTGTTGCATTGGATGACTTGCATCATCTTGATATTGTTTGGCTTGAGCAGCTGTTTGGAACATTTCATCTTCATAATAAGAAAGATCATCGGCTATTTTAACATCTTCTTCAGCCCTTCTTTTGTCAATATCTGTTTGATTTGCTAAATGTATGGCGTCGAGTTCTTCTATGAGCCATTTAGAACATAAAATGCTCTGTCATACTGTTGTTCACATCTCAGTGCATTCTGGTTAACCATCAAATTTAGCTGCAGCTGGATGGTTTGCTTGGAGATTTTAGAGCCGTCATCAGACACTATTGTGTTGTAGTCCCTTGTGTCAAACGTTGGCTGCGATTTAGCAGTCTTGGTGTACCATTTAAGGATATATTTGTCAGGAAAGTCATCAGCCCTCGGCTAGTCCAGAATGTTCATGATGTGAAGGCAAAACAGCCCTCCAATGAGATAAGTGCAGAAATCATTGTTATTTGTGAGGGAGCAATTAGTTACCATATCATAGTGGTAGCATAATTGTAGGTTAGCTGGTTATTAATTTGTTTCTTCCTGCACTCACATGTATGGGTCCAAAGCTTGCATTCACACTCATATATTTTTTGATCTGGATCAGCTACAACCTGTGTGACGCCCTCGATTTAATCATATACGCTAATCATACACGCAAATGCATACGATCAAACTCAAGGACTCACAAGAAGATATCACAACACAACTCTAGACACAAATAAAACATACAAGCTTCATATTACAAGCCAGGGGCCTCGAGGGCTAGAATACAGAAGCTCGATAAACACACGAGTTAGCGGAAGCAACAATATCCAAGTGCAGACATAAGACATGGGGTGCCTTAGAGAAGATTAGCACAAAAGATACAACGATCGAACGAGGCGAGGCCTCCTGCCTGGGAACCTCCTAACTACTCCAGGTCTTCAGCGGCCTCCACAAAGAAGGCACCGTCGGGAAAGCAGTCGTCGTCGGCAGGAAACTCCATCTCTTCGGCTCCATCACCTGGTCGCAACAACGGATCAAGGTGCAAAGGGGGAGCAAAGCAACAGTGAGTACTCATCCAAAGTACTCGCAAGACTTATATCAGAACTATGCAAAATATGCATCAGTATCAAAGAAGGGGTTTATATGTGGACTGTCTGGAGCAATGCGAGAATAGAGAGACAAGGCCTAGTCCTATCGAAGACTAGCATCTTTAGGGTCCTGCAGCAATAGACGAGAGTAGAACAAGGTAACACAAATAATAGTCATATTGTTGTAGCGATATTAATATGGGGTCACGCCAGCGATCCTTCCTTGACTCCCTACGAGGAAGCAATCCCACGGCAACAATTCCAGTTAAGTAACAATTGTAGTTGTATAAGATCAGGGTAATACTCCAAGTCGTCATGTAACCGTTGACACGGCTATCCGAATAGTTATTTTTTCCCTTCAGGGGTGCACAACATATTCCCCGTCACGCCCAATAACACTCTGGCCGGACACACTTTTCTGGGTCATGCCTGGCCTCGGAATATCGACACGTCGCAGCCCCACCTAAGCTCAACACAGAGGCCAGCACGCCGGTCTAAGTCCTAAGCACAAAGGGGTCGTGGGCCCACATTCCCTCTGCGCTCCTGCACGATGCGTGGGCAGCCGATGTTAGTCTTAGCACCCCTTAATTGCAAGCGTGATGCATCTCGGGACCACTCGGGCGCGCGCCGCTCCATTTGCTGACATCTGAAAAGCTTCGGTTGATACCACGATGTCGAGTACCCATAATTCTTTCCACGCAGACGGTTAGTGCGTAATAAGGCCTTCCGACCGACCCAGATCAAATACCCAAATCCATTATCATTTTAATTAAGTCATCGACACATCCATGCGGGAATCTACCTGCCTAACATCTATTCATCAAAGATCCCAGTAACATGGTCAAGTAACTGTGTGGTTGTAACATTAGGGGGATACGAGGCATCACCCTCGTTGGATCCCGAACGATGTAACCGTCAAGGTGGACTTAGAGGAATCACCCTCGAGGGTCCCACACTTGAGGGGTTGCATGACAGAGACATCGTCAGGAGTGGTGAAGGAGGAATCACCCTCGATGACCACGACCGACTAGCTACACTACTTAGGTATCATCCTGAGTACTTCACGAGGTGTCACCCTCGATACCCGATAGTAGCTATGTAGCGCTGCACAACTAAGGGGGGTGTTAGTGTTGTGCCGGTACTGGCTCATCGATATGGGATCGCGAGGTGTCACCCTCGGTACCCGACAAAGCGGGGCAACTGGACTAAGAGGTCAGAGGGGATGACTGCTCCACCTATGCTAAGCAGATTAAAAGTACAGTACTGAAAGTAACAGTTTGTAAAAATTAGGCTATGCATCAGATATAGGAGCTAACTACAACAGTAGAAAAATTCTAATGCAAGCAGGAGGAAGAAAGACATAGGCGATATAGGGATGATCAAGGGGGGTTTGCTTTCCTTGTTGCTCTGCGGCAAAGGGCTGGTCATCGGGAGGGTAGATGTACCCGGCAGCAGCGTCAGTCTCGGGGTTTACCGGTAAGAAGAGGGGGAGAAACAATAAATAACAGCAACAGGTGCAACACTAAGCATGACATGGCAATATGCAGGCTAGGCATGAGCTAACGCAGCAACACATGTCGCAGACGGGTCGGAAGAATATCTGATGATATTTCCCGGTTCTGTGGCTACTACCGGTCAGACAAAAAACGATGGAAAAGTTCCATATTTTCTATGCTAGGGACACGTGGCACACGAACGTGTAGCGTGTCCGGGTTCGTCTCGTTCTGCTGATCAACTTTCATGTTGACAATATTTTCATCTGAGCTATGGTTTATTTTATATTAATTTTCAAAGTTTATTAATATTTAGGAATTAAAAACAGACTTAATTAATTTAATTAAATGATATTATGACATCAGCATGATGCCATGCTGACATCAGCAGTTGACTGGTCAAACTAACCAGTGGGCTCCATGTGTCATTGACACAATTTTTAATTAGGGATAATTATTAATTAATCAGATTAATTTAGTGGGGGACCCACGTGTCATATTCTGTTAGGATAAATACTTATCTATATTAACAGATTTACTTAATTATTCTAATTACTCATAATCATTATAATTACCTAATTAATTCATTAATTAATTAATTCACTAATTTATTATTTATTTAATTCAACTATTTATTAAAAATATTATTTATATATATAATTTTTGTTAACAACGGGTTGTGTGGGGCCTCCATGTCAGTGGGAGTGGGTGGGTTGGCCCTACATGGCAGTGGCCCACCGTCCACACACAACACAACACACACACACTCTTTGTACAAAATACCTCACATACACACTTATACATATTTTTACACACATCCACAATACACATCATACATACATACATATACATATATTTGCATACATACACATATACATATATCCATTTATTTTCTTTTCTTTTCCTAACATCTCTTTTCTTTCTTTTTGTTGTATCTCTCTGTTCATCTCTCTCTCAACAGAGAGACAGGAGGCAAAAGTCCATCTCCTCTTCTTCTCAATGTACATGAGATGAAAACGACGTCGGGACGAGGCGGTGAACGCCGGAACGAAACCGGAGAGTGGAAGGAGAGGGAGAGGGGGTGTTCTCACCCACGTAGTAGGGGTGGGGTCGGTGAGGCTTGATGGAGCCGTCGGGGACGAGATGAGGAGGCCCACGAGGAGGAGGGGGTCGGAGTGGATCCGACGTGCGGCGGCTCGGTGGAGGCGGGGCGGTCCGGCGAGGAGGAGGCGCCGGAGGGAGCTCGGCCGATGGTGGCCGAGCTGGTGGCCGACGAGGGGAGGTCCTGGAGGGAGCGGCTCGGTCTCGGGGTGGAGGCAGTGGAGGACCGTGAGGAGTCGCGACGCGATGAGGGAGGATCCGGCAAGGGCGATGAGGGGCCGGCGCGGGATAGCCCTGGCGGCGGCAAGCTGGCCGCTGGTGGCCGGCGTAGGCATTTGGTCGATGTGGCCAAGGGAGGGAGGCAGGAGCGATTTGGGGCGACGTGGGGAGGAGGCTGGTGCTCGAGGGGATGGGCTTCATTGTTGGGTGATCTGGGGAGGGTGACAAGGGGAGGGCTGGCGAGCGAGGGGAGAGGCCGAGTGACAGGGCCAGGGGGATCTGGCGCTGGGTGAGCTGACGAGGGAAGTGGGGGGGGTCGGTCGTGGGTTCCTAGGGGTGGTGAACGAGGCCTCCTCGTGGGGGTTCGTGGCAGGAGGGAGGGAACGAGGGGGAGGGATCCCCTCGTGGGGATGGAGAGCCTAGCGGCGCTGGTGGGGGGATGAGGGATTGGGGCACGTGGGTTAGGGTTAGTGGGGGGGTTATACCCTCCAATTTAGGTGGGCTGGTTGGGCCATTTTTGCCCAGCTTTTTTTTAATTTCTTTTACTTATTTTTCGTTTTATTTTTGTTTTTTATTTTCTGTTTCATTTATTAATTATTATTATTTTTGCAATAATCCTCCTTAGCAAAAATGTGTCACATGGCCCACTAATTATATTGCAATATTCCACATGGCCATATCAAGTTTGAGGAATTTTGGAAGCTAATTGCATTTTATATTTGAATTTAATAGCACTTTAAATTGCAAAGTGGTGCTATATTTAGGTGGTGTCCACACCAACATCAAGGTGATGTTGTCTCCTTAACAATAATTGTAATGGATTATTCCACAATTATGCAACATTTTTCCGATGCTCTTTGGGAATTATTTTTGTTACCATAAAATTCAATTGGCTTTCGAAGTGAAAGTTAAATTGAGATATGAATTTTTAGCTGGAACATATATTGCTTAGCAAAATGATTAGGCACTGATCACGGTCTTCATTGTAGCTTAATTACAATGATCATTGTAGAAAAAGTCGAGGATGTCATAACTCTCCCCTACTAACAAGAATTCTTGTCCCAAGAATTAAGAGGTAGAAGGAAAGAGCTCAGGGTTTTCATCAAGAAGATGATCCTCGCGTTCCCAAGTGGCTTCATCTTCAGAGTAGTTTGACCACCGCACTTTAAGAAACTTGGTGACCTTGCGATGAGTTTGTCGTTTAGTCTGACCGAGAATGCGGACGAGATGCTCTTTGTAAGAGAGGTCTTGTTGGAGCTCAAGCATTTCATGATCCACTGCTCGAATAGGATCCTTGAAGTAGCGACAAAGCTGAGACACATGGAAGACATCGTGAACCTGAGAACGGTTCGCCGGAAGTTCCAATTAATAAGATCCTTTTCCACGCCTTTTGAGAATAGTGAAAAGACCAATATAGCGAGGAGCTAACTTGCCCTTGATCTCAAAACGGTGTGCGCCTCTCATTAGTGTGACACGAAGATAAGCCTTTTCGCCAGGTTGATAGACCATAGCTTGGTGATGACGGCCATACTGACTTTTCTGACGAGACTAAGCAGCCTTTAGAATGTCATGAATAATGTGGACTTGACCTTCAACATGTTGGAAATCATACGGACCGAAGAGTGATCGGTCCATTGAACGGTGGCTCGAGAATTTCATACGAAGCCAAGTGTAAAGGATACCTAGATGTCAAGGATGTACAGGAGAGTCAGGTTTCAATCCTGTGGAACTTTGGGTTATGGGTCCATCATGTGGGCAAAGAATAGGCAGATCGGCGACATCTTATACAGTCTTGGTAACAAGACACGTCAGAGGATAACCTGTCAGTTATGTTGGCAACAACATCGGTACCAAGGGCGGGGAACGAATAGAACCATCTTTCCTACTCGTTGAAACGAGGCGGACCAATAGGCAAGGCTCTCGTCCATCGGCGGCTATCGGAATGTTATCCACAATAGTAACAGGGTATTACTGACAGAGTTGTATACCAAGATTTTTACCTAAGCAGGGAACTAACAATGCTTACATAAGTTATGCCACAAGAAAGGTCAAACAGACCAATGAGAAGGAAAATGTGTTCACACACACAAGTATTAGAGTATACCATTCCCGAGAAAAGCATAGAGTATGGTATACATGATACGTCATCAAGTACATAACCATTTTGATAAATGGGCAAGGAGAATCATGATGTTTACCCATACCATACGGTTTGGGTAATTAATCAAGAACAATTTAGCATTGTGCTTCTATTGTTCCTGTTGACATTTGAAGTATCACATCCGTGCTTAGGGATAGCATTGACATGGTCATCCGATAAAGGTCGAACCTTGGGTATACAAAAAGATCCATGAGGAACAACTTATAAAATAAGTCATACGATTTTCTCATGGAAGAATGGTTAACCTTTCGTATGGAATTAATTATAACACCAGGTCCTTCGTCCTGGTGTGTTGGACAAGACAGCACCGTACATGTTTACCTAAAGACCAAAGTTACAATTATTGGGAAATGTTCCAACCATCATATCTGCACGAGATTCAGATCTGATTGGTGTTAGGGCACCTCACGCTCAGGAGGCGTGCGAAGAAAAAGGGGTAACAAAGTTTTACGAGATGATGATGCAAGATCCACACGGCATGAACTAATCAAGTATTGGATCATGACTTGGATTGTAAGACACAAGAACACAATGTCAACACATTCGTGCCCACGTGGATTTCTTACAATACAATGCAACCGAGTTCTGATTTGGGAACCACCATCAAGGATATCAGGGTCCTTGCGTAAGCCAGGACTAGTTCTTATGAAGGAACTTATTTTCCTTGATCAAATCAGCTCGTGGCTTGGCGTGCTAAAAGAAGTTATATGAAGTGAAGATAGCAAGTCTTCGAAACATATAGCTGTGTCAATGATTTGGGAAAATCCGAGAGGAAGCGAAACAAAACTTTCACATATTCATACTGGCAAGAGTGCACGTGAACTTTTGGGAAAAACACTTCTTCTATCAAACATATCCTTCATGAGCTAGGCATAAGGATAATGCTTTCAAGAGCTTCATCATGGAACATGGAGAAGTTGAGGGTGTGGCTGATGGGCTCAACAACAATCCCTCAAGATGTTGATAGGGATGAATATCCAATATGGAAAATAACAAGGGGATAGCATTTTTCAGATCAAATGATATAATGACGTATGCTCAAGGAAACGTCAACAATTAAGCATTGATTGAAGGGTGCACTCGAAAATACGGAATGAGTAGCACGACCAATGCTAGAATGGTGAGTCAACAACCAACACACCAAGAATCAAACAATCAGTTGTTAACCTCAAGGCAATAGGGTTACCATAAGTATTGGGATCACACATCAGAGTTCACTTGTTGGTATTCCAGTTTGAAATAACACGGGACCAAGAAATGACTGGTGATGGCGATAAGTATTACTATGTCAAGAATTCTTAAGACGTGTGCAATTCTCATGACATTCTTGACATAAAAGATAGTAATACTCCAAGGTAGAAGATAACATAAGCTGAATAACAAGGAACTTAAGGGACAACACAAAACATGATCAAGTTTGTGTTGGACGGAAGGCAACAAGGATGTCGATGATAATACAATTCATCGAGGGAAAGGGATCATATTTCTCAACATGCATTCAATTAATACCCTGCAAGAGCTCAGAATGTTGGTGATGATCACGTCACATTTGTCGAGAAGCTTCACGACGGTGTAATCGGTCAGCAACGACATCAAGCAAAGGAATGATGAAGCAAAGGTTGTCGGAATCACAGGTAAGACTGCTAGATCGGGATCGAAATTGCCTTTCAAGACAACCATCAGGATGTTGAAAACTCGATATAAACTTAGTGTACTATTGGAGTTTTGTTCCAGGGATGAAGGACATATTTAGCATGGTCAAGTTCCAACATGACGATGATAATGTATCTTCACAACTTGGAATGACATGACCGAGTACAAACTCGTAAGCAAAGAAGATTACTAAGAGTTGTTGGATCGCAATGCATACTCGATCCAGCTATCGGTATCCGTGAGTGTCCAATAACTCAAAACACGAGGAAAAACTGGAATCAATGAAAATTATAAGGTTGATGAGGAGCTCACAAGAAGTTATATAGCTCAGTGATATTCTAGGGTACGAGGGATAATACTCGGAGGTAGATCAACAATAAGGCTTGGACCGATGTATTGATCTGAAGAAGGCAAGTACTTTAACTCGTCTGAGAATGTAATCAAGGTAGGATAACATGGTCGGAACCACGATTGCAAAGGACAAGATCGCGTATACCAGAATAAACCACATAATGAATGATTATTGATACAAGAAGCTTCTATGATAAGATCAGCATCGTTTCCATGGGCATGAACACAAAGTTCAAGGTCGACTCCCACTTCATCAATGCATCATCTGCCATTTACTTCTCGCCTTTGGTGAGGTTGTAGCTTGGAAAGATTATCTGGTGAAACACCAGAAGAGTAAGATTCGTGAAATCTCTTCGGGTCATATTGATTAAGGAAGGCATAGATTCAACCCGTCGGAGCATCTTAGGAACATATACCGCAAACTTCAAGAGTAAATAACACATGCTTGAATAGCAAGGCTGACAAGGGCATCGGATACAACTTATCAGAAGGAGAAGACACAATTTACCCATGGCATTTTGTATCAGGGGAAAAATATCACAAGAATTTTTTGAATGTAAAGGATGTCGTCGGATAATAACCCAGCAATGGGTCTGGCAGTCGACGAAGGATCTGATGTGAGTATCGGTACTCAAGCAGAGGGAGATAGGATGCAATGCATCGGGTGATAGAACATCTGAAAAACATCGATACTTAAATGGCAAAGGAATTTATGATGTCTCGGTTGTGAATCAGAATCAGATGCTCCGATCAAATACAAGCAAGTTGAAAGGACGTAGATGGATAATAAACCAAGGTTGATTATCGAGAACCAGCTCCTGTCTGGAAGGACGTCTGAGCCGGAAGATAATTTATGAGTATCAACAGATGATTGTGTGCATTCACACAAAGGTAGAATCAATAAGATCACAGGAAAATCACAAAGGATTTAATGAATGCGGCTAGACATATGGATTTAACCATAATGCAAGCAGGTGAGAAAGGTAAACAACGATAGGCTATTGGGGATTCCAAAAGATCGAATAGCAATTCGAAGAACTTTCGAAACCCATGACAACTAATGATGGACGAATCCCCAATAAGATAATTCGTTGCATCTCCTCAAACAACAGCAATTGAAAAAGAAAGTATGAACGACATTTGTATGCAGTCATCCATAAGGGTTGACGGCGGAAGGGGAATCGCGGAAGCAATGAGCACCAGATTCTGAGAGAACATCGGACAGTATATTCGGAGTCTTCTAAGGAATCAAGCCATCGTCTGGAATTGCGGGGCTCTCCGGGAGGATGTATTTGCGAGAACCTAGAGTTAGAGTTAATAAAATCTTTAACCCGAAAGAGAAGAGAGAGTAGAACCTAGAGTATAGAAAAGGAGCAAAAGATACTAATACCACCCAATTGAGATGTGGGCCCGTAAGCCACAGCATCAGTGTTAGTAAGGTTTTTCAAACACTAGACTCAACTTCGGCCAAGGAGGTGGAAAGGGGGCTACCTATAGGGAGTCGGCTCTCATACCAACTTGTGACGCCCTCGATTTAACCGTACGCTAATCATACACGCAAATGCGTATGATCAAACTCAAGGACTCACGAGAAGATATCACAACACAACTCTAGACACAAATAAAACATACAAGCTTCATATTACAAGCCAGGGGCCTCGAGGGCTAGAATACGGAAGCTGGATAAACACACAAGTCAGCGGAATCAACAATATCTGAGTACAGACATAAAAACATGGGGTGCCTTAGAGAAGGCTAGCACAAAATATACAACAATCAAACGAGGTGAGGCCTCCTGCCTGGGAACCTCCTAACTACTCCTGGTCATCAGCGGCCTCCACGAAGAAGGCACCATCGGGAAAGCAGTCGTCGTCGGTAGGAAACTCCATCTCCTGGGCACCATCATCTGGTCATAGCAACGGATCAAGGGGCAAAGGGGGAGCAAAGCAACGGTGAGTACTCATCCAAAGTACTCGCAAGACTTATATCAGAACTATGCTAAGTATGCATCAGTATCAAAGAAGGGGTTTATATGTGGACTGAGTGCAGCAATGCGAGAATAGAGAGAGAAGGCCTAGTCCTATTGATGACTAGCATCTTCAGGGTCTTGCAGCAATATTAATATGGGGTCACGCCCAGCGATCCTTGCTCGACTCCGTGTGAGGAAGCAATCCCAGGGCAACAATTCCAGTTAAGTACCAATTGTAGTTCTATAAGATCAGGGCACAACTCCAAGTCGTCCTGCAACCGTGGACACGGCTATCTGAATAGTTAATTTCTTCCCTGCAGGGGTGCACAACATATTCCCCGTCACGCTCGATAACACTCTGGACGGACACACTTTTCTGGGTCATGCCTCGCCTCGGAATATCGACACGTAGCAGCCCCACCTAAGCTCAACAAAGAGGCCAACCTGCCAGTCAAACTCCTAAGCACAAAGGGGTCGTTGGCCCACTTGCCCTCTACGCTCCTGCATGACGCGTGGGCGGCCGATGTCAGTCCTAGCACCCCTTAATTACAAGCGCGATGCATCTCGGGACCACTCGGGCGCGCGTTGCTCCATTTGGTGACATCTGAAAAGCTTCGGCTGATACCATGACGTAGAGTACCCATAATTCTTCCCACGTAGATAGTTAGTACGTAGTAAGGCCTTCCGACCAACCAAGATCAAATACCCAAATCCATTATCATTTTAATTAAGTCATCGACACATCCACGCGGGAATCCACCAGCCTAAAATCTATTCATCAAAGATCCCAGTAACATGGTCAAGTAACAGTGTGGTTGTAACATCAGGGGGATACGAGGCATCACCCTCGTTGGATCCCGAACGATGTAACCGTCAAGGTGGACTTAGTGGAATCACCCTCGAGGGTCCCACACTTGAGGGGTTGCATGACAGAGACATTGTCGGGAGTGGTGAAGGAGGAATCATCATCGATAACCACGACCGACTAGCTACACTACAGAGGTATCATCTTGAGTACTTTGCGAGGTGTCACCCTCGGTACCCGATAGTAGCTCTATAGCGCCGCACAACTAAGGGGGGTGTCAGTGTTGTGCCGGTACTGGCTCGTCGATCAGGGTTCGAGACTTGATGACAAAGCGGGGCACCTGCACTAAGGGGTCAGAGGGGTTGACTGCTCCACCTATACTAAGCAGATTAAAAGTACAGTACTGAAAGTAACAGTACATAAAAATTAGGCTATGCATCAGATATTGGAGCTAACTATAATAGTAGAAAAATTCTAATGCAAGCAGGAGGAAGAAAGACATAGGCGATATAGGGAGGATTAAGGGGGTTTGCTTGCCTTGTTGCTCTGCGAAAAAGGGTTGGTCGTCGGGAGGGTAGATGTACCTGGCAGCAGCGTCAGTCTCGGGGTCTACCTATAAGAAGAGGGGGAGAAACAATAAATAACAGCAACAGGTGCAACACTAAGCATGACATGGCAATATGCATGCAAGGCATGAGCTAATGCAGCAACACATGTTGCAGACGGGTTGGAAGAATATCTGACGATATTTCCCGGGTCTCTCGGTACTACCGGTCACACGAAAAACGATGGAAAAGTTCCATGTTTGCTATGCAAGGGACGTGTGACAAACGAACGGATAGCATAACTGGGTTCGTCTCGTTATGCTGATTAACTTTCATGTTGAAAATATTTTTATGTGAGCTATGGTTTATTTTATATTAATTTTCAAAGTTTTATTAATATTTAGGAATTAAAAACAGATTTAATTAATTTAATAAAATGCTATTATGACATGAGCATGATGCCATGCTGACATCAGCAGTTGATTGGTCAAACTGACCGGTGGGTCCCATGTGTCATAGACACAATTTCAAATTATGGTTAATTATTAATTAGCTAGATTAATTTAGTGGGGGACCCACGTGTCATATTCTGTTAGGATAAATACTTATCTATATTAACAAATTTACTTAATTATTCTAATTACTCATAATCATTATAAATACCTAATTAATTAATTAATCCACTAATTGATTATTTAATTAATTAAACTATTTATTAAATATATATATATATATTAACACCGGGTTGTGTGGGGCCTCCCTGTCAGTGGGAGTGGGGGGGTTGGCCCCACATGGCAGTGGCCCACCGGCCACACGCAACACAACACAACACACACACTGTGTGTACAAAATACCTTACATACACACTTACACATATTTTTACACACATCCACAATACACATCATACATACATACATACATATACATATATTTGCATACATACACATATACATATACACATATCCATTTGATGCCATACATATACATATCTTTTCTTTTCCTAACATCTCTTTTCTTTCATTCTGTTGTATCTCTCTGTTCATCTCTCTCTCTCTCTCTCAACACAAAGATAGGAGGCAAAACTCCATCTCCTCTTCTTCTCAACGTACAGGAGATGAAAACGACGTCGGGACGAGGCAGTGAACGCCGGAACGGAGCCAGAGAGTGGAAGGAGAGGGAGAGGGTGCGTTCTCACCCATGTTGTAGGGGGCGGGTTCGACGAGACTCGATGGAGCTGTCGGGGACGAGATGAGGAGGCCGACGAGGAGGAGGGGGTTGGAGTGGATCCGGCGGTGTGGCAGTCCGGTAGAGGCGGGGCGATCCGGCGAGGAGGAGGCGCGGGAGGGAGCTCGACCGACGGTGGCCGAGGAGGGGAGGTCCTGGAGGGAGCGACTCGGTCTCGGGGTGGAGGCAGTGGCGGACCGTGAGGAGTCGTGACGCGGTAAGGGAGGATCCGACGAGGGGCTGGCGTGGGGCAGCCCTCGCGGCGACGAGCCGGCCGCCGGTGGCCGGTGGAGGCGGAAGGTGGCTGTGGCCGAGGGAGGGATGCGGGAGCGATCTGGGGCGATGTGGGGAGGAGCTTGGTGCTCCAGGGGATGGGCTTCGGTGCCGGGGCGATCTCGGGAGGGTGACGAGGGGAGGGCTGGTGAGCGAGGGGAGAGGCCGCGCGACGGGGCCAGGGGGATCTGGCGCTGGGTGAGCTGACGAGGGAAGTGGGGGGTCCGGTCGTGGGTTCCTGGCGGTGGTGAACGAGGCCTCCTCGTGGGGGTTCATGGAAGGAGGGAGGGAATGAGGGGGGATCCCCTCGTGGGGATGGGGAGCCTGGCGGTGCTGGTGGGGGATGAGGGATTGGGGCAGGTGGGTTAGGGTTAGTGGGGGGGTTTATACCCCCCAATTTAGGTGGGCTGGTTGGGCCTTTTGGCCCAGTTTGGCCCAACTTTTTTTTAATTTATTTTATTTATTTTTCGTTTTATTTCTGTTTTTATTTTGAGTTTCATTAATTCATTATTATTATTTTTGCAATAATCCTCCTTAGCAAAAATGTGCCACATTGCCCACTAATTATATTGCAATATTCCACATGGCCATATCAAGTTTGAGGAATTTTGGAAACTGCTTGCATTTTATATTTGAATTTAATAGCACTTTAAATTGCAAAGTGTTACTGTATTTAGGTGGGGTCCACACCAACATCAAGGTGATGTTGTTTCCTTAATAATAAATGTATTGGATTATTCCACAATTGTGCAGCATTTTTCCAATGCTCCTTGGGGAATGATTTTTATTACCATAAAATTCAATTGGCTTTTGAAGTGAAAATTAAATTGAGATATGAATTTTTAACTCGAACATATCTTGCTTAGCAAAATGATTAGGCACTGATCACGGTCATCACTGTAGCTTAATTACAATGATCACTGTAGCAAAAGTCGAGGATGTCACAACCTAGAATTCATGCTTTGACGAGGAAAATACTCTTTGCTCATGGTTCCCTTTGTTGTGGTAGTACACAAGGTACTTATTTTCCTTTTTTGTTCTTTTTGCATGGAATAGTGTGCTCTTTCTCATCCTGTCCCTCATCTCACTGGATACAACTCTCGTGTACTTGATAGCCATGTCTTCCTCGTAGCCGTGATTTGTTTTTGTCACTGGATTGTTCTATATATGTCAAAAATAAGGTATTAGTCGAGTAGCCAAGTACTATGTGATGACCCACAAGTATAGGGGATCAACCGTAGTCCTTTCGATAAGTAAGAGTGTCGAACCCAACGAGGACCAGAAGGATCTGATAAGTGGTTTTCAGCAAGGTAAAATCTGCACGCACTAAAATTGTCGGTAACAAGTGATTGTGTGGTGAGATGATTCATAGCAAGCAACAAGTAAAAAAAGTAGCAACGGTGCAGCAAAGTGGCCCAATCCCTTTTGTAGAAAGGGACAAGCCTGGACAAAGTCTTATAGGAGGAAAAATGCTCCCGAGGACACACGGGAATTTCTGTCATGCTAGTTTCATCATGTGCATATGATTCGCGTTCGTTACTTTGATAGTTTGATATGTGGGTGGACCGGGGCTTGGGTACTGCCCTTACTTGGACAAGAATCCCACTTATGACTAACCCCCCTCGCAAGCATCCGCAACTACAAAAGAAGAATTAAGACAAAGTCTAACCATGGCATTAAACTAGTGGATCCAAATCAGCCCCTTACGAAGCAACGCATAAACTAGGGTTTAAGCTTCTGTCACTCTAGCAAACCATCATCTACTTACTACTTCCCAATGCCTTCCTCTAGGCCCAAATAATGGTGAAGTGTTATGTAGTCGACGTTCACATAACACCACTAGAGGAAAAACAACATACAACACATCAAATTACCGAACGAATACCAAATTCACATGACTACTATTAGCATGACTTATCCCATGTCCTCAGGAACAAAAGTAACTACTCAGAAAGCATAATCATATTCATGACCAGATAGGTAATGAGTAGCATCAAGGATCTGAACATAAAATCTTCCACCAAGTAATCCAACTAGCATCAACTACAAAGAGTAATCAACACTACTAGCAACCTTACAAGTACCAATCGGAGTCGCGAGACGGAGATTGGTTACAAGTGATGAACTAGGGTTTGAAGATGAGATGGTGCTGATGAAGATGTTGATGGTGACGAGTCCCCTCCGATGAGAGGAGTGTTGGTGATGACGATGGCGATGATTTCCCCCTCCGGGAGGGAAGTTTTCCCGGCAGGATCGTCCTGCCGGAGCTCTAGATTGGTTCTCCTCAAGTTCCGCCTCGTGGCGGCGGCGATACCACAAAAAAGCTCCTCCTCGATTTTTTCCTGGAGGAAACCCTTCATATAGCAAAAGAGGGTGGCAAGTGGGCCAGCAGGCTGCCCACAAGCCCTCATGGCCCGGCCTGGGGGGTGGTCGCGCCGTGCAGGCTTGTGGGCACCCCCTGGCGCCCCTTTGGCACTTCTTCGGCCCAGTATTTTAGATAAATCTGGAAAAAAATCCTCGTTGATTTTTACGGTGTTTGGAGTTGCGCAGAATAGGTATCTCAACTTTGCTCCTGTTTTAGGCTAGAATTCCAGCTGCCGGCATTCTCCCTCTTCATGTAAACCTTGCAAAATAAGAGAGAAAAAGCATAAGAATTGTACCGTGAAGTGAAATAACAGCCAAAGAAGCGATAAATATCAACATGGACGTATCACTATGCTGACATCAAGCGCTCATGTTCAAAGTTGTGAAGAAGAGGTTGTTTTATGAGTGGCATACCATGCTAGACATCGTTCGCTAATTCTCCACGTGCATCCGAGTTTGAATGCAAGCATTTACCCATCTAGCAAAGTTTTGTAGTTTCTCTGTCCCTTTGACAAACCCTCTCTTGAGGATGTGATCCATGTTCTCGCTTTGTTGAGTGGAAGTCATTCTAGCACAGAAAATGTTTTTGTAATATGCCGATATCCACATTTTCCTATCACTCCACACTTGCATCATCATCTCGTCGTTCTGCAGGTTGTACTTCTACAAGAGTGTAGCCGAGGCAACTTCAAATTTTGTTTGCATTAGCGGCCAGTTCAATATAGATGTGAACTCCTCTTTGAATGTTGGATACTTTTTGTATAGGAACGCGAGGTGTTCCTTGAACTTCTTGAGGATGTTCCAATGACATAGCTTGTGGACCATATTTGGGAATGCAAATGGTATAGCTTTCGCCATTGACGGGCACTGGTCTGCATGTACATAAAATGTAACATGCAGTGTTATTGAACTTCATTGATTTAACATGCATTGTTTTTACAAAATATATTTCTTCTAACACTACTGATGAACTTTTGTGCTAATAGTATTTGAACTCCAGAGACAACAATAGTTCTCTCTAAACTTTGAGTCACATACATTCTTCTTTTCACCTTCAGCACTTGTGAAGTTCTATGCTAAGAGTATCTGAACTTCACAGACAACAATAGTTCTTTGTAACACTATCTCATACATTTTTGGTTCTTGTTGCAGTGTAGGGGGTGGACTTCTATGCTATATGGGTTTGAACTGCTTGGTTTATTTTTTTTATTTGCATTATCACTAATGCACGCAACACAGTCAGAATTAAAACAATGAGAAAACTTGCAATTTTTTTGTTTGTACCTGTTAGAATACAAGTCGGGTGCTTGTTGTTCATGCATTGTACGAATGTATCAAATCTCCACCAAAATGATTTTGCATCTTCGTCTCTCATGAGGGCAAAAGCAAGTATCGTTGATTGCAAATGGTGATCCGTTCCCACAAACACTCCAAGAGGCATATGAAATCTGTTTGTTTTGTAAGTTGTGTCGAATGTTACGCAATCGCCAAAGTCTTGATATGCCCCCTGGCAGCTTGCGTTGGCCCAGAAAATGTTCTTTATTGCACCTTCGTTGTCTACTTGTTTGTCGTAGAAGAACTCATCATTGACTGCCCTCATGTCTGTAAATAAAGACACAAGTTTCAACACATCATCCATATCATCTTTCCTTGCATTCATAGCTTTCCTACAAAACATATAAAAATATGTTATTTTTGTTATTTTTAACAAAGGTTGGTCAGTTAGTATGCTTTTTGTATGTTATAGTATGTGCATTTTTCAGTACTTAGTGGTTTAGTAGGTCTTGTCCGGTCATGCTCAATAAGAAACTTCCATCTTCAATTTTTGATAGCATTGACATAATCGTAGTATGTTTGACATCATGGTATCGCAAGAGCTTTACGTACTCCAAAATAATGGGGTCATAATTCTTGTGTGAGTGCAAGACTACCATCATGTGAGCAGTTTGGATGAGGTGGTGATTATGATTGTATTGAATGTCCACAACCACACACGTGTTATCTTCTTCCACTTTCACCCTCATTCTAGCATTGCAGCCTGTCCTGTGTGAGATTTTGTTTCGCTGTTTGTCTTCTTCAGAAATGGTAGTGTTGTGTTTCTCATGGCATGTGCAGACAAAGTACTTGTGATTACCACGTCCTCCCGTCTTCCTGACCCCAAAACCAGCGTGTTTGGCGTATCGGTTGTAAAATTGCCATGCTTTATCTATATTATTGAATGGCATCCTGAGTTTTGGTATTAGATAATCTGGGAGGTCCTGCATGTGCAGAAAGAAAAACTCATGACATTAATATGCTGCTTAGAATTTATTTTTAATCCTGCTGTAAAAAATTGACAAATTAGGCCAGATGCATACAGAGTACTCACATGTTTGTATGATCGTAGCTCCGCCGGTGTCTGTTGCTACCCTGTTGGAATGGGGTAGGGCAGAGTTACAATAGCACGGTGCAGGAGTGGATCACGACGAGGTAAGAGGGTTCAAGAGGGCCTCTCTCTTGTCTGCGTTCTTTTGGCTTGCGGTGGTTGTGGAGGCATGCTATTCCTTGTGTTAGTTAGCCCTTTCTGTCCAAGAAACAATCCACCAATCCCATGTGTTGTATGCTCATTATTTGTAGCAGCAGTATCAGCGTTGCTTGACGGTAGCGTGCATAACACTTTCCTCCGTGTGTGTGTTCCTTGTGGTATTGAATCCACACTAGGATAACCTCCAGAGTTATATGAAGAACCTGAGTTAATGTCCTCCTCCATCGGTGTGCTTGGAAGTCTGGTGCTGGATACAAAGAACCCACCGGGGATTTCCGGTGTCATCCAGTTAGGGGGATGTACATACTGGTGAGTTTGGCGTTGTTGGTTTTCGGGCGTCAGCCATTTGGGGTGTGGATCAGATTGAATATACTGATGTCTATGTGTTTCAGGTGTTACCCATTGAGGGTGCGGCACGCTGCACACAAGCTGAGGGTTCTATACTTGCTAGTTTGAAACTTTACATCTTTTTCTTCGATTCTCTTCCTGTAAATAATTACATTCGCATTATAATTTCGTTAGCACTAGTTGCATGTATCTAAACTTGTGTAGCTGAACTGAGCATTCTTTATAGCCTGAACTTCCAAACATCTTTTTCACATCTAAATGAAATAAAATTATATTAGAGAAGTACCATGTATCTAGTACTTCATCTTTTATTGTAGCTGAATCGAGCATTCTTCATATTATGAACTTCTATTGTGGAAAGTGAGTATAACTAGTTCTATGCCTGGTTGAACTTACACGTGCAGTTTACAACCCTATGTACTAATGCTCGAGTACTAGTACCAACCTGAACGCATGCTTAAGTATTAGGTGAACTTCATGTGGTGTTTGATATCTCTCATTATTATTATTGTTATAATTGTAAACAGGAAGATTTTCTTTTTGGTCAAGCATGTACTGATACCAAGTTACTAGCTGAGCTTCTCACGATGCAAAACAAAGATACATAGTGCTGGTAAGAAAAGTTCAGTAACACAAAAAGATACCTATGTACTAATGCTCAAGTACTAGTACCAACCTGAACTCATGCTCAAGTATTAGGTGAATTTCATGTGGTGTTTGATATCTCTCAATTATTATTCTTGTTATAATTGTATACAAGAAGATTTCTTTTTGGCCAAGCCTATACTGATAGGAATTCACTATCTGAACTTCTCATGATGCAAAAGAAAGATACATAGTGCTTTACCGTCACAAAACAAATGTCGTTTGACCATGCATTGGCAAGCAGTTAGACCATAACTAGGCTAGAAGTACAACCATAGCTTGAACAAATATGCAAAAAATACAAAGGAGGAAGTTCAACCATACATTGGCTAGAAGTTCGGCGAGTCTTTTTCCTGCAGCAGGTAGGCCACCTTGAGAAAAAAGCAATGGCTCATTGGAAGAGGGATCCCTTGACACTGGATGATGGTTGGCTGAAGATGCCAAGTTCATCTAGTTGCGGCAAGAAGTTCGGGTACAACAAGATTTTATCAACACAGGAAGAGGCATTGTTGATTTTTTTAGTACATGTGGTGTTGCGTGCCTTGTTTCATTTGAATCTGAATGCTCTGATGTTGATTCGAAGAATTCCCCAACCTTGGTTCGGCCTTCGCTGTCGTTCCGTTACCCGCGTCGTAGGTAGGAAGGGAGGAGGGAAGGGGGAAGGTTATGGTGATCCATGGCGCCCAGAGAAACTACGGTGGTCCGGCGGCTTCGCTGCCTCTAAATTATGGATCTCTAGTGTCGTCGTATGGTGGCGCTTTCCTCTCGGGCTCCCTCGCGCCTATAGTTGTATGGGAGGTGGATTGATCCGATCGACGACAAAATGTAGGAGAGGGGAGACCTGTGCGGTGGACGACGGCGAAATCAGGCGGCCTGTCGTTCGAGGGACGCAGGATAGGTGGGACCAGGATCTGGATCGGGATCGGGCTTGGGGCGGCAGAGATCGGGATCGGGCTAGGGCGGCAGGTCGGGCGAGGCACTTCACGCTGTTTTCTGTCAAGCCCTGTCGAGCCCCTATATAGCGCGGCAGAAACAGAATAACTATTCTGATCCTCGGATCAGAATAGTGCCACTATATATATATATAGGAAAAATACATCCTATCACCGAGGGGTAGTTACCCCACATGTTCCATATACTTTCATCCGGTAGTATATATACTAATTTATCATTTTACTTATGTTCATATACTATATATAAGATTTTTCATATTGAGTTACATGAAAAAATTACAAGTTGACCCATAGTTTTTATTATATTGGTGAAATACGTATATATTTGTACGTAAAAATGAGCATACACAAAATATGATACATACTACCAAAAAATAGTATATATACTACCTAAACATTATTATATACTACTTCCTTCGTAAACTAATATAAGAGCATTTAGAACACTAGTTTAGTAATCTAAACGCTCTTATATTAGTTTACGGAGGGAGTACATACTATGCGTACATACTCTCCTATTTGATAGATACTACATACAACATACAAAACGCAAGTTGTGGTAACTACCGCCGGTGGTAGATAAAATTTGTCATATATATATATATATATATATATATATATATATATATATATATATATATATATATCCAGCGAACCTTACTTTATAAATTTAATCGTCAATCGTTGTCCTTCGTAACCCCTTCCTACCGTGCTCGTGTCTACGGCATTGCCCCTCGCTTCATGTGTGCCCTAGCAATTAGAGTCCTTCGCCGTCGACTGCAGTCTGCCCTGCCGTCATCACCGTCACGAAACTTCACCAAGTTAGGGTAAAGTTTCGACCCCTTGTGCGCTCCAATGTTTAAATATAGCACATTAGGTCTTCTTCCCCATCGTGTCACTGATTGAAAGAACTCCATCCACGAAACAAATCCGTTAGAATATCCGAACAAGAAAAAGCAAGGTTTAGGGTTCCGCCAACTACATTTCAATGTCACCGAATGCAAAAAAAAGTCCTACCGATTTTGATTTCTGGCTCTAAGAACTTTCTTGACGAGACCGAGTTAGCTTTTTCGGTGAAACCGAAACGGGTGGCGGAGTTTTTGTAAGGAGATAGTCAGTATTGGTAGCTCCAAAAGTTAAATCACGGTGGAACCAAAACCCACTTGACAAAATTCTAAGACTATGTTTTTGAGTTCAGTTTGCAAAAACTTCTGTGTTTTGTGATGATTATCCCCTCTAGTCTTCTTTATATCTATTCACAGGGTCAGATTGTCAATATGTCATGCTCACAGGACAGTGATAATGATTTCAGAGAGCAGAGTGTGGATCTCGGTGCTAGCACTATCCCAGAGGCTAGCTCATCTTGAGAGGACCCATGCACCCCTAGCTCTCATGACCTTACCAAGGCATCTACCAGGGCCAGAAGGAAACTCAACTCACATAAGGATGATGCTGATTTTGTGCCTGACGAAGTGATTGCCAAGAAGCAGCAAGAAAAGAAGGAAAGAGTTGCTGCCAGGAAGGATACTCCTGAGATCACTTATTGTAAGAATCGTATAAGTGAGGAGTATGCCAGCAAAGATGTTGCGAGAGTTCCATAGACGACCAAGAAAGGAATGACACTTTCTCTTGAGAACACAACCTCCAAGCTCACCAAGAAACCTGCCAAGAAGAGGGTGAGGAAAACAACAATCTATGTGATTGTGAAGCCAACTTCCATGGTAAGGACACGTGAGCAAAGTGAGGAAGAAGGAGAGGAAGAACCATCTGCAAATCCTCCTCCTTCCAAGAAGAAGACGTTGTTGGTTGATGCTATGCCAAGCAAGCTTGCATCTCAGGCTAAACCCTCTACTCCCAAGGTCAAGAAGCCTATAACCATCAAACCCGAGAGGACCACCAGAGACATTCTAGCAGCTGAAAAGAACAAGGGTTCCACCTCAAGGGATGATGTTCTAGAGTAAGAGGAGATTGTTGTTTTGAGGAAGCCAAGACCCCATCTGCGTGAACACAATGATGATCATCTAGTTGCAGAAGACAAGAAAAAGAGAAAGGATCAAGGGCTGAGGAAACAGAGAGCTACTGATACATACGCGATCATGAGAAGGACTATTGTTAATGCTCGCTTTCACACCAAGGAGCAGTAGGTCTTCTATGAGACTGTCTTATTAGATAAGAGTCCAGCATTTAGCGACATGAGATATGTTGACTGGGAGTACATCAAGAATAATGAAGATTACTTCCCTCATGTGCTAGAGAACTTCAAGGCCATTGACATTGATGCTTTTGTTGGCAGAGAGTTCACTGCATGGAATGATGAAATGATAATTCAATTCTATTCCATAGCTCACTTCTATTCAGATGGAAGAATTGTATGGATGACTAAGGGTACCGAATACCGGTCTACAGTTGATGAGAGGGCTACCATCTTAGGAGTCCCAAAGGTTGAATAAGGAGATCTGGATGTCTATACTGAAGAAAAGATGAATCACGACTCTATGAGCAACATGTACAATCCTATCCCTTCTGCTTATGTGAAGTCTCACAAGCTTGGCTCTGTCTACTACATGCAAGAAGGACTACCCACCACCAACACCATCATGTGGTACACCTTGATGCCTAAATCAGGTGATGATAAGATGATTATGGGGCATTCCATCAACATGTTGCACCACGTAGACAACCACAACAGATTTAGAGTGATGGATTTGATTGTAGAGACAATCAAGAGGACTGTTGTTGATGAGAACAGATCATGTGGATATGCTCCATACATATAGATGCTCATCAACTTCAAGATTGGAAAGATCACATATCTACTTGATCGTTGATCTGCAATCTCTGGCGTTAGCTAGACGAATGCTTATGACAACAAACCTTCTCCTGCAACGGCACCATAAGAATGCTGATAGCACTCCCCAGTAATGAAACTAGAAGAATGTTGTTGACGGCCCACCAGCGCGTGGGTTCGTAGCAGTTTTTGAGGGTAGACTATTCGACCCAATTTGTTGGTTTGCACGACGAGACGTGAGTGAATACTCTCGAGTATTAGCAGCTGAATTTGTCAGATTCAACCACACCTGAAAGATTAGTATCTACAAGCATAGTAGTAACAGCAAAGTAGCGAGTAACGGCAGTGTAACGAGCAATAGCAGCGGCAAGGAACAGCATTAGTGACAGCAGTAGCAAGTAGCAACAGTAGCAAGCGACAGTAGTAGCAACAGTAGCAGCAGAGCAAGACAAGTAACAGCAGTAGTAACAGTAGTAGCAGCAGCAGAGCAAGACAAGTAACAACAGCAGTAACAGTAGCAGCAGCAGTAGAGCAAGACAAGTAACAGCAGCAGTAGGACAAACTCGTAGGCAATGGGTCGGTGATTTGTTTGGATGATATTCATCATGCAACAACTATAAACGGAGAGATATGTGGCTAGCTCCCGTTCGTCAATGTGATGTAGGCATGCATTCCGTGCGTCGTCATACGTGCTTAGGGAAAAGAACTTGCATGACATCTATTGTCCATCCCTCCCATGGCATCGGGGTCCAAAAGGAAACTACAGGATATTAAGGTTCTCCTTTTAATAAAGAACCGGACCAACGCATTAGCACTTGGTGAACACATGAACTCCTCAAACTATGGTCATCACCGGGAGTGGTTCCGGTTATTGTCACTCCGGGGTTGCCGGATCATAACACATAGTAGGTAACTACAACTTGCAAGATCGGATCTAAAACACACATATATTGGTGACAACATAATAATTTCAGATCTGAAATCATGGCACTCGGGCCCTAGTGACAAGCATTAAGCATGGCAAAGTAGTAGCAACATCAATCTCAGAACATAGTGGATACTAGGGATCAATCTCCATCAAAACTAACTCAAGTACATGATAGATCTCATCCTACTCATCACCGCCCAGCGAGCCTACGAATAGATTACTCACGAACAACGAAGAGCTTCATGGAATTGGAGAGGGAAGAAGGTTGATGATGACGATGGCGATGATTTCCCCTCTCTGGAGCCCAAGACGGACTCGAGATCTGCCCTCCAGATGAAGAACAGGTGGTGGTGGCGCCTCCGTATCGAAAACGCGACGAAAACTTCTCTTTTTATTTTTTTCTGGGACGAAAGGCAACTTATAGAGCTGGAGTTGGGGGCGGCAGGGCCGTGTGGGCCCCACAAGCTTGCACTACGCCACCAGGGGGGTGGTGGCGGAGCAGGGGCTTGTGGCCCACTGGCCCACTCCCTGAGGTGGAACTTGGCGCAGATATTTTTGATATTTTCCAAAACTGCTCCCCGTAAATTTTCAAGACATTTGGAGAACTTTGATTTCTGCACAAAAATAACACCAAGGCAATTCTGCTGAAAACAGTGTCAGTCCAGGTTAGTTCCATTCAAATCATGCAAATTAGAGTCCAAAACAAGGGCAAAAGAGTTTGGAAAAGTAGATACGATGGAGACGTATCAACTCCCCCAAGCTTAAAACCTTGCTTGTCCTCAAGCAACTCATTTGACAAACTGAGAGAGAAAGAAAAACTTTGACAAACTCTGTTTGATCTTGTTGTTGCAACTATGTCTAACTCATAACCAGAATTTCAGCAAGATCACAAGTTAACCACATAAGCAAATGACACAAAGGTCTCACGGTAAACTAATATCAATGGCATAATCAGCGAACGCGCAAATAATAATGAGTTTCAAATACCAACACTTCAATCAAAACAAGCATGAAGCAATATGAATAGGTGGTATCTCGCTAGCTCTTTCTGAGACCGCAAAACATAAATGCAGAGCACTTTCAAAGATCAAGGGCTGACTAAACATTGTAATTCATAGCAACAAAGATCCAGTCATGGTTATACTAAATATCAATCAAAAGCAAAGCATAAAAATGATAGAGGTGCTCTCTAATTGGTGCTTATATAAGAGGAGGATGACTCAACAGGAAAATAAATAGACAGGCCCTTCGCAGAGGGAAGCATTGATTTGCAGAGGTGCCAGAGCTCAAGCTTTGAAAACAGAGATAATAATTTTGGGTGCCATGCTTTCATTGTCAACGCAATGACCAAGAGTTCTCAATATCTTCCATGCTACTCATGCTATAGGCGGTTCCCAAACAGAAAAGTAAAGTTTTAACTCCCGCACCACCAATCAATCACACTCCACGGCTAGCCGAATCCTCGGGTACTGTCCATACTAACATCAATCCGGGGGGAGTCTTGTTTTGCAGTTATGTTTTCGATTTAAGCGTGGAACTGGGCATCCCAAATACCGGCCCCTTTCTCGTGAATGACTGTGAATAAACACATGTCGAGGATAACACTCCTAGCATGGAAGATACCAATAGCCCTCTGTCACCACATGAGCGGTTCAGGCATGCAAAACAGATTTATTTCTTGAAGGTTTAGAGAGTGGCACATGCAAATTTACTTGGAACGGCAGGTAGATACCGCAAATAGGTAGATATGGTGGACTCATATGGAACAACTTTGGGTTTATGGAAGTGGATGCACAAGCAGTATTCCCGCTTAGTACAAGTGAAGGCTAGCAAAAGACTGGGAAGCGACGAACTAGAGAGCGACATCAGTCATCAAGATGCAATAAGTTTGACTAACATTAAATGCAAGCATGAACTGGATATAAATCACCATGAACATGAACATCATAGAGGCTATGTTGATTTTGCTTCAACTACATGCATGAACATGCGCCAAGTCAAGCCACTTGAAGCATTCAAAGGAGAATACCATCCTATCACACTACATCATAGTCATCTCAAAATCTATGTTGGCAATCAAGACAAACCATTATAAGCTCTCAGCTAAATAAGCATGGCATCAGAAACTATAATCTCTAAGTTTTCATTGTAAACATGGTTCTCTCACAACAAAGCTAAATCTGGGTCGACAAGCTAGTCATATTTACAAAAACAAAATAGATAGAGTTCATACCAGCTTTTCAGTCTAAGTCACTTCATCATATATCATCATTGTTGCCTTTCATTTGCACGATCGAACAATGTGAACATTAATAAGCGCATTGGACTAAGCTGAATCTGCAGGCAAACACAAAGGAGAAGAAAAAATAATATGGCTCTTTGAAAGCTAAACAGGTAAGCATGTAAGAACCACTAAACATTGTAACCAATATCTTCTACCTTGACACAAAGAAAAAGAAAACTATTTACACGGGAAAGCTCCCAACAAGCAAAAGAAGAAAGAAAAATCTTTTTGGGTTTTCTCAAAAGGACACAAAACAAGAAAACAAGAAAACGAAAAGAAACTAGCATGGATAATACAGTGGCAAAGTGTAAACACCGGCTAACAAAGTGAAAGCATAAGCATGAATGTAAAGTCGGTGAGAACACGTACTCCCCCAAGCTTAGGCTTTTGGCCTAGCTTGGTCTACTCCCATGGTGGGAAATAACCAGCTCCAGGGTACTCCGGAGCAGACTATGGATGCCACTGTTGTGTGAGCTCCTCTGGCTCCCACTGATAAACTGGCGTCTGGTACTCAACTGGTGGCTCGGGCATGGGTGCCTGTGGTTGGGCCAAGCCCCAATATGCATAGATGTCCGCGGTAATAATAATGTACCTGCATGCATGAAGATCAAACAAAGAAGGAGCAGGCATAGTAATAGTCTCTCGAGTACCCTGACTAAACACCAAGTTATTAATCATCCGTCTACTAGCATCTCTATCCAGAAAATCATGGCGAACCATGGTGTCATAATCCAGATATCTCTCAGGGAGAAGCATCTCTCCTTCCTCTCCCAGTCTAATGGGTATCTCAAAGTGTCTGGCAAGCCGGGTAGCATAGATACCTACATAGAGAACTCCATTAGAACGATTCAGGTTCAACCGTTGAGCTACTATAGCGCCCAGGCTATAAGTTTTATCTTTATAAAGGCCTTCACGCAAAACAGCAAGGTCTGGAGAACTAAGTGATCCAGCCTCCCCACGGCCAATCAAACATTTTCCCACAAATAGTGAGAAGTACCGAAGCACGGGAAAATGTATGCTAGCAATTCTAGCGCGAGACACTCCTCTCTCCTCTCCAACAACAATAGAACCAATGAAATCCTCCAAGTCCCGTGGACGAGGATCACGGATATCCCCAACATAAGGTAATTTGCATACATTGCAAAAATCCTGTAGTGTCATGCACTGGGGAACATCGTATATCATGAACTCAACCATGGGAGGATTCTTCCTCCGATAAAAGTTGAAGCTTTGAACAAAAATATTGGTGAGGAGGAGATATTGTGGGCACTTATCTTCAACGAACGCAGTAAGACCTGCGTTCTCCACCAAGTAATAAAAGTCTTCATAAAGTTCGGCGGTGCGCAAAAAATCATCACTTGGCCACTCGCACGCTCGAACTTCTGTGACTCGAGGGACTACGTACTTGGGGTGATTCTTCTCATCCTCCTTGGTGTTACGGCTTGAAGAGCCTCTCAAGAACCTCGTCATCTTTTCCTTTTTCTAGCTCTAAAAAATTCTGAAATTTTTAGAGACTTCGAAAGAGAAGTGAATAAGGATTAACCCAACTTGTAGCAACTACTCCTACTAGTGCCTAGAGACCGTATAACGCGCTAATACTTCTTGGGACCAACTAAAATCAACATTTCTAGCTCAAGAATAGGGTCACCAAGGTGGGAAGAATATGCGAAGGATAAAGCACTAGAGCAAAAACTAATTGGACCAATGGAGGAGTCACTTACCAAGGAGCAATTTCCCCAAAAAGGTTCGGAGAATGGTTCTTTGAGCAAGGAGATCGAAAATCACAGCCAAATGATTAAGAACACGGGTTTGAGCTGCGAAACAATTTTTTCTGAAGGTCGACGAAGAGGCTGGGAGCTGGAATGAGTGGAGGGGATGCCTGTGGGCCCCACTTGCACCACGCCACCAGGGGGGCGGTGGAGGAGCAAGGTCTTGTGGCCCACTCGTCAGGCCCCCAGGCCAGCTCTCAGGCCTCGAAATTTTCAAAAATTTCAGAAAAAATCATACTAAATTATCAGGACCATCGGAGAACTTTTATTTTCGAGGTATTTTTCTCCGGGACGCTAAAACAGAAAACAGGAAAAGCTAAAAAAATTCCATCATTTTTCTTCTAAGCAACAGAAAAGGAAAACTCAAAACAGAGGTATGTGACTCTTTGATTCATCCTTCTCATGGTCATCGAAAGAAATCCATCAATAGGATTGATCAAGTCCTTATGACAAAACCTTCTCGAATCGCAAGAGAGAGAATGGAGAATTTTGGAATAGCCACTAAGTCACCTCAATGGGGATATGTATCTCCCCAACAAGCAAATCATACTTCATCTTGACACGAGGAATAGGGCATTCAAAGCTCCCAATGAGAATCGATGAAGTCTTTTCGATAGCATTGATGCAATGTACTGGATATCGTTTCTTCGAAAAGTGCACGGTGTGCTCATTACCGTTGACATGGAAAGTGACATTGCCTTTGTTGCAATCTATAACATCCCCTGCAGTATTTAAAAAGGGTTTTCCAAGGATGATAGCCATGGCATCGTCCTCGGGAATATCCAAGATAACAAAGTCTGTTAAGATAGTGGTATTAGCAACCACAACAGGCACATCCTTGCAAATGCCGATAGGGAAAGCAGTTGATTTGTCGGCCAATTGCAGAGAAATTTCAGTGGGTGTCAACTTATCCAACTCAAGTCTACGATAAAGAGAGAGTGGCATAACACTAACACCGGCTCCAAGGTCACATAAGGCAGTTCTTACGTAGTTTCCTTTAACAGAGCAAGGTATAGTGGGCACTCCGGGATCACCAAGTTTCTTAGGAGTTCCACCTTTAAAAGTGTAATTGGCGAGCATGGTGGAGATCTCAAGATCTGGTATCTTCCGTTTATTAGTCACGATATCTTTAATATGCTTGGCATACGGAGACATCTTGAGCATATCAGTTAACCGCATCTGCAGAAAGACGGGTCTTATCATCTCAACGAAGCGCTCAAAATCCTCATCATCCTTTTTCTTGGATGGCTTAGGAGGAAAGGGCATAGGTCTCTGAACCCATGGCTCTCTTTCTTTACCATGCTTCCTAGTAGTGAAGTCATTCTTGTTGTATCTCTTAGGTTGTGGATTATCAGGATTAACCATAGGTTCAATCTCCACATCCTCGTCATGGCTAGGTTGAGCATTCTTATGAACATCACTGTCCATATTGTCATCAGGTTCATGTTCATCACCTGATTGTGTTTCTGCATCAGACGCGGAAATATCATTAGGTTCTTCAGGTGTGACAGTATTTGGTGAACTGGCGTGTAGGCTTCTATCATCCTTCTTCTTCTCCTTAGGATGACTAGGTGTACCAGCATTGTTTCCTTGAGAATCTTGATCAATTCTCTTAGGATGACCTTCAGGATACAAAGGTTCCTGAGTCATTTTGCCTCCTCTAGTAATGACTCTGACAGAGTTGTCATTTAGTTCATTGAGCAGGTCATTCTGAGTTTTAAGTACTTGTTCCACCTGAGTAGTAATCATAGAGGCATGTTTACTCAGAAGCTTCAGAGCATTGACATTTCTGTCTACACAAGCACTTAAATGGCTAAGCATACGAGCACTTTGTTCCAAATGTCTGCTAACATAATCATTGAAACTCTGTTGTTTGGCAACAAAGTTGTCAAATTCATCAAAGCATAGGCTAGCAGGTTTATCAAAAGGAATATCACTCTCATCAAACCTACGCAGAATTCACTTCCACTACCTGTATCGGGTTATCGAGACCATGGATCTCTTCGATAGGTGGTAGATTTTTGACATCTTCAGATCTAATGCCTTTCTCTTGCATAGATTTCTTGGCTTCTTGCATATCTTCGGGACTGAGGAATAGAATGCCTCTCTTCTTAGGAGTTGTCTTAGGAGGTGGTTCGGGAATACTCCAAGCAATATCGTTGATCAAGAGGTTATTCAGTAGGGTCTCAGCTTGTTCTACAGTTCGTTCCCTAAAAACACAACCGGCACAACTATCTAGGTGGTCTCTAGAGGCATCGGTAAGTCCGTTATAGAGGATATCAAGTATCTCGTTCTTCTTAAGAGGGTGATTAGGCAAAGCATTCTGTAGCTGGATGAGCCTCCCCCAAGCTTGTGGAAGACTCTCTTCTTGGAGTTGAGCAAAGTTGTATATTTCCTGCAAGGCAGCTTGCTTCTTATGGGCAGGGAAATATTTCTCACAAAAGTAATAGACCATCTCCTGGGGACTACGCACACATCCAGGAGCCAGAGAGGTGAACCAGGCTTTAGCGTCATCCTTTAGAGAGAAAGGGAACAGCTTAAGGATATAGTAGTGGCGGATCTTCTCCTCATTAGTGAAAAGGTTGGCTATTTCGGATAGTTTGGCAATATGGGCTATGACCGTCTCAGACTCATAACCGTGAAAAGGATCAGATTCGACTAGAGAGATTATCTCAAGGTCGACAGAGAATTCATAATCCTTATCGGTGACAAAGATAGGCGAAGTAGCAAACTTCGGGTCATTTTTCATCCTAGCTTCCCGAGATTTTTCCTTCCACTTGAGAAGTAATTTCTCAGCGTCATAGGCATCCTTACACGCAAGAAAATCCTCAGCTATCTCTCCCTCCATAACGTAACCCTGAGGTATATCAGGCAATTCGTATCTAGGAGAGCTAGATCTAGCAGGAGCAAAAGCAGGTTCTATCTCAATAGTATCGGTAGTTTCAGAAGCATCACGAGCATTGGCAGTAACTCTAGCAATATGAGCATCAAGGAACACTCCTAGTGGAACATCAGGCAAAGGAGCTTCTCTAGTAGTATCAAGCATAGCATCATCAGGCAAAATAGCATCTCTAGCATCATCAGGCAAAGCAGTATCAAGCATAGCATCTCTAGCAGTATCAGGCATAGTATCATCACGCATAGCATCTCTAGCAGTACCAGGCATAGTATCATCAAGCATAGTATCAAGCATAGCATCTCTAGGAGTAGTATCAAAAGCATCATCAAGCACAGGCGACATATCAAGATTTCTAGCAGGAGGTGATGTCGCAAACTTACTCATAACTGAAGGTGAATCAAGTGCAGAGCTAGATGGCAATTCCTTACCTCCCCTCGTAGTTGAGGGCAAGACTTTGGTCTTCGGATCCTTCAGGTTCTTCATAGTGATTAGCAGATATAAATCCCAAGTAACTCAGAGAATATAGAAATACCTCCCCGGCAACGGCGCCAGAAAAATGCTGATCTGCAATCTCCGGCGTTAGCTAGACAAATGCTTATGACAACAAACCTTCTCCTGCAACGGCACCAGAAGAATGCTGATAGCACTCCCCAGTAATGAAACTAGAAGAATGTTGTTGACGGCCCACCAGCGCGTGGGTTCGCAGCAGTTTTCGAGGGTACAGTATTCGACCCAATTTGTTGGTTTGCACGACGGGAGGTGAGAGAATACTCTCGAGTATTAGCAGCTGAATTTGTCAGATTCAACCACACCTGAAAGATTAGTATCTGCAAGCACAGTAGTAACAGTAAGTAGCGAGTAACGGCAGTGTAACGAGCAATAGTAGCGGCAAGGAACAGCAGTAGTGACAGCAGTAGCAAGTAGCAACAGTAGCAAGCGACAGTAGTAGCAACAGTAGCTGCATAGCAAGACAAGTAACAGCAGTAGTAACAGTAGTAGCAGCAGCAGAGCAAAACAAGTAACAGCAGGAGTAATAGTAGCAGCAGCAGCAGAGCAAGACAAGTAACAGCAGCAGTAGGACAAACTCGTAGGCAATGGGTCGGTGATTTGTTTGGATGATATTCATCATGCAACAGCTATAACATGGAGAGATATGTGGCTAGCTCCCGTTCGTCAATGTGATGTAGGCATGCATTCCGTGTGTCGTCATACGTGCTTAGGGAAAAGAACTTGCATGACATCTATTGTCCATCCCTCCCGTGGCAGCGGGGTCCAAAAGGAAACTACGGGATATTAAGGTTCTCCTTTTAATAAAGAACCGGACCAACGCATTAGCACTTGGTGAACACATGAACTCCTCAAACTATGGTCATCCCCGGGAGTGGTTCCGGTTATTGTCACTCCGGGGTTGCCGGATCATAACACATAGTAGGTAACTACAACTTGCAAGATCGGATCTAAAACACACATATATTGGTGACAACATAATAATTTCAGATCTGAAATAATGGCACTCGGGTCCTAGTGACAAGCATTAAGCATGGCAAAGTAGTTTCATGACCTAGATGTGAAGGTGACTAGGTTGACCACCACTATCAACCAGTTGAAGCAGGAAGTTGATGCAGTGCCCATTCCTAGCTTTAGTGACGATGACGACAATCCTCCTCTCGAAACACACACTCAGTTCAGGACACATGCCAGATCTATTGTCGTGCCAGTTAAAGAGGCGAGACCATCTTCATTAGCTCCAGCATCATCTCATCAACTCCATCAGCTCCTTCAGCTCATGTACCTCCATTGCCTAAACCTCCACCTTCGAGGACATCAGCTGAAGTCTTCGCAGACGTTGTTATCTCGACTCCTTCATCACCTACCACATGAGGCCATGCCCAGAGCGACGCTTAACTCTATCGCTTTGAACTTTTTTATAACTTGTTGGCAAAGGGGAGTAGTGTATAGATCATAGGGCTGTGAGAGAGAGTGTGTTGCATTTTGTTTGATCTTCCCGTTTATTCAAAACAATTATTTTATCATTTGGATGTGTTGAACTTTGATGTGTTTGATCATACACTTTGATTGATGATCTCACTATATCCTACCTTTTATATATGTGATGGTGATCATTCACTCATTATTAGTGTTATGTGCATTATTATTCATTTTTTATCAACTATGCACACCACCAAGATGTATGTGACATGGAAGAGAACCCCATGAACCTAATCGATTGTGCATTTTCATTCAAACGCAAATTTAAAATAGTGTACAAATTTAGGGGGGTTAGGGGATCTCTTGATTATCACATACTTCTCAAAGCGACGATGATCTTCATTGATTATATTTTACGTCGAAGCTTTGATCTATATGTTGTCATCAATTACCAAAAAGGGGGAGATTGAAAGCACAACTTCTCCGTGGGTGGTTTTGGTAATTAATAACAACTTATATTTCACTGGATGAATGATTACACCTAGTATATTTCAGTAAAAGTTCAATGAATGGATTGGCTAAGGATTGTGAGGAGATCCATTAGATGCAAGGAACATCTATTAACAACAAGCTTCAAGACTCTGTAGTTTACATTTTGTGAGAAGTCATACTTGAGTCCATAGGAGAGCCAATACTATTAGAAGGGGTTGTGGTGACTATGATGATCTGGTTGCTCCATTGCTTAGAGATTAGCCACCAAAAATACTCATTAAATTCTCCCACAAATAATCTATCCAAACCCAAATCAAATTTGGTGCCACCAAAATTTTCCATTCGACCCCACCGATTTTACCCTAGACAGGTCCATAGCCAAACCCTAACCATCTCGGTACTACCAAATAAAGTTTCGGTACAACCGAAAACAGTGGAAAACCTATTGACGTCTTTTTGATTAAAATTGCAATTTCCAACTTTAGCAAATTGGTGTCACTAAATTTTCTATCTTCCTAGGTCAGCCAAGATCGGACCAACCGAGATTATTATATCAATCTCACGAAACGCCGAAAGTTGACACATTTTGCACTAGTCGGTGCAACCAAGTTTTTTTCTTCGATTGCACCAAGTTGGGAAATAATGTTATAACTGTTGGATTATTGGAGCTGCTTATATATACTCCTCCACCAACCTCTCATTTCTAGGAGGAAGCACTCAGAACAGACCAACACTTGTCATATCCATTTTTCTAAGAGAGAGCCACCTACTCATGTGTTCAGCTCAAGATAGTCCATTCCTACCATATGAATCTTGATCTCTAGCCTCCCTAAGTTTCTTTCCACCCAATCAACCTCTTCTACCCAAGACAAGTTTGTGAGAGAGTGATTGAGTGTTGAGGAGACTATCTTTTGAAGCACAAGAGCAAGGAGTTCACCATACTAGCACATCTATTACCTTTTGGAGAGTGGTGCCTCCTAGATTGGTTAGGTGTCGCTTGAGAGCCTCCTACTTTGTATTGTGGAGTTGAACCAAGAAGTTTATAAGGGCAAGGAGATCGCATACTTCGTGAAGATTTACCCCGAGTAAGGCTAGTCCTCCATGGACGTAGGCCATAATGGAATACACAAGGTTGCTTCTTGGTGGAACCTATGTGGGTGGAGCCCTGCATGGACTCTCACGTCCATTATGCTCCGTGGGTTGAAGTCTCCATCAACATGTACGTACGATAGCATCACCTATCAGAACCACGCCAAAAATCTCCGTGTAAACTTTGTGTTTGGTCTTCCTATCTCTACCCTCTACTTATATGTGCATGTCTTTACTTTCCGCTCTTATACTCTTAGACTTACATGTGTAGGGTGTGCTTGACTTACCACAATTGCTAAAACTTGACCACAAGTAAAATTGGGAGAAGGTTAGGTTTTTTACTTGGTCAAGTAGTCTAATCACCCCCCCTCTAGACATACTTTCGATCCTACATGCTCGCAGCAAGATATATCGGTCCCTTCGAGATCACAAACAAACGATGAGAAGTTTCCTATTAGCTAGAGTTACCTTCCAAGCTATTTAATGAGCACAATGTTTTCCACGTGTCACAACTCCACAAGTGTCTCCAAGTTCCCAACCGCCCCGACCTCTACAAGGACATTGATTACCAAGCCATCAACCTTCAACCAGACTTCACTTACTGCGAGAGACTAGTTCGCATCTTGGATGAAGCCGAGCGTTGCACTCGAAGCCACACTATCAAGTATTTCAAGGTCCAATGGAGAAACCACACTAAAGCAGGAGCAACCTCGGAGCGTAGAGACTACCTTAGTTCTTAATTTCATTATCCCTTTAATGCCTAGCTTGGGAATCTCGGGACAAGATTCTTGTAAGGCGGTAAGTGTGTCACACCTTGTGTTTGTACCACTTTGCTATGATTATGAGTTTGAATTTTGGACCAATTAAAACTTTTTGTGTGCATGTGTATGCTTGTATTGATTGCTACTTGCTTTCTTGCTTGTTTATGTTTTAATTCACAAAAAAACCCAGCTCTCAAAACACATCTCCTTGATACAAATCCTTTCCCAATGATCATGCCATGTGTATAGGACATAAAGCTAATTTTACAACATATTATTTTTTCTAAAAAGCTTTTTCTTTGTTTTAGGTTTTGAAAAATCCGTGAACTAAGATTTGTACCACAAGCCCCCATATTAGGAAAAATAGTTTCCCTCAAATATTTTATTTGGGTCTTATTAGCTATAAGACTTCCCAAAACCACAAAATATATTTTTCAAAGTAATTTTTCTATTTAATTTAAATGCCTTTTTTCGAAGCCAAAATTGTCTTTTATAGGGAAAATTTATATTTATTTCCCAAAATATTTGAGAAAAAAAATAGGGAAACTGAGTGGACATATATTTTCCATATATAAGAGTTTCAACACATGGTCATGTTCAAAATATTGGAGAAAACCTTCAAAAACATTTTTTGTATATTTCAGGTATTTGAAATATTTCTATAAGAAATATTGTCAAACAAATCCACGAACATTCCATCATGTCACATATGCCATATGTGATGATCTTGCCAAGTTTCATCTCAATCCCAATAGTTTTGGTTCACCAAAATGCCCCAAAACGTTGTGCGTCTAGAACCAAATTTGAGAAACTTTACATTGACAAGTTTCTCCATTTGGTCTCAAACTTTATGGACATGACCTAATCCCCAAATGATGACAACACACCAAGTGTTGCATCAAGGAGAATAGATTTGCATGCCTAGACCTAAGGAAACAAGATTTCGTTGATTTTTAGGGTTTATAAAGTTTCAATTGACAACTTTCTGAAATGAGCTCAAACTTGGTGATCAACCTCTTTTGTATCTACCATTTACTCCTGTTAAATATCATAGCAAGGGAAATATTTTACCTTGTACAAACTAGTATCAAACACCTTCTGGTGAAATACTAAAGTTACTGTTTTTACCACTCTAGCCATCCTCCTTGACCCCATCTTTCTACCACATCTCCACCTAGTTACCTTCTACCTCTGGTAAAGATTTCAGGCCCTCGGCTCAATTATTGGAGGGGTAAAAACACCATTTATTTCACTGTTTTAAAAAGTCAACACCCCCCTCCATTTCCTTTAACTTCTACCTCTACCTTGGTTTTCAAGACTTCTAGAGTATCTCTAGAATCCCCAAACACTAATGGACAAGCCAGGGCATGCACAAAGCGCATGAGGCAAGCCTGGCATGCCAAAACGCCGATTTCGAGCATGCTATTGTGCACCCCGCCCTATAGCATGCCCATCCCAAGGAAACCCGACAGCCTTGGGCGATGGGACCGTGTCCCCTGAGCCCCCCTCGGCATTCGGGACACTCTAACCTATTGATCCCCTCTTTTGTCTCTCTTTTATGACCTCTGCAGACCGTGCCCGTGGCAACGCGGTTAGGCTAGCATGCACTCGGGAACCGCCATGAGCTTGCCCCTGCTTCCCCTCTTCCTCTCCCTAACCTCAGCACACGCCCACGATGGCCATAGACACGCCCAGAGTGCCCCCGTGACCCCAAGTCGCTATTGTCTTGCGGCCGTGGACTCAACCCACTGTGCGTTGGTGCTTGGCTACTTAAGGTCCTCTCCGAGCCCTCTCTCCCCCTCTGGACTGCCCTCCCTCACTCAATCGAGCACCCATGCACCCCAGTAAGCCCCCGACACCACACAACTCAGGATCAACTGAAACTCCGTCGACTCAGGTCGCCGGTGATCTCGCGGTAGGGAGATCCTCAGGCCCCATTCCTCTTCCCATGGTCCTCTCTCATTGCCATGGCCCATTCCCCTCTCTCCAGCTTTGTTTACAGCTAGGAATGACCACGACAACCCATATCGAAGCTCCTCCACCACTCGTCCTCGTTGCCGAGGACCAGGGCCTCTCCCGAGACTCCTTCCACCACCATTCGATCGGCGCCATCGTCTTGAGCGTGACGGTGCCAACCCCGCCCTAAGTTGTTGTCGAAAAGGCCACCAGTGAGCTCGGCGCCGTTTTGACCCGAGGTTGAAGTTGACAGGTGGGCTCCACCTATCATCCTCACACCTCCCCCCCCCTCCATGCGGTTGACACTCAGCCCCGCATGTTAGGTTCAAACCCGACTGGCGCGCTCATGTGGCTCACCTCGGTCCACTTTATCCATGGGCAAGCCCAACCGCTGGCTTTTATGGCCCAGCTGCCCGTTGGCCTTTTTCTTTTTCTTTTTGAATCAATTTTCCAAAAATTCCTCAAACCAGAAAATTTGTCCAAATCCAAATATTCCAACTCCATAATTCTTGAAATGTTACAACCTATTTAATGATATAATGTTTTTCATGTCCAAGAATTTTTTCTGTACAACATTTCTGTAAAACCATATTTAAAGAAGTTTAAAGTTTTGTTAAAATGCTTTTCAATGTTTTTGGCAATCCAAATCCAAAAGCTAATAATTTTGGTATTTTTTGTTTTCAACCTAGTATTTTACAGAAGTGGTTTGACATTTTTAAGAGTGATATATTTTTTCCTATTTTTGCCATGGTCTTATTTTTGCCTGTTATATTGCGACGACGGGTTGTCTTGTTAACGAGGGAGTTGGATGAGAAGGATTTGAAGACCCCAAAGACTTTGTTGATCTAGGCAAGCAGACCTTTGACCATGTCGATGAAACTATTTTACGCATGGCATATAGCACTTTATTTTTGTTGCATCAGAATCATGATGAAGTGGTGACCACTTTGGTGGGTTGCCTCCATTACTTACCTAGTTGATACTTGAATTGCCACGACTCTACTTTCTTCTTAGTGTTGCCTGGGTGGGAAGTAGATAGGATTCTAGTAGATGATATGCAAGTGGGATGGGAATAAGCATGGTGTTGAAAAAAAAATCAAAAACTTTTTGAAAACACCGTCGGGTGACTAATGCCCGAGGGAGATGTTGAGCTAGGTAACCACTTGATAAAGAGGTGGTGTATTGAGGCAAGTGAGTGTTTTGTTTTGGAAAATGGGTTGGTTTAAGTTGCAACTCTTACTCCAACCTTACATGTACGACCACGATACCTCTTATGGGACGGGGCTTTGTTGATTAATTTGGTCGGTACTAGCAGAGAACCCGCGTCACTAGTGGAAGGAGTGGCATGATCACTCTCGATACGGGGTCATACCGGAAAGGACGACTATGATTGTTTTCCGAGTCACCAAGCACACCATTGGTCCCCTCACTGATGGTACTTGTAATGTACATCATGAGGTCTATGTGCCAACGAGTGGATTCTTTGTTAGTACCATCAGGGGAAAGGAATTGTTCGGGTACATACCTTGGGTATTCAATATACCGTGAGTCGTGGCTTGCCAAGGAAGTTTCCCGAGTCTTGTGGGTAAAGTGTGCAACCTCTACAGTGTGTAAAACTATTTGAATAGCCATGTCCATGGTTAAGGCCAGTTAGATGACCGCTCTTAGGCTATGTCCATTGTTTACAAAACCTGTGGGGTGGGGGGAGAGGAGACACATGAGTTGAGTCAGATGACTCGATTTGGTGATTAAACTGAAGTTCTTCCAAAGTCTGCTTATATTGATATATGTAACCTGTTCATATGGGTACTCGTACCCTTATGATACATGCTTCACAAGTTGATAGGACATGTCATTGCACTCCAAAATTAGTTTCTGAAAAAATTACCTACTTAGTGCTATATCATGCATTGATGTACCTTGTTACAAACATGGGTTGCTTGCGAGTACATTCAAAGTACTCATTGGCTTGCAACTGGTTATTTAATTAGCCATGCATGGAAGAACAGGAATATGGTGAATATTACCTTGGTGACGATCATGCAAATTAGGTCGCCCTTGTCCGAATGCTTGTAGGGTTAAGGCGGATGGCATGGGCCAACGTTATCGTCAAGATTTCTGTTGCAAGTTTGTGTTTGATGCTTGGTCTTCATGGCCCTATCTCTGTAAGACTTGACCATAATGGTCATAATTTGTGTAAAATGGTATGTATGTATACAAGGTTCTTGTTATTCATCTTCTCTGTGTTTTGTGAGCATTGATCTCTGGATCACTTTACACGTGCATTCGATGATCACGAGTTATGAGTCCGGGTCCCCACCATATAGAAAACCGTTATTTGTAGAATGCTCTTTTGCTTCACTTGTATTTATTAGAGTGTGGTAATTTGTATAAAGAAACTAAACTCTCATGCTTCACTTATACCTATTTAGAGAGTTAACAAGAATTGGTCATTCACATGGTTAGTCATAAAATCCTACATAAAACTTGTAGATCGTTGAATATGATATGTTTGATTCCTTGCAATAGTTTTGCGATATTAAGATGGTAATATGTGGGGGTGCTAGCGAATGATTGTAGTTTATTAAGAATATTGGTGTTAGGGTTTGTGATTCCGGAAGCATGCACACATGGTCTCTACTCTTGTGATGAGTTGGAGCATAATTTGTCCTTGATTGAAATCCTTTGTGTTGTTATAACCGAGGGCGCACGATGGTTAACTCCTACCAACCTCATCCCTAGGGGCATGCGAGTAGTACTTTGCTTCGAGGGAGCTAATATGCTTTACAATAAGTATGTGAGTTCTCTATGACTAATGTGAATCCATGGATATACGCACTCTCACCTTTCTATAATTTCTAGCCTCTTCAATATAGTGCATTGCCCATTCTCACCTCGAGGATCGGTGCAACCTTCGCCGATGCATCCAAACCACGTGATATGATACACTCTATCACACATATGCCACCCTATATCTTCCTCAAAACAGCCAACATACCTACCTATCATGGCATTTCGATAGCCATTCCGAGATATATTGCCATGCAGCTTCCACCATTCCGTCACATGACTTATGTGTTCATCATCATCATATTGCTTTGCATGATCATGTACCTAACATAGTATTCGTGGCAAAGCCACCATTCATCATTGCCTACATGTTATGCTAGATCGTTGCACATCATGTTACATTGCTAGAGGCATTCATATAGAGTCATCTTGTATAGAGTCATCTTGTATAGCTTTATCATTGTATCAAGTTGTAATTAAATTAAAGTGTGATGATCATCATTATTAGAGCTTTTTACCAATGAGGAAAGGATGATGGAGACCATGATTCCCCCACAAGTCGGGACGAGACTCCAGACGACAAATGAAAAATGACAGAGACCAAATGAGCCCACGAAGAAAAAAGAAAAAAAGAAAAATAATCAAAAGAAAACAAAAAGATAAACAAGAAAAGAAGGAAAGAAAAAAATGAATGAGAGAAAAATAGGGAAGGGGCAATGCTACTATCTTTTTCCACACTTATGTTTAGGGGGAGCAACATGATCTTCATATAGAGAATCTCTCGAGTTGTCATTTTCATTTACTAGTGGGAATTTTTCATTATAGAACTTAGCTCGTATATTCCGATGGAGGGCTTCCTCAAATGCCCGAGGTCTTCATGAGCAAGAAAGTTGGATGCATGCCCACTTAGATTTCATTGAGCTTTCATACACTTATAGATGTATTGCATCCGTTGCATGACAATCCCTACTCCTCGCATTGATATCGATTGAGGGGCATCTCCATAGAACGTTGGTCTGCCTAGTTGATCCGAGACTTCCTTTACACTTTGACTCCTTTTTATATCTACCACCATACTCTATTCCACCCATGTGCTATACCCATGGTTCACCCTCGTGTATTGAGTAAGGTTGAAAATGTTGAAGCGCGTTAGAAGTACGAGTCAATTGCTTTGTTTGACACCGGGTTGCTCATGGTTTATACTTTATGCTAGGAAGACTACACATGACAGGCTATATGATTTTGTAGGTATAGCGTTCTACATCATTGTCATTTTTAAATACATGATTGTTTGTTGGTATGCCCGATTATTGATGTATTTATATAAAATGATAGACTATTGCCTTGAATCACTGGTATCTTAATATTCATGCCATGATTAGACATTTGTTCAAGATTATATTAGGTAGCATTCCACATCAAAAAATGTCTTTTTACCATTTACCTACTCGAGGACGAGTAGGAATTAAGCTTGGGGATGTTGACATGCATCCATCGTCTCTATATTTTTTGATTCTTTCATGTCAATACTCTACCACTTTCATATACTGTTGGCAACATTTTACAATATTTTTGGGACTAACATATTGATCCAGTGCCCAGAGCGAGCTCTTGTTGTTTTGCATGTTTTGCAGAAAATCCAACAGTGTACAAACACGATAACAATTTACGGAGATTTATTTTGGAATATATGTGAATTTCGGGAAGAAAAATCAGCTCAAGATGGTGCACGAGGTGTTCCCAAGCTAAGAGGGTGCACTGAGGGGGTGGTCGTGCCTTGATGGCTTGGCACCACCTTGTAAGTCGGTTTGGGCCCTCCTTTCAACACAAGAAAGATAATTTACCGAGAAAAACCTCAAAATTTCAGCCCAATCGGAGTTACGGATCTCCGAACATTTAAGAAACTATGAAGGGCTCATAAAACAATCGTGAAAAAAAAAAGAAAAAAAAAGAGATCCAATCTTGCAGGGCTCCTGCCCTCCGGATGGACGAGAGAGGAAACTCTCCTCCCATCTAGGATGGAGACCAAGGAGGAAAAAGAAGAAGGATGGGGTCTCTCTATCCCCCTCTCTCCCGGTGAAGCTGATAGCCCACAAGTGCAGGGGGTCGTTTGTAGCCTTTTTCGATAAGTAAGAGTGTCGAACCCAACGAGGAGCTAAAGGTAAAACAAATATTCACTCAAGTTCAATCGACCACCGATACAACTCTACGCACACATAACGTTTGCTTTACGTAAAACAAGAATAAAACTAGAAGTACTTTGCGAGAAAATAAAAAGTAAGTACATAAAAGTTAGGGGTTGTTAAGTATAAAGATTTTTGTGTAATGCAAGAAAAAGATTGTCCCTAGGAAATTGAATATAACATGATAGATACATGTCATGTGCAATGGGGGAGAGGCATACGCTACCACACTTTCCATACTTGGATCATATGGAGTTATGACTGGACCTCTAGCAAGTATCCGCAACTACTAGAAATCATTAAGGTAAACCCAGCCATAGCATTAAACAGCAGGTCCTCTTTACTCCCATGCGCACACAATTCCCTTACTCGGGTGTAAGTTTATGTCACTCTCGCCACTTAATATGAGCGAATTATGAACATATTGGAAACCCTCTAGCGTATATCCTTCATGTGTGCGCATCACGAAAGGAAACTTAGGATAGCACCATATCACCACACAACTCATATCAATAACATCATATCACAATTAACCCTTAGGATAAAACAGATCTACTCAAACATCATAGGATAACCACATATCACTGGGAAATAGTATGTAGTGTTGATCACCATGCTTAAGTAGATAGTTACACCGGGAAAACACCGCTGCATAGAGGGGGAGATAGTTGACATTGATGGCGGTAAGATTGTTGATGTAGATCGCCATCACGCTCCTTGCCCCAGCGACACTCCGGTGCCACAGGGAGACTGGGGAGAGATCCCCCCTCCTTTTTTTTCTTACTTGGCCTCGCCCTAGATTGGAGGAGATTTCCCCCTCTGGTCCATGGCCTCCATGGTGGCGGAGGGGCAGGACCCCTCCGAGATTGGATCTCCCTTTGTGTTCTCTTCTGTTTAGCGCTCCTGTTTTCTAGCCCTTCACCGTTTCTTAAATTCTCGGAGATCCGTAACTCCGATCGGGCTGCAATTTTGAGGGGATTTTTATCCATAAATTAGCTTCCTTGTGCCGAAGAAGAGCCCCAACTGACTTAAGGGTGCCCACTAGACACCACCCTGCACAAGGGGGGCCCGACGTGGCCTGGTGTCTAGTGGGGGTTGTGGGCCTCTGTATTCGTTGATTCTGCTTCCCAAAAATCACATACATTACAAAATAATTCTCCTTAAACTTTTTATCGCGTTTGGACTTCGTTCGATATGGATATTTTGTGAAACAAAAAACATGCAACAAACAGGAACTGGCACTTGGGAGTGGATCAATATTTTAGTCCAATAAAATGATATAAAGTTTCTATAAAATGATCATGAAACATCCAAGAATGATAATATAACAACATAGAACAATCAAAAATTATTGATATGTTGTAGACGTATCATCATCCCCAAGATTAATTCCTACTCGTCCTCGAGTAGGTAAATGATAAAAACAGAATTTTTAATGTGGAATGTTGCCTCACATGTTCATCATATTATTTTATTTTCTTTTAGCATGGACATATGGACTTGTAGATGATTCAAAGAAATATTCTATAGTTTGACATGAACATTTCAATACTCAAGCACATCAACAAGCAACCAAGTCTTTCAAAATAGCAACGCTAAAGAACGTTATCCCTAGCCCATCATGCTCTATCATTGATCCATTCATGCAACACACTCAAATATTAACTACATCCAATGCTCAAGTATGATAATGGTGTTCCTTAGCTGGTGATTTATAAGAGAAGATGTAGACTCAAATTCAAATTAAAAATTGCATAAAGTAAATAGATAGGCCCTTCACAGAGGGAATCACGGATTTGTAGAGTTGCCAGAGCTCAAAGTGAAAAATTTAGAGATAAAACAATTAGGTGGTATGCTTTTCCGGTCAACGAGAACGACTAAGAGTTTCCAATATCCTCCATGCTAAATAAATTATAGGTTGTTCCCAAACTGAAAATAAAGTTTATTACTTTTTCCACCATTCTTTCACGTTCCACGGCTAGCAGTATCCACGGGTACTGTCCATATCAACACTTCTAAAGGAATTTATTATTTGACAACATAAAATGATTTTTTTTATTTTTGGGACTAGGCATCCTATTACCGCCATACTCTCGTGCAATGATAATTGAATAAACACTCATCTTGAGAATAACCTATTTAACATGGAAGATACCGGCCACCCCTCGCCGCTTCATGAGCGGTATTGGCACACAAAACAAAAATTTATTTTGAAAATTAGGGTTGGCACATACAAATTTACTTGGAACAGCATTAAAAACCGCATATAGGTAGGTATGGTGGACTCATTTGGCACAACTTTGTGTTTAGGATTTGGATGCACAAGCAGTATTCCCGCTTAGTACAAGTGAAGCCTGGCAAATAGATTGAGACGTGCCGAACCACGGAACAAAAACCATCATAAGTGAACATTAAACATAACTAACACAAAATAATGCAACACAAGTAGGATGTAATTTCATAGCATAATTATTTACTTTATGTGCGTGCATAGGTAATCACAAACCTTAACACCAATATTCTTACTAGAGCACAATTACTCATCAACATAACTAACATATTACTATCTTCATATCGCAAAACTACTTCAAAGAATCAAGCTTAATATCAAATGATCTTCATGAGAGTTTTTATTATGTCTTTCCTAGACATTCATCACTTTGGGACTAATTTTCATTTAAAGCAAATTGCTAATGCAAATAACAAGCTCTAAAACAAATATAAGTGAAGAACGAGAGCACAAGTTTCTTTAAAAGTTTCAACTCTCAAAATTATATGAGTGAAGCATGAGAATTTAATTATTTCTACAAAATACCACGCTCTAATATATATAAGTGAAGAAAAAGAGCGTTCTACAAATAACATTTTTCTATATGTAGAGGAATAGGCAATCAAAACTTCAAATGGTATAAGTAAAGCACATGAAGCATTCTATAAAGCCATACTCAAAAGATATAAGTGAAATGCAATGAGCATTCTAAAAATCAGACATGGTCTATCTCATACCAGCATGGTGCATAAAATAAAAGTGAGAACTAAACACAAAAGACGCTCCAAGATTTACGCATGTCACATGAATGCAACAAAGACGAAAACTTAAAGATACTTGTTGAACAAAGATGGGATGCCTTCCGGGGCATCCCCAAGCTTAGACGCAAGAGTCTCCTTGGATATTTACTTGGCTTTCCTTGGGCATCCCCAAGATTTGACTCTTGCCTCTCCTCCATCTCCTCATATCGAGACCTCCTCGAACTTCGAACACTTCATTCACACAAAACTTAACATAAAACTCGTGAGATCCATTAGTATAATAATGCAAATTTCTACCTTGAGTACTGTTGCAAACCCATTCATATTTTGTTTTCTCTTCTCTATGTCTTATACCATCGATACAATCGATAGTTTCATCAAAACGAGCAAAACAATGCGTAAAAAAACAGAATCTGTCAAAAACGGGATAGTCTATAGTGATTTGAACATTGACCATACTTATATAGCTTAAACAATGCTGATAAATTATGACTAAATAAAAAAATTGCATATCATACTCTGTAAAAATGTCACATACTTTCGATGTTCTAGTAAAAAAGGTAAATTCACGCACTACAACCAGATTTCTGTTTTTGCACCGCACATACCAACAAGCACTCTAATCATCATAAAGGAAAATCTTGGAATATTATGTTTATAATACAATGGTATTTAAAAAAGGGGATAATTATTTTTGTTGAAAAGTTTCTGTAATCAATATTCACAATGTTTCCATGGGCATGAACGAAGTTCAAGGCTAGCCCCCACTTCAACGGTGCTCATCCTTCTCACTTTCACGTTTCTTTTTGAAAAAGTTTTTAAGTTCCCGCTGATTCCGTGTGACAACAGAACTTCCCTTGCAACGGCACCAGAAGAATGCTGCTAGCACTCCCCGGCTACGAAACTAGAAGAATGTTGTTGACGGCCCACCAGCGCGTGGGATCGCAGCAGTTTTCGAGGGTAGAGTATTCGACCCAATTTGTTGATAAGCTAAAAGGAGGTGAGAGGATACTCTCGAGTATTAGCAGCTGAATGTGTCAGATTCAACCACACCTGAAAGATTAGTATCTGCAAGCAAAGAGTCAGCAGCAAAGTACTATGATAACAACGGTGTCAGAAACGATCTGTTGACGGCAGACTATTCCTAATTGTCGTATCAATGGCGCCAGAAGTTTCCCGTTGACGGAAATTGTCTATTCCCGTCAACGACCAGCATATCAAAAGTGTAGCAAGTAGCAACAATGTAACGAGCAATAGCAGTGGCAAGGAACAGTAGTAGTGACAGCGGTAGCAAGTAGCAACAGTTGCAAGTAGCAGCAGTAGCAAGCGACACTAGTAACACCAGTAGCAAGTAGCAACAGTAGCAAGTAGCAGCAGAGCAAGACAAGTAACAGCAGTAGTAGGACAAACTCGTAGGCAATGGGTCGGTGATTTGTTTGGATGATATTCATCATGCAACAACTATCACACGGAGAGATATGTGGCTAGCTCCCGTTCGTCAATGTGATGTAGGCATGCATTCCGTGTGTCGTCATGCGTGCATAGGGAAAAGAACTTGCATGACATCTATTGTCCATCCCTCCCGTGGCAGTGGGGTCCAAAAGGATACTACGGGATATTAAGGTTCTCCTTTTAATAAAGAACCGGAACAACGCATTAGCACTTGGTGAACACATGAACTCCTCAAACTATGATCATCACCGAGAGTGGTTCCGGTTATTGTCACTTCGGGGTTGCCGGGTCATAACACATAGTAGGTAACTACAACTTGCAAGATTGGATCTAAAACACACATATATTGGTGACAACATAATAATTTCAGATCTGAAATCATGGCATTCGGGCCGTAGTGACAAGCATTAAGCATGGCAAAGTAGTAGCAACATCAATCTCAGAACATAGTGGATACTAGGGATCAATCCCCGTCAAAACTAACTCGATTACATGATAGATCTCATCCTAACTCGATTACATGATAGATCTCATCCTACTCATCACCGCCCAGTGAGCCTACGAATAAATTACTCACGAACGACGAAGAGCTTCATGGAATTGGAGATGGAAGAAGGTTGATGATGACGATGGCGACGATTTCCCCTCTCCGGAGCCCAAAACGGACTCCAGATCTGTCCTCCAGATGAAGAACAGGATGTGGCAGCGCCTCTGTATCGCAAACGCGACGAAATCTTCTCTTCTGATTTTTTTTCTGGGCGAAAGTGAATTTATAGAGCTGAGATTGGGGGTGGCAGAGCCACGTGGGCCCCACAACCTTGGTTGCCGCGGCCAAGGGGTGGCCGCGGCAACATGGCTTGTGGCCCACTGGCCCACCCCGTGTGGTAGATCTTGGCGCAGGTATTTTTCATATTTTCTAGAAAAATTCTCCGTAAATTTTCAGGACCTTCTGAGAACTTTCATTTCTGCACAAAAACAACACCATGGCAATTCTACTGAAAACAGCGTTAGTCCGGGTTAGTTCCATTCAAATCATGCAAGTTAGAGTCCAAAACAAGGGCAAAAGAGTTTGGAAAAGTAGATACAACGGAGACGTATCAACTCCCCCAAGCTTAAAACCTTGCTTGTCCTCAAGAAATTCAGTTGACAAACTGAAAGAGAAAGAAAAACTTTGACAAACTCTGTTTGATCTTGTTGTTGCAACTATATCTAACTCATAACCAGAATTTCAGCAAGATCATAAGTTAACCACATAAGCAAGTGACACAAAGGTCTCACGGTAAACTAATATCAAGGCATAATCAGCTAGCGAGAAAATAATAATGAGTTTCAGATACCAAAACTTCAATCAAAACAAGCATGAAGCAATAAGAATAGGTGGTATCTCGCTAGCTCTTTCTGAGACCGCAAAACATAAATGTAGAGCACTTTCAAAGATCAAGGACTGACTAAACATTGTAATTCATAGCAACGAAGATCCAGTCATAGTCATACTCAATATCAATCAAAAGCAAAGCATAAAAATGACAGAGGTGCTCTCTAATTGGTGCTTATATAAGAAGAGGATGACTCAACATGAAAATAAATAGATAGGCCCTTCGCAGAGGGAAGCATTGATTTGTAGAGGTGCCAGAGCTCAAGCTTTGAAAACAGAGATAAAAATTTTGGGTGGCATGCTTTCATTGTCAACGCAATGACCAAGAGTTCTCAATATCTTCCATGCTACTCATGCTATAGGCGGTTCCCAAACAGAAAAGTAAAGTTTTAACTCCCCCACCACCAATCAATCACACTCCACGGCTAGCCGAATCCTCGGGTACCGTCCATACTAACATCAATCCAGGGGGAGTCTTGTTTTACAGTTATGTTTTCGATTTAAGCGTGGAACTGGGCATTCCAATTACCGGCCCCTTTCTCGTGAATAACAGTGAATAAACACATGTCGAGGATAACATGCCTAGCATGGAAGATATCAATAGCCCCCTGTCACCACATGAGCGGTTCGGGCATGCAAAACAGAATATTTCTTGAAGGTCTAGAGAATGGCACATACAAATTTACTTGGAACGGGAGGTAAATACCGCACATAGGTAGGTATGGTGGACTATCATGGAAAAAAATTTGGGTTTATGGAAGTGGATGCACAAGCAGTATTCCGCTTAGTACAAATGAAGGCTAGCAAAAGACTGGGAAGCGACCAACTAGAGAGCGACAACGGTCATCAAGATGCAATGATTTTGACTTACATGGGGTGCAAGCATGAACAGGATATAAATCACCATGAACACAAACATCATAGAGGCTATGTTGATTTTGTTTCAACTACATGCATGAACATGCGCCAAGTCAAGCCACTTGAATCATTCAAAGGAGAATACCATCCTATCATACTACATCATAGTCATCTCAAAACCTATGTTGGAATTCAAGACAAACCATTATAAGCTCCTAGCTAAATAAGCATGGCATCAGAAACTATGATCTCTAAGTTGTCATTGAAAACATGGTTCTCTCACAACAAAGCTGAATCTAGGACAAGCTAGTCATATTTACAAAAACAAAATAGATAGAGTTCATACCATCTTTTCCAGTCTCAGTCACTTCATCATATATCATCATTATTGCCTTTCACTTGCACGATCGAACGATGTGAACAATAATAAGCGTGCTCGTGCATTGGACTAAGCTAAATCTGCAGGCAAACACAAAGGAGAAGAAAAAGTAATATGGCTCTTTGAAAGCTAAACAGGTATGCATGCAAGAGCTACTAAACATTCTAACCAATATCTTCTACCTTGACCCAAAGAAAAAGAAAACTATTTACACGGGAAAGCTCCCAACAAGAAAAAGAAGAAAGGAAAATCTTGTTAGGTTTTCTCAAAAGGACACAAAACAAGAAAACAAGAAAACGAAAATAAACTAGCATGGATCATATAGTGGCAAAGTGTGAACACCGACGAACAAAGTAAAAGCATAAGCATGAATGTAAAGTCGGTGAGAACACGTACTCCCCCAAGCTTAGGCTTTTGGCCTAGATTGGTCTACTCCCAAGGCGGGAAATAACCAGCTCCCGGATACTCTGGAGCAGACTGTGGATGCCACTACTGTGTGAGCTCCTCTGGCTCCCTCTGATAAACTGGCGTCTGGTACTCGACCGGCGGCTCGGGCACGGGCACCTGTGGTTCGGCCAAGCCCCAATATGCGTAGATGTCCGAGGGCATAATAATGTACCTGCCTGCATGAAGATCGAACAAAGAAGGAGCACGCAAAGTAATAGTCTCTCGAGTACCGTGACTAAATACCAGGTTATAAATCATCCGTCTACTAGCATCTCTATCCAGAAAATCATGGCGAACCATGCTGTCATAATCCATATATTTCTCAGGAAGAAGCATCTCTTCTTCTTCGCGAAGTCTAATAGGTATCTCAAAGTGTCTAGCAAAACGAGTAGCATAGATACCTCCATAGACGACACCTTTGGAACGGTTTGTGTTCAATCGCTGAGCTACTATAGCACCTAGGCTATAAGTCTAGTGCTATAAAGGCCTTCGTGCAAAACCGCAAGGTCTAGAGAGCTAAGTGATCCAGCCTCCCCACGGCCGATCAAACATTTTCCCACAAATAATGAGAAGTACCGAAGCACAGGAAAATGAATGCTAGCAATTCTAGCGCGAGAAACTCCTCTCTCCTCTCCAACAACAATAGTACCTATGAAATCCTCCAAATCCCGTGGATGAGGATCATGAATATCCCCAACATAAGGTAATTTGCATGTATTGCAAAAATCCTGTAGTGTCATGCACTAGGGGATATCGTACAACATGAACTCAACCATGGGAGGATTCTTCCTCGGCTAAAAGTTGAAGCTTTGAACGAAAATATTGGTGAGGAGGAGGTATTGTGCGCATTTATCTTCAACGAACGCGGTAAGACCTGCGTTCTCCACCAAGTGATAGAAGTCTTCATAAAGCCCGGCGGCGCGTAAAAATTCATCACTTGGCCACTCGCACGCTCGAACTTTCGTGACTCGAGGAACCGCATACTTGGGGTGGTTCTTCTCATCCTCCTAGAGGGTACGGCTTGAAGAGCCTCTCAAGAACCACCTCATCTTTTTCCTTTTCTAGCTTTGAAAAATTCTGAAATTTTTAGAGACTTCGAAAGAAAAGTGAATAAAGATTAACCCAACTCGTAGCAACTACTCCTACTAGTGCCTAGAGACCGTATCACGCGCTAAAACTACTTGGGACCAGCTAAAATCAACATTTCAAGCTCAAGAACAGGGTCACCAAGGTAGCAAGAATACGCGAAGGATAAAGCACTAGATCAAAAACTAATTGGACCAATGGAGGAGTCACTTACCAAGGAGTAATTTCCCCAAAACGGTTCGGAGAATGGTGCTTTGAGCAAGGAGATCGAAAATCACAGCCAAATGAGCAAGAACACGGGTTTGAGCTGCGAAACAATTTTTTCTAGAGGAAGAAGAAGAGGATAGGAGCTGGAATAAGTGGAGGGGGCCCCTGTGGGCCCCACAAGCTTGCTCCCCGCGGCCAGGGGGTAGCCCACGGTGACAAGGCTTGTGGCCCCCTGGGGTGGCCCCTAGGCCAGCTCTCTGTCCCAGTATTTTTCAAATATTCCAGAAAAAATCATACTAGATTTTCAGGACCATCGGAGAACTTTTATTTTTCGAGGTATTTTTCTCTAGGACGCTAAAACAGAAAACAGGGAAAACTAAACTAAACCTATCATTTTTCTTCTAAGAAAAAGAAAGTGAAAGCTTAAAACAGAGGTATGTGACTCTTTGATTCATCCATTTCATGGTCATCGAAAGAAATCCGTCAATGGGGTTGATCAAATCCTTATGACAAAACTTTCTCAAATCACAAGAGAGAACGGAGAATTTCGAACAGCCACTAAGTCACCTCAATGGGGATATGAATCTCCCCAACAAGCAAATCATACTTCATCTTGACACGAGGAATAGGGCATTCAAAGCTCCCAATGAGAATCGATGAAGTTTTTTCGATAGCATTGATGCAATGTACTTGATATCGTTTCTTCGGGAAGTGCACGGTATGCTCATTACCGTTGACGTGGAAAGTGACATTGCCTTTGTTGCAATCTATAACAGCCCTTGAAGTGTTTAAAAAGGGTCTTCCGAGGATGACCGCCATGGCATCGTCCTCGGGAATATCCAGGATAACAAAGTCTGTTAAGATAGTGGTGTTAGCAACCACAACAGGCACATCCTCGCAAATGCCAACGGGGAAAGCAGTTGATTTGTCGGCCATTTGCAGAGAGATTTCAGTAGGTGTCAACTTATCCAGTTCAAGTCTACGATAAAGAGAGAGCGGCATAACACTAACTCCGGCTCCAAGGTCACATAAGGCAGTCCTTACGTAGTTTCCTTTAATGAAGAAAGGTATAGTGGGCACTCCGGGATCACCAAGTTTCTTAGGAGTTCCACCTTTGAAAGTGTAATTGGCAAGCATGGTGGAGATCTCAAGATCTGGTATCTTCCTTTTATTGGTCACAATATCTTTCATGTACTTGGCATACGGAGACATTTTGAGCATATCAACTAACCGCATCTGCAGAAAGACGGGTCTTATCATTTCAATGAAGCGCTCAAAATCCTCATCATCCTTTTTCTTGGATGGCTTAGGAGGAAAGGGCATGGGCCTCTGAACCCATGGCTCTCTTTCTTTACCATGCTTCCTAGCAGTGAAGTCATTCTTATCGCATCTCATAGGTTGTGGGTTATCAGGATTGACCGTAGGTTCAGTCTCCACATCCATATCATAGCTAGGTTGAGCATCATTATGAACATCGTTGTCCACATTGTCACCAGGTTCATGTTCATCACCAGATTGTGTTTCTGCATCAGACGCAGAAATATCATTTGGTTCTTCAGGTGTGACAGTATTTGGTGAACTAACATGCAGGTTTCTATCATCCTTCTTCTTCTCCTTATTATGACTGGGTGCATCTGCATTAATTCCTTGAGAATCTTGATCAATTATCTTAGGATGACCTTCAGGATACAAAGGTCCCTGAGTCATTTTGCCTCCTCTAGTAATGACTTTGACAGAGTTGTCATTTAATTCATTGAGTATGTCATTCTGAGCTTTAAGTACTTGTTCTACCTGAGTAGTACTCATAGAAGCATGTTTACTTAGAAGCTTCAAATCATTGACATTTCTGTCTACGCAAGCACTTAAATGGCTAAGCATACGAGTGCTTTGTTCCAGATGTTTGCTAACATAATCATTGAAACTCTGTTGTTTGGCAACAAAGTTGTCAAATTCATCAAAGCATAGGCTAGCAGGTTTATCAAAAGTAATATCACTCTCATCAAACCTACGCAGAGAATTTACTTCCACTACCTGTATCGGGTTATCGAGACCATGGATCTCCTCGATAGGTGGTAGATTTTTGACATCTTTAGATCTAATGCCTTTCTCTTGCATAGATTTCTTGGCTTCTTGCATATCTTCGGGACTGAGGAATAGAATACCTCTTTTCTTCGGAGTCGGCTTAGGAGGTGGTTCGGGAATAGTCCAAGCAATATCGTTGATCAAGACGTTGTTCAGTAGAGTCTCAGCTTGTTCTACAGTTCGTTCCCTAAAAACACAACCGGCACAACTATCTAGGTGGTCCCTAGAAGCATCGGTAAGTCCGTTATAGAAGATATCTAGTATCTCGTTCTTCTTAAGAGGGTGATCAGGCAAAGCATTCTGTAGCTGGACGAGCCTCCCCCAAGCTTGTGGGACACTCTCTTTGAGATGAGAAAAGTTGTATATTTCCTGCAAGGCAGCTTGCTTCTTATGGGCAGGGAAATATTTCTCACAGAAGTAATAGGTCATATCCTGGGGACTACTCACACATCCAGGAGCAAGAGAAGTGAACCAGGCTTTAGCGTCATCCTTTAGAGAGAAAGGAAAGAGCTTAAGGATATAGTAGTGGCGGATCTTCTCCTCACTAGTGAAAAGGGTGGCTATATCGTGTAGTTTGGTAAGATGGGCTACGAACGTCTCAGACTCATAACCGTGGAAAGGATCAGATTCGACTAGAGAGATTATCTCAGGGTCGACAGAGGATTCATAATCCTCATCGATGATAAAGATATGTGAAGTGGCAAACTTCGGGTCGTATTTCATCCTAGCTTTCAGAGATTTTTCCTTCCACTTGATAAGTAATTTTTCAGCGTCATAGGCATCCTTACACGCAAGAAAATCCTCAGCTATATCTCCCTCCATAACGTAACCCTGAGGTATATCAGGCAATTCATATCTAGGAGAGCTAGATCTAGCAGGAGCAAAAGCAGGTTCTATCTCAATAGTATCGGTAGTTTCAGAAGCATCACGAGCATTGGCAGTAACTCTAGCAATATGAGCATCAAGGAACACTCCTAGTGGAACATCAGGTAAAGTAGTATCTCTAGCAGTATCAAGCGTGGCATCATCAGGAATAGCAATATCAGGCATAGCATCTCTAGCAGTATCAGGCATAGTATCAAGCATAGCATCATCAGGCATAGCATCATCAGGCATAGTATCAAGCATAGCATCATCAGGCATAGTATCTCTAGCAGTAGCATCATAAGCATCATCAAGCAGAGGCGACATATCAAGATTTCTAGCAGGAGGTGATGTCGCAAACTTACTCATAATTGAAGGTGAATCAAGTGCAGAGCTAGATGGCAGTTCCTTACCTCCCCTCGTAGTTGAGGGCAAGACTTTGGTTTTCGGATCCTTCAGACTCTTCATAGTGATCAGCAGATATAAATCCCAAGTGACTCGGAGAATATAGCAATTACCTCCCCGGCAACGGCGCCAGAAAAATGTTGATTCCGTGTGACAACAGAACTTCCCCTACAACGACACCAGAAGAATGTTGCTATCACTCCCCGGCTACAAAACTAGAAGAATGTTGTTGACGGCCCACCAGCGCGTGGGATGGCAGCAGTTTTCGAGGGTAGAGTATTCGACCCAATTTGTTGATAAGCCAAAAGGAGGTGAGAGGATACCCTCGAGTATTAGTAGCTGGATGTGTCAGATTCAACCACACCTGAAAGATTAGTATATGCAAGCAAAGAGTCAGCAGCAAAGTAGTATGATAACAACGGTGTCAGAAACGATCTCTTGACGGCACACTATTCCTAACTGTCGTATCAATGGCGCGAGAAGTTGCCCGTTGACGGAAATTGTTTGTTCCCGTCAACGACCAGCGTATCAAAAGTGTAGCAAGTAGCAGCAATGTAACGAGCAATAGCAGTGGCAAGGAACAGTAGTAGTGACAGCGGTAGCAAGTAGCAACAGTAGCAAGTAGCAGCAGTAGCAAGCGACAGTAGTAACAGCAGTAGCAAGTAGCAACAGTAGCAAGTAGCAGCAGAGCAAAACAAGTAACAGCAGCAGTGGGACAAACTCGTAGGCAATGGGTCGGTGATTTGTTTGGATGATATTCATCATGCAACAGTTATAACACGGAGAGATATGTGGCTAGCTCCCGTTCGTCAATGTGATGTAGGCATGCATTCTGTGTGTCGTCATACGTGCTTAGGGAAAAGAACTTGCATGACATCTATTGTCCATCCCTCCCGTGGCAGTGGGGTCCAAAAGGATACTACGGGATATTAAGGTTCTCCTTTTAATAAAGAACCGGAACAACGCATTAGCACTTGGTGAACACATGAACTCCTCAAACTATGATCATCACCGGGAGTGGTTCTGGTTATTGTCACTCTGGGGTCGCCGGGTCATAACACATAGTAGGTAACTACAACTTGCAAGATCGGATCTAAAACACACATATATTGGTGACAACATAATAATTTCAGATCTGAAATCATGGCACTCGGGCCCTAGTGACAAGCATTAAGCATGGCAAAGTAGTAGCAACATCAATCTTAGAACATAGTGGATACTAGGGATCAATCCACGTCAAAACTAACTCGATTACATGATAGATCTTATCCTACTCATCACCGCCCAGCGAGCCTACGAATAGATTACTCACGAACGACAAAGAGCTTCATGGAATTGAAGAGGGAAGAAGGTTGATGATCACGATGGCGACGATTTCCCCTCTCCGGAGCCCAAAACAGACTCCAGATCTATCCTCCAGATGAAGAACAGGAGGTGGAGGCGCCTCCGTATCGCAAACGCAACGAAATCTTTTTCTGGGCGGAAGTGAATTTATAGAGTTGAGATTGGGGGCGGCAGAGCCACGTGGGCCCCACAAGCTTGGTTGCCGCGGCCAGGGGGGTGGTCGCGGCAACAAGGCTTGTGGCCCACTGGCCCACCCCCTCTGGTGGATCTTGGCGCAGGTATTTTTCATATTTTCCAGAAAAATTCTCCGTAAATTTTCAGGACGTTTCGAGAACTTCCATTTCTACACAAAAACAACACCATGGCAATTCTGCTAAAAACAGCGTCAGTCCGGGTTAGTTCCATTCAAATCATGCAAGTTAGAGTCCAAAACAAGGGCAAAAGAGTTTGGAAAAGTAGATACGACGGAGACGTATCACCCGCCTTTATTTTTTTGTTTTTAAATATTTTACAAGAACAAAACAATAATAAATGACTCTCTAAAACTTCTGAGTTGTCTCCCTCGCAACGCTTTCTTTGAAGCTATTAAGCTAGGCATAAAGCGCTCAAGTAATGGATCCACCCGGATCCCAAGGTATATCAAAATCAATTTTGATGAACAATGATTTGTAATTAAGTAGTGAGAAAAAAATTATATATATCATGTGACAATGAAGTCTAACTCTCTTCCTATGCATTGTCATGTCATAAAATAACAATTCATTCACACAAAGTAAAGGCCAATGCATAGCTTAAGTAGTTTCTTGCAAATTTATCGTGTTGGAAACATAAAGTGGTAGAGATTTAGTTCCCCTCTCATAATAATTGCAAGTAGGAGCAGAAATCACATGCATATTATATCCATCAAAATCATCATGTGTAATGGTAGAACGCAACCCATCAATATAAACCTTAATACGGGCAAACTTCTCCGATATAGTGTAGTTGGGAGAATTCAAAAAGATAATAGGACTATCATGTGTTGGTGCAATAGCAACAATTTCATTCTTAACATAAGGAACTATAGAAAGTTCATCTTCATAGGCATAATTCATATTGGCATCATGGCCACAAGCATAGCAAGCATCAATTTCATCAAAAAGGGATATTTCAAACGAATCCAAGGGATCATAGCAATCATAATAGCATCCATCATAATATTCATCCTTCGGTATGTGCGAAGTGAAATTAAACAATGTATGAGTTGAATAGTTACTCTCATTAGAAGGTGGGAATGGGTAGCTAATCCGCTCTTCCTCCTTTTGTTCTTCACTCTTCTCATCATCTTTTTCATCTAATGATCTCAAAGTTTCAACAATTTCATCTTCCATAGATTCCTGCAAATATTAGTTTATTCCAAGGCTGCACACATTCTATCAATAAATTAATAAATATGGGTTGTATTCATAATTATCATAGCAATATTTAAGTATGGCAAAATTTTCAGATTTGTAAGGAACATCATCATACTTTTCAAGCAAAGAAGCAATTTCATAAGCACCTTTAATAGCAACAAATTCTTCTACTTGTTCCACACCATGGTAATCATATAAAAAATTAGCATAAGAAGATAATGTTTTATTATCATTAAATTCACATTGAAAGGGAAGATATAGACCCTTAATCTTGGAGCGACAAGTATAATCAGATCTCAAACATTCATCCAAAGCAAACCAACGTAAAAATTTAATTTGATCCCGTAACAATTTCCCTTTTTGAGTCAAGATATAATCCCTAAAGTATTCGTGTTGATCCAAAGTTACTCCCATTATCAAGTTGAATGGGGTTTTCTCAGGATTATCGAAATAGTGTTTAATTTTTTCCACATAACCATCATCGAGGGTTTTAGGAGGTTCCCCATCTCCATGAGTAGCAAATACAACTAATGTTTTTGGTATTTCGTGTTCCATATCCATAACTAAAGATAGAGAACAACTTAGAACAGAAAATAAAATCTACTTAGTGATAAATCAAACAAGCACACACAAGAATATTCTACCAATGCTATTGCTCCCCGGCAACGGCGCCAAAAAAAGGTCTTGATAACCCACAAGTTTAGGGGATCATTTGTAGCCTTTTTCGGTAAGTAAGAGTATCAAACCCAACGAGGAGCTAAAGGTATAACAAGTATTTCCTCAAGTTCTATCAACTAGCAATACAACTCTATGCACACTTAACGTTTGCTCTACCTAAAACAAGAATAAAACTAGAAGTACTTTGCGAGAAAATAAAGAGTAAGTAAATAAAAGTTAAGAGCTCTTTAGTAGAAAGATTCTTGTGTAATGCAAGAAAAAGATTGTCCCTAGGCAATTGAATATAACATGATAGATACTTGTCATGTGCAATGAGGGAGAGGCATATGCTAACACATTTTCCGTACTAGGATCATATGCACTGATGATTGGACCTCTAGCAAGCATCCACAACTACTAGAAATCATTAAGGTAAACCCAAAAATAGCATTAAACATCAAGTCCTCTTTACTCCCATACGCGCGCAAGTCCTTTACTCGGGTGTAAGTTTATGTCACTCTATCCACCTACTATAAGCGAATTATGAACATATTACAAACCCTTGAGCGTGTATCCTTCACGTGTGCACATCACGGAAGGCACCTTAGGACAACACCATATCAACACACAACTCATATTAATATCATCATATCACAATTAACCCGTACGACAAAATGGATCTACTCAAACATCATACGATAACCACATATCATTGCAAATAGTATATAGTGTTGAGCACCATGTTTACATCGGGAAAAGAGGTGTTACACCGCTGCATAGAGGGGTAGAGAGTTGGCATTGACAACCGCAAGATTGTTGATGTAGATCGACGTCATGCTCCTTGCCTCGGCGACACACCGACACCACCGGGAGAGAGGGGGAGAGAGGCCCCTCCTTATTCTTCTTCCTCGCCCTCCCCCTAGATGGGAGGAGATTTTCCCCTCTGGTCCATGGCCTCCATGGCGATGTAGGGGCAGGAGCCCCTCCGAGATTGGATCTCCCTCTCTATTCTCTTCTGTTTCGCGCTCCTGTTTTCTCGCCCTTCACCATTTCTGAAATTCCGAGAGATCCGTCACTCCGATCGGGCTGAAATTTGGAAGGGATTTCTATCCATAAATTATATTTATTGTGCCCGAAGAATAGTCTCAACCGACTTAAGGGGTGCCTGCTAGACACCACCCTGCACCAGGGGGGCCCAAGCATGGCCTGGTGTGTGATAACCCACAATTATAGGGGATCGTAACAGTTTTCGAGGGTAGAGTATTCAACCCAAATTTATTGATTCGACACAAGGAGAGCCAAAGAATATTCTCGAGTATTAGAGCTGAGTTGTCAATTCAACCACACCTGAAAGACTTAAAATCTGCAGCAAAGTATTTAGTAGCAAAGTAGTATGGGAGTAACGATGACAGTGGCAGTAGCAGTTTTGTAGTGATTGTAACAGCGGCAATGGAAAAGTAGCTTAGCAAATACCAATATGTGGAAAGCTCGTAGGCAATGGATCAGTGATGGATAATTATGTTGGATGCCATTCATCATGCAACAGTTATAACATAGGGTGATACAGAACTAGCTAAATTCAGCAATGTAATGTAGGCATGTATTCCATATACAGTCATACGTGCTTATGGAAAAAACTTGCATGGCATCTATTGCCCTACCCCCCCCCCATGGCAGCGGAGTCCTAATGGAAACTAAGGGATATTAAGGCCTCCTTTTAATAGAGAACCGGACCAAAGCATTAGCACTTAGTGAATACATGAACTCCTCAAACTATGGTAATCATCGGAAAGAATCCCAGTTATTGTCACCCTGGGGGATGCAGATCATAACTCGTAATAGGTGTCTATAACTTGCAAGATAGGATCAAGAACACATATATATTCATGAAAACATAATAGGTTCAGATCTGAAATCATGGCACTCGGTCCCTAGTGACAAGCATTAAGCATAGCAAAGTCATAGCAACATCAATCTCACAACATAATGGATACTAGGGATCAAACCCTAACAAAACTAACTCAGTTACATGATAGATCTCATCCAACCCATCACCGTCCAACAAGCCTACGATGGAATTACTCATGAACGACGAAGAGCATCATGAAATTGGTGATGAAGGATGGTTGGTGATGACGATGGCATCAATTTCCCCTCTCCAGAGCCCAAATCAGACTCCAGATATGCCCTCCCGAGGAAGAACAGGAGGTGGCGGTGGTTCCATATCGTAAAACGTGATGAACTCTTCTCCCCTATTTTTTCTCCTCGAATAGGAATATATAGGAGTGGAAACGAGGTTTGTGGAGCCTCAAGGGCCCCACAAGCCAGGGGCGCAACTTGGGGGGGTGCAGGCTTGTGGCCAGGGGGTGGCCCCTCTCCGGTAGATTCTTTCACCAGTATTTTTTATTAATTCCAAAAATATTCTCCATAAATTTTCAGGACAATCCGAGAAATTTTATTTCTGCACAAAAATAACACCAAGGAAATTCTGCTGAAAACAACGTCAGTCTGGTTTAGTTCGATTCAAATCATGCAAATTAGAGTCCAAAACAAGGGCAAAAGAGTTTGGAGAAGTAGATATGTTGGAGACGTATCAACTCCCCCAAACTCCTCAAGCAATTCAGTTGATAAACTGAAAGTGATAGAGAAAAACTTTTACAAACTCCATTTGATCTTGTTGTTGTAAATAAGTCTAAATGTTGTTCAGATTTTCAGCAAAGAATATAGACTAACCATATTCATAATAATATTTAGGTCTCATATTCACTTATATCAATGGCATAATCAACTAGCGAGCAATAATAATAAGTCTCAGATGACAACAACTTTATCAAAACAATCATAATACAATATGATTTAATGGTATCTCGCTAGCCCTTTTTGAGACCGCAAAACATAAATGCAGAGCACCTCCAAAGAACAAGGACTCGCTAGACATGTAATTCATGGTAAAAGAGATCTAGTCATACTCATACTCAATATAAATTAATAACAAATCATACAAATGAAAGAGGTGCTCTCTAACTGGTGCCTTTTTATTAGAAAAGGATGACTCAATAGTAAAGTAAAATAGATAGGCCCTACAGAAAGGGAAGCATTGATTTACAGAGGTGCGAGAGCTCGAGCTTTTAAAACAGGGATGAATCAAAATTTTGGGTGGTATGCTTTCATTGTCAACATAACAACTAAGATATCTCAATATCTTCCATGCTAGATACATTATAGGCGGTTCCCAAACAGAATAGTAAAGTTTTGACTCCCCCTCCACCAATCTATCACACTCCACGGCGGACCGTATCCACGGGTACCGTCCATACAAACGACAATCCTGGGGGAGTTTTGTTTCATTATACTTTGATTTGGCTTTTGATCATGGAACTGGGCATTCCGATTACCCGCCACTTTCTCGTGAATGATAGTGAATCAACACATATCATGAGAATAAACCACCTAGCATGAAAGATACCACAGCCCCTGGTCGCTACATGAGCGATTCGGGCATACGAAACATAATATTTATTTGAAGGTTTAGAGTATGGCACATGTAAATTTACTTAGGACGGTAGGTAAATACCGCATATAGGTAGGTATGGTGGACTCATGTGGAACAACTTTGGGTTTACGGAAGTGGATGCACAAGCAGTATTCCCACTTAGTACAAGTGGAGGCTAGCAAAAACTGGGAAGCGACGAACTAGAGAGCAACAAAATTCATAAACATGCTTTGAGATTAACCAACATTGAATAAAAGCATGAGTAGGATATAAATCACCATGAACATAAACATCGTGGAGGCTATGTTGGTTTTGTTTCAACTACATGTGTGAACATTGTTGGGGAACGTCGCATGGGAAACAAAATTTTCCTACGCGCACGAAGACCTATCATGGTGATGTCCATCTACGAGAGGGGATGAGTGATCTACGTACCCTTGTAGATCGTACAGCAAAAGCGTTAGTGAATGCGGTTGATGTAGTGGAACATCCTCACATCCCTCGATCCGCCCCGCGAACAATCCCGCGATCAGTCCCACGATCTAGTACCGAACGGACGGCACCTCCGCGTTCAGCACACGTACAGCTCGACGATGATCTCGGCCTTCTTGATCTAGCAAGATAGACGGAGAGGTAGAAGAGTTCTCCGGCAGCGTGACGGCGCTCCGGAGGTTGGTGATGACCTTGTCTCAGCAGGGCTCCGCCCGAGCTCCGCAGAAACGCGATCTAGAGGAAAAACTGTGGAGGTATGTGGTCGGGCTGCCGTGGAAAAGTCGTCTCAAATCAGCCCTAAAACCTCCGTATATATAGTTGGGAGGGAGGGGGCCTTGCCTTGGGGCTCAAGGAGCCCCAAGGGGGTCGGCCGAGTCCAAGGGGGAGGACTCTCCCCCCCCCCAAACCGAGTTGGACTAGGTTTGGTGGGAGGGAGTCCCCCTTCCTTCCCACCTCCTCCTTTTTTTTTCTTTCTCTCTTGATTTTCTTCTCCTTGGCGCATAGGGCACTTGTGGGCTGTCCCACCAGCCCACTAAGGGCTGGTGTGTCTCCCCAAAGGCCTATGGGCTTCCCCGGGGTGGGTTGCCCCCCCCCCCCCCGGTAAACTCCCGGAACCCATTCGTCATTCCCGGTACATTCCCGGTAACTCCGAAAACCTTCCGGTAATCAAATGAGGTCATCCTATATATCAATCTTCGTTTCCGGACCATTTCGGAAACCCTCGTGACGTCCGTGATCTTATCCGGGACTCCGAACAACATTCGGTAACCAACCATATAACTCAAATATGCATAAAACAACGTCGAACCTTAAGTGTGCAGACCCTGCGGGTTCGAGAACTATGTAGACATGACCCGAGAGACTCCTCGGTCAATATCCAATAGCGGGACCAGGATGCCCATATTGGATCCCACATATTCTACGAAGATCTTATCGTTTGAACCTCAGTGCCAAGGATTCATATAATCCCGTATGTCATTCCCTTTGTCCTTCGGCATGTTACTTGCCCGAGATTCGATCGTTAGTATCCGTATACCTATTTCAATCTCGTTTACCGGCAAGTCTCTTTACTCGTTCTGTAATACAAGATCCCGCAACTTACACTAAGTTACATTGCTTGCAAGGCTTGTGTGTGATGTTGTATTACCGAGTGGGCCCCGAGATACCTCTCCGTCACACGGAGTGACAAATCCCAGTCTCGATCCATACTAACTCAACTAACACCTTTGGAGATACCTGTAGAGCACCTTTATAGTCACCCAGTTACGTTGCGACGTTTGATACACACAAAGCATTCCTCCGGTGTTAGTGAGTTATATGATCTCATGGTCATAGGAATAAATACTTGACACGTAGAAAACAGTAGCAACAAAATGACACGATCAACATGCTACGTCTATTAGTTTGGGTCTAGTCCATCACATGATTCTCCTAATGATGTGATCCCGTTATCAAGTGACAACACTTGCCTATGGCCAGGAAACCTTGACCATCTTTGATCAACGAGCTAGTCAACTAGAGGCTTACTAGGGACAGTGTTTTGTCTATGTATCCACACAAGTATTGTGTTTCCAATCAATACAATTATAGCATGGATAATAAACGATTATCATGAACCAAGAAATATAATAATAACTAATTTATTATTGCCTCTAAGGCATATTTCCAACAGTCTCCCACTTGCACTAGAGTCAATAATCTAGTTCACATCACCATGTGATTCCAACGAAACCAACACCCATATAGTTATGGGGTCTGATCACGTCTTGCTCGTGAGAGAGGTTATAGTCAACGGTTTTGAAACTTTCAGATCCGTGTGTTCTTTACAAATCTTTATGTCATCTTATAGATGCTGCTACTACGTGCTATTCGGAAATGCTCCAAATATCTACTCTACTATACGAATCTGTTTCACTACTCATAGTTATTCGGATTAGTGTCAAAGCTTGCATCGACGTAACCCTTTACGACGAACTCTTTAACCACCTCCATAATCGAGAAAAATTCCTTAGTCCATTAGTTACTAAGGATAAATTTTGACCGCTGCTAGTGATTCAATCATGGATCACTCTCTGTACCTCTCAACATACTTTGAGTCAAGGCACACATCAGGTGCGGTACACAGCATGGCATACTTTAGATTCTACGGCTAAGGCATAGAAGACGACCTTCGTCTATTCTCTTTATTCTGCCGGGGTCGGGTTTTGAGTCTTACTCAAATTCACACCTCACAACGCAACCAAGAACTCTTTCTTTGCTGATCTATTTTGAACTCTTTCAAAAACTTGTCAAGGCATGCATCTTGTTGAAACTTCTATTAAGCGCTTTCGATCTATCTCCATAGATCTTTGATGCTCAACGTTCAAGTAGCGTAATCCAGGTACTCCTTTGAAAACTTCTTTCAAACAACCTTGTATGCTTTACAGAAATTCTACATTACTTCTGATCCACAATATGTCAACCACATATACCTATCAGAAATTCTATAGTGCTCCCACTCACTTCTTTGGAAATACAAGTTTCCCATAAACCTTGTACAAACCCAAAATCTTTGATCATCTCATCAAAGTATATATATTCCAACTCCGAGATGCTTGCACCAGTCCATTGAAGGATCGCTGGAGCTTGCATACTTGTTAGTATCTTTAGGATCGACAAAACCTTCTGGTTGTATCACATACAATGTTTGCTCAAGGAAACCGTCGAGGAAACAAAGTTTTGACATCCTATGTGCAATATTTCAAAAATAATGCAACAACTACTAACATAATTCTAACAGACTTTTAGCATCGCTACGAGTGAGAAAGTCTCATCATAGTCAACTGTTTGATCTTGTCGAAAACATCTTTGCGACAAGTCGAGCTTTTCTTAATAGTGACTTATCACCATCATCGTCTGTCTTCTTTTAAAGATCCAATTTTACTCAATAGTCCTATGACCATCAAGTAGTTCTACCAAAGTCTACACTTTGTTTTCACACATGGATCCTCTCTCGGATTTCATGGCTTCCAGCCATTTGTCAGAATCTGGGCCCACCATCGCTTTCTCCATAACTCGTAGGTTCACTGTTGCTCAACAACATGACCTCCAAGACAGGGTTACCGTACCACTCTGTAGTAGTATGCGACCTTGTCAACCTACGAGGCTTGTAGTAACTTGATCCGATGCTTGATGATCACCATCATCAGCTTCCACTTCAATTGGTGTAGGCGCCACAGGAACAACTTCCTGCGCCCTGCTACACACTGGTTGAAGTGATGGTTCAATAACCTCATCAAGTTCTACTACCCTCCCACTCAATTCTTTCGAGAGAAACCTTTCCTCGAGAAAGGATCCGTTTCTAGAAACAAACACTTTGCTTTCGGATCTGAGATAGGAGATGTACCCAACTGTTTTGGATATCCTATGAAGATGCATTTATCCGCTTTGGGTTCGAGCTTATCAGACTGAAACTTTTTCACATAAGTGTCGAAACCCCAAACTTTCAAGAAACGACAGTTTAGATTTCTCTAAACCTCAGTCTATACTGTGTCATCTCAACGGAAATACGTGGTGCCCTATTTAAAGTGAATGCGGTTGTATCTAATGCATAACCCATAAACGATAGTGGTAATTCGATAAGAGACATCACAGCATGCACCATACTAAATAGTGCGTGGCTATGACGTTCAGACACATCATCACACTATGATGTTCCAGGTGGCATGAACTGTGAAACAATTTCCACATTGTCTTAACTGTGCATCAAAAACTCATAACTCAGATATTCATTTCTATGATCATATCGTAGACAGTTCATCCTCTTGTTACGACGAACTTCACTCTGAAACGGAATTGAACTTTTCAATATTTCAGACTTGTGATTCATTAAGTAAATACTCCTGTATCTACTCAAGTCGTCAGTGAAGTAAGAACATAATGATATCCACTGCGTGCCTCAGCACTCATTGGACTGCATACATCAAAATGTATCACTTCCAACAAGTTACTATCTTGTTTCATCTCAATGAAAACAAGGCCTTGCTCATGTGGTATGATTTGCATGTCACTAGTGATTCGAAATCAGGTGAGTAAAGATCCATCAGCATGGAGCCTCTTCATGCAATTTATACTAACATGACTCAAGCGGCAGTGCCACAAGTAAGTGGTACTATCATCATTAACTCGTATCTTTTGGCACCAATATCATGAACATCTGTAACACTACAATCGAGATTCAATAAACCATTGAAGGTGATTATTCAAGCAAATAGAGTAACCATTATTCTCTTTGAATGAATAATTGTATTGCAATAAACACGATCCAATCATGTTCATGCTTAACGCAAGCACCAAATAACAATTATTTAGGTTCAACACCAATCCCGATGGTAGAGGGATCGTGCGACGTTTGATCATATCAACCTTGGAAACACTTCCAACACGTATCGTCACCTCGCCTTTAGCTAGTCTCCGTTTATGCCGTAGCTTTCATTTCACGTTACTAATCACTTAGCAACCGAACCGGTATCCAATACCCTCGTGCTACTAGGAGTACTAGTAAAGTACACATCAACATTATGTATATCAAATATACTTCTCTCGACTTTTGCCAGCCTTCTTATCTACCAAGTATCTAGAGTTGCTCCGCCTCAGTGACTGTTCCCCTTATTACAGAAGCACTTAGTCTCGGGTTTGGGTTTAATCTTGGGTCTCTTCATTAGCGCAGCAACTATTTTGCCGTTTCACGAAGTATCCCTTCTAGCCCTCGCCTTTCTTGAAACTTAGTGGTTTTTCAAACCATCAACTATTGATGCTCCTTCTTGATTTCTACTTTCGCAGTGTCAAACGTCGCGAATCGCTCAAGGATCATTGTATCTATCCTTGATATGTTATAGTTCATCACGAAGCTCTCAAAGCTTGGTGGCAGTGACTTTTTGGAGAACCATCACTATCTCATCTGGAAGATTAGCTCCCACTTGATTCAAGTGATTGTCGTACTCAGACAATCTGAGCACACGCTCAACGATTGAGCTTTTCTCCTTTACTTTGTGGACAAAGAATCTTGTTGGAGGTCTCGTACCTCTTAACAAGGGCACAAGCATGAAATCACAATTTCATCTCTTTAGAACATCACTTAGGTTCCGTGACGTTTTACAACGTTTTCGGCGCCTTGCTTCTAAGCCATTAAGTATTTTGCACTGAACTATCGTGTAGTCATCAGAAACATGTATGTCGGATGTTCATAGCATCCACAAACGATGCTCGAGGTGCAGCACACCGAGTGGTGCATTAAGGACATAATCCTTCTGCGCAGCAACGAGGACAATCCTCGGTTTTACAGACTCAGTCTGCAAAGTTTGCTACTATCAATTTTCAACTAAATTTTCTCTAGGAACATAAAAAAAACAGTAGAGCTATAGCGCAAGCTACATTGTAATTCGCAAAGACCATTAGACTATGTTCATGACAATTAGTTCAATTAATCATATTAGTTAAGAACTCCCACTCAAAAAGTACATCTCTCTAGTCATTTGAGTGGTACATGATCCAAATCCACTATCTCAAGTCCGATCATCACGTGAGTCGAGAATAGTTTCAGTGGTAAGCATCTCTATGCTAATCATATCAACTATACGATTCATGCTCGACCTTTCGGTCTCATGTGTTCCGAGGCCATGTCTGCACATGCTAGGCTCATCAAGCTTAACCCGAGTGTTCCGCGTGCGCAACTGTTTTGCACCCGTTGTATGTGAACGTTGAGTCTATCACACCCGATCATCACGTGGTGTCTTGAAACGACGAACTGTAGCAACGGTGCACAGTCGGGGAGAACACAATTTCGTCTTGAAATTTTAGTGAGAGATCACCTCATAATGCTACCGTCGTTCTAAGCAAAATAAGGTGCATAAAAGGATTAACATCACATGCAATTCATAAGTGACATGATATGGCCATCATCACGTGCTTCTTGATCTCCATCACCAAAGCACCGGCACGATCTTCTTGTCACCGGCGTCACACCATGATCTCCATCATCATGATCTCCATCAACGTGTCTCCATCGGGGTTGTCGTGCTACTCATGCTATTACTACTAAAGCTACGTCCTAGCAAAATAGTAAACGCATCTGCAAGCACAAACGTTAGTTATAAAGACAACCCTATGGCTCCTGCCGGTTGTCGTACCATCGACGTGCAAGTCGATATTAACTATTACAACATGATCATCTCATACATCCAATATATCACATCACATCGTTGGCCATATCACATCACAAGCATACCCTGCAAAAACAAGTTAGACGTCCTCTAATTTTGTTGTTTGCATGTTTTACGTGGTGACCATGGGTATCTAGTAGGATCGCATCTTACTTACGCAAACACCACAACGGAGATATATGAATTGCTATTTAACCTCATCCAAGGACCTCCTCGGTCAAATCCGATTCAACTAAAGTTGGAGAAACCGACACTTGCCAGTCATCTTTGAGCAAAGGGGGTTACTCGTAACGATGAAACCAGTCTCTCGTAAGCGTACGAGTAAAGTCGGTCCAAGCCGCTTCAATCCAACAATACCACGGAATCAAGAAAAGACTAAGGAAGGCAGCAAAACGCACATCACCGCCCACAAAAACTTTTGTGTTCTACTCGAGAAGACATCTACGCATGAACCTAGCTCATGATGCCACTGTCGGGGAACGTCGCATGGGAAACAAAATTTTCCTACGCGCACGAAGACCTATCATGGTGATGTCCATCTACGAGAGGGGATGAGTGATCTACGTACCCTTGTAGATCGTACAGCAGAAGCGTTAGTGAACGCGGTTGATGTAGTGGAACGTCCTCACGTCCCTCGATCCGCCCCGCGAACAATCCCGCGATCAGTCCCACGATCTAGTACCGAACGGACGGCACCTCCGCGTTCAGCACACGTACAGCTCGACGATGATCTCGGCCTTCTTGATCCAGCAAGAGAGACGGAGAGGTAGAAGAGTTCTCCGGCAGCGTGACGGCGCTCCGGAGGTTGGTGATGACCTTGTCTCAGCAGGGCTCCGCCCGAGCTCCGCAGAAACGCGATCTAGAGGAAAAACCGTGGAGGTATGTGGTCGGGCTGCCGTGGAAAAGTCGTCTCAAATCAGCCCTAAAACCTCCGTATATATAGGTGGGAGGGAGGGAGCCTTGCCTTGGGGCTCAAGGAGCCCCAAGGGGGTCGGTCGGGTCCAAGGGGGAGGACTCTCCCCCCCCCCAAACCGAGTTGGACTAGGTTTGGTGGGAGGGAGTCCCCCTTCCTTCCCACCTCCTCCTTTTTTTTCTTTCTCTCTTGATTTTCTTCTCCTTGGCGCATAGGGCACTTGTGGGCTGTCCCACCAGCCCACTAAGGGCTGGTGTGTCTCCCCAAAGGCCTATGGGATTCCCCGGGGTGGGTTGCCCCCCCCCCCCCCCCCCGGTGAACTCCCGGAACCCATTCGTCATTCCCGGTACATTCCCGGTAACTCCGAAAACCTTCCGGTAATCAAATGAGGTCATCCTATATATCAATCTTCGTTTCCGGACCATTCCGGAAACCCTCGTGACGTTCGTGATCTTATCCGGGACTCCGAACAACATTCGGTAACCAACCATATAACTCAAATATGCATAAAACAACGTCGAACCTTAAGTGTGCAGACCCTGCGGGTTCGAGAACTATGTAGACATGACCCGAGAGACTCCTCGGTCAATATCCAATAGCGGGACCAGGATGCCCATATTGGATCCCACATATTCTACGAAGATCTTATCGTTTGAACCTCAGTGCCAAGGATTCATATAATCCCGTATGTCATTCCCTTTGTCCTTCGGCATGTTACTTTCCCGAGATTCGATCGTTAGTATCCGTATACCTATTTCAATCTCGTTTACCGGCAAGTCTCTTCACTCGTTCTGTAATACAAGATCCCGCAACTTACACTAAGTTACATTGCTTGCAAGGCTTGTGTGTGATGTTGTATTACCGAGTGGGCCCCGAGATACCTCTCCGTCACACGGAGTGACAAATCCCAGTCTCGATCCATACTAACTCAACTAACACCTTTGGAGATACCTGTAGAGCACCTTTATAGTCACCCCGTTACGTTGCGACGTTTGATACACACAAAGCATTCCTCCGGTGTCAGTGAGTTATATGATCTCATGGTCATAGGAATAAATACTTGACACGTAGAAAACAGTAGCAACAAAATGACACGATCAACATGCTACGTCTATTAGTTTGGGTCTAGTCCATCACATGATTCTCCTAATGATGTGATCCCGTTATCAAGTGACAACACTTGCCTATGGCCAGGAAACCTTGACCATCTTTGATCAACGAGCTAGTCAACTAGAGGCTTACTAGGGACAGTGTTTTGTCTATGTATCCACACAAGTATTGTGTTTCCAATCAATACAATTATAGCATGGATAATAAACGATTATCATGAACCAAGAAATATAATAATAACTAATTTATTATTGCCTCTAGGGCATATTTCCAACAAACATGTGCCAAGTCAAGCCACTCGAATCATTCATAGGAGGATACCATTCTATCATACCACATCACAACCATTTTAATGTGCATGTTGGTAGTCAAGACAAACCATTATTCACTCCTATCTAATTAATCATGACATAAGTAACTATAATCTCTAATTATCATTGCAAACATATTCAATCCATAACGAGCTGAATCCAGAATGATGAGCTAACCATATTTACAAAAACAAAATAGGTTGAGTTCATACCATCTTTTCTCCATCTCACTCACTTCATCATATATCATCATTATTGCCGTTCACTTGCACGACCGAACGATGCGAATATTAATAATAATAGTGCACGTGCATTGGACTAAGCTGGAATCTGCAAGCTTTTACTCAAAGAAGAAGACAAGGTAATATAGGCTCTCTGATAGATAAATAATAATGTATATGAAACCCACTCAACAAGTCATCGTGGTCTTCTCCTTATGACCCAAAGAAGAAAGAAAACTATTTACACGGAAAAGCTCCCAACAAGCAAAAGAAGAACCAGAAATCTTTTTGGGTTTTCTTTTGACACTACAACTAAATAAACTAGAAGGTAAAGCTAGAACTATTTTTTTGGATTTTCTCAAGGTTAATGAAACACACAAGAAGAAAACAAAAGAAGAAATAAACTACCATGGATAATACAATGAAAAAGTATGAACACCGACAACGGGAATGAGTGTGTGAACATGAATGTAATGTCGGTGAGAAATACGTACTCCCCCAAGCTTAGTTACATAAAGTATGAACAATATATAATTCAGCATAAATATTCATCAGTTAATCAAGTTTGTCAATTTTATTACGTCCGTGCAACCTACACGCTAATAGGTAAAGATAGGTCCTAATCCCACGCGAGTATGTGTATATTGGGTTCATTTTCCCATGCTCTGCTCCAGATTCGACGCAAAATTTCGGTAGCACCTCCCCGTTGTTATCCTAATACACGTCTCGACAATAAATAGAGAGGATGTATATGGGGAGAACAACAGGGAGGCACTAACAAAATTATGCATCGGATCCGAAGCAGAGCATATGGTGAAACGAACCCAATCTACACATACTCGGGCTGTCCATGTATAACGTTGGACAATTTGAAAGAATCACGGTTCTAAATATATGGAATTGCATGCATATTTATAACTATAACCCTTTCAAACGGGAGATGCATACTGGTCACGCATACTGATGATTTAATGTACCTATATCTAGCAAGTTTCATCCGCACGAAGACCGTAACAGAGCAAACGAAGGGGGGGGGAGATGTCATTTGTGCTCACCCACGAACACAGGGGCGGAGCTTGTCGAACGCACAGGGAGGTTGTCAAACGCCAGACCCTCGCTCCGACGAAACAACTGCACATGTAAATCAACCCGATCAACAATTTGTTTTGTTTTTTAAAACAAAATTATAAAATATATGACCTAACTCAGAATTTACAAACAATGACCCAGTTGGCCTTTAGAAGGCCGAAGAGGACCTTTTCGGTCAACAGGAGGCCAAAGCGGTGTCGGGGGTTGGGGGTGAGTGGCGTCGGGGGCAGCGTATTAATAGTTGCGCAGGGAATTGTAATGGCTATCTATCAGTGACATCTTCCCGTCACCGCACACAGGTGCAAGTGCCTAGTGTCATGCCGGGGTGTCGGGTGTCCTGTAAGGGTGTCATGTCGGCGTGTCGTGGCGTCATGTCGGGGCGTCGTATTGGGGTGTCCGGGTGTCGTCTAAGTGTTTTAGGGTTTCGTGTCAGGGTGTCGGTGTGTCGTTTTCTTCTTCGTCCCATTCTTTTTTCCTCTTATTCCTTTTCTTCTTCCTCCTCTTTTTCCTTTTCTTCTTCTTCTTATTTTCTTCTTCTTCTTCTTCTTCTTCTTCCTCTTCTTCCTTTTCTTCCTTTTCTTCTTCTTCTTCTTCTTCTTCTTCTTCTTCTTCTTCTTCTTCTTCGTCTTGTTTTTTCTTCTCATCCTCCTCCTCTTCTTATCGTTCTTTTTGCATTGCGAAATGATATTTTTTTAAAGGGCCCCCATGTAGTCCGTCCTACGGACTATAGCCTACTACTCCCTTCGTTCCTAAATACAAGTATTTCTAGAGATGTCACTAAAGAACTACATACCAAATGAAATGAATGAATCTACACTCTAAAATATGTCTATTGTACATCGGTATGTAGTCGTCTGGTGGAATCTCTTAAAAAACTTACTCTAAAGTATGTCTATATACATCTGTATATAGTCGTCTCGTGAAATCTCTTAAAAGACTTATATTTAGGAACGAAGGAGTATTATACTTGCTCTCAAGCGGAGGACCAACATTGATGGGCCAATATGTTGCATGCAAGTAGTTGTCACTCAATTAATCTCATTTTAAGTTAACAGAGTAGCAGAAGATAATTTAGGGGCAGTACTGGGCACCGACACGCCGACCCGAACGCTCGCGCCCGCACCACTAGATCTATCCATGCAGCAAAATTTCTCGATGCAGCAAATTTCAGTCACGATGCAGTAATTTTCGTCCACGATTGCAATAAAAATATGGTTATAGCAAAAAAATATCAACATGGTCATAGCAAAAAAAATTACGCTAATGATGCGTGGTAGCAAAACAAAATGTGGATTGTAGCAAAAACAATCCGGTGAACTCGGGTTGCAACTCTGACGAACGTGTATGCAATTTTTTTAGTGAACAGTTGCAGCAAAAAATGATACCAATTACAGCAAAAATTAACACGGTTATAACAAAAATCAAATACCAGTTGTAGCAAAAAAATCCAACGAACTCAAGTTACAACCAAACGTGAATGCATCTTTTTTTAATGAACAAATTATAACTAATAAAAAAGACTTGTAGCAAATTTAACCGCAGTTGTAGCAAATCTAGACTAAAAAATGTTGTATGCCTGGACCAGCCACCGTGCGCGACCGACGCGAACGGTTCGGCGCACCGGGTGGAAGGGTTTCCCATAACTTAATCTCAATTGATGAGGTGATCTTGTGTATAGTTTTCGTACCACGCTCCACTCTACAATAGTAGCAGGCTTTTCTGCCCCAGGACGACAACGATGAGCTGGTGGTCCCCCATTCCCAGAACCGTTGTTTAGATAGCGACTTTGCTAAGTGCATTTCCAAACCGACCGCCAGTTCTTCTGAACTCATAGTGGACGATCCATATCCGTTGCCTTCGTTCTCAGGTTACCAAAATCTAAATTCATTAACTTTGTGTGAATAACTACGATGCAAGATACTCCCTCCGTCCCAAAATATAAGTTTCTCAAAACGATCTTACATTTTAGGACGGAGGGAGTAACTGGCTTGGGAACACATATACCTCATATACACCTACCGCATACAGGGTTCTAATGCAACGTCAGGTAGACAGGAATTCTTAAATCCCCAGAGTGGATCTAAACCCTGCACTCGTCCAAAAAGACCCAACATTATGGAAACCAAAAAACAACACACAAGCAAGCTCATTAGGAAACCATATTGGTATTCAGTCGGGCATTGCATACGACAAGGTAACAAGAAAATTATTGCACAAAAAGGGTTATGTTTTCTGGTACCGGACAAACACCAAAACAAATTGTTCAAATCATATAGTGATATCGAAGTAAACTTCCTCACAAAACGAGGATTATAACCTGCTGTTGCCAACAGCAAATCGCAAACATTGCAACATAAGTAGATGTAGTATACTTCGAGGGCCAATTTGACAGCAAGCTAACTGTTCCTCGAACTAAATTCATAGTAGCCATAGATGAGCACGAGCAACACTAAACGGCATTTAGTTTCCACCACAGCAGCCACACACTGGCCATTCTCTGTATGGTAGACAGTTTATCCAATGAGAGCTGAAGCACATAGCGCGCCTATAGTGACTGGATTCGAGTTCCTTCGATCAAACCCCTCATGCCTGAGCATCCAAGCGTTCTGCGTACAATTCATCCCCATCAAACAGTCCAAAGATCAATCACCCTCCAACCTCCAACTGGCCCCGGAAGACCTGGCACACCCTGTACTTCATCACAAATCAAACAATACACAACAGTTAAAACATCATAAGAAGGAAAGCTCGCATTCTAATTAAAACAGTAGATTGGGCAAACAAGTTCAAGTCAACAAGAGTTCAGCCAAGAGAGACGATTCATCAGTCTTAGTAACAGCAAAAAAATGAAATATATTTGACATTGTTAGACAAGTTTGGTATTCCTTCTGCAGATTGACATTACATGCAGAATGACATATTTGAATGAATGCAGTGCCAAAAAACAAGTACTCTTATAGTTTCTATAGAAGTCTTATATTAGTTTACTGAGGAAGTAACTTGCAGCTCAGGATTGAAACTACGACCCTTATACAACATAACATGTAGTACAGCCTAACATATGATTTAACAGAAACATAGAATGCATTTATAGTAGAAATGATCACCAAACAGTTCCAAACCAAATTATAAACTGCACAAAAAAGAGTAATTCATGGTAAGATGCCAGTTGGAGATATGATGACATAGCAAGAAATGCTGACACAACAGGAATGAATCGATTGTGTCTATAAGAAATGCACTAAAAAATTGCCAGTTTCAAATAGGATCATTAGACTTTGAAACACAGTTTCATGTTGTACGCCAACACCCTTTCAACCATCATAAGGAAAAGGAGGAGACATAAAAGAAAAAAACATCCTAAAGGCCGGGACATCCGAAAAAAGAATAAGGAAAAATGCTGGAATGGGTGTTAGCATAGAACTTACCAAACCTAACAGCAGCACTTGCTATGCTTCCAAGACCACCATTCTCCAAAAGAAATTTAACACTATGAAAGGGCTGCAGGTATGGGTCCGAATTGAATAGGTATATCAAGCTGTGCCACTTACTCCAACAGATCCTCAGCGACTCCTATCCACGTAGAAAAAACATATAACTGAGCACTACTTTAGATATGTAAAGAAAATTAGCTCCAACAGAAGGAGATGAAAAGATGCCATACAGACTGACATGGTAAGAGAAGTACGGCTCATGGCTAGAATCCAATTTTTGAATCTATAGGAAGGAAGATTTTTACCAGTAGTAACCATCCAGGTACAAGTTACTCCGTCACACAAGATAACGGCCAGATCCGATAGGTTTTGCCGGCTGCTTTTCTGCCACTTGACCACTGTGCTGATTAATTTGTTGGTGGTTTTGAACCATATTCTGCTTTGCAGGGTCAAAAAGGTGGAAATCTTGCCATGTTTTCTCACTGGCCCCTAGGGTGTGCACCCCAGAAACCTGCTGTTTCCCAGGGAAAGGGAAGGGAGTGGTGAATGCACTGCTGGTAGTCCCATCATCAAGATAAATAGCTTTTGAGTTATGAACATGTTCCATTGATGGCTGGTAACCATCCAGCCAGCTGTAATCATCGATCTGTTGGTGCTGCAGCTTCTCAAATGGCATAATATCATCATGGCGTTTTGGAGTGATGTGGTTAAATCCTGGAGGAGGACCAACGGGCCTTGATGGACGACTTACAGGATTCTTCTTTGATACAGCTACAGGTGCATCAGTGAGATTGATTGTCACCCCACCAGATGCTGCTGCCGATGGTACAATTAAATCAGAAGTGGATGGGATGGTTTCTTCAGTCGCTTTCACCTGATTATGCATCAAACTTGTATTGTTGCGCCCAGATTCAACAGATACATGTGGAGAATATACAATTGACTGTAATCCACTCAATCCACCCTGAAACCTCTGCTCAGGGAATCCATTTCCAGACAAATGAACATTATTTAATCCCATCATTAAGAGTTTTTCTTGTTCAAGGATCAATTTTGAATAATCTGGGCTGCCAAAATGTGGAACCATTGCTGCAGATACACGCGGATCAGAGATGGCACCTGAGAAAGCAGGCATTGTGTTCGGAGAGCCAACAAGTGGTGCACCATTACTTGCCCAGCTGGAAGTAGGCATCTCAACAGGCTGCACAAATTCGTAAGTTGTCGACATTGAATTGCTAGGAATAGCCTCTTGCCTGCCATTGAAACCCCAACCACCAGAAGACATGGGAAGTGACTCACTTACATTACAGTTTCCAGGAGCTGATGCAGATGCAGTACTCTGACTAGCAGCTGGTCCGCCAATTGTTGGCCACCCAGCAGTAGACATTTGTACAGGCTGAATATATCCATTAACGGGTAGTTCGGTACGTACTTTCGGGAGCTTCTCAGATACTGTAGGTTTGAAAACAATTTCTTCATCATCTTCTCCCTCGGAACACAACTGTACTCCCGACTGCATTGCTCCAAGATTAGTTGCCACTGCATCAAATTTGTTACCAATTTCATGTGCCAGCTCAACAACATTTGGTTCAGGTGCATTGCGAGATCTATGAGTAGAGATGGCAGCTTCAAAAACAGGAGGCTCCTTGGCCACAACAAATTTTCTTGAAGATTGATCAAAAAATATTCTCAGTTGATCAATCTGGACAAAATTGAGTAGAGCCTTCCCTGCAGAAAGTATCCGTTGTGCCCGTGCTTTCTTCTCCTTAGTGCTACCATCACTTCCAAATGTGTGCTTGCTTGAGAAATCCAAGATAATATGTGCAGGCACCAAGGGGGAAAATCCCCTTAATTCATAATCTTCCCACAATGCAAGTCGATTGCCAGTTTCACCCTCTTCATACACGCCCATATCAAAAAAGCAAGCCTCATCATCATCACCATCAATGGACGCAAGGTTTGTAAGGATGAGCTTATTCATAAGCAAGACACACTGGTTCCAGAAGAAAGATCGAGCATTCGCATGCTTCTCGTCCATCTCCGAATCAGCAGCTAACTCCGGTTGGCATGCGAGCCATTCGATGTAGACCACAATGGCTGGAAGATAGAAACTTGATGCAATGTCACGAAGCTCTGAGCACCTTTTGAGAATATGTCCAACAAACTCAAAAGCAGCTGTAAATGCATTTTGAAGAAGTACCCTGCGTTGGACAATTTCAGCATATGACTGGTTATCTGATTCCTTTTTCACGTTGTGCACTGTGAATATAAGGATTGCAACAAGTCGAACAATAACTAATGCGTTGTCTGCAGCATCAGAACCAAAATGGAACTCTTCATTTGGACCAGAAGAGAGGAGAATTTTCAGATCACTGATGACCACATCAAACAGTTCCTCAAATGTTTCCAAACTGCCAAAGAGATAAAAGACAATTAGCTGGACAGCACAGAGAGGAGGAGGAGGAGGGAGAGAGAGAGAGAGATAAGCGACAGGAAGTACCTGGTCTTTGTGAAAAGAATTCCATTGAGCCTAACAAACCGCATAAAGAAGGACTTCCGTGTATCAGGAATATTTTGATCTCGCTCTTTTGAAGCTGCTTCAGTATTAACATCCTTGGGCTGAAACCTTATTTCGCCCCGTCCTCTGCCCCTCCCAGCTGACCGTGGGGGTAATGTCCTAGCAATTGCAACTTTGTTGTTGATTGGCAGCTGTGCAAAGATCTGGCGATTCTGCAAAAGCAATACAGTTAGAAAGTCCTAAGGCATAGTACAAAGCTGACAAAAATTGCCAAAACACTTCAAGTTCTGTTAATAGGTGAAACCGGTGAAATGAGGGCTCGGGACAGGATTGGAACTCATTTAGCACAACCAGTCAAGCTATTCGAGCATGGCTTGTTAAATCTTAGGAGCTCAAGGCTCAGGCTCCAGTTGTGCTAGAACCTAACCCAGAAAAAGCAGAGCTCGAACTATTTTGAGAACCCTACTTAAGCATACCTATTATGAGTGAACCAAAGAAACATAAAAGCAAACAGACAGAAACCTCTCAAAACTGCAAACGTAAAGAACTTGTAAGGGAGAACATAGCAGCACAAGGACTGAAGAAGATATCAACTCACAAACTAGCAAATAAAGCACAACTATGGCATTACAAAAACAAGCATAACAATTGGTGTCAAATTCATGAGGCAACACTGATAATCGATATACTGAGATACAACAGGCCAGAGAACCATGACTCGGTGTGGCCATGGGACTAGACCGGACCTAGACTGAGTATGATGTCGGTATAGACAGAACTTGGATGAGCTCAAGGACACAGCAGAGATGAAGAGAAGACTGAGTTGTTGACGATGGCTTAACATGATTGGTATGTTTTCCCGTAGCAAAGCACGTGTATTAGCTAGTATCAATAGAAGAAGTTAACCCTCACAACGAAAAACATAATGAGATGCAACCGAGTCTGGACAATCTTATTATCTATATCAAACAAGAAGTACGATATCAGATAAAGGGGGAGCAAGGCAGCTTCCAGTACTACATAGCACTGCAGATACTCTCTTCCATGCAAAATTATACATATGTGACTGAAGGGTAACAGATTCTACACTGGACCACAAATAATGTGGAAAAAGAAGTAAAACAATGCTATGGAAGTAAGTTAGTGAAGAACATAGCACCGTTACCTTCTCAAAAGCAAGAATCAAGTTGTCCCGTGCTGTACAGAAGGGAGTGTCTGCAGCTAAGCTTCGAAAGTATCTGTAGACAGCCACTACCTCATTGCCAGAGTAAGAAGCTAATATTGCAAGCTGACAAATCCAATCAGTGTCATCATTAGAAAACTGAACAGAGAATACATGAACATTTGATGAAATACAGAGTTGAGATTAAACCTGATGGTGTGGATTGCCGCTGGAAGGGCAGATTGAAACTGCCTCCTTGTAGTAATTAGAAGCCGCAGCATATTCACGTTTTGCAGAATCAGCTTCACCAAACAAACCCTTATAGCGGGCCAAATCACCCAGATATATGAGACAACGGTGGCATGATATCAGGGCTTTCTTAGCATCAGCTGTCCTCTTATCATTTTTGTCAGGGCTGCTTGCATTCTCAGGAGACTCCAAGAAGTAACCCAGAGGAAGGCCGTAGTTGGATTTGATCTTGAACATCAAGTCATGATAGAAGCCCGATGCTTCTGAAAGAAAGCTCCTGAAGGCCGACTTAATTCTCTTGATTCGATCTGGGTTGGCATTGTTCTTACCATTCTGAGATGCAGCTGAACCTGCAGAACTAATGTGGTTCCTGAACTCCTCGATTCTTTTGTAGTGCAACTGCCACAAAATATACTCGATCTCATGCTTTTCACAAAAGTCATGATCTGCCAGAATCATTTTCTCAAAGTTCTCACGCATCTGAAGCCATATGTTGGGATCTGATGGGACTTTGGACTGTGCTGACTTCTCAAGATGACTTTTGAGCTCGGCATTCTACACAAATAACATCACGCTATCATCATTTATATCCAAAGGTCACGCATGAACTAATTTTACTACTGACCAATAATTTATCAAACAGGAAACACCATAACTCAAAAAAGAAGATGGAAATTAATTAACGCGGTCCCCCCCCCCCAAAAAAAAAAACTTGGAAACATTCAGGGAATGATTAACTCGGATTGTCAAGAGTATTTTATTTTTTCTTTGTAACAATCAACGGTTAGTGGTTGAAAACTCATACATAATAAACCATTGACATGAATTGTGCCTATCCAAGAAGGCAAAGCAAGAAAATACACCAATCACATACAAGGCAAGGTACAGCAGGCCACATGGAACACGGCCCAACAAGCAACCTAGTGTGAAATAGCTAGATGTCATCAGTATACAAGGAAAGCTCACCTTCTTAAGGAGGCGCTGCACGAGGTCCCGCGATGGCGGAACAGCAGTACTATCCATCGGAACAGTCATCATTAATCAATTGAACATCAGTACCATCACCTGCAACGAACTACAAGCACCGCAATTACCAACGGAATCAATCATCCGAGGACAATACAGCACAATAATAATGCAAATAGCAAGCCCGAGTGGTGAAGGAAAGGAAACATGACCCAGCCCTAACTACCCGACCAGGCCGAGCTAAAACAAATCAAGCAAATAAATCCCTACGCCCAAATCCGCCGCCGGCAACAGAGGGCCTCTTGCCGGATCTCCCTTAACCCCAACAACCGACGGCTACGGAGGCGGGTTCTAGCCAAAACCTACTGCTCCGGAGCTGGAAACTCGCAATCGGGGGAGCGATGGGGAATAATCTGCGCGAATCGGGCGAGGGAGGGGAGGGGGCGGGGGATTGATACCTGATCGTCGTCGTCGTCGTCGCCGTCGCCGTCGCGACTGGAGCGAGAGAAGGAGAGGGGAATTTTGGGGAGGGGAAGAGAGGAAGGAAGGGCAGGCTATTTTTCGTCTTTTTGTTTACGGGACGGTGTGTGGTCTGGTGTGTCGTCGCCGTGCCGTGTTCGGGTTGGACTCGACCCAAAGGCGGTCGTAGGCGGCCCGGAGCCTGACGAGTGGGCAGGTAACTCCTTTGCTACTTTTTTTTAAAGTAAAATATGTTTGAGGTTCTAAAAGTATTTCAAGTGTGTTAAATAGGTCCTAAAATTTTAAAATCGTTCACCGCGTGTTTTATAGTGTGTAGTTCGTTCACCTTTGGTTCTAAAAGTATTTCAAATGTTTCAAATAGATTCTAAAAATTGCAGGTAAAATACACATATATGACATCCAATGAACGATTTTAAGCTTTTAGGACCTATTTGATACACTTAAAATATTTTTAGATCCTTCAATGTATTTTAATTTTTTTTATTATAAACTAGCAAAAAAATATGTGTGTTATAACAGAAGAGAAAAAATAGCACACTCTCCCAACATGTCCATATGTATCTCATATAGGTTGCCTCTTATCCCTCCTCATATCATTTTCAATGGTTGTCTCGATGCTCACATAATCACAACATGTTTAAATGTAATACTATATTTTAGGACGTGTCTATACCTTTATCTCTCTCGATATAAAATGAGAAATGTATTTTGTTTTTTCACGTAGAGATTTTGTCGAGGTGTGTATGCGTGGTTGTAGATGGGGTTTTTCGTCTCCAATTTTTTTTTGCTCAGGTGTTAATTTCTAATACGGATCTACACCGGTACAAAATAAAGACGAACAGTGTGCTGATTAAGATTGTACCATAAATAATATTTTTAAAATGTTAAAGAGGTAAAATATTATCATATTCAAATTTTACACAGTTTTCTAAACAGTTTTCATGTATAACAAGTTAAAATTGAAGTTACGACTTAGAAGATATAAATACTTTAAAAAGTATTTAAACCCACTTTAAAAAAAAGGGCCTACTGGAAAATAGCGAACAGTTATTCTCTCACTTAAAATAGGATGGCGGGTTAATTTCCACAAATTATAGGGTGTGTTTTTTTTGCAAAAATGTAACTTTTTCTGAACTCACTTCAACTTGGAGTGTGAGTTAATTTCAATAAATGTAGGGAGTTTTCTACGGAAAAACATGTCACGCGGACAAAAGCGATCCGTCTTTTATTAATAGGTAAAGGTAACAGAAAAACGGAGGGGTTGTCTTCAAGATATGTGTATTGTCTTCATGCAATTTTTACATGGAAGTCTCGTGTGACATTAGTTTTCGCTATGGCAATCATGAAAACTCTGCATGAAGAAGACGTGACATGACAGCAGTTTCGAAAACTCTATCATGGCAACAATTTTTCAGAAGAAAAGGTTGTTGGTGGCAGCACTTATACTATCATGACAAAACTTCTCTATCGTGGCGTGTTTCTTTAATTTTTCTTCATCCAAGAACCACTTCTTCATGATGGTTTTACGTCGAGTTCGATTGACGCAAATCTTATCATCATCGTGCTTGGAACCATAACTATTGTCAGCTCTATAGCAAAGAAAATAAACGAATGGCATAATTTGATATACGTATCAATTAAATTAGTGACATCATATGGCTCAGCCATCGTACCATATTCACGACATACAGGTCATAAAATAAAATTACAACCACTTTGCATCTCATACGACGAAGGTTATACCACATCATATATCATAGACACGCCGTGTAAAAATAAGTTAGACGCATCTAATCAGTGTTACCAATTATCGTGGTCGATGGGGCTTACGTCTCATATCATAAACTACATAGGTAACTATAAGCATGATTACTCCTTGTTGTTAGTTTAATCATAGGGATATGTGAAACAACAGACTTGATTAAAATTCTCGAGTCTCATACCAAACTTCGTTAAATGTGTGACTCTCATGTAGATCAAATCTACAAGTCCTTTTTTCTCATAAAGTTGTTCTTTCTCAACTAAAGTGAGACCCAAAGTATGTGTAGTATGACTTCGGTCAGGTAATCAATATACTCCATAGCATCACAAAAGGACCGTGAAAAGCCAGACCATAGTAACAAAAATTTACTATGTTGTCAAGATCCTTCTTTTGCAATTTGAAGGTAAACAACACGAACATCAAGTAATAAATTCAACATAAGTACCCGCAAAACACTCGTGCACCACCCGCATATCTCCATTCGTTCTAGATTGTACCTCCATCTACTGATTACGGAGTATTTGACAAGAAACTACCACATTAGGGGTTGCCATCCCACTGAACTACCACATTTTAAAAAGTGACCGGAAACTACCTAAGTTCTCTAATTTTGTCACTAAAAACTACCAAGTCGTGTTGATGACCGTTTTTGCCATTTTAAATGTGTGCCTCACGGGACTGGCCCACATGGCAGGTACACGCCCGCACTAACGGCTAACAGCCTGCGCTTGTCGACCATTAGAGTGTAGGATCCGAAGTATGTCTAGAGGGGGTGATTAGACTACTTGACCAAATAAAAAACCTAGTCGTTTCCCAATTCTAGTTATGGGCCAGTTTTAGTAATTGTAACTAGTCAAGTACACCCTACACATGCAAGTCTAAGAGTATTGCAGCGGAAAGTAAAGACATGCAGATGCAAGTAGAGGGTAGGGATAGGAAGATCAAACGCAAAGGTTGACACGACGTTTTTTAGCGTGGTTTCGATAGGTGGTGCTATCGTACATCCACGTTAGTAGAGACTTCAACCCATGAAGGGTAACGGCTGCGAGAGTCCTGTTGGGTAACGTAGCATAAATTCAAAAAAAATCCTACGCATATTCAGATCTTCCTATGGAGAGACCAGCAACGAGAGAGGGGTGAGAACATCTTCATACCTTTGAAAATCGCTAAGCGGAAGCGTTGCTAGAACGCGGTTGATGGAGTCGTACTCGCGGCGATTCAGATCACGGTGTGATTCCGATCTAGTGTCGAACCACGGCACCTCCGCGTTCAACACACGTGCAGCCCGGTGACGTCTCCCGCACCTTGATCCAGCAAGGAGAAGGGAGAGGTTGGGGAAGATCTCCGGCAGCACGACGGCGTAGTGTCGATGGAGAGACGAGGTCTCCCGGCAGGGCTTCGCCAAGCACCGGTAGAGAGGAGGAGAAAGAAGAGCAGGGCTGCGCCCAGGGAGAGGGAAAACTGTGTGCAAAACAGCCCCGAAACCCCCACTATATATAGGAGGAGGGGGGTGTCAGCCCTAGGGTTTCCACCCTAGGTGGTGCGGAAGCCCCCCCCCCCCAGATGGGAGGTGCGGCGGCCAGGGCAGGGGGAGGGGGGGGCGCACCCCTAGGTGGGCCTTAGGCCCACCAGCGCCTAGGGTTTCCCCCCTTCTCCACCTTGTGCGCCCTGGGCTGAGTGTGAGGGGCGCACCAGCCCACCTAGGGGCTGGTTCCCTCCCGCACTTGGCCCATCTAGCCTCCCGGGGTCGTGGCCCCTTCCGGTGGACCCCCGGGGCCACTTCCGCTGGTCCCGGTGGTCCCGGTACGTTACCGGTGACGCCCGAAACACTTTCGGTGTCCAAAACCATCCGTCCTATATATCAATCTTTACCTCCGGACCATTCCGGAGCTCCTCGTGACGTACGGGATCTCATCCGGGACTCCGAACAACTTTCGATAACCTCGTATAACAATTCCCTATAACCTTAGCGTCATCGAACCTTAAGTGTGTAGACCCTACGGGTTCGGGAGACAGGCAGATATGACCGAGACACCTCTCCGGCCAATAACCATCAGCGGGTCTGTATACCCATGGTGGCTCCCACTTGCTCCACGATGATCTCATCGGATGAACCACGATGTCAAGGATTCAATCAATCCCGTATACAATTCCCTTTGTCTGTCGGTATAGAACTTGCCCGAGATTCGATCGTCGGTATACCTATACCTTGTTCAATGTCGTTACCGGTAAGTCTCTTTACTTGTTGTGTAGTACGTCATCGTGTGACTAACTCCATAGTCACATTGAGCTCATGATGATGTTCTACCGAGTGGGCCCAGAGATACCTCTCCGTCATGCGGAGTGACAAATCCCGATCTCGATTCGTACCAACCCAACAGACAGTTTCAGAGGTACCTGTAGTGCACCTTTATAGTCACCCAGTTACGTTGTGACGTTTGATACACCCAAAGCACTCCTACAGTATCCGGGAGTTGCACAATCTCACGGTCGAAGGAAAAGACACTTGACATTAGAAAAGCTTTAGCATACGAACAATACGATCTAGCGCTACGCTTAGGATTGGGTCTTGTCCATCACATCATTCTCCCAATGATGTGATCCCGTTATCAATGACATCCAATGCCCATGATCAGGAAACCATGATCATCTATTGATCAATGAGCTAGCCAACTAGAGGCTTGTTAGGGACACATTGTGATCTATTTATTCACACATGTATTACTGTTTCCTGTTAATACAATTTTAGCATGAACAATAGACGATTATCATGAACAAGGAAATATGATATTAACCATTTTATTATTGCCTCTAGGGCATATTTCCAACAGTCTCCCACTTGCAGTAGAGTCAATAATCTAGTTCCATACCGGGATCACTTTGGTACATCCCTACCAAACTTATGGAAAGGTTTATATCAGGTCTAGTACACAACATGGCATACATAACAGAGCCTACGGCTGAAGCGTAGGGGACAGAACTCATCTTCTCTCTATCTGCTGTCGTGGTCGGCGACTGAGTCTTACTCAATCTCATACCTTGCAAAACTGGCAAGAACCCTTTCTTTGAGTTTTCCATATTGAACTTCTTCAATATCTTGTCAAGGTATGTACTTTGCGAAAGACCTATGAGACGTCTCGATCTATCTCTATAGATCTTGATGCCTAATATGTATGCAGCTTCTCCAAGGTCCTTCATTGAAAAACTCTTGTTCAAATAGGCCTTTATGCTTTCCAACATCTCTATATTATCCCCCATCAATAATATGTCATCCACATACAGTATGAGGAAAGCTACAGATCTCCCACTCACTTTCTTGTACACACAGGCTTGTCCGTGAACCTGTATGAACCCAAACGCTTTAATCACCTCATTAAAGAGAATGTTCCAACTCCGAGATGCTTGCACCAGCCCATAGATGGAGCGCTGGAGCTTGCACACTTTGTTAGCACCCTTAGGGCCGACAAAACCTTCTGGTTGCATCATATACAACTCTTCCTTAAGGTTCCCGTTAAGGAACGCTGTTTTGACCATTTGCCAAATTTCATAATCATAAAAGGCGGCAATTGCTAACATGATTCAGACTGATTTCAACTTCGCTACGGGAGAGAAAGTCTCTTCATAGTCAATTCCTTGAATTTGTCCAAAACCCTTTGCGACAAGTCGAGCTTTATAAACGGTTACGTTACCGTTTGCATCAGTCTTCTTCTTGAAGATCCATTTATTTTCTATGGCTCGCCGGTCATCGGGCAAGTCCACCAAAGTCCATACTTTGTTCTCATACATGGATCCTATCTCGGATTTCATAGCTTCAAGCCATTTGTTGGAATCCAGGCCCGCCATCGCTTCTTCATAGTTCGAAGGTTCACCGTTGTCTAACAACATGATTTCCATTACAAGGTTGCCGTACCACTCTGGTGCGGAGCGAACCCTTGTGGACCTTCGTGGCTCAGTAGTAACTTGATCTGATGCTTCATGATCATTATCATTAACTTCATCTTCAGTTGGTGTAGGCGCCACGGGAACAACTTCCCGCGCTACGCTACTATCCTGTTCGAGAGGGGGTGTAATTACCTCATCAAGTTATACCTTCCTCCCACTTACTTCTTTTGAGAGAAACTCTTTCTCTAGAAAGTATCCGTTCTTGGCAACAAAGGTTTTACCTTCGGATTTAAGATAGAAGGTATACCCAATAGTTTCCTTAGGGTATCCTATGAATACGCATTTCTCCGCTTTGGGTTCGAGCTTTTCTGGTTGAAGTTTCTTCACATAAGCATCGCAGCCCCAAACTTTAAGAAATGACAACTTAGGTTTCTTGCCAAACCATAGTTCATACGATGTCGTCTCAACGGATTTAGACGGTGCCCTATTTAAAGTGAATGCTGCAGTTTCTAATGTGTATCCCCAAAATGATAGCGGTAAGTCGGTAAGAGACATCATAGATCGTACCATATCTAATAAAGTGCGATTATGACGTTCAGACACTCCGTTGCGTTGCGGTGTGCCAGGCGGCGTCAGTTGTGAAACGATTCCACACTTCCTTAGGTGTGTGCCAAACTCGTGACTCAAATATTCTCCTCCACGATCAGATCGTAGACACTTAATTTTTCTGTCACGTTGATTCTCGACCTCACTCTGAAATTCCTTGAACTTTTCAAATGTCTCAGATTTGTGCTTCATCAAGTAGATATACCCATACCTACTCAAATCATCGGTGAGAGTGAGAACATAACGATAGCCACCGCGAGCTTCAACGTTCATTGGACCACACACATCAGTATGTATTATTTCCAATAAGTCGGTTGCTCTCTCCATTATTCTTGAGAATGGAGTCTTAGTCATCTTGCCCGTGAGGCACGGTTCGCATGTGTCAAATGATTCAAAGTCAAGAGACTCTAATAGTCTATCAGTATGGAGCTTCTTCATGCGCTTAACGCCGATATGACCAAGGCGGCAGTGCCACAAGTATGTGGGACTATCATTATCAACTTTACATCTTTTGGTACTCACACTATGAACATGCGTAACATCACGATCGAGATTCATCAAGAATAAACCATTCACAAGCGGAGCATGACCATAAAACATATCACTCATATAAATAGAACAACCATTATTCTCTGACTTAAATGAGTAGCCGTCTCGCATTAAGAAAGACCCTGATACAATGTTCATGCTTAAAGCTGGTACTAAATAACAATTATTAAGGTTTAAAACTAATCCCGACAGTAGATGTAGAGGTAACGTGCTAACGGCGATCACATCGACCTTGGAGCCATTCCCGACGCGCATCGTCACCTCGTCCTTTGCCAGTCTCCGCTTATTCCGCAGTTCCTTCTTTGAGTTGAAAATGTGAGCAACAACACCGGTATCAAATACCCAGGAGCAACTACGAGCGCTGGTAAGGTATACATCAATAACATGTATATCACATATACCTTTAACGTTGCCGGCCTTCTTGTCCGCTAAGTATTTGGGGCAGTTTTGCTTCCAATGACCCTTTCCCTTCCAATAGAAGCACTCAGTCTCAGGCTTGGGTCCATTCTTTTTCTTCTTCCCGGCATCTGGCTTACCGGGCGCGGCAACGGCTTTGCCGTCTTTCTTGAAGTTCTTCTTACCCTTGCCCTTCTTGAAACTAGTGGTCTTGTTGACCATCAACACTTGATGCTCTTTCTTGATTTCTACTTCTGCAGACTTGAGCATCGAGTACAACTCGGGAATGGTCTTCTCCATCCCTTGCATGTTGTAGTTCAGCACAAAACCTTTGTAGCCTGGTGGGAGAGACTGGAGGATTCTGTCAATTATAGCATCATCTGGAAGTTCAACTCCAAGTGAAGTCAGACGACCGTGTAACCCAGACATTTTGAGTATGTGCTCACTGACAGAACTGTTCTCCTCCATCTTACAGCTAAAGAACTTGTCGGAGACTTCATATCTCTCGACACGGGCATGAGCTTGAAAAACTAGCTTCAGTTCTTGGAACATCTCATATGCACCGTGTTGCTCAAAACGCCTTTGGAGCCCCGTTTCTAAACTGTATAACATGCCACACCTAACCAGAGAGTAGTCATCACTCCTCGTTTGCCACACGTTCAGAATGTCCTGGGCTGCTGTGGGAGCGGGAGGGTCACCTAGCGGCGCATCAAGGACATAAGCCTTTTTAGCTGCTTCAAGGATGAGCTTCAAGTTGCGAACCCAGTCCGCATAGTTGCTACCATCATCTTTCAGCTTGTTTTTCTCTAGGAATGCGTTGAAATTGAGGTTTATGTTGGCCATCTACAATATTTATAAAGACAACTTTTAGACTAAGTTCATGACAATTAAGTTCATTTAATCAAATTAAGTATGAACTCCCACTTAAATCGACATCCCTCTAGTCATCTAAGTGATACATGATCCATGTTGACTAACCCGTGTCCGATCATCACGTGAGACGGACTAGTCACCATGGTGAGCAACTTCATGCTGATTGTATTCAACCATACGACTCATGTTCGACCTTTCGGTCTCTTGTATTCGAGGTCATGTATGTACATGCTAAGCTCGTCGAGTCAACCTAGGTGTTTCGCGTGTGTAAATCTGGCTTACACCCGTTGTATGCGAACGTTAGAATCTATCACACCCGATCATCACGTGGTGCTTCGAGACAATGATCCTTCGCAACGGTGCACACTTAGGGGAATACGTTCTCGAAATTTTAAGAGGGATCTTCTTATTATGCCACCGTCGTTCTAAGCAATAAGATGAAAAACATGATAAACATCACAATGCAATCATATAGTGACACGATATGGCCATTATCATCTTTGCTCTTTCGATCTCCATCTTCAGGCATCGCATGATCATCATTGTCATCGGCGTGACACCATGATCTCCATCATCGTGTCTCTGTGAAGTCGTCACACCAACTACTACTATCACTACTACTATAGCTAACCGTTAGCAATGAAGTAAAAGTAGTAAGCACATGGCGTTGCATCTCATACAATAAATTAAGACAACTCCTATCGCTCCTGCCGATTGTCATACTCATCGACATGCAAGTCGTGAAACCTATTACAATAACATGATCATCTCAACTTTGGCCATATCACATCACATGCCAAACCCTGCAAAAACAAGTTAACGTCCTCTAATTATATGGTGGCACCTCCGCGTTCAACACACGTGCAGCCCGGTGACGTCTCCCGCACCTTGATCCAGCAAGGAGAAGGGAGAGGTTGGGGAAGATCTCCGGCAGCACGATGACGTGGTGTCGATGGAGAGACGAGGTCTCCCGACAGGGCTTCGCCAAGCACCGGCAGAGAGGAGGAGAAAGAAGAGCAGGGCTGCGCTGAGGGAGAGGGAAAACTGTGTGCAAAACAGCCCCAAAACCCCCACTATATATAGGAGGAGGGGAGGGGGTGCCACCCCTAGGGTTCCCACCCTAGGTGGTGCGGCAGCCCCCCAGACGGGAGGTGCGGCGGCCAGGGCCGGGGGAGGGGGTGGCGCACCCCTAGGTGGGCCTTAGGCCCACCAGCGCCTAGGGTTTCCCCCCTCTCCACCTCTTGCGCCTTGGGCTGAGTGTGGGGGGGCACCAGCCCACCTAGGGGCTGGTTCCCTCCCGCACTTGGCCCATCTAGCCTCCCGTTGTCGTGGCCCCCTTCCGGTGGACCCCCAGGGCCACTTCTGGTGGTCCTGGTGGTCCCGGTACGTTACCGGTGACGCCCGAAACACTTCCGGTGTCCAAAACCATCCGTCCTATATATCAATCTTTACCTCCGGACCATTCCGGAGCTCCTCGTGATGTCAGGGATCTCATCCGGGATTCCGAACAACTTTCCATAACCTCGTATAACAATTCCCTATAACCCTAGCGTCATCGAACCTTAAGTGTGTAGACCCTACGGGTTCGGGAGACAGGAAGACATGACCGAGACACCTTTCCGGCAATAACCATCAGCGGGGTATGGATATCCATGGTGGTTCCCACTTGCTCCACGATGATCTCATCGGATGAACCACGATGTCAAGGATTCAATCAATCACGTATACAATTCCCTTTGTTTGTCGGTATAGAACTTGCCCGAGATTCGATCGTCGGTATACCTATACCTTGTTCAATCTCGTTACCGGTAAGTCTCTTTACTTGTTGTGTAGTACGCCATCGTGTGACTAACTCCTTAGTCACATTGAGCTCATGATGATGTTCTACTAAGTGGGCCCAGAGATACCTCTCCGTCACGCGGAGTGACAAATCCCGATCTTGATTCGTACCAACCCAACAGACACTTTCAGAGGTACCCGTAGTGCACCTTTATATTCACCCAGTTACGTTGTGACGTTTGATACGCCCAAAGCACTCCTACGGTATCCGGGAGTTGCACAATCTCACGGTCGAAGGAAAAGACACTTGACATTAGAAAAGCTTTAGCATACGAACAATACGATCTAGTGCTACGCTTAGGATTGGGTCTTGTCCATCACATCATTCTCCCAATGATGTGATCCCGTTATCAATGACATCCAATGCCCTTGATCAGGAAACCATGATCATCTATTGATCAACGAGCTAGCCAACTAGAGGCTTGCTAGGGACACATTGTGATCTATTTATTCACACATGTATTACTGTTTCCTGTTAATATAATTCTAGCAGGAACAATAGACGATTATCATGAACAAGGAAATATGATAATAACCATTTTATTATTGCCTCTAGGGCATATTTCCAACAAGTCCATGGAGGGCTCCACCCACAAGGGGTCCACGAAGAAGCGACCTTGTCTATTCCACCATGGCTTACATCCACTAAGGACTAGCCTCACTCGGGATAGATCTTCATGAAGCAGACGATCTCCTTGCCCTTACAAACTTCTTGGTTCAACTCCACAACATGAAGTAGGAGACTCTGAAGCGACACCTGACCAATCAAGGAAGCACCACCCTTCAAAAGCTAATAGATGTGGTAGTACGATGAACTCCTTGCTCTTGTGCTTCAAAAGATAGTCTCCTCAACACTCAATCACTCTCACACAGATTTGGCATGGGTAGAAGAGATTGATTGGGTGGAAATCAACTTGGGGAGGCTAGAAATCAAGTTTCATCTAGATGGATTGGAATATCTTGATCTCAACACATGAGTAGGTGGCTCTCTCTAAGAAATATGGACATGGCAAGTGTATGTGTGTTCTGAGTGCTTCCTCTGCGAATGAGAGGTGGTGGTGGGGTATATATAGGCATGTCTAAAAATCCAACCGTTACAATATTATTGCCCAACTCAGTGAAACCAAAGTGAATCTCGGTGGCACTGATTTGCATAAAATGTGGCAACTTTCGAATTCTCGATGAGACTGATATAGGAATATCGGTGGTACTGATATGGTGACCTAGGACGGTTTCCAAATCTCGGTGAGATCGATTCCAAGACTCGGAATTTTCAATTCTTGGAAATGACAAACCAGAAAGTTGGTCACTGGTTTTGGTGGCACCGAAATGGAAGTTGGTCGTACCGAGATTCCAGTGTTTGGCATAGGTCCGTCTCTGAAAAATTGGTAGGGTCGAGTGGAAAATATTGGTGGCGCCGATTTTGATGTTTATTTTGTTGAATAGAGAATTTTGTGGGAGAGTGGCTGGGTATTTTTGGTGGCTATCTCTAAGCACTTGAGCAACCAATTCATCATAGATACCTCACCCCCTTTTAATAGTATCAGCTTTCCTATGGACTCAAATGTGATTTCTCACAAATATAAAATGTAGAGTCTTGTAGCTTGAAGCTTGGCCAATCCTATTCCTTTCCTTGCATCAAGGGGTTCTACTCACAATCCTTAGCCAATGCATCTTTGAACTTTTCTGAAATGTACTTAGATAAGATCATTAGTTCAATGACACATATGTTGTTATTAATTACCAAAACTACCTTAGGGAGAAATTGTGCTTTCAATCTCCCCCTTTTTGGAAATTGATGACAACATATAGATCAAAGCTTCGATAAAAGGTATAATCAATGATTAGAATCGTCGCTTTGAGATTTTTGCATTATTTGAGATTTGTGTTTGAATGCAAATGCACAATCAACTATGATCATGGGTCACTCTTCCATGTCACATACATCTTGGTGGTACGCATAAATGATATGAATAAATAGTAATGCACATAACACCAAACAATGAGTGAATAATCATCATATAGATGGCTCAGAGATATAAAGTAGTAGCATCAACAATCAAAGCATATGATCAAACACAATGAAGTTTAAGACAAATAGAGCGATAAAAAGCAATCTCTCTCTCTCAGCCCTAATGATCTATACACTTCTACCCCTTTGGAAACAAGTTACCAAAAAGTTCAAAGGTCTAGAACTAAGCGTCGCTCTGGGATCGATCTCCTTTGGTAGCTGTTGATGGAGTCGACAAGAGGGCATCTGCGAAGGCGTCAACTGAAGTCCTCTGAGGTGGACGTGTTGACACTCAAGGTGCAGCAGCTGGTGGAGCTGAAGGAGTTGATGCTTGGGCTGATGAAGATGGTCTGGCTTCCGAATCTGGCGTAGCTGGAGATTTGGCCTAAGTCCTGAACTATGGGAAGAGACGTGTCATCCTCATCATCACTGCTGGAGCGAGGTGTGTGCACTGCATCAACTTCATGCTTTAGCTGTTCAATTATGGTTGCCAACTCTGTCACTTTGATGTCCAGGTCATGGAATTTTGCCTTCACGATCCTCTCAATACTCTTCTGGTTCAGCAAGAGGTCTGTAATTTCCGTCTCCATCCCGTGATGGTGCTGACAAGCAATGTCATATGTTCCTCTCTCGTTCTCAACTATGGAGCTAGAGCTATTTTGGTTGCCTCTGCATGTTCACGAGTTGTAGCTGAACTAGGATGGCTAGGGTGCAACACAACTTCATTGTCTTCAAATTTAGGCTTGAGTGGCACGTGTGGACGATCAAGGAGATATGCATTCTTCTACATCTTGGAGTTGATCAACATCTAGATGTACGGAGCATATCTACAAGATCTCTTCTGATTAGTGGTTGTCCTTCTGAGTGTCTCAAATATCATATCCATCACTTTAATCGGTGTGGGTGTCAATGTGGTGCAGCATGTTGATGGAATACCCTCTAATCATCTTATCATCTCCTGATTTAGGCATTAGGGTGTACCTCATAATGGTATTTGTGGTGTGTATTCCTGCTTGCACTAAATAGACAGAGTCAAGCTTGTGTGTCTTCAAATACTGGTGGGGCAGTGGATTGTACATATTAGCCATAGAGTTGTGATTCATTTTTGGCTCACAGTATTGATATGTCTCCAATGTACCTATACTTTTTATTGTTTAAAAGCTATTATATTATCATTCTACAATACTTTTTGAGTAATTATTTACGAATTTATATTATTTTTAGCACTAACCTATTGACACAGTGCCCAGTGCCAGTTCCTATTTTTGTGTGTGTTTTGTTTCGTAGAAAATCCATATCAAACGGACTCCGAACGCGATAAAAAAATTATGGAGATTTTTTTTGGAATATATGTGAATTTTGGGAGTCGGAATCAACACAAGACGGTGCCCGAGGGTCCCACAAGCCAACAAGGCACAACGAGGGGTGGGGTCACGCCCTCATGGCTTGTGAACATACCTTATGTCGGTTGGAGCTCTCCTTTGGCTGCAAGAAACATAATTTTTCGATAAAAATCCCCTCAAAATTTCAGCCCGGTCGGAGTTACGGATCTCTGGATATTTAAGAAATGGTGAAGCGCCAGAAAACAGGTTGTGAAAACAGAAGAGAAACAAAGAGAGAGAGATCCAATCCCGGAGAGGCTGCTGCCCTCCGGGTGCCATGGCAGCTCTGGACCAGAGGAGAAACCCTCCTCCCACCTATGGAGGAGGCCAAGGAAGAAGAAGAAGAAGGAGGGGGCTCTCTCCCCTCTCTCTCGGTGGCCCGAAGCGCCGTCGGGGCAACCATCGTGACGACGATCTACACCAACAACTTCGCTATAGTCACCACCAACTCTCTCCTCCTCTATGCAGCAGTGTAAACCTCTCTTCCCCGTTGTAATCTCTACTTATACATGGTGCTTAATACTATATATTATTATCAAGTGATGTGTGGCTATGCTATGATGTTTGAGTAGATTTTTTTGTCCTACAGGTTAATTGTGATATAATGTTATTGATATGAGTTCGGTGTTGATATGGCATTGTCCTAAGGTGCCTTCTGTGAGGCACACACGTGAAGGATACACGCTGAAGGGTTTGCAATATGTTCATGATTCGCTTATAGTGGGTGGCGAGAGTGACAAAAACTTACACCCGAGTAAGGGAGTTGTGCACGCACGGTAGTAAAGAGGACTTGATGTTTAATGTTATGGTTGGGTTTACCTTAAGGATTTCTAGTAGTTGCGGATGCTTGTTATAGGTCCAATCATAAGTGCATATGATCCAAGTACGAAAAGTGTGTTAGCGTATGCCTCTCCCTCATTGCATATGATAAGTATCTATCATGTTATATTCAATTGCCTATGAACAATTTTTATCCTGCATTACAAAAGAGATTTCTACTAAACAACCCCTAAATTTTATTTACTTGTTCTTTATTTTCTTGCAAAACCATCCATTACACCCACTAAGTACTTCCAGTTTCCTTCCCGTAAAATAGTTTCATACTTGTTTTAAGTAAAGTAAGCGTTAGCGTGCATAAAGTTGTATCAGTGGTCAATAGAACTTGAGAGAATATTAATTCTACCTTTAGATCCTCGTTGGATTCGACACTCCTACTTATCGAAAAAGGCTACAAATGATCTCCTACACTTGTGGATTATTAAGACCTTTTTCTAGCGCCGTTGCCGGGGAGCAATAGCATAGTGGTTGATATTCTCGTGTGTGCTTGTTTGCTTTATATCTAAGTAATTTTTATTTTATATTATTAGTTATTTTATATCTTTAGTTATGGATATGGAACACGAAACACCGAAAAATTAGTTATACTTGCTACTCATGGAGATGGGGAACCTCCTAAAACCCTCGATGTTGGTTATTGGAAAGACATTAACTACCGCTTTGATGATCACGAGAAATCCTCATTCAATGTGAGTACTCTAGGGATTATCATTTGTCTCAAAAAGGGAAACATTTATGGGATCAAATTAAAATGTTGCGTTGGTATGCTTGGGATTTATGTGTGAGAAGTGATTATACTTGTTGATCTAAGAATAAGGGTCTACACCTTGTCTATCAATGTGAATTGAATGATAATAAAACTGCGATGCCTCCAACTTAATCGTACGCTCATCATACACGCAAATGCGTACGATCAAGATTAGGGACTCACGAGAAGATATCACAACACAACTCTAGACACAAATAAAAGACATACAAGGTTCATATTACAAGCCACGGGCCTCGAGGGCTCAAATACATAAGCTCGGAAACACACGAGTCAGTGGAAGCAAAAATATCCGAGTACACACAGAAAACAAGTTTTGTCTTAGGGAAGGCTAGCACAAAAGATACATATATCAAAAGAGGCGAGGCCTTCTGCCCGGGAACCTCCTGAACTACTCCTGGTCGCCAGTGGCCTCCATGTGGTAGTAGGCACTGTCAGGGTAGTAGTAGTCATCGTCGGGATATGTCATCTCCTGGGCTCCATCATCTGGTCGGGCCAAATGTATCAAGAGGAAAAGGGGGAGCAAAGCAACGGTGAGTGCTCATCCAAAGTACTCACAAGTCTGACATCAGAACTATGCTAAGGTATGCATCAGTGTCAATGGAATGGGGTTATATGTGGACTGACTGCAACAATTCGAGAATAGAGAGAAGGGACTAGTCCTATAGAATACTAGCATCTTCTGTATCTTGCAACATTAGAAGAGTGTGGAGCAATAACACATATATAGTCATATTGTTGCAGCAAAATTAATTAAGTCATGCCGAAAGATTCTTCCTCGACTCCCTGTGAGAAAGCAATCTCGCAGTCAAACATTCCAGCTAAGACATAGTTCTAGTTGTATTAGATTGGGATACAATTCCAAGTCGTCATGTTACCGTGGACATGACTATCCAAATAGATAAATTTCATCCCTGCAGGGGTGCACCACATTTCCAACATGCTTGATCAACTCTGGTCGGATACACTTTCCTCGGTCATGCATGGCCTCGGAAGATCAACATGTCGCAGCCCTACCTATGCTCAATAGAGAGGCCAGCCCACCGGTCTACATCACACGGTTCTTGGACCAATCGCCCTTTGCACTCGGGCGCATGCCGCTCAATTGCTGACGTCTAAAGAGATTGAGATGATACAACAACGCTGAGTATCCGTTACTTCTCCCATGTGAAGGTTAGTGCGAAGGAGTTCATCGACCAACTCAGATCAATTACCCAAATCCCATTAGCATTTTAATTAACACTGTGACGATGATAAGCGATCCATGATATGTGGTCCAGTCACCCCGTCTCAAGGATGTGTTGCGAGGGCCAAGAATGCCCGACCATGCCTCGTCACATCCACGCGGGAATCCACCCGCAACACACCTTTCATCATATTCCCAGTAGTAAGGTCATGTAACCGTGTGGTTGTAACATGAGAGGGATCCAAGATATTACCCTCTAAGGATCCCGGACAATGTAACCGTCAAGGTAACCAGGGAGGAATCACCCTCGATGGTCCACTCTTGAGGGATTGCACGACAGAGTCGTTATCGGAGGTGGTGAAGGAGGAATCACCCTACGTAAACGGCTACCGGTTAACTACACTATAGAGCTAACATCAGGAGTATGTAACAAGGTGTCACCCTTGGTACTCAATAGCAGCTTTGCAGAGTTGCGCAACAAGGTGGGTGTGAAGTGATGTGACGGGTCTTGGCTAGTAGATTAGTTGATTGAGTCTTCGATGATAAAGCAGGGGCAACTGGTACTAAGGGGTTAATGGGGATCAGTGGTCAACCTATACTAAGCATTTATTATGTTGTACATTATAATAGCAGTTTATCAAAAACAGGCTATGCATCAGAATAGGAGCTATCTACAACAGTAGCAAAATCTAATGCAAGCATGAGGGGGAAGGAACGGGCGATATAGGAATGATCAAGGGGGGTTGCTTGCCTTGTTGCTCTACTGCAAAAGGCTAGTCGTCAGGAGGGTAGTCGTACCGAGCAGCAATGTCAGTGTTGGCGTTAAACGGAGAGAAGAGGAGGAAGAAAAAATAAATAACAGCAAGCAGGTGCATCACGAGGCCTAACATGGCAACATGCAGTGCTAGCCATGAGCTAACGAAGTACTACACGTCATGGACGGATCTGAAAAATATCTGACGGTATTTTTCGGGTCTCTGGCTACTACCGAACACATGAATTTGATGGAAAAGTTCCATGTTTGCTATGCTAGGGGCACTTGATACACGAAGGGACGGTGTATCGAGATTTGTATTGTTTTTCTAAGCAACTTTCATGTACAAAGTATTTTCATTCGAGTTACGGATTATTTTATATTAATTTTTATGTTTTTATTATTATTCCAAAATTAAATAGATTTATTTTAATTAAAAATGCAATTGTGACATCATGGTGACATGATCATTTAATAGTCTAGTTTGACTCGTCAAACTAACTAGTGGGTCCCACTATCCTAGACCCAAGTTTTAAGAGGTTTTAAATTAAATAAATTAGGTTTAATTACTCTAATTAATTAGACATATCAATGATAGGATAATTAAGTTAACTAGGAGTACTTACTAATTACTTACTTAGTTAATTAATTGATTAATTTTGTTAATTAATTAATATTTTTATTATATTTTTTATACATTTTTTGTTTTAAGGGGCTCAGGCCCCATTTGTCATTGTGTGTGTGGGGGGCGTGGATTAGCCCGTGTGTGTGGTGGGTATCGCCACAAATCACACATGGGACGGTTTGCTTAGGGCCGAACTGGCCATGGTGAGAGGCTGGAGGTGCATCGGGAAGGGGCCAACGGCGCGGTGCCGACGACGGGCGAGCAGTGCAGTGCATGGCACGGGAGCACAATGGGCATGAAGCGGCCACGGTGGCTAGAGCAAGCATGAGCGGGGGGGACGCGAGCGAGGGGCGCGAGCGGGCGTGTCGTGGGGTGCCGGGGGGGTCATGGCGCGGTGGACGGAGGGGCGGTCGGAGCGAGCATGGGCGAGCGGGGCGTGTCGTGGGGTGCGGGGGGTGGGGTCACGGCGCGGTGGCCGGAGGGGCGATCGGAGCGAGCATGGGCGAGCGGGCTCGAGGGTTGCGGGGCGAGCGGAACAGGCGAGGGTGCTGTGGCTGGAGGGCTGGCCGGAGCGTGGGGGCAGCTGCGGCGGCTCGTCGGAGGGAGGCCGGACCGAGAGGAATGAGAGGAGGCGGGAGGGATGCTCACGAGCGTTGATGGGATGGGGTGACGTGTCTTGAGATAGCTGGCGGGGAAGAGGATGACCGGTGGGGGGCATTTGTGTGGGCGGCCAGTCAACACCGGGGCAGCGTGGGGCATTAGTCGGTCGAGGGGGCGCTACAGGGGAGAGCCGCCGGCGGTCTGGGGTGAGGAGGGGAGTGAGGGGGAGTGGGGGCAAAGTTTACGGTTAGTGAGGTGGGAGCTTTTAGCCGAGAGGGGTGAGGGGGAGATGGGTTGGCCGGTTGGGGCTGGCTCGGGGGGGGGGGGGAGGTGGTTGGGTCGGCCTGGCCACCAGCTGGGTCGAGGCCGAGGGGGGAAGGCTTTCCCCTTTTTTCCTTTACTATTTTTTTCAATTTCTTATTCTTTTCATTTTCTTTTTTCGTTAGCCTTTTTATTTTCTTTTAGCCAACAAATGACTTCTCAAAGATATGCCACTCGCCAAAACAATTTCAATGGAATATTGTGCACTGCCACAAAAAGTTTGGGAATCGCGAGAATTTATTTGCAATTGTTTTTAAATCAAAGAGGCATTTAATAATTGTTTCAGCATCTGATTTATTTATTTTGAGGCACCAAAATAATTTATAAAATTTTGATTACAATTTCATAATGGCTTATGGAATATTTACAACCCATTCATGGTTTTTATTTTGAGGTTTACAACACTTTTAAATCCAAATTTCAAATTAATTTGAATTGCAAAGGGAAACTGAATTAGGATTTGATTCCTAAGGTGATCACACATGGATTAGCAAAATGGATTGGCTTAATCCTCATGTTACTATAGCTTAATTACATTGATCATTATAGCATAATCGAGGGATGTCACAACTATCCCCTACTACAAGAAATTCTCGTCTCGAGAATTAAGTGGTAGAAGAAAAGAGCTCGGGGTATTCATCACGAAGACGATCCTCGCGTTCCCAAGTGACTTCATCTTCAGAATGATTTGACCACTTCACTTTAAGGAACTTGGTGACCTTTCGACGAGTCTGACATTTAGTCTGACCAAGAAGGCAGACCGGATACTCTTTATAAGAGAGGTCTTATTGTAGCTCAAGCATATCATGATCCACTGCTCGGATAGGATCCTTTAAGCAGCGGCGGAACTATGACACATGGAAAACATCGTGAAGCTGAGAAAGGTTCGACGATAGCTTCAATTGATAAGCCCTTTTCCACGCCTTTCGAGAATGGTGAATGGACCAATATAGCGAGGAGCTAGCTTGCCCTTGATCTCAAAACGGTGTGCACCTCTCATTGGCGTGACTCGAAGATAAGCCTTTTCGCCAGGTTGATAGACTATATCTTGATGATGACGGTCATACTGATTTTTCTGACAAGACTGAGTAGTCTTCAGATTCGCATGAATAATGTGGACTTGATCTTCGACATGTTGGATGATATCCGGACTGAAGAGTGGTCGTTCCCTAGTATCTGACCAATTCTGAAGAGTTCGACACCTTCGTCTGTACAACACTTCAAATGGGGCCATCTTCAGACTAGCTTGATAGCTATTGTTGTAGGAGAACTCAGCGTACAGGAGAGATTCCACCCATTCATTACCGAAAGAAATCACACAAGCTCGAAGCATGTCTTCGAAAATTTGGTTGACTCGTTCAACTTGTCCTTGGCATTGAGGGTGAAATGCGGTGCTAAAGGACTGATGAGTCCTCATAGCCTTCTGGAAACTTCCTCAGAATTTTGAAGTGAACAAGCTGCCACGGTCCGAGCTAATAACTAATGGAGTACCGTGGAGTGAAACAATTCTGTACATATATAGATCTGCCAGCTCACTAGCAGTGATTGTTTCCTCAACGGCCAGAAAATGTGCAACTTTGGATAGTCGGTCAATGACGACAAGAATAGCACCATTACCTTTCTGCGATCTCGAAAAACCAGTGACAAAGTCCATTTCAAAATGGTCCCATTTCCATTCAATAATAGAGATATGTTGCAGAGTTCTAGCAAGCCTTTGATGTTGTGCTTTGATTCGACGACAAATATCACATTCTACAACATAGCGTGCAATGTCTTGTTTCATGTTTGACCACCAACATCTTTGACGAATGTCTTGGTACATCTTGGTAATACCCGGATGAATAGACAACGGGTATCATGTGCTTCTTTCATCACCCTTCCAGTCATATTCAGGTTTTCCCTCTTAATTGGAATGAATAGGCGACCCTTGAAGTACAAGATGCCATCATTAGCAATAGTGAAGCAAGAGGGTTTACCTTCTGCAGCGTTTAATTCTTTTGACATCATCGTCATAGAGTTGAATAGTTTTGATGGAGCCGACGAGATCTAGTTCAGCAACAAGGTTACTAAAGGAACGCTGATTAACAACACGGAGGTTCATCTTGCGGAACTCTTCAGGAGGGGGAACAAGATAACCCTGATGAACAATATGGAGGTTCAGCTTACTGAATTCTTCTTGAAGACGACTGCAAACCTTATGAACCTGGAGGTGGTTGTAGTATGACTTGCAACTCAAGGCATCAACCATTACATTAGCCTTGCCAGGTGTATAATAAATACCCAAGTTGAAATATGCTATGCGCTCCATTCATCTCTCCCGACGGAGGTTCGGATCCGGCTGAGTAAACAAGTACTTCATACTTTGGTGATCAGTGAATATCTCACAACGGTTACTAAGGGGGTAATGCCGCCACTCTTTCAGTGAATGTAGTAGTGCGGCAAGTTCGAGGACATGAACTGGATATTTCTCTTCATGAGCATGCAACTGATGACGGGCATAAGCAATCACTTTGCGCTCTTGCATTAGGACACAACCTATTTCTTGACGATAAGCATCACAATATATGACAAAATACTTTTTAGTATCCGGAGGAGCAAGTACTAGAGCAGATGTTAGTTTGTCCTTGAGAGCCTGAAGCTTTCCTGAGATTTATCCGTCCACCCATACTTAACACCTTTGTGAAGTAGATTGGTTAGGGTCTTTGCAATCTTGGAGAAGTTCTCGACGAATCAACGACAATAGGTGGCGGGTCTGAGAAAACTTTTGACTTGCTTGACATTCTTCGGGGTAATCCAGTCAAGAATAGCTTGAACTCATTTGGGGTTGACCGCAATACCATCCTTGGAGATCACATGACCAAGGTAGGTCACTTCGTCAAGCCAGAGTTCACACTTAGAATACTTTGCATAAAGTTCATGCTCCCAAAGCTTTTCCAGTACAAGATGAAGGTGTTCGGCATGTTCTTCTTTATTCTTGGAGTATAGCAAGATATCATCCAGATAAACCACGACGAATTTGTTGAGGTAGTCCATGAAGATATAGTTCATCAAACGAGAGAAGGTTGTCGGGGCATTGGTTAAGCCGAAGGACATGATGGTGTACCTGTATGATCCATATCAAGTAACGAAGGCGGTTTCTGGGATATCCTCTTCGTGAACACGGATCTGGTGGTATCCCAACCTCAAGTCGAGCTTAGAGAAGAGCAAGGAATTAGCAAGTTGATCATACATACCATTTATCTAAGGAAGAGGATATTTGTTTTGAATAGTGGCCTGATTGATAGGACGGTAGTCTTGAAGCAAACGATTTGTTCCATCCTTCTTCTTAACAAAGAGAGAAGGTGCTCCCCAAGCAGAGCAACTTGGAAGAATGAGACCAAGGTGAAGCGAATTGTCGATTTCTTGCTTAAGTTCAAGGAGTTCATGTGGTGACATTTTATAAGGATGCTTGGCGATAGGAGTGGTACCGAGTACCAAGTCGATGAAAATCTCGACACCTCTAGTAGCGGGAATCCCTAGAAGTTCTTGTGGAAAGACATCTTTGAAATACCGGACAATTGAAATGTTTTCAATCCCCTCAATAGTCGCGCTTTAGCATCTCGAACGAGATGAGCATGTTAGCTTATTATTTCATTTGAAGGGTGTAGGAGATGGACGTTTTGGTGGCACAAACAATTGAAGCCGTATGAGCTTTCAACCAGTCCATTCCCAGAATGAGGTCAATATTGGAAGACTTAAAAAATATGGGAGCAGCAAGGAATTCGAATCCTTCAATTTCAACGGGGACATCTCATACATCTCCAACGTATCTATAATTTTTGATGGTTTCATGCTATTATCTTGTGAAACTATGGATGTTTTGCATGCCTTTTATATATTTTTTGGGACTAACTTATTAACTCAGTGCCAAGTGCCAGTTCCTGTTTTTTCCATGATTTTGACCCCTTTCAAAGGAGATTTTGAAACACAGTCCAAACGGAAGAAAATCCTCGAAAAGATTTTCTCTGTAATGGAAGAAGATCGGGAAGCTTGAGAGCCAAGGCAGGGGGGCCTCAGGGGCCCCACAAGCCCCCACCCAGCGGCCAGGGGGGCAGGCCGTGGCCCACGTGCTTGTGGCCCCCTAGGCGCCCTCTGCCCTAGGGGTTGCGCCTATATATTCCCTAAAAATCCCAAAAAAATCAGGAGATCATCGAAAGTACTTTTCCGCCGCCGCAAGCTTCTGTCTCCGCAAGATCCCATCTGGGGCACGTTCTGGTGCCCTGTCGGAGGGGGGATTCAGACACGGAGGGCTTCTTCATCAACACCATGACCTCTCCGATGATGCGTGAGTAGTTCACCATAGACCTACGGGTCCATAGCTAGTAACTAGATGGCTTCTTCTCTCTCTTGGATCTTCAATACAAAGTTCTCCATGATCTTCATGGAGATCTATCCGATGTAATCTTCTTTTGCAGTGTGTTTGTCGAGATCCAATGAATTGTGGATTTATGATCAGATTATCTATGAATCTTATTTGAGTTTCTTCTGATCTCTCTTATGCATGATTTCATATCCTTGTAATTCTCTTCGAGTTGTGGGTTTTGTTTGGCCAACTAGATCTATGATTCTTGCAATGGGAGAAGTGCTTGGTTTTGGGTTCATACTGTGCGGTGATCTCACCCAGTGACAGAAGGGGTAGCGAGGCACGCATCGTGTTGTTGCCATCAAGGGTAAAAAGATGGGGGTTTCATCATTGGTTTGAGATTATCCCTCTACATCATGTCATCTTGCTTAAGGCATTACTCTGTTCGTCATGAACTCAATACACTAGATGCATGCTGGATAGTGGTTGATGTGTGGAGTAATAGTAGTAGATGCAGAAAGTATCGGTCTACTTGTCTCGGACATGATGCCTATATGTATGATCATTGCTTTAGATATCGTCATGACTTCGCGCGGTTCTATCAATTGCTCGACAGTAATTTGTTCATCCACCGTGATAATTGCTATTTTGAGAGAAGCCTCTAGTGAACACTATGGCCCCCAGGTCTACACCACACCATATTTTCAGCCTTACACTTTTTACTTCGTTGCACTTTCCGCCTTCAGATCTCACTTTGCAAACGATCTTGAAGGGATTGAAACCCCTTTGAAGCGTTGGGTGCAAGCTTGTTTGTGTTTGTGCAGGTACTCTGGACTTGACGAGACCCTCCTTCTGGATTGATACCTTGGTTCTCAAAACTGAGGGAAATACTTACTGCTCCTGTGCTGCATCACCCTTTCCTCTTCAAGGGAAAAACCGACGCGAACAAGAGAAGTAGCAAGAAGAATTCCTAGCGTCAAGGAAGGACTTTTGTTACCTTAGCAGAAGAATTTCTGGTGCCGTTGCCGGGGAGGAAGATCAAGTCAAGAACTCATCCAAGTAGGTGTCGCAAACTCATCTCTTGCATTTACTTTGTTTGCCAGTTGCCTCTCATTTTCCTCTCGCCCACTTCACCAATTTACCTTTTTCGTTTGCCTTTTCGTTCGCTTTTTCGTTCGCCCTTTTTCTCGCCTGCTCTTTGTTTGCTTGTGTGCTTGCTTGCTTGCTGAAGTCACCATGAATAAAAACACCAAACTTTGTGACTTACCGAATACTAATAATAATGATTTTATTAGTACTCCTATTGCTCCCGCCACTACTGCGGAGTCATACGAAATCAGTGCCGCTTTGCTGAATCTTGTTATGAAAGAGCAATTCTCTGGCATTCCTAGTGAAGATGCCGCATCCCATCTCAATACCTTCATTGAGCTTTGCGATATGCAAAATAAGAGAGATGTGGATAATGACATGATTAAATTGAAGCTTTTTCCTTTCTTGTTGCGAGATCGCGCAAAAACTTGGTTTTCTTCTTTGCCCAAAAATAGTATCGATTCTTGGGATAAGTGCAAAGATGCTTATATATCCAAGTATTTTCCGCCGGCTAAGATCATCTCTCTCCGTAATGATATCATGAATTTCAAGCAACTTGATCATGAACATGTTGCAGGGAGAGAATGAAATTGATGATTAGAAATTGTCCCGCTCATGGCTTGAGTCTTTGGATGATTATTCAAATCTTTTATGTTGGCTTGAATTTCGCTACTAGAAATATCTTGGACTCCGCCTCAGGTGGAACGTTCATGGAAATCACGTTAGGAGAAGCCACAAAGCTCTTAGACAACATCTTGACGAACTACTCTGAGTGGCACACTGAAAGGTCACCTACTAGTAAGAAGGTACACGCTATAAAAGAAATTAACTCGTTGAGTGCTAAGATGGATGATTTAATTAATTTGGTTGCTAGTAGAAGTGCTCCCTTAGATCCTATTGATATGCCCTTGTCTTCTTGGATTGAGAGTAGCAACGCTAGCTTGGACGTTAATTTTTTTGGTAGGAATAACTTTGGCAACAACAATGCTTTTAGAGGAAACTATGTTCCTAGGCCTTTTCCTAGTAACTCCTCTAATAACTTTGGCAACTCCTACAACAATATCCATGGAAACTACAATAGATTACCCTCTGATCTATAGAGTAATATCAAAGAGTTCATCAACTCTCAAAAGATTTTCAATGCGTCCATAGAGGAAAAGGTACTCAAAATTGACGATCTGGCTAAGAGCGTTGATAGAATGTCTAGTGATGTTGATGCTTTGAAAGTTAGATGTGCTCCTCCCAAAATCAACATGGATGAAACTTTGAAAGCTATGCGTGTTTCCATGATTGTGAGCCAAGAAAGAACCTCCCAAATTCGTGCTAGACATGAATGGCTTAAAAAGGCGTGTTCTCGTGATGACAATCATGAAGATCTTAAAGTGCTTGGTGTGAATCCCATTGAATCTTTGTTTTCTTGTGTCAAACCTAATGATTTAGGGACTGGATATGAATCCACTTTGGTTGAGAAGTGCCCCAATGATTCAGAGTCCATCTATCTTGATGCTAAAAGCATTAAAAGTGGAGTAGAAGATGTTAAAACTTTGAGTAGTAATGAAATTACTACCGTGGATTTCAAGGAATTTAATTATGATAGTTGCTCCTTGATTGAATGCATTTCTTTGATGCAATCCATGTTAAACTCTCCACACACTTATAGCCAAAACAAGGCCTTTACTTATCATATCGTCGAAGCTATGATAAAATCTCTTGAAGAGAAATGTGAATTGGAAGTCTCTATCCCTAGAAAGCTTCATGATGAGTGGGAACCTACTATCAAAATCAAAATCAAAAACTATGAATGCAATGCTTTGTGTGATTTGGGTGCTAGTGTTTCTGCGATTCCAAAGTCTTTATGTGATGTTCTGGGTTTTAATGAGATTGAAGGGTGTTCTGTTAATTTGCATCTTGATGATTCTACTGTCAAGAAACCCATGGGAAGGATCAATGATGTTCTTATTATTGCAAATAGGAACTATGTACCCGTGGATTTCATTGTGCTTGACATTGATTGCAATCCTACATGCCCTATTATTCTTGGTAGACCTTTCCTAAGGACTATCGGTGCTATCATTGATATGAAGGAAGGGAATATTAGATTTCAATATCCTTTAAGGAAGGGCATGGAACACTTTCCTAGAAAGAAAACAAGATTGCCTTATGAATCCATGATGAGGGCCACTTATTGTTTGAGCACCAAAGACGACGATACGTGATTCTATAGCTTTTAAGCCTAACTAAGGGCGTTAAACAATAGCGCTTGTTGGGAGGCAACCCAATGAATTTATCTTTTTCTTTCTGTTTTGTTGCATCCACACCATCACAATTCTGTTGTGATTGTGTCTGTTGTGTTTCTCTTTGTGTTTGAGCCAAGCAAAACCTTTATGACTAGTCTTGGTAATGGTTTTTTGGTCCTGTTGGAAAAAGACAGAAACTTTTCGCTCATGAGATGATTTTTCATTTTTATTCAGAAAGAGATTTTGAGTTGATTCTTTTTGCTGCTAGTTGATATGCCTTTTTCCCAGGCCATCGTAATTGTTCAGATTTTTTGAGGTACCAGAAGTATACAAAGTATACAAATTGCTACAGAATGGTCTATTTTTGATAGATTCTGTTTTTGTTGAGTTGGTTGCTTGTTTTGATGAAACTATGGTTAGTATCGGGGGTACTAGCCATGGAAAAGTGAGAATACAGTAGCCCAACACCAATATAGATGGAATTCAAGTTTGCTACAGTACCAAAAGAAGTGGTAGTTTGTTTTCTTATGCTAATGTTATCACGAGTTTCTGTTTAAGTTTTGTGTTGTGAAGTTTTCAAGATTTGGGTGATGTTCTCATGGACAAAGAGATAAGGAGTGGAAAGAGCTCAAGCTTGGGGATGCCCAAGGCATCCCAAGCCAAATTCAAGGACACCAAAAGGCCTAAGCATGGGGATGCCCCGGGAAGGCATCCCCTCTTTCGTCTTCAATCCATCGGTAACATTACTTGGAGCTATATTTTTATTCACCACATGATATGTGTTTTGCTTGGAGCGTCTTGTATCGTAGGAGTCTTTTCCTTCTGTTGTGTCACAATCATCCTTGATGCACACCTTTTTGAGAGATAGAGACATGCACTCATCGTGATTTTTCTAGAATGCTCATAGTGCTTCACTTATATCTTTTGAGCTAGATACTTTTGCTCTAGTGCTTCACTTATATCTTTTAAAGCACTGCGGTGCATGACTTGGTAGTTGGCTTATGCTATGAAAGTAGTCCCAAATGTGATAGGTACCCAAAGAGGATGCAAAAACCTCCATTTTCATGTGCATTGAGTAGAAAGAGAAGTTTTGATTCGTCTCAATTAGTTTTGGGACGTGGATTTGGTAATATTAAGAGTTATGTTAGTAGGGTGTTGTGAATCTAGAAATACTTGTGTTGAAGTTAGTGATTCCCGTAGCATGCACGTATGGTGAACCGCTATGTTAGGAAGTCGGAGCATAATTTATATATTGATTGTTACCCTTTGTGTTGAGGTCGGGATCGCGCGATGGTTAACACCTACCAACCCTTCCCCTCGGAGTATGCGTTTAGCACTTTGTTTCGATTACTAATAAAAACTTTTGCAACAAGTATGTGAGTTCTTCATGACTAATGTGAGTCCATGGTATAGATGCACTTTCACCTTCCACCATTTCTAGCCTCTCTAGTGCCGCGCAATTCTCGCCGGTGCACAAACCCACCATATGCCTTCCTCAAAACAGCCACCATACCTACCTACTATGGCATTTTCATAGCCATTCCGAGATATATTGCCATGCAACTTCCACGGTTCCGTCTCATGACTTGTGCCGTCACTCTCATATTGGCATTGCATGATCGTAAGATAGCTAGCGAGATGTTTCAACGTCATACGCCATGCTAGATCGTTGCACATCCCGGTACACTGCCGGAGGCATTTCCTATGGAGTCATCATTGTGAGTTTTGAGCTGTGAGTAAATAAAAGTGTGATGATCATCATTATTAGAGCATTGTCCCATGTGAGGAAAAAAATAGGCCTATATATTCTTCATGATTGAGAGCTTCTTGCTTTGACACTACCATATGCTAGTGGGAATCTTCACTATATAACTTGGCTTGTATATTCCAATGATGGGCTTCCTCAAAATTGCCCTAGGTCTTCGTGAGCAAGCAAGTTGGATGCACACCCACTAGTTCTCCTTTTTAGCTTTCACATACTTATAGCTCTAGTGCATCTCTTGTATGGCAATCCCTACTCATTCACATTGATATCTATTAATGGGCATCTCCATAACCCTTTGATACGCCGAGTCATTGTGACTATCTCCTCCCTTTTTGTCTCACAACCACCACCACACTCTATTCCACCTATAGTGCTATATCCATGGCTCACGCTCATGTATTGCGTGATAGTTATAATTTTTTTGAGAAAGTAAGAGTGCGAAAACAATTACTTGGCCAATACCGGGGTTGTGCATGATTTACATTAGTTGTGTGAGGATGATGGAGTATACCCAGACTATATGATTTTGTAGGGATAACTTTCATTGGCCTTGTTATTTTGAAGGTTCATGATTACCTTGCTAGTTTGCTTGATGTATTATTGTTTTTATGTCAATATCAAACTATTGTTTTGAATCTTCCAGATCTGAACATTCATGTCACGTGAAAGAAGTTGCAAAGGACAACTATGCTAGGTAGCATTCCACATCAAAAATTCATTCTTTATCACTTCCCTACTCGAGGACGAGCAGGAGTTAAGCTTGGGGATGCTTGATACGTCTCCAACGTATCTATAATTTTTTATGGTTTCATGCTATTATCTTGTCAAACTTTGGATGTTTTGCATGCCTTTTATATATTTTTTGGGACTAACTTATTAACTCAGTGCCAGTTCCTGTTTTTTCCATGATTTTGACCCCTTTCAGAGGAGATTTTGAAACAGAGTCCAAACGGAAGAAAATCCTTGAAAAGATTTTTTCCGTAATGGAAGAAGATCGGGAAGCTTGAGAGCCAAGGCACGGGGGCCTCAGGGGCCCCACAAGCCCCCACCCCGCGGCCAGGGGGAGGCCGCGACCCATAGGCTTGTGAGCCCCCTGGGCGCCCTCTTCCCTAGGGGTTGCGCCTATATATTCCCTAAAAATCCCAAAAAAGTCAGGAGATCATCGGAAGTACTTTTCCGCCGCCTCAAGCTTCTGTCTCCGCAAGATCCCATCCGGGGCACGTTCTGGTGCCCTGCCGGAGGGGGGATTCGGACACGGAGGGCTTCTTCATCAACACCATGACCTCTCCGATGATGCGTGAGTAGTTCACCATAGACCTACGGGTCCATAGCTAGTAACTAGATGGCTTCTTCTCTCTCTCTTGGATCTTCAATACAAAGTTCTCCATGATCTTCATGGAGATCTATCCGATGTAATCTTCTTTTGCTGTGTGTTTTTCGAGATCCGATGAATTGTGGATTGATGATCAGATTATCTATGAATCTTATTTGAGTTTCTTCTGATCTCTCTTATGCATGATTTCATATCCTTGTAATTCTCTTCGAGTTGTGGGTTTTGTTTGGCCCACTAGATCTATGATTCTTGCAATGGGAGAAGTGCTTGGTTTTGGGTTCATACCGTGCGGTGACCTCACCCAGTGACATAAGGGGTAGCGAGGCACGCATCATGTTGTTACCATCCAGGGTAAAAAGATGGGGTTTTCATCATTGGTTTGAGATTATCCCTCTACATCATGTCATCTTGCTTAAGGCGTTACTCTGGTCGTCATGAAATCAATACACTAGATGCATGCTGGATAGCGGTCGATGTGTGGAGTAATAGTAGTAGATGCAGAAAGTATCGGTCTACTTGTCTCGGACGTGATGCCTATATGTATGATCATTGCCTTAGATATCATCATGACTTTGCGTGGTTCTATCAATTGCTCGACAGTAATTTGTTCACCCACCGTGATATTTACTATTTTGAGAGAAGCCTCTAGTGAACACTATGGCCGGCGGGTCTACTCCACACCATATTTTCAGCCTTACACTTTTTACTTCGTTGCACTTTCCGCCTTTAGATCTCACTTTGCAAACAATCTTGAAGGGATTGACAACCCCTTTGAAGCGTTGGGTGCAAGCTTGTTTGTGTTTGCGCAGGTACTCTGGACTTGACGAGACCCTCCTTCTGGATCGATACCTTGGTTCTCAAAACTGAGGGAAATACTTACTGCTCCTGTGCTGCATCACCCTTTCCTCTTCAAGGGAAAAACCGACGCGAACAAGAGAAGTAGCAAGAAGAATTCCTAGCGCCAAGGAAGGACTTTTGTTACCGTAGCAACATTGGGGCAAACCATAGAGGTTCGACATTGGTCCGCGGGGGTGGTTACCACTATTGGAATGTTCATTTCTTTGCTTCTAGTGTCATGCATGTATGCAAACTTTTCTAACATAAAGGAATGCGATGCTCCTTTATCAAATAGTACATAAGTTGGTACTGAGTTAACGAGAAGTGTACCCATTACGGTAGTAGGCTAGTCTTGAGCTTGACCCATTTCAATGTTGTTGGCCTGACCATGAACATAAGCATGCTTGGCATTGTTGTTGCGGTTCTGATTGTTACCACTGACAGTTGAGGGGAGTGCGAGTTGATTTTGATTCTGCCTGCACTCTCTAGCACAGTGACATGGACGGCCACACTTAAAGCACAACCCGTCCTCAGGACAGTAAGGAGGAGCTCGGGGTGGTGGAGTTGAAAGCCTCGACTGCTTAGGCGGTGGAGGAGGTAGACGAGTTGCATCATATCACGACCTTGGAGCAGGAGTAGGTGCATGGTACATGTTGTGGGGAATCGAGATCTTCTGCTTCTATGCAAATGAGCCCAAAGATGAGCCCATGTCATGGTTGCGCTTGTTGCCATCCTTGTATTCGTGCAGGCCAGTTTCAACCTCGATGACCTTGTTCACCAAGGTGGCGAAATTTGGATAGTTCGGAACAAGAAGTGACAACTTGATGTCAGGGTGGAGCATCGGTTGTAATGTCTTTTTCATCATAGCGGGATAAGTCTAGAAATTGTGGCTGATAAGCATCCACAGTCTTGTTGCCCTAGGAAAGGTTACGGAACTCACGCTTCTTTCGGTCCATGATTCCCTAGGGAATGTAGAGGGCACGAAAAGCAGCTTGGAACTCCACTGAGGTGATGATTGTTCCAGCACGCTGAGAACACCCGTGATCGTCCCATCATTGAGCAGCAGGACCCTTCAGGAAGTAAGCCGCAAAGTTGACATAGCTTTCCATGGGAATGTTGGTAAACTCCAGCTCACAAGGTATGTCACAGAGCCAGTCATCATCATCAAGGGCTGAGTTGAGTCGCGGTAAATCGCAGGATTGAGATGGTAGAAGTCTTGTAGTGTCACGCCTTGTTGCTGGTTCATGTTCGTCCTTGGAAATTGGTCCATGAGCCCTTGCATAAAGTGGCGGTTTAGTTCAAACCATTGGATCATCCGAGTCATATATTCAGGGGGTGGGGTGGTGGATTGTTGGTGGCACCACTAGGGCAGCTAGCTGGTCTAACCATCCTGCTAAAATTTAACAGGGGTAGTTTAGCATAGCGCAATTGCAGGGGTATGGAATAATTCATGAAGTAACCAAGCATAACGAAAGGGAACTACAATAGACACTTCATAGGTAGCCAAGTTCGACATACATATCCATACATAAGTTTGATTACAAACCCACAATTACAAGTTTGAAATTGGACGATAACCTGGACTCACTAAACGACAGGCAGGCACGCGGTGGAGAGATATAACAACGAGACATAGTGATAATGCTACATCAACGTCGGGGACAACCAATGAAACCGGGTAACTAACAGTGACCCTGAACAGAGAACCTAGGGGTAGGATTTTGCATCCCGTGAATACTCACGTGCAGATACTGGCTCTGAACAGGGAGGAGAGGTCCAAGTGCAGGGGTATGACCTCCAACAGCAGACCGCTCAAGCCATGGTGGTAGCTCTGTCCTGTGCGGGTAGAGGATGTACTCAGGATGGATCCTCACATTAACTACTGGTAGCAACTATGTCACCATGTCGTAAAGACGAGTACGCGTGGCGTACAACTCAACAGACAGAGCTCAGAAGACACGATCCAGCGCCTTAGTGTACTGAACAAGCACCTGTGGGTCCTAGCGACGACTCATGTAGGTGGTACGGAGAGCGGTCTAGGATCGGTCGTTACACTCCCGCATGAAAGTAGTGTAGGCGGTGAGGTCAGAACTAGTCTAATCCCGAGCGGGAGCATACGGGATGTATCTGAATGCAGTCTCTTCCAAGCGAGGGTGCTCTCCACGGAAGCGGGTGATAGCGATATAGGCAGCATCATGGAACGCCATACGAATCATCACCTCAACACCACATAAGGTGTGCAACTCAGTGATGGAGATGTCCTCCCGATCATAGATGCGAACCCTCTGATGACCCACAAGTATAGGGGATCAATCGTAGTCCTTTCGATAAGTAAGAGTGTCGAACCCAACGAGGAGCAGAAGGATCTGACAAGTGGTTTTCAACAAGGAAATATCTGCAAGCACTGAAATTGTCGGTAACAAGTGATTGTGTGGTGAGATGATTCATAGCAAGCAACAAGTAACAAAAGTAGCAACGGTGCAGCAAAGTGGCCCAATCCCTTTTGTAGCAAGCGACAAGCCTGGACAAAGTCTTGTAGGAGGAAAAACGCTCCCGAGGACACACGGGAATTTCTGTCATGCTAGTTTTCATCATGTTCATATGATTCGCGTTCGTTACTTTGATAGTTTGATATGTGGGTGGACTGACGCTTGGGTACTGCCCTTACTTGGACAAGCATCCCACTTATGATTAACCCCTCTCGCAAGCATCGGCAACTACGAAAGAAGAATTAAGACAAAGTCTAACCATAACATTAAACTAGTGGATCCAAATCAGCCCCTTACGAAGCAACGCATAAACTAGGGTTTAAGCTTCTGTCACTCTAGCAACCCATCATCTACTTACTACTTCCCAATGCCTTCCTCTAGGCCCAAATAATGGTGAAGTGTTATGTAGTTGACGTTCACATAACACCACTAGAGGAAAAACAACATACAACATATCAAATTACCGAACGAATACCAAATTCACATGACTACTATTAGCATGACTTATCCCATGTCCTCAGGAACGAAAGTAACTACTCACAAAGCATAATCATATCATGACCAGAGGGGTAATGAGTAGCATCAAGGATCTGAACATAAACTCTTCCACCAAGTAATCCAACTAGCATCAACTACAAAGAGTAATCAACACTACTAGCAACCTTACAAGTACCAATCGGAGTCGCGAGAGGGAGATTGGTTACAAGTGATGAACTAGGGTTTGGAGATGAGATGCTGCTGATGAAGATGTTGATGGTGACGAGTCCCCTCCGATGAGAGGAGTGTTGGTGATGACGATGGCAACGATTTCCCCCTCCGGGAGGAAAGTTTCCCCGGCAGGATCGTCCTGCCGGAGCTCTAGATTAGTTCTGCTCAAGTTCCGCCTCGTGGCGGCGGCGAAACCACGAAAAAGCTCCTCCCTGATTTTTTCCTGGACGGAACCCTCCATATAGCAAAAGAGGGGAGTAAGTGGGCTGCCCACAAGCCCTCATGGCGTGGCCTGGGGGGTGCAGGCTTGTGGGCACCCCCTGGTGCCCCTGTGGCACTTCTTCGGCCTAGTATTTTTGATAAATCGGGAAAAAAAATCCTCGTTGATTTTTACGGCGTTTGGAGTTGCGCAGAATAGGTATCTCAAATTTGCTCCACTTTCACGCCAGAATTCCAGTTGCCGGTATTCTCCCTCTTCGTGTAAACCTTGCAAAATAAGAGAGAAAAGACATAAGAATAGTACCGTGAAGTGAAATAACAGCCAAAGAAGCGATAAATATCAACATGAAAACATGATGCAAAATGGACGTATCACCCTCAGCCTGGTACTGCTCCTGGTTGAACTCGTGGAAGTCCTCGTACACAGTGTACTCGGGGTATGAGCGATATCCCGGCTTGGTCAAGAGGTTGACCAGAATGGTCGGGAACCCAGTCGCATCCTCAACCATAGTCACGCGTACGAGCTGTCTTGTGGGACGCATCTGAAAAGGAAGGTTTAAGGATGACAAATGACAGCGTGTGCAATATATTATCAGAAGAACAACATTAGATAATCCAACTCTCCGGGTTGATGTGATTAAGAGAACCTAATGTTAGAGTTAGCAAAATCTTTAACCCAAAAGAGAAAAGAGATCACAACCCAAAGTATAGAAGAGGAGTAAAAGATACTAATACCACCCGATTGAGATGTGTGCTCGTAAGCCAAATAACAATGTTAGTAGAACTTTTTCAAGTACCAGACTCAACTCCGGCCAAGGAGTTGGAAAGGGGGCTACCTATAGGCAGTAGACTCTAATACCAACTTGTGACGCCCCCAACTTAATCATACGCTAATCATACACACAATTGCGTATGACCATGATTAGGGACTCATGAGAAGATATCACAACACAACTCTAGACACAAATAAAAGACATACAAGCTTCATATTACAAGCCAGGGGCCTCGAGGGCTCGAATACTTAAGCTTGGAAACACACGAGTCAACACAATCAAAAATATATGAGTACAGAAATAGAAAACAAGTTTTGCATTAGGGAAGGCTAGCACAAAAGATACATAGATCGAAAGAGGCGAGACCTCGTGCGTGGGAACCTCCCAAATACTCCTAGTCGTCAGCGACCTCCATGTAGCAGTAGGCACCGTCGGGGTAGTAGTCATCGTCAGCAAGATACGCCATCTCCTGGGCTCCATCATCTCGTGGCGACAAACATATCAAGAGGAAAAGGGGGAGGAAAGCAACGGTGAGTACTCATCCAAAGTACTCGCAAGACTGACATCAGAACTATGCTAAGGTATGCATGAGTATCAATGGAATGTGGTTATGTATAGACTGACTGCAACGATGTGAGAATAGAGAGAAGGGACTAGTCCTATCAATGACTAGCATCTTCGGTGTCTTGCAACATTAGAAGAGTGTAGTGCAATAAACATATATAGTCAGGTTGTTGCAGCAAAATTAATTAAGTCACGCCCAAAGATAATTCCTCAACTCCGTGTGAGAAAGCAATCAAAGAGCCAAACATTCCAGTCAAGACATAATTCTAGTTGTATTAGATCGGGATACAATTCCAAGTTGTCCTGTTATCGTGAACACGACTATCTAAATAGATAAATTTCATCCCTACACAGGTGCACCACATTTCCCAACACGCTTGATCAACTCTGTCCGGACACACTTTCGTGGGTCATGCTCGGCCTCGGAAGATCAACAGGTCGCAGCCCTATCAAGGCTCAATGGAGAGGCCATCCTGCGTGTCTACATCCTAAGCACGCAGGGTTCTTGGATCCATCGCCCTTTGCACTCCGGTACGTTGCGTGGTCGACCGAGATCAGTCCTCACACCTCTAATACAAGATCAATGCTTAGGCGGACCAATCGGGCGTGCTCCGCTCAATTGCTGATGTCTGAAGAGCTTTGGGTGATACAACGATGCTGAGTACCATAACTTACCCAAATCCCATTAGTATTTTAATTAACACTACATCGACGATCAACAATCCACAATATGTGGCCCTGTTGCCCCGTCTCAAGGTTGTGTGGCAAGGGCCAAGAATGCCCGGCCATGCCTCATCACATCCACGCGGGAATCCACCCACAATACACCTTTCATCGTATTCCGAATAGTAAGATCAAGTAACCGTGTGGCTATAACATCAAAGGGATCCAAGGTATCACCCTCAAAGGATCCGGAATGATGTAACCGTCAAGGTGACCAAGGAGGAATCACTCAATGGTCCACACTTGAGGGGTTGCATGGCAGAGTTGTTATCGGAGGTGGTGAAGGAGGAATCACCCTCCGTAAACCATCGACGGTTAAGTACACTATAGAGCTAACATCAGGAGTACGTAACGAGGTGTCACCCTCGGTACTCGATAGTAGCTTTGTAGATTCGCACAAGGGGTGTGTGAAGTGATGTGACGGGTCTTGGCTCATCGATCAGTTGATCGAGTCTTCGATGATAAAGCACGGGGAACTAGGACTAAGGGGTCAATGGAGATCACTGGTCAACCTATACTAAGCATTTATTATGCAGTAAATTATAACAACAGTTTATGAAAAAACAGGCTATGCGTCAGAATAGGAGCTATCTACAATAGTAGCAAAATCTAATGGAAGCATGAGGGAGAAGGAATGGGCGACATAGGAATGATCAAGGAGGGGTTGCTTGCCTTTTTGCTACGCTGGAAAAAAGGCTGGTCATTAGGAGGGTAGTTGTGCTCGGCAGCAGCATGAGCATTGGCATCTACAAGAGAGAAGAGGGGGAATAAACAATAAATAACAACAAGCAGGTGCATCACGATGCATGACATGGCAACATGCAGTTCTAGGTATGAGCTAACACGGTACTACACGTGATGGACGGATCGGGAAAATATATGATGATATTTCCCACGTCTCTCGCTACTACCGAACACATGAATTCGATGGAAAAGTTCCATGTTCGCTATGCTAGGGGCACGTGACAGACGAACGGACAGCGTATCCGGATATGTATCGTTTTTCTCACCAACTTTCATGTACAAAGTATTTTCATCTGAGTTACGGATTATTTTATATTAACCTTTTAAGTTTTATTATTATTCTAAAAGCAAACAGATTTATTTTAATCAAAAATGCAATTATGACATCAGCATGACATCATGCTGAATAATGAGTCAACAGTCTAGTTTGACTAGTCAAACTTTCTAGTGTGTCCAAGTGTCATAGACCCAAGTTTTAACATGTTTTAAGTTAAAGAGATTAGGTTTGATATATCTAATTAATTAGACGGATTAGTGAGAGGGTAATTAAGTTAACTAATTACTTATTAATTAATTGTTTAATTATATTAATTAATTATTTATTAATATATTGTTTTTATACTTTTTTTTGTTTTAAGGGCCTAGGCCCCATTTGTCATTGTGTATGGGGGGAGGGGGATTAGCCCTTGTGTGTGTGTGGGGGGAGGGGGGTTATCCCCACAAATCACGCACGAGACGGGTTGCTCGGGGCCGAACCGACCATGGCGAGCGGCTAGAAGTGCATCGGTACGGTGCCAACCCCGCGGCACCGATGAGGGGCGAGCGACACAGGGCATGGCCGGCATCCAGGACGACGACTGTGGCTGGTGCGGTGAGGTGTCGCGGGCGGTGCGAGGCGCAAAAGCGCAACATGCACGAAGCGATCGTGGCGGCTGGTGCAAGAGCGAGCGGGGGCGCAAGCCAGGGAGGGAGCGGGGTGTGGCACGGGGTGTGGGGGGGGGGGGGAGGGGGTAGGGCGCAGCCGATGGCTTGGGCGCGCTGGCCGGAGGGGCGGCAGGAGCGGGCTCGGGGGTCGCGGGTGTTGGGTAACGTAGCATAAATTCAAAAAAATTCCTACGCATATTCAGATCTTCCTATGGAGAGACCAGCAACGAGAGAGGGGTGAGAGCATCTTCATACCTTTGAAGATCGCTAAGCGGAAGCGTTGCTAGAACGCGGTTGATGGAGTCGTAGTCGCGGCGATTCAGATCGCGGTGTGATTCCGATCTAGTGCCGAACCATGGCACCTCTGTGTTCAACACACGTGCAGCCCGATGATGTCTCCCGCACCTTGATCCAGCAAGGAGGAGGGAGAGGTTGGGGAAGATCTCCGGCAGCACGACGGTGTGGTGTCGATGGAGAAACGAGGTCTCCCGGCAGGGCTTCGCCAAGCACCGGAAGAGAGGAGGAGAAAGAAGAGCAGGGTTGCGCCGAGGGAGAGGGAAAACTGTGTGTAAAATAACCCCGAAACCCCCACTATATATAGGAGGAGGGGAGGGGGGGTGCCACCCCTAGGGTTCCCACCCTAGGTGGTGCGGCAGCCCCCCCAGATGGGTGGCGCGACGGCCAGGGCAGGGGGAGGGGTTGGCGCACCCCTATGTGGGCCTTAGGCCCACCAGCGCCTAGGGTTCCCCCCTTCTCCACCTCCCGCGCCTTGGGCTGAGTGTGGGGGACGACCAGCCCACCTAGGGGCTGGTTCCCTCCCGCACTTGGCCCATCTAGCCTCCCGGGGTTGTGGCCCCCTTCTGGTGGACCCCCGGGGCCACTTCCGGTGGTCCCAGTGGTCCCGGTACGTTCCCGGTGATGCCCGAAACACTTCCGGTGTCCAAAACCATCCGTCCTATATATCAATCTTTACCTCCGGACCATTCCGGAGCTCCTCATGACATCCGGGATCTCATCCGGGACTCCGAACATCCTTCGGTAACCTTGTATAACAATTCCCTATAACCCTAGCGTCATCGAACCTTAAGTGTGTAGACCCTACGAGTTCGGGAGACAGGCAGACATGACCGAGACACCTCTCCGGCCGATAACCATCAGCGGGGTCTGGATACCCATGGTGGCTCCCACTTGCTCCATGATGATCTCATCGGATGAACCACGATGTCAAGGATTCAATCAATCCCGTATACAATTCCCTTTGTGTGTCGTATAGAACTTGCCCGAGATTCGATCGTCGGTATACCTATACCTTGTTCAATCTCGTTACCGGTAAGTCTCTTTATTCGTTCCGTAGCACGTCATCGTGTGACTAACTCCTTAGTCACATTGAGCTCATGATGATGTTCTACCGAGTGGGCCCAGAGATACTTCTCCATCACTCGGAGTGACAAATCTCGATCTCGATTCGTACCATCCCAACAGACACTTTCAGAGGTACCCGTAGTGCACCTTTATAGTCACCCAGTTACGTTGTGACGTTTGATACACCCAAAGCACTCCTACGGTATCCGGGAGTTGCACAATCTCACAGTCGAAGGAAAAGACACTTGACATTAGAAAATCTTTAGCATACGAACAATACGATCTAGTGCTACGCTTAGGATTGGGTCTTGTCCATCACATCATTCTCCCAATGATGTGATCCCGTTATCAATGACATCCGATGCCCATGATCAGGAAACCATGATCAGCTATTGATCAACGAGCTAGCCAACTAGAGGCTTGCTAGGGACACATTGTGACCTATTTATTCACACATGTATTACCATTTCCTGTTAATACAATTATAGCATGAACAATAGACGATTATCATGAACAAGGAAATATGATAATAACCATTTTATTATTGCCTCTAGGGCATATTTCCAACAGTCTCCCACTTGCACTAGAGTCAATAATCTAGTTACATTGTGATGTATCGAACACCCATAGCATTATGGTGTTGATCATGTTTTGCTCGTGGAAGAGGTTTAGTCAACGGGTCTGCAACATTCAGATCCGTGTGTACTTTACAAATATCTATTACTCCACTCTGGACGTTGTCCTGGATGGAGTTGTAGCGGCGTTTGATGTGCTTCGTCTTCCGGTGAAACCTGGGATCCTTGGCTATGGCAATGGCCCCAGTATTATCTCAGAAGAGTGTCATTGGACCCGACGCGCTTGGAACCACTCCAAGGTCGGTGATGAGCTCCTTCATCCAAATTCCTCCAGGAGCCGCTTCTGAAGCAGCTATGTACTCCGCTTCACATGTAGATGCTGCCACGACTTCTTGCTTGCTGCTGCACCAGCTCACTGCCCCACCATTCAAAACATATACATATTCGGTCTGTGACTTAGAGTCATCCGGATCTGTGTCGAAGCTAGCATCGACGTAACCCTTTACGACGAGCTCTTCGTCACCTCCATAAACGAGAAACATTTCCTTAGTCCTTTTCAGGTACTTAAGGATATTCTTGACCGCTGTCCAGTGTTCCATACCGGGATCACTTTGGTACCTCCCTACCAAACTAATGGCAAGGTTTATATCAGGTCTGGTACACAGCATGACATACATAAGAGAGCCTACGGCTGAAGCGTAGGGGACAGAACTCATCTTCTCTCTATCTGCTGCCATGGTCGGTGACTGAGTCTTACTCAATCTCATACCTTGCAAAACTGGCAAGAACCCTTTCTTTGAGTTTTCCATATTGAACTTCTTCAATATCTTGTCAAGGTATGTACTTTGCGAAAGACCTATGAGGCGTCTCGATCTATCTCTATAGATCTTGATGCCTAATATGTATGCAGCTTCTCCAAGGTCCTTCATTGAAAAACTCTTGTTCAAGTAGGCCTTTATGCTCTCCAACATCTCTATATTATTCCCCATCAGTAATATGTCATCCACATACAGTGTGAGGAAAGCTACAGAGCTCCCACTCACTTTCTTGTACAGACACACTTCTCCGTAAACCTGTATGAACCCAAACGCTTTAATCACCTCATTAAAGCGAATGTTCCAACTCCGAGATGCTTGCACCAGCCCATAGATGGAGCGCTGGAGCTTGCACACTTTGTTAGCACCCTTAGGGTCGACAAAACCTTCTGGTTGCATCACATACAACTCTTCCTTAAGGTTCCCGTTAAGGAACGCCGTTTTGACATCCATTTGCCAAATTTCATAATCATAAAAGGCGGCAATTTCTAACATGATTCAGACTAATTTCAGCTTCGCTAAGGGAGATAAAGTCTCTTCGTAGTCAATTCCTTGAATTTGTCGAAAACCCCTTGCGACAAGTCGAGCTTTATAAACGATTACATTACCGTTTGCATCAGTCTTCTTCTTGAAGATCCATTTATTTTCTATGGCTCGCCGGCCATCGGGCAAGTCCACCAAAGTCCATACTTTGTTCTCATACATGGATCCTATCTCGGATTTCATAGCTTCAAGCCATTTGTTGGAATCCGGGCCCGCCATCACTTCTTCATGGTTCGAAGGTTCACCGTTGTCTAACAACATGATTTCCATTACAGGGTTGCCGTACCACTCTCGTGCGGAGCGTACCCTTGTGGACCTTTGTGGCTCAGTAGTAACTTGATCCGAAGCTTCATGATCATTATCATTAACTTCCTCTTCAGTTGGTGTAGGCGCCACAGGAACAACTTCCCGCGCTGCGCTACTATCATGTTCGAGTGGGGGTGTAATTACCTCATCAAGTTCTACCTTCCTCCCGCTTACTTCTTTCGAGAGAAACTCTTTCTCTAGAAAGGATCCGTTCTTGGCAACAAAGGTTTTACCTTCGGATCTAACATAGAAGGTATACCCAATAGTTTTCGTAGGGTATCCTATGAATACGCATTTCTCCGCTTTGGGTTCGAGCTTTTCTGGTTGAAGTTTCTTCACATAAGCATCGCAGCCCCAAACTTTAAGAAACGACAACTTAGGTTTCTTCCCAAACCATAGTTCATACGGTGTCGTCTCAACGGATTTAGACGGTGCCCTATTTAAAGTGAATGCTACAATTTCTAATGCGTATCCCCAAAATGATAGCGGTAAGTCGGTAAGAGACATCATAGATCGTACCATATCTAATAAAGTGCCATTACGACCTTCAGATACTCCGTTATGTTGCGGTGTGCCAGGCGGCGTCAGTTGTGAAACGATTCCACACTTCCTCAGGTGTGTGCCAAATTCGTGACTCAAATATTCTCCTCCACGATCAGATCGTAGACACTTAATTTTTCTGTCACGTTGATTCTCGACCTCACTCTGAAGTTCCTTGAACTTTTCAAATGTCTCAGATTTGTGCTTCATCAAGTAGATATACCCATACCTACTCAAATCATCGGTGAGAGTGAGAACATAACGATAGCCACCGCGAGCTTCAACGTTCATTGGACCACACACATCAGTATGTATTATTTCCAATAAGTCGGTTGCTCTCTCCATTATTCCTGAGAATGGAGTCTTAGTCATCTTGCCCATGAGGCACGGTTCACATGTGTCAAATGATTCAAAGTCAATAGACTCTAATAGTCCATCAGTATGGAGCTTCTTCATGCGCTTAACGCCGATATGACCAAGGCGGCAGTGCCACAAGTATGTGGGACTATCATTATCAACTTTACATCTTTTGGTACTCACACTATGAATATGCGTAACATCACGATCGAAATTCATCAAGAATAAACCATTCACCAGCGAAGCATGACCATAAGACATATCACTCATATAAATAGAACAACCATTATTCTCTGACTTAAATGAGTAGCTGTCTCGCATTAAGCAAGACCGTGATACAATATTCATGCTCAAAGCCGGTACTAAATAACAATTATTAAGGTTTAAAACTAATCCCGACAGTAGATGTAGAGGTAGCGTGCCGACGTCGATCACATCGACCTTAGAGCCATTCCCGACGCGCATCGTCACCTCGTCCTTGGCCAGTCTCCGCTTATTCCGCAGTTCCTGCTTTGAGTTTCAAATGTGAGCAACAACACCGGTATCGAATACCCAGGAGCTACTACGAGCACTGGTAAGGTACACATCAATAACATGTATATCACATATACCTTTAACGTTGCCGGCCTTCTTGTCCGTTAAGTATTTGGGGCAGTTCCGCTTCCAGTGACCCTTTCCCTTGCAATAGAAGCACTCAGTCTCAGGCTTGGGTCCATTCTTTTCTTCTTCTTCCTGGCATCTGGCTTACCGGGCGCGGCAACGGCTTTGCCGTCTTTCTTGAAGTTCTTCTTACCCTTGCCCTTCTTGAAACTAGTTGTCTTGTTGACCATCAACACTTGATGCTCTTTCTTGATTTCTACTTCTGCACACTTGAGCATCGAGTACTACTCGGGAATGGTCTTCTCCATCCCTTGCATGTTGTAGTTCAGCACAAAACCTTTGTAGCTTGGTGGGAGAGACTAGAAGATTCTGTCAATTATAGCATCATCCGGAAGTTCGACTCCAAGTGAAGTCAGGCGGCCGTGTAACCCAGAAATTTTGAGTATGTGCTCACTGACAGAACTGTTCTCCTCCATCTTACAGCTAAAGAACTTGTCGGAGACTTCATATCTCTCGACACGGGCATGAGTTTGAAAAACTAGCTTCAGCTCTTGGAACATCTCATATGCACCGTGTTGCTCAAAACGCCTTTGGAGCCCCGTTTCTAAACTGTATAACATGCCACACCTAACCAGAGAGTAGTCATCACTCCTCGTTTGCCAGACGTTCAGAATGTCCTGGGCTGCTGCGGGAGCGGGAGGGTCACCTAGCGGCGCATCAAGGACATAACCCTTTTTAGCTGCTTCAAGGATGTGCTTCAAGTTGCGAACCCAGTCCGCATAGTTGCTACCATCATCTTTCAGCTTGTTTTTCTCTAGGAATGTGTTGAAATTGAGGTTGACTTTGACCATCTACAATATTTGTAAAGACAACTTTTAGACTAAGTTCATGACAATTAAGTTCATTTAATCAAATTAAGTATGAACTCCCACTTAAATCGACATCCCTCTAGTCATCTAAGTGATACATGATCCATGTTGACTAACCCGTGTCCGATCATCACGTGAGACGGACTAGTCACCATGGTGAGCAACTTCATGCTGATCGTATTTAACCATACGACTCATGTTCGACCTTTCGGTCTCTTGTATTCGAGGTCATGTCTGTACATGCTAAGCTCGTCGAGTCAACCTAGGTGTTTCGCGTGTGTAAATCTGGCTTACACCCGTTGTATGCGAACGTTAGGATCTATCACACCCGATCATCACGTGGTGCTTCGAGACAACGATCCTTCGCAACGGTGCACACTTAGGGGAATACGTTCTCGAAATTTTAAGAGGGATCGTCTTATTATGCTACCGTCGTTCCAAGCAATAAGATGAAAATCATGATAAACATCACAATGCGATCATATAGTGACATGATGTGGCCATTATCATCTTTGCTCTTTCGATCTCCATCTTCAGGCATCACATGATCATCATTGTCACCGGCGTGACACCATGATCTCCATAATCGTGTCTTCGTGAAGTCGTCACGCCAACTACTACTATCACTACTACTATAGCTAACCGTTAGCAATGAAGTAAAAGTAGTAAGCACATGGCGTTGCATCTCATACAATAAATTAAGACAACTCCTATGGCTCCTGCCGGTTGTCATACTCATCGACATGCAAGTCGTGAAACCTATTACAATAACATGATCATCTCATACATCATACATGCAACATCACAACTTTGGCCATATCACATCCCATGTCAAACCCTGCAAAAACAAGTTAGACGTCCTCTAATTGTTGTTGCAAGTTTTACATGGATGATTTCGGTTTCTAGCAAGAACACCTTCTTACCTACGTGACAGTCACAACGATGGTATGCCAAAGCTATTTACCCTTCGTAAGGACCCTTTTCATCAAATCCAATCCGACTAGAGTGGGAAAGACAGACACCCGCTAGCCACCTTTATGCACGGTGTGCATGTCTGTCGGTGGAACCAGTCTCACGTAAGCGTACGTGTAAGGTCGGTCTGGGCCGCTTCATCCCACAATACCGCCGGAAAAGAATAAGACTAGTAGCGGCAAGCAATTGAAAAATCATGTCCCAAAACCTTTTGTGTTCTACTCGTGCATAGAATCTACGCATAGAAAACCTGGCTCGGATGCCACTGTTGGGTAACGTAGCATAAATTCAAAAACATTCCTACGCATATTCAGATCTTCCTATGGAGAGACCAGCAACAAGATAGGGGTGAGAGCATCTTCATACCTTTGAAGACCGCTAAGCGGAAGCATTGCTAGAATGCGGTTGATGGAGTCGTACTCGCGGCGATTCAGATCGCGGTGTGATTCCGATCTAGTGCCGAACCACGACACCTCCGCGTTCAACACACGTGCAGCCCGGTAACGTCTTCCGCACCTTGATCCATCAAGGAGGAGGGAGAGGTTGGGGAAGATCTCCGACAGCACGACGGCGTGGTGTCGATGGAGAGACGAGGTCTCCCGGGAGGGCTTCGCCAAGCACCGGCAGAGAGGAGGAGAAAGAAGAGTAGGGCTGCGCTGAGGGAGAGGGAAAACTGTGTGTAAAACAGCCCCCAAAACCCCCACTATATAGGAGGAGGAGGGGAGGGGGGGTGCCACCCCTAGGGTTCCCACTCTAGGTGGTGCGGCAGCCCCCCAGATGGGAGGTGCGGCGGCCACGGCAGGGGGAGGGGTTGGCGCACCCCTAGGTGGGCCTTAGGCCCACCAACGCCTAGGGTTTCCCCCCCTCTCCACCTCCTGCGCCTTGGGATGAGTGTGGGGGGCGCACCAGCCCACCCAGGGGCTGGTTCCCTCCCGCACTTGGCCCATCTAGCCTCCCGGGGTCGTGGCCCCCTTCCGGTGGAGGTGGTCCCGGTACGTTACCGGCGACGCCTGAAACACTTTCGGTGTCCAAAACCATCCGTCCTATATATCAATCTTTACCTACGGACCATTTCGGAGCTCCTCGTGTCGTCCGGGATCTCATCCGGGACTCCGAACATCCTTCGATAACCTTGTATAACAATTCCCTATAACCCTAGCATCATCGAACATTAAGTGTGTAGACCCTACGGGTTCGGGAGATAGGCAGACATTACCGAGGCACCTCTCCGGCCAATAACCATCAGTGGGGTCTGGATACCCATGCTGGCTCCCACTTGCTCCACGATGATCTCATTGGATGAACCACGATGTCAAGGATTCAATCAATCCCGTATACAATTCCCTTTGTCTGTCGGTATAGAACTTGCCCGAGATTCGATCGTCGGTATACCTATACCTTGTTCAATCTCGTTACCGGTAAGTCTCTTTACTCGTTCCGTAGCACGTCATCGTGTGACTAACTCCTTAGTCACATTGAGCTCATGATGATGTTCTACCGAGTGGGCCCAGAGATACCTCTCCATCACGCGGAGTGACAAATCCCGATCTCGATTCGTACCAACCCAACAGACACTTTTAGAGGTACCCGTAGTGCACCTTTATAGTCACCTAGTTACGTTGTGACGTTTGATACACCCAAAGCACTCCTACGGTATTCGGGAGTTGTACAATCTCACGGTCGAAGGAAAAGACACTTGACATTAGAAAAGCTTTAGCATACGAACAATACGATCTAGTGCTACGCTTAGGATTGGGTCTTGTCCATCACATCATTCTCCCAATGATGTGATCCCGTTATCAATGACATCCGATGCCCATGATCAGGAAACCATGATCATCTATTGATCAACGAGCTAGCCAACTAGAGGCTTGCTAGGGACACATTGTGACCTATTTATTCACACATGTATTACTGTTTCCTGTTAATACAATTATAGCATGAATAATAGACGATTATCATGAACAAGGAAATATGATAATAACCATTTTATTATTGCCTCTAGGGCATATTTCCAACAGCGGGGTGGCGGAACAGGCGAGGGCACGGTGGCCGAAGGAGCAGCCGAAGCGCGGGGCAGCTGCGGTGGATCGTCGGAGGGAGGCCGGACCGGGAGGAGGGGAGGAGGTAGAAGGGATGCTCACGAACGTTGATGGGAAGGGGGTGTGTCGGTGTCAAAACCGGCTGATCTCGGGTAGGGGGTCCCGAGCTGTGGAGCTTGGATCGATGGGTTGCAGGGGACGAAGGAGACAATGTTTACCCAGGTTCGGGCCCTCTTGAGGAGGTAAAACCCTGCGCCCCACATGATTATATTTATGTGTATGAGGATTACAGAGTTGATCTACCTCGAGATTGTATGAGCTAGAAACCTAGATGAGTCAACTTGCCTATGCAGATGAAACCCTTTGGTTTATATAGACACGTGGGGTTCCTAGGGTTACATAAAACCGACCTCCAGCCGGGGACAAATGCGCCGATCTAGCCTACTCAACTTGGACAACATGCTAGTCTTTGGAGCTTTCCTTCTTGAACACGAGGTCATCATGTAGTCCGGCCTTCAACAATACGACCCATTGGGTCGGCCTATAAGAGATTGGCCGACCGTCCGAGGACCCCTTAGTCTCGGACTCCTTAAGTAGCCCCCGAACTGGCCTCTAACACCGATTTATATGGTCTTGAACAGACCCTTATATCCAGAGTAATCGGCTTGCGAGGCAAGTTCCTCTATCCCTTCTCATTTGTAGAATGACGATCTAGTCATTGACCACTTCTCGATTATCAAAGCGTCATGGGCCCACGACCTCTAACCTTTCCGCCCGAAGATCGATAGCAGCACTCGATTCCTGTGCACGTTAATAAAGACAAGTAATATAGGAGTCCCTCACAGAACCACGTCTTGTAAGTGAGGGAGAAAATGATTATTTATAAACATATCAAATCCATCCTTGGGTGACAATCACCCTTCAAGCACCACCAAGAAACCCTAAAGCTTCAACGCCCAGAGCCATGGCGGGGTCCTCCTCACGACCCTTTGCCCCCTCCGAGGAGACTGGGAAAGCTGCTCTGTTTCCCTACTCCAGTTGCGAAACCTAGAAATACAAGGGTATCTTCCGATGCCGGATCTTGCGCCCACTCACGCTGGATTGACCTTCGCAAATGGCGAGGCCTTCGTAGAGAATTTCCCCATCCCGTAAAAGGGTGAAAGGATATGCTTATTCTCTTTCCTATTGCGAGGTCTGGGCTTCCCAGTCCATACCTTCCTGAGGGGCTTACTAGAATTCTATGGGTTACATCTTCATAACCTCACCCCTGGCTTAATCCTTAACATCTCACGCTTCGTAGCCCCATGCGAGATGTTCTTGGGCTACGAGCCCCACTTCGACCTATGGAGAAAATACTTGTGCATTGTTCCTCAAACTAGGGAAACGTCAATTCGGGAAGTGGGCGATGCCGAAGTGTGGTGTATAGCCGGTACCGGGTACCTAGTCACGACTCCAAAGAAGGAAACCAACGACTACTCTTTGGAATGGTTTTATATTGAGGACATTCCCTTATCTGACCCAGTTCGGAGGGGTCTTCCCGAATACTTCGAGGTCCCCTTAAAGAAGCGGTCTAGCTTGCGATGGGTGAGTTCCTCCCAAGAAGGGAGCTCCTAAGTAAAACGCCTAGCCTCCAAGGTGAGGTTAACATATCATTGTGGGCTGACCATCATTGAGGTGATGGCTGCAGTAATTACCCGGTGCATCCAACCACTCCAAGAGCACACACACCCCTTGTGGCGCTATAACGGGACAAGCGATATTACCCATTCCAGACGATAGGGACCGGACAATCAAGAAGCTTTAGCAATTATGTTGGCCAACCTCTTCAAGGGGGAAAAGGAAGATTTTGCCTGCCTCACCATCACGTACAACTTCTTGGCATATAATCCCATCGTATGGGTAAATTTGATCATGTTCTCATAATCTGGATGCTTATGCTTGATTTTACCGATCAATAACCCCTTGCTCTCCTTAACAGACTTGGGGGCATTGGATTGAGATGGTCAACTGTCGCGCCCCTCAGCCTGAGAATTACTCCCGTGACGATGACCCCAGATTCCATGAGGATCCAAATGTTGGAAATATGCCCTAGAGGCAATATTAAAATAGTTAATATTATATTTCCTGTTTCAAGATAATCGTTTATTATCCATGCTATAATTGTATTGAATGAAAACATAAATGCATGTGTGGATATATAGACAAAACTATGTCCCTAGTAAGCCTCTAGTTGACTAGCCAGTTGATCAAGGATGGTTAAGGTTTTCTGACCATATAGAAGTGTTGTCACTTGATGACTGGATCACATCATTGGGAGAATGATGTGATGGACAAGACCCAAACTATAAACATAGCATGTGATCGTGTCATTTTGTTGTCATTGTTTTCTGCGTGTCAAGTATTCATTCCTATGACCATGAGATTATGTAACTCATTGACACCGGAGGAATACCTTGTGTGTATCAAACGTCACAACGTTACTGGGTGACTATAAAGGTGCTCTACAGGTATCTCCGAAGGTGTCCGTTGAGTTAGCATGGATCAAGATTGGGATTTGTCACTCCGTGTGATGGAGAGGTATCTCGGGGCCCACTCGGTAATACAACATCACATATAAGCCTGGCAAGCAATGTGACTAAAGTGTTAGTCATGGGATCTTGTATTATGGAACAAGTAAAGAGACTTGCCGATAACGATATTGAAATAGGTATAGGGATACCGATGATCAAATCTTGGGAAAGTAACATACCGAAGGACAAAGGGAATGGTATACAGGATTATATGAATCCTTGGCATAGAGGTTCAACCGATAAGATCTTTGTAGAATATGTAGGATCCAATATGGATATCCAGGTCCCGCTATTGGATATTGACCGGGGATTATCTCAGGTCATGTCTGCATAGTTCTCGAACCCGCACGGTCTGGACACTTAAGGTTCGGTGAAGTTTCAGTATAGTTGAGTTATAGGTGTTGGTGACCGAAGGTTTGTTTGGAGTCCCGGATAAAATCACGGACGTCACGAGGGTTTCTGAAATGGTCCGGAAATGAAGATTGATATATAGGATTATTTCATTTGGCTTCCGGAAAGATTTCGGGCATTACCCACAGTGTACCGGGAGTGACGAATAGGTTCCGGGTTTTTTACCGGGAGGGGCCACCCACCCGGGAGAGAACCTAATAGCCCATGGGTGGCGCACCAGCCCTTGGTGGGTTATTTTTCCCAAGAGAAAAAATCAAAGGAGAAAAAAAGAGGAGGTGGGAAGGAAGGAAGGGACTCCTCCTTCCAAACCGAATTGGAGTGGGAGTCCCTCCCCCTCCACTCGGCCAACGCCCTAGGGGGCTCCCTTGAGACTCAAGGGTAGCCCCTCCCCTCCTCCTATATATACTAGAGGTTTTAGGGGTTTTGAGACACAACTTTGCCACGTGCAACCCTAAACCTCTACTTCGTGGTTCTTCCTCTAGATCGGTTTTCTGTGGAGCTCGGGCGGAGCCCTGCACGAATAGATCATCACTATCACCGACGCGCCGTCACGCTGCTGGAGAACTCATCTACTTCCCCGTCTCTCTTGCTGGATCAAGAAGGCAGAGATCGTCATCGAGCTGTACGTGTGCTGAACGCGGAGGTGTCGTCCGTTCGGTGCTAGATCGGGACGGATCGTGGGACGACGGTGATTTGAATCACGAAGTTGTTCCACTACATCAACCGTGTTTCTTAAGGCTTCGCGCTTAGCGATATACAAGGGTATGTGGATCTGATCTCCCTCTCATAGATGAACATCACCATGATAGGTCTTCGTGTGCGTAGGCAATTTTTTGTTTCCCATGAAACGGTCCCCAACAGTGGCACCATGAGCTAGGTTCATGCGTAGATGTAATCTCGAGTAGAACACAAAAGTTTTTGTGGGCGTTGATGTTGGATTTGGTGCCCTCCTTAGTCGTTTCTCGATTTGTCAGTATTGTTGGATTGAAGTGGCCTGGACCAACCTTACTCGTACGCTTACGAGAGACTGGTTTCATCGATTAACATGCAAATTGTTGCATAAAGATGACTGGCGGGTGTCTGTTTCTTCAACTTTAGTTGAATCGGATTTGACCGAGGTGGTCCTTGGAGAGAGGTCAAATAGCAATTTGCACATCACCGTTGTGGTTTTCCGTAAGTAAGATGCGATCATACTAGATACCCATAGCAACCACGTAAAACATGCAACAACAAATTAGAGGACGTCTAACTTGTTTTTGCAGGGTATGCACGTGATGTGATATGGCCAAAGACATGATGTGATATATTGGATGTATGAGATGATCATGTTAATAGTTAAATATCGACTTGCACGTCGATGCTACGGCAACCGGCAAGAGCCATAGGGTTGTCTTTAAACTAACGTTTGTGCTTGCAGATGCGTTACTATATTATTAGGTTGTAGATTTAGTAGTGATAGCATGGATAACACGACAACCTCGATGGAGGCACGATGATGGATATCATGGTGTGGCGCCGGTGACGATGAAGATCATGCCGGTGCTTTGGTGATGGAGATCGAGAAGCACAAGATCATGGCCATATCATGTCACTTATGAATTGCATGTGATGTTAATCCTTTTATGCACCTTATCTTACTTAGAACGACAGTAGCATTATAAGGTGACCCCTCACTAAAATTTCAAGATAAAATTGTGTTCTCCCCGACTGTGCACCGTTGCGACAGTTTGTCGTTTCGAGACACCACATGATGATCGGGTGTGATAGACTCAACGTTCACATACAACGGGTGCAAAACAGTTGCACACGCGGAACACTCGGGTTAAACTTGACGAGCCTAGCATGTACAGACTTGGCCTCGGAACACAAGAGACCGAAAGGTCGAGTGTGAATCGTATAGTTGATATGATTAACATAGAGATGTTTACCACTGAAACTACACTCAACTCACGTGTTGATCGGACTTGAGTTAGTGAATTTGGATCATGCCACATTCAAATAACTAGAGGGATGTCTATTTGAGTGGGAGTTTATTAGTAATATGATTAGCTAAACTCTAATTGTCTTAAACATAGTCTAAGTAAACTTTGCAATATTTTTAAGTTGTAGATCAATGGCTCGCGCAGTAGCAACCCTGAATTTCTATACGTTCCTAGAGAAAGCTAAGCTAAAAGATGATGGTAGCAACTTTGTAGACTGGGCTCGTAATTTTAGGATTATCCTACAAGCCGGGCAAAAGAATTATGTCCTTGATGCAATGCTAGGAGATGAACCACCCGCTACGGCTGATCAAGATGTTTTGAACGTTTGGCAAGCGCGTAAGGAGGACTAGTCAGTAGTTTAATGTGCAGTCTTGTATGGCTTAGAACCGGGACTTCAACGATGCTTTGAACTTCATGGATCATATGAGATGTTCCAGGAGTTGAAGTTTATCTTTGAGGAGAATGCCTGGATCGAGAGGTATGAGACCTTCGATAAATTCTGTGCTTGCAAAATGTAGGAGAATTTGTCTGTCAGTGAACATGTGCTTAAAATGTGTGGGTACTCAAACCGTCTAGCTGAGCTGGGGATTGAACTCTTGCAAGAGGCTATCAGTGACAGAATTCTTAAATCACTGCCACCTAGCTACAAGAGCTTTGTGTTGAACTATAACATGCAAGGGATGAATAAGTCACCCGGCGAGTTATTTGCGATGCTGAAAGTCGCGGAGTCAGAAATCCGGAAAGAACATCTAGTGTTGATGGTCAATAAGATCACTGGTTTCAAGAGAAACGACAAAGGCAATAAGGGTAACTCCAAGAAGAACGGCAAAACTGTTGCACCTCCGACGAAGAAACCCAAGGCTGGACCTAAGCGGGAAACTGAGTGCTATTATTGCAAGGGGATGAGTCACTGGAAGCGCAACTGCCCCAAGTATTTGGCTGATAAGAAGGCGGCCAACGCCAAACCAGGTATATGTGATATACATGTTATTGATGTGTACCTAACCAACTCTCGTAGTAGTGCATGGGTATTTGATACCGGTTCGGTTGCTCACATTTGCAACTCGAAGCAGGAACTACGGAATAAACGAAGGCTGACGAAGGATGAAGTGACGATGAGCGTGGGAAATGGTTCCAAGGTTGATGCAATCGTCGTCGGTACGGTCTTACTTCATTTACCATCGGGATTAGTTACGAAGTCAACTAATTGTTATTTAGTGCCAGGGTTAAGCATGAACATTATATCTGGATCTGGTTTATTGTGAGATGGTTACTCTTTTAAGTCAGAGAATAAAGGTTGTTCTATTTATATGAGTAATATCTTTTATGGTTATGCACCCAATGTGAGGGGTTTGTTCATATTGAATCTTGATTGTGATGACACACATATCCATAACATTGAGACCAAAATATGTAGAGTTAACAATGATAGTGCCACCTTTTTGTGGCACTGGCGCTTAGGTCATATTGGTGTAAAGCGCATGAAGAAACTCCATGCTGATGGGCTTTTGGAGTCACTTGATTTTGAATCACTTGACACGTGCGAACCATGCCTCATGGGCAAGATGACTAAGACTCCGTTCTTTGGAACAATGAACGTGCAAGTGACTTGTTGGAAATCATACATACTGATGTGTGCGGACCAATGAGTGTGGAGGCACGCGGCGGATATCGTTATTTTCTCACCTTCACTGATGATTTGAGTAGGTATGGATAGATCTACTTGATGAAGCACAAATCTGAAATCTTTGAAAAGTTCAAACAATTTCAGAGTGAAGTTGAAAATCATCGTAGCACGAAGATCAAGTTCCTACGATCTGATCGAGGGGGCCAATATCTGAGTTTCGAGTTTGGTGCTCACTTAAGACAATGTGGAATCATTTCACAGTTGACACCGCCTGGAACACCATAGCGTAATGTTGTGTCCGAACGTCGTAATCGTACTTTGTTAAATATGGTGCGTTCTATGATGTCTCTTACCGATTTTCCATTATCGTTTTGGGTTATGCATTAGAGACAGCTGCATTCACTTTAAATTGGGTACCATCAAAATCCATTGAGACAACACCATATGAGCTATGGCATGGTAAGAGGCCAAAGTTGTCGTTTCTTAAAGTTTGGGGATGCGATGCTTATGTCAAAAAGCTTCAGCCTGAAAAGCTGGATCCCAAAGCAGAAAAGTGTGTCTTCATAGGTTACCCAAAAGAGAAAGTTGGGTACACTTCTATCTCAGATCCGAGGGCAAAGTGTTTGTTGCTAAGAACGGAGCTTTTCTTGAGAAAGAGTTTCTCTCAAAAGAATTGAGTGGGAGGAAGATAGAGCTTGATGAGGTTGTGGAACCTCCGCTCCAACAGGATGGTGGCGCAGGGCAGAGGGAAATCTCTGTCGAGGCAACACCAGTTGAGGAGGAAGCTAATGATGATGATCATGAAGCTTCGAATCAAGTTATTGTTGGACCTCGCAGGTCGACAAGATCACGTACTGCTCCTGAGTGGTACGGTAATCCTGTCGTATCTATCATGTTGTTAGACAACAATGAGCGTGCGAATTATGAAGAAGCAATGGTGGGCCCAGATTCCAACATATGGTTAGAGGCCATGAAATCCGAGATAGGATCTATGTATGAAAACAAAGTATGGACTTTGGAAGTATTACCTGAAGGTCGCAAGGCTATTCAGAACAGATGGATCTTTAAGAAGAAGACGGACGCGGACGGTAATGTGACCATTTATAAAGCTCGACTTGTGGCAAAGGGTTTTTCAAAGTTCAAGGAGTTGGCTACGATGAGACATTCTCACCGGTAGCGATGCTTAAATCCGTCCAAATCATGTTAGCAATAGCTGCATTTTTCGATTATGAAATCTAGCAGATGGATGTCAAAACGATGTTCCTTAATGGGTTTCTTAAGGAAGAGTTGTATATGATGCAACCCGAAGGTTTTGTCGATCCAAAGAATGCTAACAAAGTATGCAAGCTCCGTCGATCCATTTATGGACTAGTGCAAGCATCTCGGAGTTGGAATAAGCGCTTTGATGAGGTGATCAAGGCATTTGGGTTTATACAAGTTGTTGGAGCATCTTGTATATACAAGAAATTGAGTGGGAGCTCTCTAGAGTTTCTAATATTATATGTGGATGACATATTGTTGATTGGAAACAATGTGGAGTTTTTGGAGAGCGTAAAGGATTACTTGAACAAATGTTTTTGAATGAAAAACCTAGGAGAAGCTGCTTACATATTAGGTATTAAGATTTATAGAGATAGATCGAGACGCCTGATAGGACTTTCACAAAGCACATACCTTGATAAAGTTTTGAAGAAGTTCGAAATGGAACAATCCAAGAAAGGGTTCTTGCCTGTGTTACAAGGTATAAAGTTGAGTAAGACTCAATGTACAGTGACTTCAGAAGATAGAGAAAAGATGAGTACTGTCCCCTATGCTTCAGCCATAGGGTCTACCATGTATGCAATGCTGTGCACTAGACCAGACGTCAGCCTGGCCATATGTATGGGAGGCAGGTTTCAAAGTGATCCAGGAGTGGAACACCGGGCGGCGGTCAAGAATATTCTGAAGTACCTGAAAAGGACTAAGGAAATGTTTCTCGTTTATGGAGGTGACGAAGAGCTCGTCGTAAAGGGTTACGTCGATGCAAGCTTTGACACTGATCCGGATGACTCTAAGTCTCAAACCGGATACATATTTATTCTTAATGGGGGTGCGGTAAGCTAGTGCAGTTCCAAGCAAAGCGTCGTAGCAGATTCTACATGTGAAGCAGAGTACATGGCTGCCTCGGAAGCGGCTAAGGAGGGTGTCTGGATGAAGCAGTTCATGACGGATCTTGGAGTTGTGCCAAGCGCACTAAATCCAATAACCCTGTTCTGTGACAACACTGGTGCCATTGCTCTAACCCATGGTCATGAAGGAACCCATGTTTTCACATGGAAGCAACTGCACCTGCAACTAGCAACGCTAACAACATGGTTAAGCAAGCGGTAACATAGCCAATCAGTGGTTTGCTAGGTTGAACACGTTGGAGGTTTCATGGCATTGTTGAGAGGCTGATATTTAACATGTGGTAGGCAACGAGACACAATCGACAGAAACGGTAAAACTAGCATGGCAATGATAGTAATGGTATCTCGGGAAATGATCATCTTGCCTGAGATCCCGCTTGGAAGAAGAACGCCTCTTTGAAGCAGACGAACCGATGTAGTCGAACGGTCCTCACATCCGGCACGCTTTCGGAACTCTATCGAGACGGAGGAAACCGGAAACAAGCATCAACACACGATATACACCACATGATGCAAGACACATATGATGCATGAACGGTCTAATGCAAGGCATGACAATCACAACAATCAAACACTACACATTAAGTGAAGCTCGACATGCAACGAGTTGCATATCGACGAAACTCCACGTTTAATTGTTTAGTTCATTCCCGTTTAGGAACACGACAATATTAAATGTTGTTAACATGGCACGGGGTGAAGCACAAGCTAAACTACCTATCTAGGCATTTTAAATGAGGCCGGAAACAACTTATAGCATCTCCGAGATGACCCCACGCATTAAATTCTAATTCTGTCCAGATTTGTCCTAATCACATTTTATGTTTGTTAAACAACAAAACAAAGTGGAGCATGAGATTCTACACATCGTTCTACTCGACTTACATATATAGATCATCTCCAACGGAGCTATGGTTAATTAACTACGACCTAAATCATTTTTTAACACGTCGACACGCAAACCAATACAAAGTCCACACTAAGCAGCTTTAAACATGCATGAGAGTTGAAAAATATTAATCTACGTGAAATTCTATACGTTTTACATATCTAACTTATTCCGATCCGACGCACGGTTTAGAAACTACGCTCGTTTGAAAAAAACAAAGCTTTCCTGAAATTAGCAAAGTCCGTGGAAATTGGAAAATCACACCACGTTAAAAAACAATGGACCGAATTGCACCATGGTGCAGTGGCCCAGGGCTGAAATCGTCCCAAGAACTGTATGTGCGTGCAAAAATAAAAATAGCAGGCACGAGGTAAATTGGGGTTCCCAGGACTCGAGCTCGGGACCTCCAATTTAGTAACCTTGTTGCGCTAGCCAACTCAGCTATCGTTGTAATCGTGCTCAAGAGTGGTGGCTAAACTAAATAACTTGGACAGGCCGAATGGACCTGGCAGAACAAACAGACTTAAGATCGGGCACTTCCTTACAGCGGGCAAAAGGGCCGGCGGGGATGCAGGCCACGGGCGGAATGGCCACGCAGCAGGTCAACGGCCTCGATAAAACGTCTGACGTGGTGATCCGGAGGCGGGGACGCCGGATCTGTGGTGGGGCTGCCCGGATCCGTCCGTTCCCGGTGAGCTCAAGGCACACCACGAGCTCCTCATGCACAACCATGGCAGGGATGACCTGCAGCAGGAAGAGAAGAGAGATGGGTGAGGGGGGAGAAGAGAGAAAGAGAGGGAGGTCGAGGTCCTACCTGCGGGAGGTAGCCGGCGGCGGCCAGACGGCAGAGGCGGCAGAGAGAAGGAGCGACAGATGTGGCATAAGCTCAAGGATGAGCTACGCGCGACGGCGAGGTTGACGGGGTCCGGCAGGGCGTGGGTGTTGGGGAAGAGGCTGAGGAGGAAGGGGTGCTCGGGGTTTGGCCAGGGGCGGCGCTGGGCATCTCTGGCAGGGCAGACGAGCTCAGGCACGCGCTGGAGCTTGGGCTGGCTGCGATGGGTGGAAGGAGGAGGCGCTGCGGGTTGGCCTGATGGGGAAAACGAGGTGGGGCGGCGGCGCTGTCGGGAGGGAGAATTGGTTAGCTAGGGTTGGTTGCCGAAGTAGTTAGGTGGGCTAAGTTTAGGTCTATCTCAACCCTCTGATTTAGATCGGATGGTCAAGATAACTAGGTTAGGGAGACCGTTTGACAAACCGGATATGTTTTGAGGTATTACGGGGTTGATGCGGACCTAATGGTTATGACCGTCGGGTTCTGGTCCGGGGGGGATTTTCGGACTAGGTTGCGTGGAGGTCAGTGCATTGAGCAGAGGGGCTAGGCGGAGGTGAGAGGGAAATAGAGCAGCGCGGCAACACGATATTTAAAACCCCGAAAACATCCGACGATAGATCGGATACAACACCGCTACGATCGACAGTTCGGGTACCAGACGGAATCCGATCGCGACGAAATCTGACAGACGGCCTGGCTATATTAAAACAACACCGCACGTCAAATCTCACCCCAATCAGAGAAAGTTTTATGCTCACTTTAAAAACAGGGTTACGACGGTACCGCGGGCACGTGCGAGTGCGGTCGGGCTCAAAACGAACAACGACGAGAACCGGCAACTAACAACGGATGCAAGTTTTGAAAACTGGCGGCACGGAGATGCCGATGCAATGCAGATGATGCGTATGATGCGATGATGACACGACAAAATAAAATAGACACACGATGAAAACGGAAAGAAGGGGGAATCTTCTGGAACGCCGGCATCGGGCTGTCACAGTGGCGCTGCGCCGGAAGATACGTTGAAACCTGTTGACACCCGTCGAGAAGCGTGTCAAGACCTCAAGCCATGGCCAGCTCATAGGTGGCACAGGCCTACCAGGAACGCACCTCCGCTCGCCACCTAGGCCCTCATTTATGGCGCTCTGTCTTAAGCGCCAGAGTTAGGTATGATATCACTGTTAGATATATGATATTGTCAGTCACCACTATGGATGCCCGTTGAGCTATAAACGGAGGCCTGAGGCAACCTTGCAAAGGATTCAGATCATTGGGTATTCGAGCACTTAGAGATTTGACACTTGGTAGATTAGGTCCCTGTGGGATTAGAGCCAAGTGTAAGTGTACGCGCGCGCTAGCTCTCCCTAGCAACCCTTACCAGGGTATAGCTTCGTGCAAACTTTGTCTTCCCGAGTCAATCCACCAAAGCATGAGTAGGGTTTTATGCTTCACAGTGGCTCGAACCTGGGTAAATACACCCGAGTCTCATCATCATGTTGTTTCGTAGTCTCTGCTCTTTGTGGGATAGGACCTCCCCGCCGAACCGGTCCCATAGGTGATCGTGTGCACACCTGCACCGACACCAAGCGACACCTAACCAATCTAGGAGGCACCACCCTCCAAAAGGTAATAGATGCGGCAGAACAATGAAATCCTTTCTCTTGTGCTTCGAGAGATAGTCTCCTCAACACTTAGTAACTCTCTCATAGATTTGGCATGGGTAGAAGAGATTGATTGGGTGGAAAGCAACTTGGGGAGGCTAGAGATTAAGTTTCGAATGGATGGATTGGAATATCTTGATCTCAAACATGAGTAGGTGGCTCTCTCTAAAAGAAGGGATATAGTAAGTGTATGGGTTCTTTGAGTGCTTCCTCAGCAAATGAGAGGTGGTGGATGGGTATATATAGGCACCTCCAAAAATCCAACTGTTACAACATTATTTCCCAACTCATTGAAACCGAAGTGCATCTCGGTGGCACCGATTTGCACAAAATGTGGAAACTTTCGATTTCTCGGTGAGACCGATATAGGAATATCGATGGTACCGATATTTTGACCTAGGGTAGTTTTCAAATCTCGATGGGACCGATTCCAAGACTCGGAATTTATGATTCTCGAAATTGACATACCAGAAAATTGATCACTGGTTTTGGTGGCGCTGAATGGAATGTTGGTGGTACCGATATTCTAGGATTTGCTAAAGGTTCCGTTTGGTGGAAAATTTGTATGGCCGAATGGAAAATCTTGGTGGCACGGATTTTGATGTTTAGGTTTTGGACGAAGAACTTTTGTGGGATAATGGATGTGTATTTTTGATGGCTATCTCTAAGCACTTGAGCAAGCAATTCATCATAGATACCTGATATGTCTCCATCGTATCTACTTTTCCAAACTCTTTTGCCCTTGTTTTGGACTCTAATTTGCATGATTTGAATGGAACTAACCCGGACTAACGCTGTTTTCAGCAGAATTGCCATGCTGTTGTTTTTGTGCAGAAATGAAAGTTCTCGGAACATCCTAAAAAATTACGGAGAATATTTCTGGAAAATATGAAAAATACCTGCGCAAAGATCCACCCGAGGGGACGGGCCAGTGGGCCACAAGCCGTGTTGCCGCGGCCCCCTGGTCGCAGCAACCAAGCTTGTGGGGCCCATGTGGCTCTGCCGCCCCCAACTCGAGCTCTATTTATTCCCTTTCGCCCTAAAAAAATAAGAAGAGAAGATTTCATCGCGTTTGCGATACGGAGGCGCCGCCACATCCTGTTCTTCATCTGGAGGGCAGATCTGGAGTCCGTTTTGGGCTTCGGATCAAGGAGATCGTCGCCATCATCATCATCAACCTTCTTCCCTCTCCAATTCCATGAAGCTCTTCATCGTTCGTGAGTAATCTATTCGTAGGCTCGCTGGGCGGTGATGAGTAGGATGATATCTATCATGTAATCGAGTTAGTTTTGACGGGGATTGATCCCCACTATGTTCTGAGATTGATGTTGCTACTACTTTGCCATGCTTAATGCTTGTCACTAGGGCCCAAGTGCCATGATTTCAGATCTGAAATTATTATGTTGTCACCAATATATGTGTGTTTTAGATCCGATCTTGCAAGTTGTAGTTACCTACTATGTGTTTTGATCCGGCAACCCCAGAGTGACAATAACCGGAACCACTCCCGGTGATGATCATAGTTTGAGGAGTTCATGTGTTCACCAAGTGCTAATGCGTTGGTCCGGTTCTTTATTAAAAGGAGAACCTTAATATCCCGTAGTATCCTTTTGGACCCTGCTGCCACGGGAGGGATGGACAATAGATGTCATGCAAGTTCTTTTCCCTAAGCACGTATGACGACACACGGAATGCATGCCTACATCACATTGACGAACGTGAGCTAGCCACATATCTCTCCGTGTTATAACTGTTGCATGATGAATGTCATCCAACGAATCGCCGACCCATTGCCTACGAGTTTGTCCCACTACTGCTGTTACTTGTTTTGCTCTTCTCCTATTACTACTGTTGCTGCTACTGTTACTTGCTTTGTCCTGCTGCTGTTGCTACTACTGTTACTTGCTGATGCTGTTACTTGCTACTGCTGTTACTCGCTACTGTTGCTACTTACTACTGCTGTCACTACTGCTGTTCCTTGCCACTGCTGTTACTCGTTACACTGCTGCTACCTGCTACAATACTTTTTCTCGCGCCGTTGGCGGGAAAGAATATTTCCCGTCCACGGGCAACTTCTGGCGCCATTGATACGACAGTTAGGAATAGTCTGCCGTCAATAGATCATTTGTGGCACCGTTGTTATCATACTACTTTTGCTATTGATACTTTGCTTGCAGACACTAATCTTTCAGGTGTGGTTGAATCTGACGCATTCAGCTGCTAAGACTTGAGAATATTCTTTCACTTCCCGTCGTGCGAACCAACAAATTTGGGTTGAATACTCTACCCTCGAAAACTGCCGCGATCCCATGCGCTGGTGGGCCATTGCAAAACAATTGCTAATTGTTGAGCAACTGGGACAAGCTCTTTTCTGGCTCCGTTACCGTGGAGGCATCAAGTCAGGAATAGTTGCACGTCAGCAGCATTTTTCGGGCGACGTTGCCGGGGAAGGATTGCTATATTATTTGAGTCACTTGGGATTTGTATCTTCCGATCACTATGAAGAATCTGAAAGATCCAAAAACCAAAGTCTTGACCTCAACTACGAGGGGAGGTAAGGAACTGCCATCTAGCTCTGCACTTGATTCACCTTCACTTATGAATAAGTTTGCGACACCACCTCCTGCTAGAAATCCTGATATGTCGCGTGTGCTTGATGATGCTTATGATGCTACTGCTAGTGATACTATGCCTGATACTGCTAGAGATGCTATGCCTGATACTCGTAGAGATGCTATGCCTGATACTGCTATAGATGCTATGCCTGATACTGCTTTGCCTGATGATGCTAGAGATGCTATGCCTGATACTGCTTTGCCTGATGATGCTAGAGATGCTATGCCTGATACTGCTAGAGATGTTATGCTTGATACTGCTTTGCCTGATGATGCTAGAGATGCTATTTTGCCTGATGATGATATGCTTGATACTGCTAGAGATACTACTTTGCCTGATATGCCACTAGGGGTATTCCTTGATGCTCATATTGCTAGAGTTACTACCAATGCTCGTGATGCTTCTGAAACTGCCGATACTATTGAGATAGAACCTGCTTTTGCTCCTGCTAGGTCTAGCTCTCCTAGATATGAATTGCCTGATATACCTGAGGGTTACGTTATGGAGGGAGAGATAGGTGAGGATTTTCTTGCGTGTAAGGTTGCCGATGACGCTGAGAAATTACTTCTCAAGTGGAAGGAAAAATATCTGAAAGCTAGGATGAAATACGACCCGAAGTTTGCCACTTCACCTATCTTTATCATCGATGAGGATTATGAATTCTCTGGTGACCCTGAGATAATCTCTCTAGTCGAATCTGATCCTTTCCACGGTTATGAGTCTGAGACGGTCGTAGCCCATCTTACCAAACTACACGATATAGCCACTTTTTTCACTAGTGAGGAGAAGATCCGCTACTACTATATCCTTAAGCTGTTTCCTTTCTCTCTAAAGGATGATACTAAAGCCTGGTTCACTTCTCTTGCTCCTGGATGTGTGAGTAGTCCCCAGGATATGGTCTATTACTTCTGTGAGAAATATTTCCCTGCCCATAAGAAGCAAGCTGCCTTGCAGGAAATATACAACTTTGCTCAACTCAAAGAAGAGAGTCTCCCACAAGCTTGGGGGAGGCTAATCCAGCTACATAATGCTTTGCCTGATCACCCTCTTAAGAAGAACGAGATACTTGATATCTTCTATAACGGACTTACCGATGCTTCTAGAGACCACCTAGATAGTTGTGCTGGTTGTGTTTTTATGGAACGAACTATAGAAAAGCTGAGATTCTACTGAATAACATCTTGATCAACTACAATGCTTGGACTATTCCCGAACTACCTCCTAAGCCAACTCCTAAGAAAAGAGGTATTCTATTCCTCAGTCCCGAAGATATGCAAGAAACCAAGAAATATATGGAAGAGAAAGGCATTAGATCTAAAGATTTCAAAAATCTACCACCTATCAAAGAGATCCATGGTCTCGATAACCCGATACAAGTAGTAGAAGTGAATTCTCTACGTAGGTTTGATGAGAGTGATATTCCTTTTGACAAACCTACTAGCTTATGCTTTGATGAATTTGACAACTTTGTTGCCAAACAACAGAGTTTCAATGATTATGTTAGCAGACATTTGGAACAAAGTACTCGTATGCTTAGTCATTTAAGTGCTTGTGTAGACAAAAATGTCAATGATCTGAAGCTTCTGAGTAAACATGCCTCTATGATTACTACTCAGGTAGAACAAGTACTTAAAGCTCATAATGACTTGCTCAATGAATGAAATGACAACTCTGTCAAAGTCATTACTAGAGGAGGCAAAATGACTCAGGAACCTTTGTATCCTGAAGGCCATCCTAAGAGAATTGATCAAGATTCTCAAGGAATTAATGCTGATACACCCAGTCATCCTAAGAAGAAGGATGATAGAAACCTACATGTCAGTTCACAAAATACTGTCACACCTAAAGAACCCAATGATATTTCTGCGTCTGATGCAGAAACACAATCAGGTGATGAACATGAACCTGGTGACAATATGGAGAGCGATGTTCATAATGATGCTCAACCTAGCAATGCTAAGGATGTGGAGATTGAACCTACGGTTAATCCTGATAACCCACAACCTAAGAGATACGATAAGAATGACTTCACTGCTAGGAAGCATGGTAAAGAAAGGGAGCCATGGGTTCAGAGACCCATGCCCTTCCCTCCTAAGCCATCCAAGAAAAAGGATGATGAGGAATTTGAGCGCTTTATTGAAATGATAAGACCCGTCTTTCTGCAGATGCGGTTAATTGATATGCTCAAAATGTCTCCGTATGACAAGTACATGAAAGATATCGTGACCAATAAATGGAAGATACCAGATCTTGAGATCTCCACCATGCTTGCCAATTACACTTTCAAAGGTGGAACTCCTAAGAAACTTGGTGATCCCGGAGTGCCCACTATACCTTGCTCCATTAAAGGAAACTACGTAAGAACTGCCTTGTGTGACCTTGGAGCCGGTGTTAGTGTTATGCCTCTCTCTCTTTACCGTAGACTTGAATTGGATAAGTTGACACCCACTCAAATTTCTCTGCAAATGGCCGACAAATCAACTACTTTCCCTCTCTGCATTTGCGAGGATGTGCCTGTTGTGGTTGCTAACACCACTATCTTAACAGACTTTGTTATCTTGGATATTCCTGAGGACGATGCCATGGCTGTTATCCTCGGAAGACCCGTTTTAAACACTGCAGGGGTTGTTATAGATTGCAGCCAAGGCAATGTCACTTTCCATGTCAACGGTAATGAGCACACAGTGCACTTTCCGAAGAAACGATATCAAGTACATTGCATCAATGCTATCGAAAAAACTTCATTGATTCTTATTGGGAGCTTTGAATGCCCTATTCCTCGTGTCAAGATGAAGTATGATTTGCTTGTTGGGGAGATTCATATCCCCATTGAGGTGACCTAGTGACTATTCAAAAATTCTCCGTTCTCTTTTGCGGTTCAAGAAAGTTTTGTCATGAGGATTTGATCAACCTCATTGACGGATTTCTTTCGATGACCATGAAATGGAAGAATCAAAGAGTCACATACCTCTGTTTTAAGCTTTCACTTTTTGTTGCTTAGAAGAAAAATGATAGATTTAGTTTAGTTTTCCCTGTTTCCTGTTTTAGCGTGCCGGAGAAAAGTACCCCGAAAAGAAAAGTTCTCCGATGGTCCTAAAAATCTAGTATGATTTTTTCTGGAATATTTAAAAAATACTGGGACTGAGAGCTGGTCTGGGGCCCACACCAGTGGGCCATAAGCCCTGTCACCGCGGCCTCCCCGCTGGCCACGACAACCAAGCTTGTGGGGCCCATAGGGACCCCCTCCACTCATTCTAGCTCCCATCCTCTTCTTCTACCTCCAGAAAAAATCGTTTCGCAGCTCAAACCCGTGTTCTTGCTCATTTGGCTGTGATTTTCGATCTCCTTGCTCAAAGCACCATTCTCCAAACCGTTTTGGGGAAATTACTCCTTGGTAAGTGACTCCTCCATTGGTCCAATTAGTTTTTGCTCTAGTGCTTTATCCTTCGCGTATTCTTGCTACCTTGGTGACCCTGTTCTTGAGCTTGAAATGTTAATTTTAGCTAGTCCCAAGTAGTTTTAGCGCGTGATATGGCCTCTAGGCACTAGTAGGAGTAGTTGCTATGAGTTGGGTTAATCCTTACTCACTTTTCTTTCGAAGTCTCTAAAAATTTCAGAATTTTCCAGAGCTAGAAAAAGGAAAAGATGAGGAGGTTCTTGAGAGGCTCTTCAAGCCGTAACCCCAAGGAGGATGAGAAGAACCACCCCAAGTACGTGGTTCATCGAGTCACAAAAGTTCGAGCGTGCGAGTGGCCAAGTGATGAATTTTTGCGCGTCGCTGGGCTTTATGGAGACTTTTATTACTTGGTGGAGAATGCAGGTCTTACCGCGTTTATTGAAGATAAGTGCTCACAATACCTCCTCCTCACCAATATTTTCGTTCAAAGCTTCAACTTTTATCCGAGCAAGAATCCTCTCGTGGTTGAGTTCATGTTATACGATATCCCTCACTGCATGACACTACAGGATTTTTGCAATGCATGCAAATTACCTTATGTTGGAGATATTCATGATCCTCGTCCACGGGACTTGGAGGATTTCATAGGTACTATTGTTGTTGGAGAGGAGAGAGGAGTGTCTCGCGCTAGAATTGCTAGCATACATTTTCCTGTGCTTTGGTACTTCTCATTATTTGTGGGAAAATGTTTGATTGGCCGTGGAGAGGCTAGATCACTTAGCTCTCCAGACCTTGTGGTTTTGCGCGAAGGTCTTTATAGCAATAAGACTTATAGCCTAGGTGATATAGTAGCTCAGCGGTTGAACACAAACCGTTCCAAAGGTGTCGTCTATGGACGTATCTAGGCTACTCGTCTTGCTAGACACTTTGAGATACCTATTATACTTCGTGAGGAAGAAGAGATGCTTCTTCCTGAGAAATATCTGGATTATGACAGCATCGTTTGCCATGATTTTCTGGATAGAGATGCTAGTAGACTATTACTTTGCCTGCTCCTTCTTTGTTCGATCTTCATGCAGGCCGGTACACTATTATTCCCTCGGACATCTACGCATATTGGGGCTTAGCCCAACCACAGGTGCCCATGCCAGAGCCGCCAGTCGAGTACCAGACGCCAGTTTATCAGTGGGAGCCAGAGGAGCTCACACAGTAGTGGCATCCACAGTCCGCTCCGGAGTATCCCGGAGCTGGTTATTTCCCGCCTTGGGAGTAGACCAAGCTACGCCAGAAGCCTAAGCTTGGGGGAGTACGTGTTCTCACCGACTTTACATTCATGCTTATGCTTTCACCTTGTTAGCCGGTGTTTACACTTTGCCACTGTATTATCCATGATAGTTTATTTTTGTTTTTTGTTTTCTTGTTTTGTGTCCTTTTGAGAAAACCCAAAAAGATTTTCCTTTCTTCTTTTGCTTTTGGGAGCTTTCCCGTGTAAATAGTTTTCCTTTTTCTTTGGGTTAAGGTAGAAGATATTGGTTACAATGTTTAGTGGCTCTTGCATGCATACCTCTTTAGCTTTCAAAGAGCCATATTACTTTGTCTTCTCCTTTGTGTTTGCCTGCAGATTCAGCTTAGTCCAATGCATGAGCACTCTTATTATTGTTCACATCGTTCGATCGTGCAAGTGAAAGGCAATAATGATGATATATGATGAAGTGACGGAGACTGGAAAAGCTGGTATGAACTCTATCTATTTTGTTTTTGTAAATATGACTAGCTTGTCGTCCCAGATTCAGCTTTGTTGTGAGAGAACCATGTTTGCAATGACAACTTAGAGATCATAGTTTTTGATGCCATGCTTATTTAGCTAGGAGCTTATAATGGTTTGTCTTGAATGCCAACATAGATTTTGAGATGACTATGATGTAGTATGATAGGATGGTATTCTCCTTTGAATGATTCAAGTGGCTTGACTTGGCGCATGTTCATGCATGTAGTTGAAACAAAATCAACATAGCCTCTATGATGTTCGTGTTCATGGTGATTTATATCCTATTCATGCTTGCACTCCATGTTAGTCAAACTCATTGCATCTTGATGACTGTTGTCGCTCTCTAGTTGGTCGCTTCCCAGTCTTTTGCTAGCCTTCACTTGTAATAAGCGGAATACTGCTTGTGCATCCACTTCCATAAACCCAAAAGTTTTTCCATGAGAGTCCACCATACCTACCTATTTGCGGTATCTACCTGCCGTTCCAAGTAAATTTGCATGTGCCATTCTCTAAACCTTCAAGAAATAATCTGTTTTGCTTGCCTGAGCCGCTCATGTGGTGACAAGGGGCTATTGGTATCTTCCATGTTAGGCGTGTTATCCTTGACATGTGTTTATTCACTGTCATTCCCAGTTCCACGCTTAAATCAAAAACATAACTGTAAAACAAGACTCCCCCAGGATTGATGTTAGTATGGACGGTACCCGAGGATTCGGCTAGCCGTGGAGTGTGATTGATTGGTGGTGGGGGAGTTAAAACTTTACTTTTCTGTTTGGGAACTGCCTATAGCATGAATAGCATGGAAGATATTGAGAACTCTTGGTCATTGCGTTGACAATGAAAGCATGCCACCCAAAATTATTATCTCTGTTTTCAAAGCTTGAGCTCTGGCACCTCTGCAAATCAGTGCTTCCCTCTGCGAAGGGCCTGTCTATTTATTTTCATGTTGAGTCATCCTCTTCTTATTTAAGCACCAATTAGAGAGCACCTCTGTCATTTTTATGCTTTGCTTTTGATTGATATTGAGTATGACTATGACTGGATCTTCGTTGCTATGAATTACAACGTTTAGTCAGCCATTGATCTTTGAAAGTGCTCTGCATTTATGTTTTGCGGTCTGAGAAAGAGCTAGCGAGATACCACCTATTCATATTGCTTCATGCTTGTTTTGATTGAATTGTTGGTACCGGAAACTCATTATTATTAGTTTACCGTGAGACCTATGTGTCACTTGCTTATGTGGTTAACTCGTGATCTTGTTGAAATTCTGGTTATGAGTTAGACATAGTTGCAACAACAAGATCAAACAGAGTTTGTCAAAAATTGTCTTTCTCTTTCAGTTTGTCAACTGAGTTGCTTCAGGACAAGCAAGGTTTTAAGCTTGGGGGAGTTGATACGTCTCCATCATATCTACTTTTCCAAACTCTTTTGCCCTTGTTTTGGACTCTAATTTGCATGATTTGAATGGAACTAGCCCGGACTGACGCTGTTTTCAGCAGAATTGCCATGGTGTTGTTTGTGTGCAGAAATGAAAGTTCTCAGGACGTCCTGAAAATTCACGGAGAATATTTCTGGAAAATATGAAAAATACCTGCGCAAAGATCCACCGGAGGGGACGGACCAGTGGGCCACAAGCCCTGTTGTCGCGTCCCCCTGGCCGCGGCAACCTAGCTTGTGGGGCCCACGTGGCTCTGCCGCCCCGAACTCTAGCTCTATTTATTCCCTTTCGTCCCGAAAAAAATCAGAAGAGAAGATTTCATCGCGTTTGCGATACGGAGGCGCCCCCACATCCTGTTCTTCATCTCGAGGGCAGATCTGGAGTCCGTTTTGGGCTCCGGATCAAGGAGATCGTCGCCATGGTCATCATCAACCTTCTTCCCTGTCCAATTCCATGAAGCTCTTCATCGTTCGTGAGTAATCTATTCGTAGGCTCGCAGGGCGGTGATGAGTAGGATGAGATCTATCATGTAATCGAGTTAGTTTTGACGGGGATTGATCCCTAGTATCCACTATGTTCTGAGATTGATGTTGCTACTACTTTGCCATGCTTAATGCTTGTCACTAGGGCCCGAGTGCCATGATTTCAGATCTGAAATTATTATGTTGTCACCAATATATGTGTGTTTTAGATTCGATCTTGCAAGTTGTAGTTACCTACTATGTGTTATGATCCGGCAACCCCGGAGTGACAATAACCGGAACCACTCCCGGTGATGACCATAGTTTGAGGAGTTCATATGTTCACAAGGTGCTAATGCGTTGGTCCGGTTCTTTATTAAAAGGAGAACCTTAATATCCCGTAGTATCCTTTTGGACCCCGCTGCCACGGGAGGGATGGACAATAGATGTCATGCAAGTTCTTTTCCCTAAGCACGTATGACGACACACGGAATGCATGCCTACATCACATTTTCGAACGGGAGCTAGCCAAATATCTCTCCGTGTTATAACTGTTGCGTGATGAATGTCATCCAACGAATCGCTGACCCATTGCCTACGAGTTTGTCCCACTTCTGTTGTTACTTGTTTTGCTCTGCTGCTGTTACTACTGTTGCTACTACTGTTACTTGCTTTGTCCTGTTGCTGCTACTACTGTTACTTGCTGCTGCTACTACTGTTACTTGCTGCTGCTGTTACTTGCTACTGCTGTTACTCGCTACTGTTGCTACTTGCTACTGCTGTCACTAGTGCTGTTCCTTGCCACTGTTGTTACTCGTTACACTGCTGCTACTTGCTACAATACTTTTTCTCGCGCCGTTGCCGAGAAAGAATATTTCTCGTCCACGGGAAACTTCTGGCGCCATTGATACGACAGTTAGGAATAGTCTACCGTCAACAGATCGTTTCTGGCACTGTTGTTATCATACTACTTTTGCTGTTGATACTTTGCTTGCAGACACTAATCTTTCAGGTGTGGTTGAATTTGACGCATTCAGCTGCTAATACTTGAGAATATTCTTTCACTTCCCATCGTGCGAACCAACAAATTTGGGTTGAATACTCTACCCTCGAAAACTGCCGCGATCCCACGCACTGGTGGGCCATTGTAAAACAATTGCTAATTGTTGAGCAACTGGGACAAGCTCTTTTCTCGCTCCGTTGCCATGGAGGCATCAAGTCCGGAATAGTTGCACGTCAGCAATACCTCTCCCCCTTTTAATAGTATTGGCTTTCCTTTGGACTCAAATGCGAATTCTCACAAATATTAAATGTAGAGTCTCATAGCTTGAAGCTTGGCCAATCGTATTCCTTTCCTTGTATCGAGGGGTTCTCCTCACAATCCTTAGCCACTGCATCTTTGTACTTTTCTGACATATACACGGATAAGATCATTAGCACAATAACACATATGTTGTGATTAATTACCAAAACCACCTTAGGGAGAAGTTGTGCTTTCAATCTCGCTCCTTTTGGTAATCGATGACAACATATAGATCAAAGCTTCGACAAAAGATATAATCAATGATTAGAATCGTCGCTCTGAGGAGTATGTGAAAAACAAGAGCTCCCCCTAAATTTGTGCATTATTTCATATTTGTGTTTGAATGTAAATGCACAATCGATTAGGATCATGGGTCACTCTTCCATGTCACATACATCTTGGTGGTGCGCATAAATGACATGAATGAATAATAATGCACAAAACACCAAACAGTGAGTGAATGATTATCATGTAGATAGCTCAAAGGTATGAAATAGTAGCATCAACAATCAAAGCATATGATCAGACACAACGAAGTTTAGGCCATCCAAAAGACCAAATGTTTTGAAAAACCAAAGAGAGCAAATAAAAAGCAACACACTCCCTGTTGAAGCCCTAATGATCTATACACTTCTCCCCCCTTTGGCAACAAGTTACCAAAAAGTTCAAAGGTCTAGAACTAGGCGTCGCTCTCAGCTGGATCTCCTCCGATAGCAGTTGATGGAGTCGACATGAGAGCATCGGTGAAGGCTTCAATGGTTGTCCTCTCAGGTGGAGGTGTTGACACTAGAGGTGCACGAGCTGGTGGAGCTGATGGAGCTGAAGGTGCTGATGCTTGGGCTGATGAAGATGGACTGGCTTTCGGAACTGACACAGCTATAGATCTGGCCCGAGTATTGAACTGAGTGGTATTGGGAAGAGATGTATCATCCTCATCATCAATGCTAGAGCGAGGTGTGTGGACTTCATCAACTTCATGTTTCAGTTGCTCAACTGTGGTAGTTGATACTTGAGATCTTCGTTGGGGTTTCCATGAAGAGGAATGGGTTATCGCAGTACAATGTGGGTGAGTTCTTCACTCAGTTATGAAACCAAGGTTTATAGAATCAATAAGAATATCAACCACAACCGTCTTTAGTGGCCGCACACAAAAGAACAAAAAACTTGCACCCAATGCAGGTAAGAGGGTTATCAATAATCTTGTTCTTGTTATTTGCAAGCGACTAAGGTGTGTAGATAATTGTAGATAGCAAGATAAAATAAAAAAAGTAAATGGTAGCAAGGTATTGAAGGTTTTATCAATATGTTGTGAATAGACCCCGGGCCCATAATTTTCCATAATGGCATCTCTCATGAAAAATAACATACGATGGGTAAACAAATTACTATTGGGCAATTGACAAAAAAGCGGATAGTTATGTGATATTCACGGCAATGATCATGTGTATATATGCATGACGTCCATAAACAAATGGGCCGTCTCCTGCCTGCACCCATTACTATTACTCCACTTATCAATCGCTATCCATCATGCATCTAGAGTATTCAGTAAAACAAAGTAATGCATGGAGAACAATGATATGATGTAGACAATGTAAACTCAAACAATATGAATAAACCCCATCATTTTATGCTTAGTAGCAGCAACACAAAGATACATCTTGTCCCCTTCTGTCACTGGGATATAGAAATTCACCAGGTTGAACCTACTACAATGCACCTCACTCACCGAATAAATATCGATCTAGTTGGCCAAACTATTCCAATATATCAGAGAGAATTATGAAGCTATCGTAATCATGCACATAAGAGTTATATAAGTATCCAGAGGAGACTAAAATATTTATCATGAATAATCTGAACATAAACCCACAATTCATCGGATCCCAACAAACGTATCGCACAAACGGAAGTACATCATGTGGATCAAAGCGAAGATGCGATGATCATTGTGTTGAAGATCAAGAGAGATAAAATGCCATCTAGGTACTGGCCATGGACCCATAGGTCTATGGTGAAATACTCAAGCATCATCGTGAGGGTAGCAAGGTTGATGAAGAGGCACTCCATGATCGATCCCCCTTCGGTAGGGTACCGAAATGCAGCTTCAGATGGCCTCCCGTTGGCACCGAGGCTTGCGGTATTGTAAAAAGTGTTTCGAGACTCCTTTTGGTGTTTTTAGGCTAAAAGAAAATTTATAAGCTAGAGAACGGAGTCAGGAGGGCCACGAGGGAGGCACAAGCAATCAGGGCGCCCCCAGGACGTGTCGTGCTGGCTTGTGGTCCCCTCGTGCACCCTCCACCCTTCGTCTAATACTCCTCGACTTTCTTTTGGTCCAGAAAAATCACCAAAAAGTTTCAAGTAAATTGTGATTCATTTGGTATGGAAAACATGAAAACTGAAAACATGCAGAAAACAAGAACTCACACTGGGCACTTGGTCAATAGGTTAGTTCTCAAAAATAATAATTATAAATTGGTAAATAAATACCGCAAAAGTATGCTAAAATGATAATATATCGGCATGGAACAATAAAAAGTTATAGATACGTTCGATACGTATCAAGCATCCCCAAGCTTAGTTCATGCTCGTCCTCGAGTAGGTAAATGATCAAAACAGAAATTTTGATGTGACATGCTATCCATGATGTAACCTTATGCATGTATGGTCATTGAGAAGCTATGAATTAACAAATATTAACACAACAGTACTTATAGGCATAGGCAGCAAAATCATCAATCTTTCAAAGTATATGATCCTCACTACAGGAATCAGAGACTTTGCCGTCTGCTATGACAGACGGCAAAGGGGAGCACCCCGGACGGCAAAGCCTTTGCCGTCCGTCAGCAGACGGCAAACTAGACGGCAAAAAATATCCGGTGAAGGGGTTCTTTGCCGTCTGCCTTGGGCCTACGAACGGCAAAAAACCTTTGCCGGGGGGGGGGGGGCAGACGACAAAGAATATGGGACGACAGATCCGCAGGGAACCTCTATCAAGTGTTAACGGCAGCCTGCTGGGCCCACCGATCCTTTGCCGTCTGCCCCGGCCCCCTTTGCCGTCAACCCTGAAGCCTTTGTCGTCCGCCCTTTAGCCTTTTGCCGTCTGCCATGTTTGTGGGCAAACGACAAAAGGGGCACCCCGTTTTCATATCACACACACACACACACACACATAGTTTCAGACATCTTCAACACATATATTTCACAACATATTTATTTCCAACATCATCATGAAATATTTAACAAGCTAGAGAACACATACGCTAGCACAATACATAGTTTCACATAGTTCATCCATATATACATACATAAATTTTCATTGTTCGTCAATACAAATGAACAAAAACTAAACTCTAACAATCCATCAATGCCACCTTCCATAAAATGAATCAAATCAACAAAAATGGGAGTAATTAAGAAAGTTAGAAGAAGAAGAAGAAGAAAAATACTAACATATATGATGAATCTAAACATATTAAATTCTATTCCAAGGGTAAAAATTAAGGGTACATAAAGCTGAAAGTTAACCTGTTATCAATCATATTATCATGGAGTACATACATGGACAACAATTTATGGTCATGACAGCAAGCATATTATTTAAACTGATAGGCAGAACCTTACTTGATTTTCCTTAAATAATCTTCATAAAGATTATGCTAAAACTCGAAACGAATATTTCTAATATTAATCACATGATGTCTATCTATTATTTACTTAAAACAGAAGTCACGTCGATTGCATCAATCAAATGAATGCTGACAATTCATACAACAACAAAAAAGCACTCTGCGTTGACACGTACAACAATCTGGGTTTAATCAAGACCGATGGGGAAAAGCACTAGTTTCAGAGCGAGGACCCCTCATGCAAAATATCTACAACTAATTATCACTTGTTCTACCTATACACAACACAATAAACACTACACCAATAGGTAAGCATTTCCTTCGTGAAACCAAATGCAGTTCTACCAATGTACAAATAAACAGTGAGGGACCTCATAATTTCTAGAAGAGGAGCTTCTAGAAACCCAATATATTTACCTTCCTTGTCTTTTTGCTCGGAAGTGATGATGATCGAGGCATCTTGTGTCCAGTCCTCAACTTTGTTTCCAGTCCTCAACTTTGTTTTCCATAGGCATACAAGGGGGATACCAAAGGCTCCATGCACGACTGCTCTTCCCTTGTTACCTAAGATGCAGAAATCATGAGGTGATAAGTAAGAGGCACCTTCTTTCCAAAATAAACCAAAGGCAGATTCACAAATGGGGAAACTGCCTTGAGAGATTAGGTGCTAGATGCCAAATAAAAAGTTAACATGTTGATACTTGAGGGCATATCTCATATATATTAGGTGCTACATAGACACCAAATAGATTATATATATGAGCCGATGCAGCTATATATGATTAATAACTGAAACTCAGTTACTGCCATGCAAAGTTTTGAATTAAGTATAAGCCTCACTACATTCGATTTGTGCTAGAGCTAACTTACAAACAATCCTTAGATACATACATATGCTTTTGATTTTTGACATCTATGAAGAAACCAAATAGATTAGTCAGATCGATGCAATTGTATATGATTAATAGTTGAAGTTGAGTTACAAATTGTTGTGCCGAGTCCTGGATCAAGCTATAATTTTCAAATAATGCAATAACAAGGTAAAGAGAAAGGGGGTATACACACACACGAGAGATGGAATAATATAAGAGGATTCACATTCTTTTTTTAAGACAAAACCAGATGTAGGTCCACAAATGGAGAACCAAACAGGGAGAGATCTCATAATTTTGACAACAAGGGCTGGTAGAAACGTGTTATATTTACCTTATCTTTTTACTAGGAGGTGACGATGTCTCAGGCATCCTGTGCCTAGTATTCACCTTTTTTTTGTTTACTGGAGATATACAAGGGGGAAACCAAGGGCCTCGTGCGCGGCTGCTCTTACCTTGTTACCTAAAATGTAGAAACCACAAGGTGATAAGAAAGAGTTCACCTTCTTTTAAAAATAATATACCAATGGTCGTTTCACAAACGGGGAAAGGTCTTAGTTTACAATCTCTAATCAAGGAAACTAGTACAGGAAATCAAATTAATTCTGGAATGCATGCAATCAGCAAATAGCTACATTGTAAGTTTTCTACACATGCATTTCTTTATAAGTTGGTTCTTTATAATTAAGTTGGTTGTTTGACATTGTACACATGTACATATATTAATTTCCCAGATATCAGAAGAAGAATGATTTGTAGAAAATCAAAGGAGTGATACATGAATAAAACTAGGTGGCATGCTAGACCAGAGCGTCGTTAATTTGTTGCTTGGGTAAAAGAAAACACATGAGCATCTAGTACACGTTAGCAGACAATCCAACCATTTGTGAACGCAAGCAAACACAAGACATTTTGCAGCAGAGGAAATCATCACAAGACTAGTTCCATCCACCCAACAGATGAAATCAATTTAATTTCTGAATGCTGTAAGGCAAGCAAGGAAAGAAGTTTATTTATTTCTGAATGCATTGTAGCAGCAAAGTACTGTAGCAGAGGAGAAAATGGACATGGCATAGGCTTCATCTCATGAGCGAGTGTCGTTTCTTATTTCGTTAGCACCTACACACCCCCTTGAACACTTCTTTGTGAGCACCTTCTAAAAGACCTGCCGTGTAACATAAATGAACAAGTGATGAAGATATCCTCCATAGGGGAACACATAACATGATACTCAAATGTTATCTTGTTTCTAAGGGTCGAAACCCGCCAATACATAGTAGCAACACACAACATATAATACCCTTTCCCACCATGCAAGAAAGCATAGAGCCAAGCAAAACTCTACCACAAGTTTCTAAGATAGCTATTAGTATCGATCACCCTTCCGATAGCGCCTTAAACCGACTTAGCAATCCCATAACTGGGAAAACATATGTTGAGCGTCTTGAAGAACATTGCAAAAATAGCACATAGGATTATCAACCCATTTCCCTTTTTAGGTTAACTCTAGTAATTATAGCGGTACAAAAAAATTGCCACATGTAAAGCATGATTTTAAGAGGAATATGAGGCTTCCAAATCCAACCATTATAAGCATGAGTTAAATGTTTTTCTAACCAATTGTAACCATATTTAGTCAAAAACCAGCCAGATTTATTCAAAATTCATTTTTAGCTTATTAGAAGAATCATCCAGACATATAGATCTAGCCTCACATGCTGATACTTGAGGGCATACCAGCTTTTCTACTAACCTAATTAACTATAACCTAATAAACTAATTACCATGAACCTAAAAATGACAAGACAGAAAAAAGCAGAAAAAAATTACCTAGGGGAGGGGCAACGCTGGCAGGGGCGTGGGGCGGCGCACAGAGGGGAGGCCGCAGGGGACGGAGGGCATGGGGGAGGGAGCAGTGCAGGGAGGGGATGGGTGGATCCGTCCTGGGGCAGGGGGCGTCGAGTAGCCGCGAAGGGGCGGCCATGGGGGAGGGAGGCCATGGGGGAGGGGAGCGGGGCAGGGATGGGACAGTAGGATCCGACCTGGGGGAGGGGGCGCCGAGCGGCACAGGGAGGGGTGGCCATGGGGGGAGGTGTGCAGGGGAGGGGCAACGTAGGGAGGTGGGGCGTTGCAGAGCAGGGAGGGGGCGGTGCAGGGAGGGGGCCGTTGCGGGGGATGGTGGTGCGGTGGTACGGCCAGGTGGTGGCGGCGCCGGGTGGGGGAGGGCCGGGTGTATCAGGCCTGGGGGAGGGGGGCGGCAAGCTGGATCCGGTGTGCAGGAGGAGAGAAGCGAGGTGGGGGAAGCGTCGGGTGGGGGAGGCGTCGGGTGGGGGCGGCGCGGTGCTGCGGGGCGGGGCGGCGCGGTGGTCGGAGGTGGCGGTGCGATGGTGGGGAGCTGCGCGCGCGGGGTGTGAGGGAGAGGCATAGAGGGAGAGTGGGTGGGTAGGGTTTTTTTGTGGGGGGGTTAGGGGAAACCTAACCCCGTTAGTGGGGTTGGTGGGCCGCCGTCCCCTTTGCCGTCCGCCGTGCTCCCACGCAGACGACAAAGAAGTTTTTGGCGGATGGCAAAGATTCGGCAGATGGCAAACGTAATGGCTACATCTGTGGTTTTTCTTTGCCGTCTGCATGGGTCATCTTTGCCATCAGCCATGTCTTTGCCATCAGCTTGCTCCATCTTTGTCGTCAGCCAGCTAACGGCAAAGAAGCGTCTAATGGCAAAGCACTTCTTTGCCATCTGTCAGCTCTTTGCCGTCTATTTTTTGGTAGCTGACGGCAAAGAGCTTCTTTGCCATCAGCGAGCAGACGACAAAGAGCCGGCAAATGGCAAATTCTCTGATTCGAGTAGTGCCTCTAAGATTGTTTTACCCTTATCCATCTTATTATATTATCAAGGTATGGCTCCATCTTCACCACATTAATACAAATGTCAAGCAACACGGTGTCCAAGTCATGCAATTGGATTGTACTTTTTCAATATGCATCAACTTTTTAGTCTTCACGTAGTACATGAGCGTGAACCATTGGACATAGCATAAAGGTGGAATAGAATATGGTGGTTTGTTTTAATGGGGTAAAAGTGGAGAAGATTGTCTCACATCAACTAGGCGTACCAATGGGATATGGAGATGCTCGTCGATAGATATCTATGCGAGGAGTAGGGATTGACATGCAAATGATGCACTAGAGCTATAAGTGCATTGTCACACCCTATTTTCACATCACTTTGTCTTTCTTTCAAATTTGGTATAAATTAAAACTTTTTAAGTAAATGCCATGAGTGACAAGGCACATTGATTGGATGTATGCTTGTGAGTAGATCTCTAAAAATAGTTTTTGCAAAATATTATTTCCACAAAATCCCTTTTAATTAGTTTGGTAAACCAAAACCTTTCTTTGGGGTTTGCACTACAAGTCCCTGAATTTAAGGGCGTGCCTTCACCCAAAGATTGTATTTTGATTCTAATATTAATATAACTCTTAAAAACCATGAAATGTTTATTTTTAAAGTCATTTTCCTATTTTATTTATATGTTCTTTTCTAAGGCCAGAAAAGGTATTTTTGGATGGAAAATTATTTTTCTACCTTAGAAAAATCTGTGAAAACTTGGGAATATTCAGAGGACATATATTTTCCATACATAAGAGTTTCAACCCCTAGTCATGTTAAAAGTAATTGAGCAAACCTTTGAAAACCAATTCTATCTATTTTGATCCTTTGAAATATTTCCAAAGGAAATATTCTCCATAAATTCCTAGAAAATTCTAGCATGTCCCACATGCTATATTTGGTGATCATGCAAAGTTTCACCTCCATCCAAGGTGATTTCATTCACCAAATAATTTAGAAACCCTCTCTATCCAGAATCAAGTTCGAGCAACTCTACATTGCAATGTTTGTCCATTTGGTCTCATACTTTGCAGGAGTGATCAATACCCCAAATAAGATTATGCCAAGATTTGGATTTGTGGGGATTGATTTCCTCACATCTTCTCACAAGAATGCAGATGTGCCCATTTGTGGGTATTTTCAAGTTTACATTTTCAAACTTGTCCAATGGAACTCAAATTTGGTAGAGCCTCCTAATTATGCCTAAAACCAAATCCTGTTAACTTTCAATGCATTTGGAGGAGGTTAACTTCCCTAAACATGCATCAAACACCTTTTGCCAGATTTAAAAAACAACATCTAGCAACCACCACACTTACTCCCTTCACTCCAAACTCATGTCACAGATGGCCTGTGCCCCACCTCAACTACAGACGAGAAGCCCAACACCGGTTCAATGAGAGGGATCCAAAATCCTCATTTTAGCTCCTGCATCAAGGCTGATAGCACCACTTTAACTCTCCCCCTTGGCCAGCGTGATTCTTCTCAGTTCCTAGCATACAAGGGGAATCTACACCATCTTCCAGACACTCCAGGCGCGGCCAAGACGCGCCAGAGCGCGCTAGCATGCCATGGCATACCAAAGCTGCCCTCTGGACGCGCTACAGGGCGCAACCGAGCTCCAGGGGACCAGCACCGTCTCGTTCTCGCCTCCGCGCATTGCCCCTCTTTGACCACACCGATGGCTGAGTCCAGGGCAGAGTCGAGCCCCTCTTCTTCCCCTCTCCTCTGCCCCTGGCAACGCGTGCTTGCGCGCGGCCAAAGCAGCGAGAAGAATCCCGCCACCTCGACGCGCGAAGAGGCTGCCCTCGCTCTTCCCGACGATGTCGTGCGGTCCTAAACTGTGTTCGCAATACCACGGTTTCACGCTCGAGCTCTCTCTCCCTCTCCTACCGCCGCAGCAAAACCACCGGTGCGTCCCCGTTCAGTGGCTCGTCGCCCGCCTATATAAAGCCCCCTCCCCCCGCACTCCTCTGCACCACCAGAACCTCCCTCTCCACTCCAATCGACCACCCCTAGCACCCCCTCGAGCTAAAAGATCCCCGGTACTCGAGCATGACCGAGGCACCGCTATGTCGGGGCTGCATTGATCTCGGGCTACACGCACGCTCCCGAGCTCCTTCCACCTCACCTGTGACTGCAAAGACCGCCTGAGCCTTCTCCACCACTCTCCCATCCTTCTCCCTGCTCGGAGCACCATTTCCAGCACCTTCCCGAAAGGTCTCCGCCGTGGCTTCGTCATTGATGTCAGCTGTGCTTCCCTGGCTACGGCGCCAGAAATAGTCGTGTCGACGGCACCAGGAATCCTTCTGCTGCGGCTACGCCTTAAGGTACTTCCTAGGCAAATATGCAAAGGATTTCCCCCGTGGCCTTGGAGCCTTGCGTTGGTGTTCCCTCGAAGCGGAAAGGGTGATGTAGCACAGCGGTGGTAAGTATTTCCCTCAGTTTGAGAACCAAGGTATCAATCCAGTGGAGGAGTATCACAAGATCCTGCACAAACACAAAAGCTTGCTTCCAACGCTATGAACGGGTTGTAAATCCCTTATAGATTGTTCGCCAAGTGAGAACTTAAAGCAACAAAGTAACAAAGCAAAGTAAAAGCGGAGGTGTAAACGATAGATGTGAATAGACCCGGGGGCCGTAGTGTTTACTAGTGGCTTCTCTCATGAAAGCAAGTAGACGATGGGTGAACAAATTACTGTCGAGCAATTGATAGAACCGCACAAAGTCGTGACGATATCTATGGCAATGATTATATCTATATGCATCACGTCCAAAATAAGTAGACCGATACTGTCTGCATCTACTACTATTACTCCACACGTCGACAACTATCCAGCATGCATCTAGTGTATTAAGTCCAAAAGAACAGAGTAACGCCTTAAGCAAGATGAAATGATGTAGATGGACAATCTCATATCAATGATAGAGCCCATCTTGTTACCCTTGATGGCAACTACTTAATGTGTGCCTTGCTGCCCCTACTGTCACTCGGAAAGGTCACCACATGGTAGAACCCAAAACCAAGCACTTCTCCCATTGCAAGAATCGTAGATCTAGTTGGCCAAACAAAACCCAAGACTCGGAGAGACTTACAAGGATATCAAATCATGCATATAAGAAATCAGCAAAGACTCAAATATATATCATAGATAATCTGATCACAAATCCACAATGCATCGGATCTCGACAAACACACCGCCAAAGAAGATTACATCGGATAGATCTCCATGAAGATCATGGAGAACTTTGTATTGAAGATCCAAGAGAGAGAAGAAGTCATCTCGCTACTAACTACAGACCCGTAGGTCTGAAGTGAACTACTCACGAGTCATTGGAGGGGCGATGATGATGATGAAGAAGCCCTCCAACTCCAACGTCCCCTTCGGCAGGGCGCCGGGAAGGGTCTCCAGATGAGATCTCACGGAAACGGAAGCTTGCGGCGGCGGAAAAGTATTTTCGAGGCTCCCTTGATTTTTTGCTGTATTTTAGGTAATATATAGGCCAAAGATCTAGGTCAGGGGGCGCTCAGGGAGGCCATAAGCCCTGACACCGCCGCCTCCCCTGGTGGCAGAGTGGGGGCTTGTGGGCTCCCAGGAGCCCTCCTGGCTTGGCCCACAGACCCCCTAATATTCTTCCGTTCGAAAAAAATTTCATTTCAGGGATTTTATTCGTTTGGACTCCGTTCCAAAATCAGATCTGAAAAGAGCCAAAAACACAGAAAAAACAGGAACTGGCACTTGGCACTGAATTAATAAGTTAGTCCCAAAAAAGATATAAAAGGTACATAAAACATCCAAAATGACAAGATAACAGCATGAAACCATCAAAAATTATAGATACGTTTGAGACGTATCAAGCATCCCCAAGCTTAACTCCTGCGCGTCCTCGAGTAGGGAAGTGATAAAGAATGAATTTTTGATGCTTTCATGCTACCTAGCATAGATGTCCTTTGTAACTCCTCTTATGTGACGTGAATGTTCATATCCATTAGATTCAAAACAATAGTTTTCTATTGACGTGGAAACAATAATAATTCAAGCAAACTAGCAAGGTAATCATGAACTTTCAAAATAACAAGGCCAAAAGAAAGTTATCCCTACAAAAGCATATAGTCTGGCTATGCTCTATCATCATTGCACAACGAATTTAAATCATGCACAACCCCGGTATTGGCCAAGTAATTGTTTCACACCTTTACTTTCGCAAACCTTTTCAACTCTCACGCAATACATGAGCGTGAGCCATGGTTATAGCACTATAGATGGTGTGGAGTGTGGTGGAGGTTGCAAGACAAAAAAGGAGAAGATAGTCACATTAACTAGGTATATCAATGAGCTGTGGAGATGCTCATCAATAGATATCAATGTGAATGAGTAGGGATTGCCATACAAATGATGCACTAGAGCTACGAGTATGTGAAAGCTCTTAAAGAAAACTAGTGGGTGTGCATCCAACTTGCTTGCTCACGAAGACCTAAGGCAATTTTGAGGAAGCCTATCATTGGAATGTACAAGCCAAGTTATATAATGAAAATTTCCCACTAGCTATATGGTGGTGACAAGACGAGAGACTCTCAATCATGAAGATCATGGTGCTTAATATGCACAAGTGTGGAAAAAGTGGTAGCATTGTCCCTTCTCTCTTTTTCTCTCATTTATTTTTATTTTTTTGGTGGGCTCTTTGGCCTCTTTTTTTTGGGTGGGCTTCTTTGGCCTCTTTTATTTCCTCACATGGGACAATGCTCCATTAATGATGATCATCACACTTTCAACTCAAAACTTAGAGCAACTATGACTCTATATGGAATGCCTTCGGTAGTGTACCGTGGCAATGATCTAGCATGGCATAGACATTAATGGAAACATCATGCTAGCTATCTTACAATCATGCAAAGGCAATGTAGACGTGGTGGCACATGTCATGGTGGTAGTTGCATGGCAATATATCTCGGAATGACTTTGAAAAAGCCATAGTAGGTAGGTATGGTGGCTGTTTTGAGGGAGGCTAATGGTGGGTTTTGTGCACCGGGAAAGTTGCACGGCACTAAGAAGATAGTGATGGTGGAAGGTGAAAGTGCATCTAAACCATGGACTCAACATTAGTCATGAAGAAGTCATATACTTGTTGCCAAAGTTTTATTAGTAATCGAAACAAAGCATTCAACGCATACACCTAGGGGAAGGGTTGGTAGGTAAAAACCATCGCGCGATCCCGACCGCCACGCAAAGGATGACAATCAATAGACTAATCATGCTCAGATTTTATCACATAGCGGTTCACCATACGTGCATGCTACGGGAATCACTAACTTCAACACAAGTATTTCTAGATCCACAACACCTTACTAGCATGACTTCAATATTACCATAACCACAACTCAAAACTAATTGAGATGAATCAAACTTCTCTAACTATTCAATGCACATGAAGGTGGAAGTTTTCGTATAGATCAACTACCAAGCCATGCACCGCTATGCTCTAAAATATACAAGTGAAGTACATCGAGCAAAAGTATCTAGCTCAAAAGATATAAGTGAAGCACATGTGAGATGAATTGTCTACCAAAAGATATAAGTGAAGCTCGACAAAATCACGGTTAGTGCATGTCTCTCTCTCTCTAGGTGTGCAGAAAGGATGATTGTGACACAAAAAAAATAAAAGACTCCTACGATACAAGACACTCCAAGCAAAAACACATAACATGTGGTGAATAAAAATATAGCCCCAAGTAACGTTACCGATGGATTGAAGACGAGAGAGGGGATGCCTTCCCGGGGCATCCCCAAGCTTAGGCTTTTACGACATCCTTGAATATCTTGGGGTGCCTTGGGCATCCCCAAGCTTGAGCTCTTGCCACTCTTTATCTCTTTGTCCATAAGAACTTCACCCAAAACTTGAAAACTTTACAACACGAAACTTAAACAGAAACTCGTGATAACATTAGTATGAGAAAGCAAACCACCACTTCCTTAGGTACTGTAGAAAACTTAAATTCTACTTGTGCTGATGTTGGGTTACTGTATTTTCAATATTCCATGGCTAATACCCCCCGATACTATCCATAGTTTCATCAAAATAAGCAACCAACACAACAAAAAACAGAATCTGTTAACAACAGACTAGTCTGTAGCAATCTGTATATTTTGTATACCTCTGGTACTTCATAAATTCTGAACAATTACGACAGTCTGAAAATTTGCGTAGCAATCATCAGAAAAAAGAATAAACTCAAAAGCTCTTACAGAAAAAAATGAAAATTCTTTTCGTGAGCAGAAAGTTTCTGTCTTTTCCAGCATGACCAAACGATCATCCCCAAGACTAATCATAATGGTTTTGCTTGGCACAAACACAAAAAGAAACACAAAAAACACAATCATATTAGAATTATGAAAGTGTGGAAAACACAAAACAGAAAGAAAAAGGATAGATTCGTTGGGTTGCCTCCCAATAAGCGCTTTTGTTTAACGCCCTTAGCTAGGCAAAAAGTGATGGAATCACGTATTGTCATCTTTGGTGCTCAAACCATAAGTAGCCCTCATCATAGATTCATAAGACAATCTTATTTTCTTTCTAGGAAAGTTCTCCATGCCCTTCTTTAAAGGAAATTGAAATCTAATATTCCCTTCCTTCATATCGATGATAGCACCAATAGTCCTTAGGAAAGGTCTACCAAGAATAATGGGACATGAAGGATTGCAATCTATGTCAAGTACAATGAAATCCACGGGTACATAGTTCTTATTTGCAACAATAAGAACATAATCGATCCTTCCCATGGGTTTCTTGACAGTAGAATCCGCAAGATGCAAATTAAGAGAACATTCTTCAATCTCATGAAAACCTAGAATATCACATAAAGACTTTGGAATCGCAGAAACACTAGCACCCAAATCACACAAAGCATTGAACTCATAGTTTTTTATCTTGATTTTGATAGTAGGTTCCCACTCATCATGAAGTTTTCTAGGTATAGAGACTTCTAATTCGAGCTTCTCTTCAAGAGATTTCATCATAGCATCTACGATATGCGCGGTAAGGACTTTGCTTTGGCTATAAGCGTGTGGAGAGTTTGCAATGGATTGCATCAAAGAAATGCATTCAAACAAGGAGTAATTATCATAATTGAATTCCTTGAAATCCAAAGTGTGAGTTTCATTACTACCCAAAATTTTGACTTCTTCTACTCCACTCTCCACACCTTTATCATCAAGATAGGTGGACTCCGAATCATTGGGGCGTTTTTCAACCAAAGTGGATTCATATCCAGCCCCTCCATAAATAGGTTTGACACGCGAAAACAAAGATTCAAGAGGAGACACACCAAGCATTTTAAGATCTTCGTGATTTGCATCACTAGAACGCACCCTTTTAAACCATTCATGCCTAGCGTGAATTTGGGCGGTTCTTTCTTTGCTCTCATTCATGGAGATACGTATAACTTTCAAAGTTTTATCCAAGTTGACCTTGGGAGGAGCGTATCTAACTTTCAAAGCATCAATATCACAAGACATCCTATCAACGCTCTTAGTCAAATCGTCAATTTTGAGTAATTTTTCCTCTATGGACGCATTGAAAATCTTTTGAGAGTTGATGAACTCTTTGATATTACTCTCTAAATCAGAGGGTAATTTGTTGTGATTTCCATAAGTGTTGTTGTAGGAATTGCCATAATTGTTAGAGGAGTTACTAGGAAAAGGCCTAGGAACATAGTTTCCTCTAAAAGCATTGTTGTTGCCAAAATTGTTCCTACCAACAAAATTCACGTCCAAACTAGCGTTGCAACTCTCAATCAAAGAATATAGTGGCATGTCATTAGGATCTACGGTAGCGTTTCTACTAGCAACCAAATTCATCAACTCCTCCATCTTAGCACTAATCGAGTTAATTTCTTCTATAGCGTGCACCTTTTTGCTAGCAGGCGACCTTTCAGTGTGCCACTGAGAGTAGTTGTTCATGATATGGTCTAGGAGTTTTGTAGCGTCTCCTAACGTGATTTCTATGAACGTTCCACCTGAGGCGGAGTCCAAGATATTGCGAGAAGCGAAATTCAGGCCAACGTAAAAGATTTGTATAATCATCCACAAACTCAAGCCATGAGCGGGACAATTTCTAATCATAAGCTTCATCCTCTCCCAAGATTGTGCAACGTGTTCATGATCAAGTTGCTTGAAATTCATGATATTGTTACGTAAGGAGATGATCTTAGCCGGCAGAAAATACTTGGATATGTAAGCATCTTTGCACTTATCCCAAGAATCAATACTATTTTTAGGCAAAGAAGAAAACCAAGTTTTTGCGTGATCTCGCAACGAGAAAGGAAAAAGTTTCAACTTAATCACGTCATTATCCACATCTCTTTTCTTTTGCATATCACAAAGCTCAATGAATGTATTGAGATGGGATGCGGCATCTTCACTAGGAAGTCCAGAGAATTGCTCTTTCATAACAAGATTCAACGAAGCTGCATTGATTTCATACAATTCCGTACTAGTGGCGGGAGCAATCGGAGTACTAATAAAATCATTATTATTAGTCCTCGAGAAGTCGCAAAGTTTGGTGTTTCCAGCCATGATGACTTCAACAAACAAACAAGCACACAAGCAAGCAAGAAAACCGGCAAAGGCAAAAGAAAACGGTGAAGGAGAAAGGCAAATGAAAACGGCAAATGTGAAGTGGGGGAGAGGAAAACGAGAGGCAACTGGCAACAAAAGTAATTGCAAGAGATGAGTTTGTGAGACCTACTTGGATAGATCTTGATCTCTCCTCCCCGGCAACGGTGCCAGAAATACTTCTGATGTTAGTTGTGCTTCCCTGGCTACGGCACTAGAAATAGTCGTGTCGACGTCACCAGGAATCCTTCTGTTGCGGCTATGCCTTAAGGGACTTCCTAGGCAAATATGCAAAGGATTTCCCCCGTGGACTTGGAGCCTTGCGTTGGTGTTACCTCGAAGTGGAAAGGGTGATGTAGCACAACGATGGTAAGTATTTCCCTTAGTTTGAGAACCAAGGTATCAATCCAGTGGAGGAGTATCACAAGATCCTGCACAAATACAAAAGCTTGCTCCCAACGCTATGAAGGGGTTGTCAATCCCTTATAGATTGTTCGCCAAGTGAGAACTGAAAGCAACAAAGTAACAAAGCAAAGTAAAAGCGGAGGTGTAAACGGTAGATGTGAATAGACCCGGGGGCCATAGTGTTTACTAGTAGCTTCTCTCATGAAATCAAGTAGACGGTGGGTGAACAAATTACTGTCGAGCAATTGATAGAACCGCGCAAAGTCGTGACGATATCTATGGCAATGATTATATCTATAGGCATTACGTCCAAAACAAGTAGACCAATATTGTCTGCATCTACTACTATTACTCCACACGTCGACCGCTATCCAACATGCATCTAGTGTATTAAGTCCAAAAGAACAGAGTAACGCCTTAAGCAAGATGACATGATGTAGATGGACAATCTCATATCAACGACAGAGCCCATCTTGTTTCCCTTGATGGCAACTACTTAATGTGTGCCTTGCTGCCCCTACTGTCACTGGGAAAGGTCACCACATGGTAGAACCCAAAACCAAACACTTCTCCCATTGCAAGAATCATAGATCTAGTTGGCCAAACAAAACCCAAGACTCGGAGAGACTTACAAGGATATCAAATCATGCATATAAGAAATCAGCGAAAACTCAAATATATATCATAGATAATCTGATCACAAATCCACAATTCATCGGATCTCGACAAACACACCGCCAAAGAAGATTACATCGGATAGATCTCCATGAAGATCATGGAGAACTTTGTATTGAAGATCCAAGAGAGAGAAGAAGCCATCTAGCTACTAACTACGGAACCGTAGGTCTGAAGTGAACTACTCACGAGTCATTGGAGGGGCGATGATGATGATGAAGAAGCCCTCCAACTCCAAAGTCCCCTCCGGCAGGGTGCCGGGAAGGGTCTCCAGATGAGATCTCGCGGAAACGGAAGCTTGCGGTGGTGGAAAAGTATTTTTGAGGCTCCCCTGATTTTTTGCTGTATTTTAGGGAATATATAGGCCAAAGATCTAGGTCAGGGGGCGCTCAGGGAGGCCACAAGCCCTGACACCGCTGCCTCCCCCCTGGTGGCGGAGTGGGGGCTTGTGGGCTCCCAGGAGCCCTCCTGGCTTGGCCCACACGCCCCCTGATTTTCTTCTGTTCGGAAAAAAATCATTTTGGGGATTTTATTCCGTTTGGACTCCGTTCCAAAATCAGATCCGAAAAGAGCCAAAAACACAGAAAAAACAGGAACTCGCACTTGGCACTGAATTAATAAGTTAGTCCCAAAAAAGATATAAAAGGTACATAAAACATCCAAAGATGACAAGATAACAACATGAAACCATCAAAAGTTATAGATACGTTTGAGACGTATCAGTCATCGCCGTTGACTCAGGCCATCTCTGTCGACCCCTCGACCCCCATCAGGTAGGCGGAGGTGCCACGAGCCCATTCCTGTGCTCACCTCGCCACAAGGACCCCGAAGCTGCCGCCGGTGAGCAGCCCCTCTCCTCTATCTGGAGGAAGAAGATGACCCCGACAGGAGGACCCCACTTATCGACGACCTCTCTCCCCCCTCTCTGCCACTGGCTGCAAGGGCCCGCGCGTCAGGTTTGAACCTGACAGCGCGCGCGTGCCTCGGCTGGTTGGCTTGCTGGCTGGTTGGTTGGCCAGTTGGGCCAGCCCAACTACTGGTCGAGCGAGGCGAGTAAGCTGGAATTTTTCTGTTATTTTTATTCCAGTTTTTCGAATAAATCCACAGGATTAATTATTTATCCAAACTTAAACATTTTTCTACCATAATTCTTGTAAAATTGTGTAGTATTTAACAGTGTTGTTTATGGATTTTTTATAAAAACTTTTATGCATATGTTTGTTTTAAACTTAGTTTAAGTATTTTTAACCCGTGTTAAAAAGACTTTAAAAATACTTTTTTACACCAAAACCAGAAACAAATATTTTGATACATAATAATAGGATTTTACAAAATAGGGTAACATTTTTTATGTGAGTTTGTACTCTGTTTTTGGTTGTGGTCCCTATTATTATTATTATTGCTATTACGAGATAGATCACGCGTTTGATGAAGGACTTGGACCCGAAGACCTCGAAGACCCCGGATACCTAGCTGATCAAGGCAAGTAGCCCTTGGACCATGACTGAGAAAATGTTTTATTCATGACAAGTTGATTACTTTATTCCGATGCATATAGTCATGATTAATCGGTACACCCCTGTATGGTGTTAACGATGGCTCCTCTGGAGCACTTGCATTTGAGCATGACCTTACCACCTATGAAGGTCATGCTGATAAAAAGTTGACAAATATATAGTAGTGCTACACATAGGATGAGCATATGCATGGTGATGGTAACATAGAGGTGATATCAAAGGTTTTATGAGAACCCCATCGGGTGCCACTAAAGTCCGAGGGTGATGGGGTTGAGCTGGATGACCACTTGAGAAATAAATGGTGTACCAGAAAGGTTTTCTGTGAGTGGTTTCATAAATGGGATTAGATTTAAGACTTGTCGACCGTCGCAACCTTACATGTGCGACCACAATACCCTTTTATGGGACGGAGCTGTGTTGATTACTCTGGTCGTGCTAGCAAAGAGACCACATTACTAGTGGAGGGAAATGATATGTTCACTCTCGTGACGGGGTCGTTCCAGGTAGGATGACTATGTCGTTTTTACGTGTTCCGGGCACACCGTTGGTCCCCGCATGGATGAGACGGTCTAGAGTTGGTGCTCTTAAGACATACATCATGTGGGTTGGGTACCAATCGAGTGGATTCTTTGTCTAGTGTCGTCAGGGGAAAGGCATTGATCGGGTACTTACCTTGGGTATGTTGTATACCGCGAGTCGTGCATGACATGGAAGTTTCTCGGATCTCGTGGTATAGAGCACAACCTCTAAAGAGCGTCAAACTATTCTAATAGCCATGTCCACGGTCAAGGACAGTTGGTGGTGCTGCTTAAACTACGTCTAGTATTTTCCGCATAAACCACGTGTCCGTGTGTATAAAGGAGTTACATGAGAAAGTGATTACTTGGTCACGTTTGGTGACTTGACATGGAGGATGAACATGAGGTGTTCAGTCCTCGGAATATTCATATTCATATCTGTAACATGTTCTTATGGTTACCATTTACTTATTTATGCATGCCTATCTAAATACATGATCGTGTTTGTGCATTTATAAAACCTACTTTCCACAAAGGCGGCATTATACTTCATATTTCACTCAATTGCATAATCCGCATCATGGGTTGTTTGTGAGTACATTCAAAGTACTCATTGGCTTGCCACTGGTTATTTTATTGACCAGACATGGAGGAACTAGAATATGGAGAAGAATTCGTCGTCATAGACGAACACGCGAACTAGGACGTTTCCCAGTCAGAATGCATGTTGGTCAAGGCTGATGGCACGGGTTCACGTTTACTACCAAGATTCCACTAGTAGCTGAGTTGGTATGATTGGCCTTCATGGCCCTATCTATGTAAGACTTGATCATAATGGTCCTTATTTGTATCAGATGTTAATCATGGATGTAAGACTCTTGTTATTCAGTATCTGTGTGTTTAGTGAGCATTGATCTCTGGGACCACTATACACGTTCATTCGGTGATCTCGACTCGTAAGTCGGGGAGCCCACATGTATGAAAGCTCCACTAAAGCTAAGCGGGGTGTGCATCCAACTTGCTTGCTCATGAAGACCTCATACATTTGAGGAACCCCGTCATCAGAATATACAAGCCAAGTTTATGAAAAAGTTATTCCCACTAGCATATTAATGATATAACACAAGACTCTCTATATGAAGAACAAGGTGCCATCTTTGAGGCACAAGTGTGGTAAAGGATAATAACAAAGTCCCTTCTCTCTTTTTCTCTCATTCATTCTTTTATGGTGGTCTCATTTGGCCTCCCCCTTTTTTAGTTCCTCACTTGGACAATGCTGTAATAATGATGATCATCACACATTTATTTTCTTACAACTCAATATGAAAAATGATAGGACGATATGACTATGTATGAATGCCTCTAGTAGTGTACCAGGATGTGCAAAGATCTAGCATGACATGTATCAAAAATATGATGAACGGTAGCTTTGCCACATATACTATGTCAGCTCTATATGATCATGCGAAGCATTATAATGATGAACAAACTAGTCATGTGAAGTGACGATGTCATTTTCATGGTAATATATCTCAGAATGGCTATGGAAATGCCATGATAGGTAAGTATGGTGGCTGTTTTGAGGAGGATATAAAAAGGTTTATGTGCAACAGAGCGTGTCATGTCATGGGGTTTGGATGCACCGACGAAAGTTGCACCGATTCTCAAGGTGAGAATGGGCGATGCACGGTACCGAAGAGGCTAGCAAATATGAGGAGGTGAGATTGCGTATGTCCACGGTGGCACATTAGTCATGAATAACCCATTTAGTTATTGTAAAGTTTTATTAGTTTTATCACAAATCCAAGTACTACTCACATGCCCCGATGGAGAGGGTTTGTAGCAATTAACCATCACGTGACTCCGACTCAAAACAACAACTGGATTTCAACGAGAAATAGAAATGCTCACACATCATCACCATGCCCTTTTAATTTTTTAGATGAACAAGAAGTTTAACATCTCCTAATATCAACACTTATCTGAATTAATAATAATGCACTCACACCTTTTTAGTATCATCACATCAATATCATTAACCCACAATTTCTCTATATGTTCTACATGATGGTTTTAACTATTACTCATTGAATACCCCATTGTTTTTTTATCTAGTCTTATGACCCATGAAAATTACAGTCACTATTTATCTAACTCTCAAACAAAATATAAGTGAAGAACAAGAGCATAATATTTCTATAAATCTACACTCCACCGTGCTCGAAAAGATATAAGTGAAGTACTAGAGCATCTGCTAAGCTCAAAAGATATAAGTGAAGCTCATAGAGTATTCTAAAAACTTGTGATGATGTGGTATATCTCTCAAATAGGTGTGTCCAGCAAATGATGATTGTGGCAAACTGAAAGTAAAAGAAATCAAAAGCAAATGATGCTCCAAGCAAAACACATATCATGTGATGAATAAAAATATAGTTCCAAGTGACATACTGACGGATTGAGACGAAAAGAGGGGGTGCCTTCCGTGGCATCCCCCAGCTTAGACGCTTGAGTATTCCTAGAATATTTCCTCGGGGTGCCTTGTGCATCCCCAATATTAGGCTTTTGCTGATCCTCAAACAATTGTCCATCGGGACAATATCCAAAACCTGAAAACTTCAATCACATAAAACTCAACAAAACTTCGTGAGATCCGCTAGTATAAGCATATATCAAATACTTTTAGGTTCTCTTATAAGTTGATTCTTATTTTATTTTAACATAGGGTACTGTATTATAAATTCTCCATGGCTTATATCCCCTGACACAATCCATAGCATCATCAAAACAAGCAAAGTACGCAAGAAAAAAACAGAACTTCACCGAAACAAAACAGTCTGTAGTAATCTATAATGAACCTATACCTATGTAACTCAAAAAATTGAGAAAAATTAGGAAGAACTGAGGAATTTTTATAGCAATAAAATTAGAGAAATTCTTCACTAGACGTCAAAGTTTCTGTTTTTGCACCGTATCAATTCTACTCATCATGCAAATCATCCCAAAGGATTTACTTGGCAGAAACACTAATCAAAACATAAAAACACAATCATTAGAGAGGTAATAATCATGTTATCACAAACAAATAGAAATAAATGATAACTATTGGGTTGCCTCCCAACAAGCTCTTTCTTTATAGCCCTTAAGATAGGCTTGAAATTTCAATGATGCTCACATAAAAGACAAGAACTCAATCGGAAAGAGGGCATCATAAAACATGTGATAAGAACATTTAAGTCTAACGTACTTCCTATGCATAGGCATTTTATAAGCAAACAATTTATCAAGACAAGAAGTGTCTAGCATAAGCGAGTAGGAAGAATGAAGCATTAACAATTTGAATATCAAGAGAGGTAAGTGTGTAACATGAAAATTTCTATAACCATATTTGCCTCTCTCATAATGATTACATGTAGGTTCATGTTCAAATTCAACAATATAGTAATCATGCTTTTCATTCAAGGAACTATCATGAATCACTTTATAAATTTCACAATTTTTGGATTCATGATTTTCAAGCAAGACCTCATAAAGATAATCTAGTGCACTTTCACTAGAATTTGTTTCAACATAAACGAGTATTTTGAAAAGATTAGCTAGTGGATGAGGGCCCATTTATCTTAATATCTGTATTCTAGTTTCTGTTTTGTTGTGAAAAAGATAAAGATAGAATAGCTAGGCAAGTAAACAAGAGATCAAATATGCAAACTATAGTGACAAGCAAAGGTTGTCGGCGTTCTAGGAATGGGGTACCCAGACCTGCCTGCCTATGGCCCAGGGCTGGCCTACTTCATCAAGCAAACCAACGGGCCCGACACCACTCAAGGCAAGGCCCTCGTGAGGGGCCAAGCCTCACGAGGAGGAACAACATCAAGACCCACAGGGGGCCTCCTCAAGACCCCTCCGGAGCGGCGTATATTCCAAGGCGAGGCCCGGCCTCATGAGTCAAGGGTGACGCAGAGGAAGGATAGGCGCGCGGCAGCCAGCAGGACAAAGCAGTTTCCACTTTAGTGCAAAGGGGGCAAGGACGTACCGGGGTTCCCAAGGCATATTATAAAGGTTCCCTTTGTGGTGCAACAAAACCATGGCCGCCCGCCGGTAGGACGGACGTCATCCCTGAACCCATCCCTGCAGCTCTGGCAGCCACTTTGCAGGAGAAGACTACTTTTGGGCAGGGGAAGCATGTTCCCCTATCCCCCTTCGAAATTGGTTGTTGTGGCATCCCTTCCCACCGAAACAATAAGGGAAGGGGACGGGGGACACCACTATATATAGAGAGTAGGTTACTTCATAGAGGGGGATCAGAGATCCATTCATTCACCCACGAGCACCATGCAAAGCCACCCAGCCTCCGGAGGCTCCCGAGCACTGTACTAGTTCATCCACCCACCTCTAAGAGAGGCAGTCCACCAAAGCAGGAGTAGGGTATTACGCTTCTCAGCGGCCCGAACCTAGGTAAATTGTTGTGTTCTGTGTCTTCCTCACCATCGAGTGAGTTCTCTACCTTGTCCATCGAGTAGCCAGCTAGGTGAGGTGAGTCCGAGAGAGATCTTTGTACACGCCCCTGAGTTCGAATCTTTAGGGTTTTGCGGAGCCCAACATCCAACATTTGGCGCATGATAACCCACAAGTACAGGGGATCAATTGTATCCTTTCTCTATAAGTAAGAGTGTCGAACCCAACGAAGAGCTAAAGGTAGGACAAATATTCCCTCAAGTTCTATCGACCACCGATACAACTCTACGCACACTTTACGTTCGCTTTACCTAGAACAAGTATGAAACTAGAAGTACTTTGTAGGAGTGATAGGATAGGTTTGCAAGAAAAGAAATAACACGTAAATAAATACTAGGGGCTGGTTAGAAACAATTACGTTAGTTTAACGAGTGTGGAAAAGTGGTGGTAGGAGTTGCAGAATTGCCCCTAAGCAATTGACTACGTTACTAGACCGATAGCAAGTTTTATGTGGGAGAGGACACTGCTAGCATGCCATCCCTTACTTGGAATTCTATGCGTTTATGATTGGAACTATTAGCAAGCATCCGCAACTACTAACGTTCATTAAGGTAAAATCCAACCATAGCAATAAGATATATTGGTCCCCCTTCAATCCCGTATGCATCAATTTCTATGCTAGGCTGAAGCTTTTGTCATCCTTGCCCTCCAATACATAGTCCTATCAACATACTACTAACCCTATGGTGTGATCCACGCGCGCGCTCATATGATGGGCACCAAAGGACACCAACATAATCACAAGCAAATTAAACCAATCATAGCAATTCATCAATCACCGATAGGACAACGAAAATCTACTCAGACATCACAGGATGGCAACACATCATTGGATAATAATATGAAGCATAAAGCACCATGTTCAAGTAGAGGGTACAACGGGTTGCGGGAGAGTGGACTGCTGAATATAGATGGGGGAAGGTGATGGAGGTGTTGGTGAAGATGACGGAGGTGTTGGTGTAGATCGCCGTCGCATGATGATGTCCCGGGCGGCATTCCGGCGCCGCTGGGAGAGAGGGGGAGAGAGCCCCACTTCTTCTTCTTATCCCTTGACCTCCTCCCTAGATGAGAGAAGGGTTTCCCCTATGGTCCATGGTCTCCATGGCGGTGGAGAGGCGAGAGCCCCTCCGAGATTGGATCTCTCTCTCTCTCTGTCCTTCTATTTCTGCGCTCCCAGATTTTGCCTTTCATCGTTTCTTAAATTCCCGGCGATCCGTAACTCCGATTGGGCTGAAATTTTAACACGGTTTTCTTCCGGATATTAGTTTTCTTGTGGCGAAAGAAGGGCCCCAACCGCCTTAGGGATTGGTCACAAGCCTGCCAGGCCCGCCCTAGGGGGGCGCCACCTGGGCTTGTGACCCCGTCGGGCATCGTTTCGCGTTGATTCTTCTTCCCAAAAATCATAAATATTCCAAAAAATCCCCGTAGGTTTTTTATTGCGTTTGGACTTCGTTTGGTAAGGATAATCTGCAAAACAAAAACATGCAACAAATAGGAACTGACACTGGGCACTGGATCTATATGTTAGTCCCAAAAATAGTATAAAAAGTTGCCAAAAGTATATGAAAGTTATAGAATATTGGCATGAAATAATCAAAAATTATAGATACGACGGAGACGTATCGGCATCCCCAAGCTTAATTCCTTCTTGTCCTCGAGTAGGTAAATGATAAAAAATATAATTTTTTATGTGGAATGCTACCTAGCATAAACTTGACCATATAATCTAATTATGGCATGAATACTAAAACACGAGTGATTCGAAGCAATAGTCTATCATTTGACATAAAGACAATAATATTTCAAGCATACTAACAAAGCAATCATGTCTTCTCAAAATATCATGGACAATGAAAGTTATCCCTACAAAATCATATAGTTTGGCTATGCTCCATCTTCCCCACACAACGTATTTAAATCATGCAAATCCTTGGTTTTCGCCAAGAAATTGTTTCATACTTTAGTGTTCTCAAACTTTTTCAACTTTCACGCAATACATGAGCATGAGCCATGGACATAACACTATAGGTGGAATAGAATATGGTGGTTGTGGAGAAGACAAAAAGGAGGAGATATTCTCACATCAACTAGGCGTATCAACGGGCTATGGAGATGCCCATCAATAGATATCAATGTGAATGAGTAGGGATTGCCATGCAACAGATGCACAAGAGCTATAAGTGTGTGAAAGTTCAAAAAGAAAATAGTGGGTGTGCATCCAACTCGCTTGCTCACGAAGACCTAGGGCAATTTGAGGCATCCCATCATTGGAATATACAAGCCAAGTTCTATAATGAAAATTTCCCACTAGTATATGAAAGTGACAACATAGGAGACTCTCTATCATGAAGATCATGGTGCTACTTTGAAGCACAAGTGTGGTAAAGGATAGTAGCATTGTCCCTTCTCTCTTTTCTCTCATTTTATTTATTATTTATTATTATTATTTTTGGTGGGCTTCTTTGGCCTCTTTTTTTTATTTGGGCTTCATTGGCCTCTTTTATTACTTCCTCACATGGGACACTACTCTAATAATGATGATCATCACACTTTTATTTACTTACAACTCGATATTTAGAACAAAATATGACTCTATATGAATGCCTCCGGCGGTGTACCGGGATGTGCAATGATCTAGCGTAGCAATGACATAAAAAAATGGACAAGCCATGAAAACATCATGCAAAGAAATATCACAATGATGGTGCGTGTCATAATAAACGGAACGATGGAAGTTTCATGGCAATATATCTCGGAATGGCTATGGAAATGCCATAATAGGTAGGTATGGTGGCTGTTTTGAGGAAGGGTACATGGTGGCTGTAATACACCGGCGAAAGTTGCACGGTACTAGAGAGGCTAGCAATGGTGGAAGGGTGAGAGTGAGTATAATCCATGGACTCAACATTAGTCATAAAGAACTCACATACTTATTGCAAAAGTCTATTAGCCATCGAAACAAGGTACTACACGCATGCTCCTAGGGGAAGGGTTGGTAGGAGTTAACCATCGCACGATCCCGACTTCCACACAATGGATGACAATCAATAAATAAATCATGCTCCGACTTCGTCACATAACGGTTCACCATACGTGCATGCTACGAGAATCACAAACCTTAACACAAGTATTTCTACGAATACACAATTACTCACTAGCATGACTCTAATATCCTATCTTCATGTCGCAAAACTATTGCAAGGAATCAAACATATCATATTCAGTGATCTACAAGTTTTATGTAGGATTTTATGACTAACCATGTGAATGACCAACTCGTGTTAACTCTCTAAATAGGTATAAGTGAAGCATGAGAGTTTAATTGTTTCTACAAAAGATATGCCCCGCTCTAACAAATATAAGTGAAGCAAAAGATCATTCTACAAATGACGGTTTTCTATGTGTAGGGAAACACACAATCCAAACTTCAAATGATATAAGTGAAGCACATGAAGCATTCTATAAAGCCATACTCAAAAGATATAAGTGAAGTGCAAAGAGCATTCTATAAATCAACCAAGGACTATCTCATACCAGCATGGTGCACAAAATAAAAAGGAAAAATAAACACAAAAGACGCTCCAAGCATTTGCACATATCATGTGACGAATAAAAATATAGCTCCGAGTAAAATTACCGATAGATTGTAGACGAAAGAGGGGATGCCTTCCGGGGCATCCACAAGCTTAGGCGCTTGAGTCTTCCTTGAATATTACCTTGGGGTGCCTCGGGCATCCCCAAGCTTAGGCTGTTGCCTCTCCTTATTCCTTCATCCATCGTGGTCTCACCCAAAACTTGAAAATTTCAATCACACAAAACTCAACAAAACCTTCGTGAGATCTGTTAGTATAATAAAGTAAATCACCACTTTAAGTACTGTTGTGAACTAATTCCAAATTCATATTAGAATTATATCTACTGTAATCAAACTTCACCATGGTTCATACCCCCCTATACTACCCATAGATTCATAAAAAATAAGAGAACAATGCATAGAAAACAGAATCTGTCAAAAACAGAATAGTCTGTAGTAATCTGAACACATACCATACTTCTGATACTCCAAAAATTCTGAGAAATTATGATAATTAAGGAAATTTTTATATCAATCAGCATAAAAAAGAATCAACTCAATAGCACTCTCTGTATAGAAATGAGAAATGATTTCATGAGTGCAAAGTTTCTGTCTTTTTCAGCATGATCAAACAACTATCACCCAAACTAATCATAAAGGCTTTACTTGGCACATTATTTTTATGATACATTGGAATTGTACAAGGGGATAATTATTTTTGCAAAAAACTTCCATGAAAAATTCTACATTGCTTCCATGAGTATGAACACAAGTGTTCAAGGTCGACCCTCACTTCCGCAATGCATCACCTTTCAATCACTTCTCTTTTTGAAAAAGTTTTAAGTTCCCCTCTATATATTTTTTAAACTAAATAAAAGCACTCAACAGAAATAAATGACTCTCTAAAACTTCCGGGTTGTCTCCCAGGCAGCGCTTTCTTTAAATCCATTAAGCTAGGCATAAAGTGCTCAAGTAATGGATCCACCCGGATCCCAAGGTATATCATGTTGGAATTATGCCCTAGAGGCAATAATAAATATAGTTATTATTATAATTCCTGTATCAAGATAATCATTTATTATCCATGCTATAATTGTATTGAGTGAAGACTTATATACATGTGTGGATACATAGACAAAACACTGTCCCTAGCAAGCCTCTAGTTGGCTAGCCAGTTGATCAAAGATAGTCAGGGTCTTCTGATTATGAACAAGGTGTTGTTGCTTGATAACTGGATCACGTCATTAGGAGAATCATGTGATGGACTAGACCCAAACTAATAGACGTAGCATATTGATCGTGTCATTTTGTTGCTACTGTTTTCTGGGTGTCAAGTATTTGTTCCTATGACCATGAGATCATATAACTCACTGACACCGGAGGAATGTTTTGTGTGTATCAAACATCGCAACGTAACTGGGTGACTATAAAGATGCTCTACATGTATCTCCGAAAGTGTTCGTTGAGTTAGTATGGATCGAGACTGGGATTTGTCACTCCGTGTGACGGAGAGGTATCTCGGGGCCCACTCGGTAATACAACATCACACACAAGCCTTGCAAGCAATGTGACTTAGTGTAAGTTGCGGGATCTTGTATTACGGAACGAGTAAAGAGACTTGCCGGTAAACGAGATTGAAATAGGTATGCGGATACTGACGATCGAATCTCGGGCAAGTAACATACCGAAGGACAAAGGGAATGACATACGGGATTATATGAATCCTTGGCACTGAGGTTCAAACGATAAGATCTTTGTAGAATATGTAGGATCCAATATGGGCATCCAGGTCCCGCTATTGGATATTGACCGAGGAGTCTCTCGGGTCATGTCTACATAGTTCTCGAACCCGTAGGGTCTGCACACTTAAGGTTCGACGTTGTTTTATGCGTATTTGAGTTATACGGTTGGTTACCGAATGTTGTTTGGAGTCCCGGATGAGATCACAGATGTCACGAGGGTTTCCAGAATGGTCCGGAAACGAAGATTGATATATAGGATGACCTCATTTGATTACCGGAAGGTTTTCGGAGTTACCGGGAATGTATCGGGAATGACGAATGGGTTCTGGGTGTTCACCGGGGGGGGGGGGCAACCCACCCCGGGGAAGCCCATAGGCCTTGGGGTGGCGCACCAGCCCTTAGTGGGCTGGTGGGACAGCCCAAGAAGGCCCTATGCGCCATAGGAAGAAAATCAAAGAGAAAAGAAAAAAAGAGGAGGTTGGAAAAGGGGGAAGGACTCCTCCTTCCAAACCTAGTTGGACTCGGTTTGGAAGGGGAAGGTTGCCGCCCTTGCCTCGGCCGAACCCCTTGGGGGTCCTTGGACCCCAAGGCAAGGCTCCCCCTCTTCCCCCTATATATACGGAGGTTTTAGGGCTGATTTGAGACAACTTTGCCACGGCAGCCCGACCACATATCTCCACGGTTTTACCTCTAGATCGCGTTTCTGCGGAGCTCGGGCGGAGCCCTGCTGAGATAAATCATCACCAACCTCCGGAGCACCGTCACGCTGCCGGAGAACTCATCTACCTCTCCGTCTCTCTTGCTGGATCAAGAAGGCCGAGATCATCATCGAGCTGTACGTGTGCTGAACACGGAGGTGCCGTCCGTTCGGCACTAGATCGTGGGACTGATCGCGGGACGGTTCGCGGGGCGGATCGAGGAACGTGAAGACGTTCCACTACATCAACCGCGTTTCTTAACGCTTCTGCTATGCGGTCTACAAGGGTACGTAGATCGAATATCCCCTCTCGTAGATGGACATAACCATGATAGGTCTTCGTGCGCGTAGGAAATTTTTTGTTTCCCATGCGACGTTCCCCAACATATCAAAGCCAATTTTAATTAACAATGAATTGTAATTTAGTAGTGAGCAGAAGGTAACATATATCATGCAATGACGAAATCTAACTCTCTTCCTATGCATTGGCATGTCATAAAAGAACAATTCATGCACATCAAGTAAAGGCCAATACATAGCATAAGCAGTTTCTTATAATTTTATCGTATTGGAAACATAGAGAGGTGGAGATGTAGTTCCTCTCTCATAATAATTGCAAGTAGGAGCAGCAAGCACATGCATATTGTATTCATCAAAATCGTCATGTGTAATAGTAGAAGGCAACCCATCTATGTAATCCCTAATAAGAGCAAACTTCTCCGATATAGTGTAGTTGGGAGAGTTCAAAAAGATAATAGGACTATCATAACTGGGTGCGATAGCAACAATTTCATGTTTAACATAAGGAACTATAGCAAGTTCATCTTCATAAGCATCATTCATATTGGCATCATGGCCACAAGCATAGCAAGCATCAAGTTCATCAAAAAGGGATATTTCAAACGAATCCAAGGGATCATAGCAATCAACATAGCATTCGTCCTTCAGTAAGAACGAAGGGAAATTGAACAATGTATGAGTTGAAGAGTTACTCTCATTAGAAGGTGACTCGTCCGCTCTTCCTCCTTTTGTCCTTCGCTCTCCTCGTCATCTTTTTCATCTAATGAGCTCATAGTTTCAGCATTTTCTTCTTCCATAGTTTCCTGCAAAATATTACTCTCTTCTTGGGCAGCAGAGAATTTCTCTTTAAATCGATAAATATGGGCATTATATGCATAATTAGTGTAACAATAACGAAGCATAACCAAATTTTCAGATCGGTAAGCAGCATCATCATTATCATCACACCCTTTAAACAGAGCTTCAATTTCATAAGCACCCATAAAAGCAACAAACTCTTCTATTTGTTCCACATCATAGTAATCATATATACCATTAGCATAAGAAGCCAAGGTTTCATTAGCATTAAATTTACAAGAAAAGGGAAGGTGTTTAGCCTTCATCCTAGACCAACAAGTAATATCATATCTCGAGCATAGCTCCCAAGCATACCATTTCAACATATGAATTTGATCCCATAATAGTTTCCCATTTTGAGTCAAGCGATAATCCCTAAAGTATTCACATTGATTCAACGTGTATCCCATTATATAATTTAATGGGGTTTTCTCAGGATTATTATAGAAGTGCATAATATTTTCCACATAACGAGCATCGAGGGTTTTAGGAGGTTCCCCATCTCCATGAGTAGCAAGTACACCTAAGTTTTTTGGTATTTCGTGTTCCATATCCATAACTAAAGATAGAGAAAAACTTAGAACAACAAATACATCTACTTAGTGATAAAGCAAACAAGCACACACGAGAATATTCATACCATGGTGGCCTGAAGCACGTGTATCGGCGTTATGGTATGAGGCGGCTCGTACCAGATGGTCAACATCATCTCCACCGTCGCAACCACCAGCTCCGCCCAGGCACAAGACGGCTAGGAGGCGCCCCCGGCATCAACGCCGCGCCGCATCAACTTAGGGGACCTCAGCGCGCACGACGCGCTGTAGATGGCAAGCAAGATGCTCCGCCAGCGTCCGATACGTCTCCATCGTATCTACTTTTCCAAACTCTTTTGCCCTTGTTTTGGGCTCTAATTTGCATGATTTGATTGGAACTAACCTGGACTAACGCTGTTTTCAGCAGAATTGCCTTGGTGTTGTTTTTGTGCGGAAATGAAAGTTCTCGGAACGTCCTGAAAATTTACGAAGAATATTTCTGGAAAATATGAAAAATACCTGCGCAAAGATCCACCAGAGGGGATGGGCCAGTGGGCCACAAGCCCTGTAGCCGCCACCCCCCCTAGTGGCGGCTAGCAAGCTTGTGGGGACCACGTGGCTCTGCCGCCCCCAAACTCAGCTCTATAAATTCACTTTCGTCCCAGAAAAAATAAAGAGAGAAGATTTCGTCGCGTTTGCTATACGGAGGCGCCGCCACATCCTGTTCTTCATCTGGAGGGCAGATCTGGAGTCCGTTTTGGGCTCCGGAGAAGGGAAATCGTCGCCATCGTCATCATCAACCTTCTTCCCTCTCCAATTCCATGAAGCTCTTCATCGTTCGTGAGTAATATATTCGTAGGCTCGCTGGGCGGTGATGAGTAGGATGAGATCTATCATGTAATCGAGTTAGTTTTAACGGGGATTGATCCCTAGTATCCACTATCATGTAATAACCGGAACCACTCCCGGTGATGACCGTAGTTTGAGGAGTTCATGTGTTCACGAAGTGCTAATGCATTGGTCCAGTTCTTTATTAAAAGGAGAACCTTAATATCCCGTAGTTTCCTTTTGGACCTCGCTGCCACGGGAGGGATGGACAATAGATGTCATGCAAGTTCTTTTCCCTAAGCACGTATGACGACACACGGAATGCATTCCTACATCACATTGACGAACGGGAGCTAGACACATATCTCTCAGTGTTATAGCTGTTGCATGATGAATATCATCCAAACAAATCACCGACCCATTGCCTACGAGTTTGTCCTACTACTGTTGTTACTTGTTTTGCTCTACCGCTGTTACTACTGTTGCTTGCTCTGCCGCTACTTGCTACTGCCGTTACTTGCTACTGTTGCTACTTGCTACTGCTGTCACTACTGCTGTTCCTTGCCCCTGCTGTTACTCCTTACACTGCTGCTACCTGCTACAATTTTGGTTCGCTGGTTGTTGACGAGAAAGATTATTTTCCGTCCACGGTCAACTTCTGGCGCCATTGATACAATCGTTAGGAATAGTCTGTTGTCAACAGATCGTTTCTGACACCGTTGTGATCATACTACTTTGCTGCTGATAATTTGCTTGCAGATACTAATCTTTCAGGTGTGGTTGAATCTGACACATTCAGCTGCTAATACTTGAGAGTATCCTCTCACTTCCTGTCCGGTGAACCAACAAATTTGGGTTGAATACTCTACCCTCGAAAACTGCCTCAATCCCACGCGCTGGTGGGTCATTGCAAGACAATTTCTAATTGTTGAGCAATCGAGAATAGCATTTTTCTAGCCATTGCCAGGGATCTGCTAAACAGCATTATTCTGGCGCCGTTGCCGGGGAGGCGATTGCTATATTCTCTGAGTCACTTGGGATTTATATCTGCTGATCACTATGAAGAATCTAAAGGATCCAAAAACCAAAGTTTTGCCCTCAACTACGAGGGGAGGTAAGGAACTGCCATCTAGCTCTGCACTTGATTCACCTTCAGTTATGAGTAAGTTTGCGACATCACCTCCTGCTAGAAATCTTGATATGTCGCCTGTGCTTGATGATGCTATTGATGCTACTATGCCTGATACTGCTAGAGATGATATGCCTGATACTGCTATGCCTGATACTACCATGCATGATACTGGTAGAGATGCTATGCCTGATACTGCTATGCCTGATACTGCCTTGCCTGATGATGTTATGCTTGATATTGCTAGAGATACTACTTTGCCTGATGTGCCACTAGGGGTGTTCCTTGATGCTCATATTGCTGGAGTTACTACCAATGCTCGTGATGCTTCTGAAACTGCCGATGTCGTGGGTATAAGCCTGATAGTAGATGTGTAGGGTACGAATGAGATGGGCAGAGTCCTAGCTATGACGAGGTTGTATGAGTTCAGGCCCCTCTGCAGTGGAGGTAACAGCCCTACGTCTCAGTGCTCTCGGAGCTTGTTGTCGAGTGTAATATGGAATACAATGATTTGCTAACCCCTCTACCAGTGGGGGAGGGCGGCTTATATAGAGTGCGCTGCCCTCCACAACGGTTCCAGTACAGGGGTGGAGTAGTGGGGATTGAATGCGTACGTTACAGGTAACGTATGCTCTAAATGCTAATAAATGCACCCGGAAACGTATGACCGTTTCCCTCCAGAGAGGTTACGATGTACCGAGTGTAGTCAGTCGGTTAGCTTGGTATCCTCCGAATGCTAGTCTCCGACTGGATGATTGAGGACCTGTTACCGACTGGATGATGGGGACTCCTTAATTCAGTCGGGGCAGACTTAGGGCCCTGTCCTTTGTGTGGGGTAGTCCTTGGGTAGGACCTGTATGGCAGGCCTATGACCCTACCCTAGGACTATGACCCCATCGTTAGTGCCAATGGATTGGGGTTGAAACGACGAAGCGGTGCTTGAAGTTCGGATCCTATTGGATTAGATTCGGCTTGGGCGTTGCTTGCCTCTATCCATTTTATCTTTTCTGACCAACGATCCGAGTGGAAATGCTTGCGAAACAGACTGTCGGAAGCCGAGTGTTTCTGCGACATCTTTTGATGCGACCGGTCAACTGACAGCGGCGGATTTTCCGGGATCTCAAATTTCGGGTTCCGCGCGCTCAGCGGGGATGACGCCAGCGCACTCGAGTAGCGCCTGACGCCTCGATTCTCGTGCCTTCAACTCCTCCACTGATATCGCCACGGCCGGTCGGGCGGATAAGGTTTCGGGGCCACCCGCCAGTGACCGAGTCGGAACCCTATTTAAATCTGGGCGGCGAGGCTTCTTCGTTACGCTCGCCGAATCTTTCGCTCTCGCTTGCTCCGTCTTCCTCTCCACCTCCAGCGCTCCTACACCCCGTCCTTCTCCTTCCTCTCGAGGGTTCGCCGTTGCCTCCATGACCAAGGGTCAGACCAGCAAGATGGAGGCGAGGAAGAAGAAGGGCAAGGTGGCGGCGCCTGCTCAGCGGCGGCAGCGGCCGCTGCCGGCGGGGTGGATCCAGGGAGACTTCCTCCCCTCCACGGTGACGGAGGGAGATCTGCTGCAACTGGTGGAACAAAGAATGATCGTGCATAAGTCCTGGAGGCTGCCGGCGGAGAACGAGGTCGAGCCGGCGCCCCGGGAGGGGGAGCACGTCTTGCTCCTCAGCCACGTCAATCGAGGTTTTTCTTTGCCCCCGCATCCTTTCTTCAAGGGCATCATGAATCACTTCGGTGCCCAACTTCACCATTTCCCTCCGAATGCCATCGTGCACCTTTCTGCCTTTATAGTCTTATTTGAGTGTTTCATCGGCTGCCCTCCCCATTGGGGTTTGTTCAAACACATCTTCTCCGCCCGATCCCAAACTATCAAACGACTTAGCGAGTCGGATGATAAGACGCACCTCCTCCAGCTCTGCGGGGGTTTAGGATTCCAGAAGAAGAGTCGGAGTAGCTATCCTGCTCTCCAGTTAAGTGAGTCGGTTAGGAACTGGCAGTCGACGTGGTTCTACTGCTAGGATATCGCCTGTCCGAATGCGTCGACTGGGCTGCCTCCTTTTAGTCTAGATCGGCCCGCCCCGCCTAAGCAGCTCGCGCTCTCGAAGGCGGAGAAGAACGACATCCAACCCTTGGTTGAGGCACTCGTGGACGTCGTCAGGAGGGGGGTCACCGGTATAGACCTGCTGGAAGTCTTCCTTGGTCGACGGATCCAGCCTCTATAGGCTCGCGACCATGCCATGTGGCATTACACGGGGCCCAAAGACTCCACTCGGACCAACGTGGTGGGCGTGACTGAGGAGAGGGTGACCTCGTGGGTGCTCCAAATCACGGGTCCCTGCGAGAACCCCAAAGGAGCTCGGCGAGTGAAGCCTTACAGCGCGGATCATCCTCCACCGAATCAGGTGAGTGGCACTTGTCGAGTGCATTGAACTGTCTTAATTCCTGTCGTTTGTCTATATCTCCGTATGATGTCTAATGTTTCCGACTGAAATTTATGCAGGCGTGGACCAACTGGTTCTCCCCCGTCTTGAATGGGAATCCGGAGGAGGAAGAGGAGGAAGGCAGCCAGGAGGGCAGTGTGGAGAGCGCCGAGTACGTCTCCGACAGCGGGGAATCGGAGGAGGAGAACAGCGAGGAAGAGGAAGAGGACGAGGAGCAGGACTCACCACCTCCGCAACTGGAGCATCGGACCAAGCGCCGACACGAGCCCACTGTCCCCTCAGCTCCTCCCGCGTCCTCGAGTGCTCCGCCTACTGCTCCAGTGGTCCCGAGTGTTCGAAGCACTAAGAGGACCAGGGATGCCGTGGCTGAGTCCGCGGGCCAATCTTCTAAGGCGCCCAAGCCGAGTGGGCCTAAACCTTGGAAGGCTCTGCCGCGAATGAGGGTCGTTGTCCCCGTCACCTCCACGTAAGTGTACTCAGCTTTCAATTCTTTCTGATATCCGAGTGAACTTCTGTTTACTGGCCGAATGGATCTCACTCGACAGGGTCGCTACTTCTGCCACCTCTCCGGCGCGTCAGGAAGACGACCCCATGGACACGGACAACGTTGTCTCGTCTCAGCCAGGTGCATCGTAGGAACGTCGAGTGTTTTATACTATCGCGTCCCAGCCAGGTGCTTCTTTCTTTTTCTGAGACCTCGTGTCATTCGGCCTGTCACGGGCGATTTGCCTGGATGAGGGCGGCCAGGGGAGAGCCGACCCAGCTGTGGAGCTTGTTCTTGAGGCTGCTCCTCCCGCTGCCGCTCTCGCCGCCGACGTGCTGCCGACAGAGGCGCCGCCACCGACTGAACCAGTGGTGGTGGAGGAGGAGCCGACTGGGGCGGACCTTGGGATGCCTCAGGAACCTCCGACGATTCCAGGTTCGTCAAATGCTGAATTCAGCATCCAGCGTCTTCCGGAGGAGCAGGTAGGAGCAGCCAAGGGGGCTATGGTGCAGGCGGAGCTGATGGCTGGAGAAGCCAAGAGGGCCTATGACTCCATTGCGGCCTTGAATCAGCGGAGCTTGGAGCTGCGCGATGATATCCGAGTAAGTGGTCTAGTAAGTATTTACTTTTCCCCTGTAACCCACTGGGTGTTCTTGAATAGCAGCTGTTGTTTGCAATGGGTTCACTCTGAGTGAACCCAGTGGGTGTAGTCCCCGGGACTTCTGTCGAGTGCTTGCACCGACAGTTGTCTTTATACATTTTGCCTTGAGTTTGGTTTTGTCTGTAGATAGGATTACCGAGTGCGAGTAGTTGTTGCAGTCGGAGTGCGCTTATGGTAAGAGTCCCCGAGAGTAAGTTGTACTCAGGTCGGGTAGTATTGGCCTCGGAGGCGTAGGTGATAACATGCATCTCAATAGGGCAGTTCTGCTTGAGGTGCATGCCAGTGGGGTCACTCTTAGTGAACCCACTGGGTGTAGTCCCCGAGACCGCTGTCGACTGCTTGCGTCGGCAGGGGTCTGAAGAACTTAGACTGTTAACTGTTGAACTTTCTGATTGTCCCTTGTTTCTTGGTGGCAGAAAACTTGTGAAATGGGGACGGCCTATGAGGCTTTGAGAGCGGAGAGGAACCAGTTCGCTAGTGAGCTAGATGCGGCCATGCTTGCAATGCCGGCATGAAGGATGCTCTGGCGGAACGGGAGAAGTCATTGGAGCAGGCGAGTGAAGTGAACAAGGTGTTGACTGGGGAAGTGGAAAAGATGGGGAAACAGAGGACTGTGCTGATGAGTCAGATGGATGTGCTGAACAAACGATGCAGGGCGCAAGAGAAATATGTCAGCGACTGGGCTCGGCAGATGATGACGCGTCTGGCTGGTAAGTCCTGCTTTTTCCGAGTGGTTGTGCTATGCGCGTGACACTCGGCGCTTATTGTCTGTTTGACCTATTGTCGCAGATTTTTGCTTTGACGCCGAAGCTGAAGCAGCTGACGTGGAGCGTTCGATTCTTGAGAACGTTCCACTCGGCGACGACGCCAATCGGGATCTGCTCCGTGCGCACATCCGCGTGGGCAAAGTTGGTCCTTTAATCGGTCGACTGAGAGAAGTCGTCGGCCGAATCGACAAGGAGCTTTGGCCAGAAGATGAGTCGCGGCCGGAGATGGAGAACCTGATGACCCGACTGGAGGAGATTCCCAACAGAGTGCAGTCGTGGAAGAAATCTGCAGCTCGTTGCGGTGCAGATGTTGCTCTGTGCTTGGTCCGAGTCCATTGCAAGGAGGTGCGTGAGGAAAAGCTGAAGACACTGAAGGTCGCCAACACGAAGAAGCTTCGATTCGAAGACTTCATGGAGACGTTCCTTGAGAGTGCTACTCGCATCGCCGATGGAATTGACTTGGACACCTTTGTTGAGCTCTCCAGTCCTGGCGCTGACCCTGCTGACGCGTAAGAAAACTTTATCCTCGGTATGCCGAGTGTTTTATCTGTAAGGTACTTTGGCCACTTCTGTTGGCTGTCACACTTTTAAATCGGTGCGGGTAAGCTTGATCCGCACCGAGTTAGCTATCTTTGCGAGAATTTTGGAATCCGTTTTTTTCTCTTCTGTTGCAATGTTGATTCGAGTTTTTGTTTGGCGTTTCTTGGTGAAGCCAAAGGCAAATAGTCGATGCTGGATCGCGGCTAAGCCCCCGAGTGTGACGTGAAGTGCACACCCGGAGAAGGTTAATACTTAGGCGATGCTGGATCGCAGCTAAGCCCCCGAGTGTGACGTGTAGTGCACACTCGGAGAAGGTTAGTACGTGGGCGATTCTGGATCGCAGCTAAGCCTCCGAGTGTGACGTTAAGTGCACACTCGGAGAAGTTTAATACTTAGGCGATGCTGGATCGCAGCTAAGCCCCCGAGTGTGACGTGAAGTGCACACTCGAAGAAAGTTAACACTTAGGCGATGCTGGATCGCAGCTAAGCTCCCGAGTGTGACGTTAAGTGCACATTCGAAGAAAGTTAATACTTAGGCGATGCTGGATCGCAGCTAAGCCCCCGAGTGTGACGTTAAGTGCACACTCGGAGAAAGTTAATACTGAGGCGATGCTGGATCGCAGCTAAGCCCCCGTGTGTGACGTTAAGTGCACACTCGGAGAAAGTTAATACTTAGGCGATGCTGGATCGCAGCTAAGCCCCCGAGTGTGACGTTAAGTGCACACTCGAAGAAAGTTAAGACTTAGGCGATGCTGGATCGCAGCTAAGCCCCCGAGTGTGACGTTAAGTGCACACTCGGAGAAAGTTAATACTTAGGCGATGCTGGATCGCAGCTAAGCCCCCGAGTGTGACGTTAAGTGCACACTCGAAGAAAGTTAAGACTTAGGCGATGCTGGGTCGCAGCTAAGCCCCCGAGTGTGATGTTAAGTGCACACTCGGAGAAAGTTAATACTTAGGCGATGCTGGATCGCAGCTAAGCCCCCGAGTGTGACGTTAAGTGCACACTCGGAGAAAGTTAATACTTAGGCGATGCTGGATCGCAGCTAAGCCCCCGAGTCTGACGTTAAGTGCACACTCGGAGAAAGTTAATACTTAGGCGATGCTGGATCGCAGCTAAGCCTCCGAGTGTGACGTTAAGTGCACACTCGAAGAAAGTTAATACTTAGGCGATGCTGGATCGCAGCTAAGCCCCCGAGTGTGACGTTAAGTGCGCACTCGGAGAAAGTTAATACTTAGGCGATGCTAGATCGCAGCTAAGCCCCCGAGTGTGACGTTAAGTGCGCACTCGGAGAAAGTTAATACTTAGGCGATGCTGGTCCGCAGCTAAGCCCCCGAGTGTGACGTTAAGTGCGCACTCGTAGAAAGTTAATACTTAGGCGATTCAGGATCGCAGCTAAGTCCCCGAGTGCGACGTTTTAGTGCACACTCGGAGGAAGTTAGTACTTAGGCGATTCAGGATCGCAGCTAAGTCTCCAAGTGCGACGTTTAGTGCACACTCGGAGAAAGTTAAAACTTAGGCGATTCAGGGTCGCAGCTAAGTCCCCGAGTGCGACGTTTAGTGCACACTCGGAGGAAGTTAGTACTTAGGCGATTCAGGATCGCAGCTAAGTCTCCGAGTGCGACGTTTAGTGCACACTCGGAGAAAGTTAAAACTTAGGCGATTCAGGATCGCAACTAAGTTTTTTTTGTGTGTGTGACCGGAGTCTGCGACCGTGGATAAACTCTGAATCTGCAAAAAACTGAATCTGCTGTATATTATTTCATCAATACTTGTTCGTTACACTGCTTCAATCGACGATCACGTATAGAAGCGCTTGAGAAGGTCTCCGTTCCATGCGCGCGGCTCGTCTGTCTCCCTCTGAATGTTGTAGAGTCTGTATGCTCCGTTGTTCAGCACCTTGGAGATGATGAAAGGCCCTTCCCAGGCCGGAGCCAACTTGTGGGGTCTTTGCTGATCCACTCGGAGCACTAAGTCGCCTGCTTGGAATGTGCGACTCCTGACGTGACGCGCATGAAAGCGTCGCAGATCTTGCTGGTAAATTGTTGAGCGAGTTAGTGCCATCTCGCGTTCCTCCTCTAGAAGATCTACTCCATCTTGCCTTGCTTGTTCTGCTTCAGCTTCGGAGAAGAGTTCGACTCGTGGGGCATTGTGAAACATGTCACTCGGAAGGACCGCTTCTGCTCCATAAACGAGGAAGAACGATGATCGCCCCGTTGATCTGTTCGGAGTGGTGCGGAGGCCCCAAAGCACTGAAGGTAACTCGGTGACCCATGCGCCAGCAGCGTGTCCTACCTCTCACAGGAGTCGGGGCTTCAAACCTTGAAGAATAAGCCCATTCGCCCGCTCAGCTTGTCCGTTGGATTGAGGATGTGCTACGGAAGCAAAATCCACTCGGATACCCTGACTCGCACAGAAACCTTTGAATCTGTCCGAGTCGAAGTTTGTCCCGTTGTCCGTGATTATGCTGTGAGGTACCCCAAATCTGGAAACGATGTCCCTGACAAACTTGACAGCTGTTGAAGCGTCGAGTTTCTTGATGGGCTTGGCTTCTATCCATTTTGTGAACTTGTCGACTGCCACCAACAGATGTGTGTAGCCTCCTTGGCCTGTCTTGAATGGTCCGACTGTATCTAATCCCCAAACCGCAAATGGCCACACAAGAGGGATTGTCTTCAATGCAGATGTTGGCTTGTGGGACTTGTTGGAGTAGAACTGACAGCCTTCACATCGGTCGACCATATCTTTAGCCATCTCGTTTGCCTGCAGCCAAAAGAAACCGGCTTTGTACGCCTTGGCGACGATTGCTCTCGAAGAAGCGTGATGACTGCAGGTTCCCGAGTGAATATCCTCTAGGATCAACTGCCCTTCCTCTGGGGAAATGCAACGTTGAAGAACGCCTGAAACACTCTCCTTGTACAATTGGCCATCAATGACAGTGAATGCCTTCGACCTGTGGACTATTTGCCTGGCTTGGACTTCGTCTTCTGGAAGTTCTTGCCTCAGGATATATGCAATGATCGGCACAGTCCAATCGGGAATGACAGCCAGAATCTCCATGACCAGATCAACCACAGCAGGTACATCGACTTCAGTCGGATCTGTTGTGCTCTTGGGTTGTACTGGTTCCTCTGTGAAGGGATCTTCTTTGACTGAGGGAAGGTGGAGGTGCTCGAGGCAGACATCACTCGGGACTGGTCTCCGAGTGGATCCGAGTTTTGCCAACTCATCAGCTGCTTGGTTCTTCAGCCTCGGAACATGGTGGAGCTCTAGACCTTCAAACTTCTTCTCCAGCTTCCTCACTGCATTGCAGTATGTGGTCATGGTGGGGTTCCTGACGTCCCACTCTTTCATCACTTGATTGACCACCAAATCCGAATCGCCGTAGACCATCAAGCGACGGACGCCGAGTGAGATGGCCATGCGCAATTCGTAGAGGAGAGCTTCATACTCTGCCTCGTTGTTGGAGGAATCAAAGTGTATCTGCAGCACGTACTTGAGCTTGTCGCCCTTTGGTTATATGATCACAACACCAGCGCCGGAGCCATTCAACATCTTAGACCCATCGAAGAACATTGTCCAATGAGCCGAGTAGATGTGGGTTGGTTGTTGTTGGTCTACCCATTCTGCTATAAAGTCAGCCAGGGCTTGAGACTTAATAGCTTTCTTGGACTGGAACTTGATGTCACAGTACAACATCTCCATTGCCCACTTCGCCACTCGGCCTGATGCGTCTCGATTGTGGAGAATTTCCGACAACGGAGCATCAGAAACGACAGATACCGAGTGGTCTTGGAAATAATGAGCCACCTTCTTCGCAGTCATATAGATCCCATAGATAAGTTTTTGATAATGGGGATACCTCTGCTTGGAAGGAGTCAGGACTTCGGAGACGTAGTACACTGGTCGCTGAACTTTGTATGCTTTGCCTTCTTCTTCTCGCTCGACTGTAAGAACAGTACTGACGACTTGATTTGTAGCCGTGATATATAGAAGAAGGGGCTCTTTACTGAGCGGAGCAGTAAGAATCGGCTAGGTGGAAAGTAGGACTTTGAGGTCGTCGAATGCGACTTGGGCTTCGTCTGTCCACTCGAAGGTATCTGATTTCTTCATGAGTCGGTACAGAGGGAGCGCTTTTTCGCCGAGTCGACTGATGAACCTGCTCAAAGCTGCTAGGCAACCTGTGAGAAGTTGAACATCGTGTATTCTAACCGGCCTCTCCATTCGGACGATGGTCCCGATCTTTTCGGGGTTGACGTCCATCCCTCGTTCGGAAACGAAGAAACTGAGTAACTTTCCGCTGGGAACACCGAATGAACATTTGGCTGGGTTGAGCTTGATATCGTACCTACGAAGGTTGGCGAATGTTTCTGCCAAGTCAGTCAGCAGGTCGGAACCTTTGCGTGACTTGACTATGATATCATCCATATATGCCTCCACATTGCGACCGATCTGGTCGAGGAGACATTTTTGGATCATGCGCATAAAGGTAGCTCCTGCATTCTTCAGACCGAAAGGCATAGTGATGTAGCAGAAGCACCCGAATGGGGTGATGAAGGCTGTTTTTAACTCATCGGGACCATACAGACGGATCTGGTGATAGCCCGAGTAGGCATCCAGAAATGATAAACGCTCGCATCCCGCAGTCGAATCGACAATTTGATCTATGCGGGGGAGCGGAAAATGGTCTTTCGGGCAGACCTTATTGAGATGCTTGAAGTCGATGCACATTCGGAGCGACTTGTCCTTCTTGGGTACCATGACAACATTGGCGAGCCACTCGGAGTGGTGAACCTCGCGAATGAAGTTGGAGGCCAGCAGCTTGGCCACCTCTTCCCCGATTGCCTTCCTCTTATGCGCGGCAGATTGGCGCAGGCGCTCTCGGACGGGCCGAGCGGTGGGATCCACGTGCAGTCGGTGCTCAGCCAACTCCCTGGGTACACCTGGCATGTCAGAGGGTTTCCATGCGAAGATGTCCCAGTTCTCACGGAGGAATTGGGTGAGCTCGGCTTCCTATTTAGGATCGAGGGTGGTGGAGATGTTCGTCGGGGCAGCAGAGTCGTCCGTCGGGTGGATGCTGACCTTCTTCGTCTCTCCCGCCGACTGGAATGCGGACTAGGAAGCTGGTTTCTTTGAGCGCATCAGGTCGGCGGGGTCGACTGTCTTCTTGTACTCGTCAAGCTCGAGAACAGCCATCTGCTGGTCGACGATTCTTGATCCCTGCTGCAGACACTCTTCGGCTCGCTGACGATTGCCCGTGATGGTGATCACGCCTTTCGGGCCTGGCATCTTCAGCTTCAAGTAGACATAACACGGACGGGCCATGAAACGAGCATACGCCGGGCGGCCCAGGATTGCGTGGTAAGCACTCTGGAAGTCTACCACTTCGAATGTCAGCTTCTCCTTGCGGAAGTTCTTGTCGGAGCCGAAAACGACGTCCAACACGATCTGGCCGAGTGACTTGGCCTTCCGTCCAGGGACGACTCCGTGAAACTGCATGCTGCTCTCACTGAGTTTGGACATCGGAATGCCCATCCCCTTGAGTGTGTCAGCGTACATGATGTTCAAGCCGCTGTCGCCATCCATGAGGACTTTGCGCAGTCGGACTCCTTCCACCACCGGGTGGACGACCAGAGCCTGTCTCCCTGGAGTGGGTACATGTGCGGGATGATCCGACTGGTCGAAAGTGATCGCAGTCTGAGACCATTTCAGGAACTTGGGACTGGTTGGAGTGGCCATGTTAACCTCTCTGTTCACTAGTTTCAGTCGACTCTTGCTTTCGACGTCAGCAAAAATCATGAGGGTTGCATGGACTTGGGGGAACAGATCCTCCTTATCCTCCTCATCTTGTTCAGGATCCTTCTCACTCGGTTATCCCTTGCTGAACCCCTGGATCAGGAGACGACACTGTCGAGTGGTATGCTTCGCGTATATGGGGTTGCCTTCTTCGTCCATCTTCGTGTGAACCAGACAAGGCTGGTCCAGGATGGGATTGTTGAACGGCTTCTTCTTGGGGGTAAACTGCGCCTTCCCTTTGCCCTTGAACTTGGCATTGGTCACAGCTGCAGCTTCTGCTTGCGGTGTGGGCGGAGCTTTCTGTTTCTGCTTCCGAGTGTTACCTCCATCAACATCGCCGACTGTCTTGTGCTTGCCGCTCCAGAAGCGGTCCTCTTCTTCACCGTTTGCATAGCGAGCCGCTATCTCCATCATCTTACTCATGGAGATGTCGCATGTTCGACCGAACTTTAGGTACAGCTCTCTGTACCATATGCCTGCCTTGAAGGCGCAGACTGCTTGATGCTCGGTGACGTTCTCCACCGTGTGGTAGAGAGTTGTCCAACGCTGGATGAAGTCGCACAGGGGCTTATTCGGCTTCTGGACACAGTGTTGGAGCTCCACAAGGCCTACAGGGCATTTGCACGTCCCTTTGAAGGTCCTGATGAACACTCGGGCCAGATCCGCCCAACTGTAAATGCTCGAGGGGGCCAACTGGTTCAGCCACGCTCGCGCTGAGCCGTCGAGCATCAGAGGGAGGTGCTTCATAGCGACGTGGTCGTCCCCTCCTCCGATCTGGACTGCCACTCGGTAGTCATGCAGCCATGTTTCCGGCTTGGACTCTCCTGTAAACTTACTGATTCCCGCTGCCAATCGGAAGTTGGGCGGGATGTCAGCCGAGTGGATGGCTCGACTAAAACACTTGGGACCGGACACGATGGCCCTGCTTCCACTCGGATGGTCCATATCGTGACCATCACGGTGGCCTCGACCCCTGTCGACTCTTCGCTGGGCGATACGTCCTCTTGCGTCGGGTCTTGGGTCGTAAGTGTCGCCGACTGAACGCCGATCATCATGATGTCGGGACCCATAGGGCCCACCCCGCGGAGCGGTGCGTGAGCGGCGGCGATCTTCATGAATCGTGGAACGGCTGCCTCACTTGTGGCGCTGATGGGATCGAGGGCTGTGAACCGACCGATGCGTGTTTGCGTGGACGGAACTATTGTAGATCCGGTTGTGCGACTGGGAGACTGCCGAATTCTGCTGCTGCGTCGTGTGCAACAGGGCTCGGATCTGCTCAATCCCCCTTCCTGCCTCCGAATCAGTCGGCTGGAGGGAATCGGCTATCTTGGCAGCCGCAGCCAAGTTGAGGAGGGGCCTGTGGAACAACTCTACGTTGCTCCGCCGAGTGTGTCGACTGGCAGAACGGCGAGGTGGACGGCGCGCACCGGATGCTTCACTGACCTCGCGCTCGCTTCGACCAGCTTGACGGGGATCTTCATGGGAGTTGGCCATGTGTACTTCTGCTGCAGGCCCGCGATCCGCGTACTCGGAAGGAAACTCAGTCGGAACTGAGCCCGAGCGCTGGGAACGCGGGGCAACCACAACAGACTCCAGAACTGCCACTTGAGAAGACGCGATCTGACGCGCTCGGGCATGCTGCACCCAACGTTGGAGACGCGGACGGCGGGACCGCTTGTTGCGGCGCATGACGGAGGTGCAGGTCAACAACGGAGCCGATTATTGGAGAAGAAGAACGCCGTGGGCGCCGGCACGGAAGTGCATGGCCCCGCGACGGGGAAGCGCCTCGACATCGAGAGGTGCCTCCCGAAGCCACGCCGAATCGTCGACGGTGAAGGATAGAGCGCCGAAGAAGATCTGTTGACCCTTGCTCGAATCTCCACCGGTCGTCATGACGAAAGGAAGTAGTCGCAAACTCGCCGGAAGTCGCTTAGACGCCTGCCCCACAGTGGGCGCCAACTGTCGTGGGTATAAGCCTGACAGTAGATGTGTAGGGTACGAATGAGATGGGCAGAGTCCTAGCTACGACGAGGTTGTATGAGTTCAGGCCCCTCTGCGGTGGAGGTAACAGCCCTACGTCTCAGTGCTCTCGGAGCTTGTTGTCGAGTGTAATATGGAATACAATGATTTGCTAACCCCTCTACCAGTGGGGGAGGGCGGCTTATATACAGTGCGCTGCCCTCCACAACGGTTCCAGTATAGGGGTGGAGTAGTGGGGATTGAATGCGTACGTTACAGGTAACGTATGCTCTAAATGCTAATAAATGCACCCGGAAACGTATGACCGTTTCCCTCCAGAGAGGTTACGATGTACCGAGTGTAGTCAGTCGGTTAGCTTGGTATCCTCCGAATGCTAGTCTCCGACTGGATGATTGAGGACCTGTTACCGACTGGATGATGGGGACTCCTTAATTCAGTCGGGGCAGACTTAGGGCCCTATCCTTTGTGTGGGGTAGTCCTTGGGTAGGACCTGTATGGCAGGCCTATGACCCTACCCTAGGACTATGACCCCATCAGCCGATACTATTGAGATAGAACCTGCTTTTGCTCCTGCTAGATCTAGCTCTCCTAGATATGAATTGCCTAATATACCTGAGGGTTACTTTACAGAGGGAGAGATAGCTGAGGATTTTCTTGCGTGTAAGGATGCCTATGACGGTGAGAAATTACTTCTCAAGTGGAAGGAAAAATCTCTGAAAGCTAGGATGAAATACGACCCGAAGTTTGCCACTTCACCTATCTTTATCACCGATAAGGATTATGAATTCTCTGTCGACCCTGAGATAATCTCTCTAGTCGAATCTGATCCTTTCCACGGTTATGAGTCTGAGACGGTCGTAGCCCATCTTACCAAACTACACGATATAGCCGCCCTTTTCACTAGTGAGGAGAAGATCCGCCACTACTATATCCTTAAGCTGTTTCCTTTTTCTCTAAAGGATGACGCTAAAGCCTGGTTCACTTCTCTTGCTCCTGGATGTGTGAGTAGTCCCCAGGATATGGTCTATTACTTATGTGAGAAATATTTCCCTGCCCATAAGAAGCAAGCTGCCTTGCAGGAAATATACAACTTTGCTGAACTCAAAGAAGATAGTCTCCCACAAGCTTGGGGGAGGCTCATCCAGCTACATAATGCTTTGCCTGATCACCCTCTTATGAAGAACGAGATACTTGATATCTTATATAACGGACTTACCGATGCTTCTAGAGACCACCTAGATAGTTGTGTCGGTTGTGTTTTTAGGGAACGAACTATCGAACAAGCTGAGATCCTTCTGAATAACATCTTGATCAACGATAATGCTTGGACTATTCCCGAACCACCTCCTAAGCCAACTCCTAAGAAAAGAGGTATTCTATTCCTCAGTCCCGAAGATATGCAAGAAGCCAAGAAATCTATGCAAGAGAAAGGCATTAGATCTGAAGATGTCAAAAATCTACCACCTATCGAAGAGATCCATGGTCTCTATAACCCGATACAAGTAGTCGAAGTGAATTCTCTGAGTAGGTTTGATGAGAGTGATATTCCTTTTGACAAACCTGCTAGCCTATGCTTTGATGAATTTGACAACTTTGTTGCCAAACAACAGAGTTTCAATGATTATGTTAGCAGACATTTGGAACAAAGTACTCGTATGCTTAGCCACTTAAGTGCTTGTGTAGACAGAAATGTCAATGATCTGAAGCTTCTGAGTAAACATGCCTCTATGATTACTACTCGGGTAGAACAAGTACTTAAAGCTCAGAATGACTTGCTTAATGAATTAAATGACAACTCTGTCAGAGTCATTGCTAGAGGAGGCAAAATGACTCAGGAACCTTTATATCCTGAAGGCCATCCTAAGAGAATTGATCAAGATTCTCAAGGAATTAATGCTAATACACTGTAACGACCAAACCTCGAAGGATTTGAGTCTTTGTGCTTTACTGTGCTAGTCCCTGGATCGACTCGCTAGCACACACAGTATAGATGAAAACCAGATATAGCAAGTGCATCATTTATTATAACGTATGATCCAGAATTTATAAAATATAACAATCTGCATAGCACTTAGCTAGCTTTATTCTATCAAACAGCGGAAATGTAGCAGATTAATAACGCTGAGTCCCATCATAGCCCATTGGCGATGTTGAGTGAAGACTCGCGACCCTAACGGTACCTTACTACTCGTGTGAATATCCTGCAACATGATACGTTGCAGCCATATAGGTCAATACTTTGAATGTATTGGCAAGTTACACAGGAAAAGTAATATAACAGACCTACATGTACATGCATAGTATAACAAGAGAAAGGCTGATGGTTATTTTGCAGAAAGCTGATTTTATCCTCATAGCTACCTAATAGTCAAGTTTTAGTTTGTTTGCTACAATAACTCACATATGGTTGAATTGACCTCACCAACTCCAACCTATTACCATCATTAAGTTTCCCACCAAGTTTTATCAAGTGTGTCATCTGTCAAGATCATCCAACAACTGTAATGGCCTAGCTGCTCAAAGTTGTCCATAACCGGGGACACGGCTAATCATGATTAGTTTATACAATCTGCAGAGGTCAGTACGCTGTACCCACTGGACCCAACCCGAAGATTGAGACGAAGTCTTTCAGAAGCAGTCACCTAGTCCCACAGGAGGCCCATCCCACCTATCATAGCTACATCAGCTGGCACATCCGGGTAAGGTTTCCACGACTGATCAACTAAGCCAGAGCCCATAATAGCCAGTGGTCGCACAAGGAAGCTACTAGTCACTAAGTCTGTTTGATCTTTTTTTAACCTGGGCGGCATCCACTTACATTTAGAGGGTTGATACCATGATGTTCTTAAAACCACCCAGCAATACCATATCCGCCCAGAGGTGAATTAAATCCTTAATTACTACTCAAATTTATTTTGTAGTAATCCTCACATAATCTCAATGAATACAAGAACCAATCCTCGTCTACATAGTATAGCAAAACTACAAATACCATGATCTTCATGACAAGGGGATATAGCTCAATAGCATAGCAATAATAATAATATTCCTATACATGCATAAATTTCATAGGGTGATATAATACTACATGCATAGAAAATAATAGGTAAAGGATGATCAACATGTAACTTGCCTTGATTCTGGTTCAGAAAGTCACACTCCTGACAATAGTTTGCGTCGCACTTCGCACAATCTACACGTTGCAAACAATCACACCAATCAATCACCACAATCACATAACACAAAATAAAACCATCGGCAATAAAACAAATTGTTTAAAACCAAAGCATAAGTAGCATGGCAGCAGGTATAAAATCATCTACATGCTGATATGATGACAACGCAAAAAGAATCAACTAAACCGGATGAACGGTTTGCAAAATATGGCCTCCGGTAGGTCTAAAATAAATATGTTTTAACAAAAAAATTAATTTTCGTAAAACTGAAAACTACTGGTGCTATCATGTTCTACTCATCGATACGAGGTCACAGGAAAAAGAATTTCCTGAATCGGAGTTACGAGTAAAAAGATAAACGCGTTTCAAAATTATACCGAGAATCTGACAAAGTTAAAAACAGATTAAAAACAGATTAAATTTCGTCCTGAAGATGTTCATCGGGGTTTGATGAATTGGCTCGTGCGTGCGTTCTCACCGTGAACAGCGGGGAAAAACGGAACCGTCTCGGTGTGGTGCCTCCGATGGTGCTTCTCCTGTGACTGTCGGACGAACTCCAACGAACGACGGACGAACTTCGATGGTGCTCCGGCAAGAACGAGGGTGCTGCGGTGTGCTCCGGCAACAGGGCTCCAGAGACAGCGCGGTGAGATGAGATGAGGGCGGACTGTTGCGGATCGGGCGACAGGAAGAGTCGGAGCAGGGGAAAGAATCAGGACAGGGGTTTCAGTTCCTGGGGATGTTTCCCTCACGAGAAAAAGATCCCTGGTCGATGGGAGTCCGGCTCGGGATGGAGAAACAAGCTGGGTGGGGCTCGGTCCAGCTGGCTAGGTGGGGCTGGTGGTGCGCTGGGGAACCTGGGACTCGATGGCGACGGGCTCGGTCCGTGGGGATACTAGCGCTGGAGTCTCCAGGTGGTGCGTGTGGCTCGCTCGGGGGGGAGTCCAGGCGCTGGCTCTTCCTGGTCAACGCTAGCTGGTAGCTAGCACTACTTGGGGCTGGCTGGGTGCGATGGGGGCACACGAGAGCTCGCTCGGTGGCGCGCTGGGCAAGGCCCCCCGGCTGGGCTGGGCCAGCTGGCTTGGCCTGGCCGGTGCATTTTTTTTTCTTTTTGAAAACAGCCACAAAAAAGTAAAATAAATAAATAATAAAAAGTATATATATATATATATATTTTCTAGTTAAATAAAATACCAGAAAATAACATTTATATATACTAAAATACCAATATATATATATATAATATCCACTAATAAATAATAAAGGAACCCTAGTTCCATCTAATGCATATTTCGAAAATAGATTTAATTCAATAGGCCACGTAACGAGAGTTGAAAAACTCAACTAAAAATATAATTTCGGACATTATAAAATTTGCAAAACCAAATCGGACAACTTCACATAACATTTTAAACATCATGAACTTTTTATTTCACACGGGAGAAGTCATATTATCTCCACTCCAATAAATAGCCCGAAGTTACATAATGAATAAAATTTTCAAAAGAGCAAATGATGCATAGGAAAATATGAGATGCATATGAATGATCTATTAACATCCAAATTTAAAAAATTGGGATGTTACAAACCTACCCCCCTTAAGATGAATCTCGCCCTCGAGATTCGGGTTGGCTAGCAAATAGGTGTGGGTGGTCCTGCTTGAGATCCTCCTCTCGTTCCCAAGTAGCCTCTTCTTCGGTATGATGATCCCACTGAACTTTGCATAACCTGATTGTCTTGGTGCGAGTAACTCTCTGTGCTGTGTCCAGAATCTTAACATGCTTCTCCTCATATGTCAAGTCAGTCTCCAACTGAATTGCCTCAATTGGCACTGTATCTCTCAAAGGAACGTGTGCCATCTCGGCATGACACTTCTCCAGTTGGGATACGTGAAACACATCTGGATAATCCTTCACAACTGGCACCTCTTCCAGGCTACCCCCCTTAAGAGAGTTCACCTGCATCCGCTTATGCTGGTACTTACATACATATTTGATTCTCCTCCCTCCTGGTGCACTGAGAGAAATATATCGACTAGCACAATCGATAACTCCTTCATATAATTGTAACCAGTCCATACCCAAAATAATATCCAGACCTTGTGACTTCAATATGATCAAATCTGTAGGGAACTCATGCTTCCCAATAGACAAGTTTAACTAATGACAACCAACACCTGCTATCATCTCAGCTCCTGGGGAACACACTCTAATAGGCATACTAAGGGTTTTGGTTGGCAAGAATAGATAAGTAATAGATAGAGTAGGTCTAAAGGAATATAGATATTCTACCCGTATGCATAGTATGGTCAAGGTAATATATATGAGGCAACAAAACACCATAGCAATAACACAAACAAGCATAACAATAATCAAACGTATATATATATATAGTCGAATAATCTCGACAAGATCCTAATTTAACAAACAAGCAAAATAACAATCAAGCAAGCAACCTAGTATCGTCATGCCATAAAGCGGGCATAAACAGATACGCTAACACGTTAATATCGCAAATAAAACAAGATAAGTGGTGGTCTCAGCACTAGTTCCTACTTAAGCTGGTCAAGATACTAGAGTGGTTATCTAATGAAAGAGTAAGATGTAGACAAAGTGTATAGAATAAATTTTCACTCCTATGGCTTTTATAATCCATTTTCTAGGGCCACGACCTACAGTCAAGCATTGCTCTGATACCATCTGTAACGACCAAACCTCGAAGGATTTGAGTCTCTGTGCTTTACTGTGCTAGTCCCTGGATCGACTCGCTAGCACACATAGTATAGATGAAAACCAGATATAGCAAGTGCATCATTTATTATAACGTATGATCCAGAATTTATAAAATATAACAATCTGCATAACACTTAGCTAGATTTATTCTACCAAACAGCGGAAAAGTAGCAGATTAATAACGATGAGTCCCATCATAGCCCATTGGCGATGTTGAGTGAAGACTCGCGACCCTAACGGTACCTTACTACTCGTGTGAATATCCTGCAACATGATACGTTGCAGCCATATAGGTCAATACTTTGAATGTATTGGCAAGTTACACAGGAAAAGTAATATAACAGACCTACATGTACATGCATAGTATAACAAGAGAAAGGTTGATGGTTATTTTGCAGAAAGCTGATTTTATCCTCATAGCTACCTAATAGTCAAGTTTTAGTTTGTTTGCTACAATAACTCACATATGGTTGAATTGGCCTCACCAACTCCAACCTATTACCATCATTAAGTTTCCCACCAAGTTTTATCAAGTGTGTCATCTGTCAAGATCATCCAACAACTGTAATGGCCTAGCTGCTCAAAGTTGTCCATAACCGGGGACACGGCTAATCATGATTAGTTTATACACTCTGCAGAGGTCAGTACGCTGTACCCACTGGACCCAACCCGAAGATTGAGACGAAGTCTTTCAGAAGCAGTCACCTAGTCCCACAGGAGGCCCATCCCACCTATCATAGCTACATCAGCTGGCACATCCGAGTAAGGTTTCCACGACTGATCAACTAAGCCAGAGCCCATAATAGCCAGTGGTCGCACAAGGAAGCTACTAGTCACTAAGTCTGTTTGATCTTTTTTAACCTGGGCGGCATCCACTTACATTCAGAGGGTTGATACCATGATGTTCTTAAAACGACCCAACAATACCATATCCGCCCACAGGTGAATTAAATCCTTAATTACTACTCAAATTTATTTTGTAGTAATCCTCACACAATCTCAATGAATACAGGAACCAATCCTCGTCTACGTAGCATAGAAAAACTACAAATACCACGATCTTCATGACAAGGGGATATAGCTCAATAGCATAGCAATAATAATAATATTCCTATACATGCATAAATTTCATAGGGTGATATAATACTACATGCATAGAAAATAATAGGTAAAGGATGATCAACATGTAACTTGCCTTGATTCTGGTTCAGAAATTCACACTCCTGACAATAGTTTGCGTCGCACTTCGCACAATCTACACGTTGCAAACAATCACACCAATCAATCACCACAATCACATAACACCAAATAAAACCATCAGCAATAAAACAAATTGTTTAAAACCAAAGCATAAGTAGCATGGCAGCAGGTATAAAATCATCTACATGCTGATATGATGACAACGCAAAAAGAATCAACTAAACCGGATGAACGGTTTGCAAAATATGGCCTCCGGTAGGTCTAAAATAAATCTGTTTTAACAAAAAAATCAATTTTCGTAAAACTGAAAACGACTGGTGCTATCATGTTCTACTCATCGATACGAGGTCACAGGAAAAAGAATTTCCTGAATCGGAGTTACGAGTAAAAAGATAAACGTGTTTCAAAATTATACCGAGAATGTGACAGAGTTATAAACAGATTAAATTTCGTCATGAAGCTGTTCATCGGGGTTTGGTGAATTGGCTCGTGCGTGCGTTCTCACCACGAACAGCGGGGAAAAACGGAACCGTCTCGGTGTGGTGCCTCCGATGGTGCTTCTCCTGTGACTGTCGGACGAACTCTAACGAACGACGGACGAACTCCGATGGTGCTCCGGCAAGAACGAGGGTGATGCGGTGTGCTCCGGCAACAGGGCTCCAGCGACGGCGCGGTGAGATGAGATGAGGGCAGACTGTTGTGGATCGGGCGACAGGAAGAGTCGGAGCAGGGGAAAGAATCAGGACAGGGGCTTCCGTTCCTCGGGATGTTTCCCTCGCGAGAAAAAGATCCCTGGTCGATGGGAGTCCGGCTCGGGATGGAGAAACAAGCTGGGTGGCGCTCGGTCCAGCTGGCTAGGTGGGGCTGGTGGTGCGCTGGGGAACCTGGGACTCGATGGCCACGGGCTCGGTCCCTGGGGATACTAGCGCTGGAGTCTCCAGGTGGTGCGTGTGGCTCGCTCGGGGGGAGTCCAGGCGCTGGCTCTTCCTGGTCAACGCTAGCTGGTAGCTAGCACTAGTTAGGGCTGGCTGGGTGCGATGGGGGCACACGAGCGCTCGCTCGGTGGCGCGCTGGGCAAGGCCCCCCGGCTGGGCTGGGCCAGCTGGCTTGGCCTGGCCGGTGCATTTTTTTTCTTTTTGAAAACAGCCACAAAAAAGTAAAATAAATAAATAATAAAAAGTATATATATATGTATTTATATTTTCTAGTTAAATAAAATACCAGAAAATAACATATATATATATACTAAAATACCAATATATATATATATATATATATATAATATCCACTAATAAATATTAAAGGAACCCTAGTTCCATCTAATGCATATTTCGAAAATAGATTTAATGCAATAGGCCACGCAACGAGAGTTGAAAAACTCAACTAAAAATATAATTTCGGACATTATAAAATTTGCAAAACCAAATCGGACAACTTCACATAACATTTTAAACATCATGAACTTTTTATTTCACACGGGAGAAGTCATATTATCTCAACTCCAATAAATTGCCCGAAGATACATAATGAATAAAATTTTCAAAAGAGCAAATGATGCATAGGAAAATATGAGATGCATATGAATGATCTATTAACATCCAAATTTAAGAAAATTGGGATGTTACATACACCCAGTCATCCTAAGGAGAAGAAGAAGGATGATATAAACCTATACGCTAGTTCACCAAATACTATCACACCTGAAGAATGTAATGATATTTCTGCGTCTGATGCAGAAACACAATGTGGTGATGAACAATGAACCTGGTGACAATATGGAGAGCGATGTTCATAATAATGCTCAACCTAGCAATGATAAGGATGTGGATATTGAACCTACGGTTAATCCTGATAACCCACAACCTAAGAGATACGATAAGAATAACTTCAATGCTAGGAAGCATGGTAAAGAAAGGGAGCCATGGGTTCAGAGACCTATGCCCTTTCCTCCTAAGCCATCCAAGAAAAAGGATGATGAGGATTTTGAGCGCTTCGTTGAGATGATAAGACCCATCTTTCTGCAGATGCGGTTAACTGATATGCTCAAAATGTCTCCATATGCCAAGTACATGAAAGATATCGTGACCAATAAACAGAACATACCAGATCTTGAGATTTCCACCATGCTTGCCAATTACACTTTCAAAGGTGGAACTCCTAAGAAACTTGGTGATCCCGGAGTGCCCACTATACCTTGCTCCATTAAAGAAAACTACGTAAGAACTGCCTTATGTGACCTTGGAGCCGTTGTTAGTGTTATGCCGCTCTCTCTTTATCGTAGACTTGAACTGGATAAGTTGACACCCACTGAAATTTCTCTGCAAATGGCCGACAAATCAACTGCTTTCCCTATCGGCATTTGCGAGGATGTGCGTGTTGTGGTTGCTAACACCACTATCTTAACATACTTTGTTATCTTGGATATTCCCGAGGACGATGCCATGGCTGTCATCCTCGGAAGACCCTTTTTAAACACTACAGGGGCTGTTATAGATTGCAACAAAGGCAATGTCACTTTCCATGTCAACGGTAATGAGCATACAGTGCACTTTCTGAAGAAACGATATCAAGTACATTGCGTCAATGCTATCGAAAAGACTTCATCGATTCTTATTGGTTGCTTTGAATGCCCTATTCCTCGTGTCAAGATGAAGTATGATTTTATTTTTGGGGAGATACATATCCCCATTGAGGTGACTTAGTGGCTATTCGACAATTCTCCGTTTCCTCTTGCGATTAGAAAAGGTTTTGTCATGAGAATTTGATCAACCCCATTGACGGATTTCTTTCGATGACCATGAAATGGATGAATCAAAGAGTCACATACCTCTGTTTTAAGCTTGCACTTTCTGTTGCTTAGAAGAAAAATGATAGATTTAGTTTAGTTTTTCCTGTTTTCTGTTTTAGCGTCCCGGAGAAAAATACCCCGAAAATAAAAGTTCTCCGATGGTCCTAAAAATTTAGTATGATTTTTTCTGGAATATTTGAAAAATACTGGGACTGAGAGCTGGCCTGGGGGCCACACCAGTGGGCCACAAGCCCTGTAGCCGCCGCCCCTCCCCCTGGTGGCGGCTAGCAAGCTTGTGGGGCCCACAGGGACCCCCTCCACTCATTCCATCTCCCATCCTCTTCTTCCACCTCTAGAAAAAATCATTTCGCAGCTCAAACCCGTGTTCTTGCGCATTTGGCTGTGATTTTCGATCACCTTGCTCAAAGCACCATTCTCCAAACCGTTTTGGGGAAATTACTCCTTGGTAAGTGACTCCTCCATTGGTCCAATTAGTTTTTGCTGTAGTGCTTTATCCTTCGCGTATTCTTGCTACCTTGGTGACCCTGTTCTTGAGCTAGAAATGTTGATTTTAGCTGGTCCCAAGTAGTTTTAGCGTGTGATACGGTCTCTAGGCACTGGTAGGAGTAGTTGCTACGAGTTGGGTTAATTCTTACTCACTTTTCTTTCGAAGTCTCTAAAAATTTCAGAATTTTTCAGAGCTAAAAAAGGGAAAAGATGAGGAGGTTCTTGAGAGGATCTTCAAGCCGTAACCCCAAGGAGGATGAGAAGAACCACCCCAAGTACGTGGTTCCTCGAGTCACAGAAGTTCGAGCGTGCGAGTGGCCAAGTGATGAATTTGTGCGCGCCGCTGGGCTTTATGAAGACTTTTATTACTTGGTGGAGAACACAGGTCTTACTGCGTTTGTTGAAGATAAGTGCTCACAATATCTCCTCCTCACCAATATTTTCGTTCAAAGCTTCAACTTTTATCCGAGGAAGAATCCTCCCATGGTTGAGTTCATGTTATACGACATCCCCCAGTGCATGACACTACAGGATTTTTGCAATGTATGCAAATTACCTAATGTTGGGGATATCCGTGACCCTCGTCCACGGGACTTGGAGGATTTCGTAGGTACTATTGTTGTTGGAGAGGAGAGAGGAGTGTCTCGCGCTAGGATTGCTAGCATACATTTTCCTGTGCTTCCGTACTTCTCATTATTTGTGGGAAATTATTTGATTGGCCATGGGGAGGCTGGATCACTTAGCTCTCCAGACCTTGCAGTTTTGCGCGAAGGCCTTTATAACGATAAGACTTATAGCCTAGGTGCTATAGTAGCCCAGCGGTTGAACACCAACCGTTACAAGGGTGTCGTCCATGGAGGTATCTATGCTACCCGTCTTGCCAGACACTTTGAGATACCCGTTAGACTGGGGGAGGAAGGAGAGATGCTTCTCCGTGAGAAATATCTGGATTATGACAGCATGGTTCGCCAGGATTTTCTGGATAGAGATGCTAGTAGACGGATGATTTATAACCTGGTATTTAGTCAGGGTACTCGAGAGACTATTACTTTGCCTGCTCCTTCTTTGTTCGATCTTCATGCACGCTGGTACACTATTATGCCCTCGGACATCTACGCATATTGGGGCTTGGCCCAACCACATGTGCCCGTGCCTGAGCCGCCAGTCGAGTACCAAAGGCCAGTCTATCAGTGGGAGCCAGAGGAGCTCACACAATAGTGGCATCCACAGTCTGTTCCGGAGTATCCCGGAGCTGGTTTTCCCGCCTTGGGAGTAGACCAAACTAGGCCAAAAGCCTAAGCTTGGGGGAGTACGTGTTCTCACCAACCTTACATTCATGCTTATGCTTTCACTTTGTTAGTCGGTGTTTACACTTTGCCATTGTATTATCCATGCTAGTTTATTTTCGTTTTCTTGTTTTCTTGTTTTGTGTCATTTTGAGAAAACCCAAAAAGATTTTTCTTTCTTCTTTTTCTTGTTGAGAGTTTTCCCGTGTAAATAGTTTTCTTTTTCTTTGGGTCAAGGTAGAAGATATTGGTTACAATGTTTAGTGGCTCTTGCATGCATACCAGTTTAGCTTTCAAAGAGCCATATTACTTTGTCTTCTCCTTTGTGTTTGCCTGCAGATTTAGCTTAGTCCATTGCACGAGCACTCTTATTATTGTTCACGTCGTTCGATCGTGCAAGTGAAAGGCTATAATTATGACATATGATGAAGTGACTGAGACTGGAAAAGCTGGTATGAACTCTATCTATTTTGTTCTTCTAAATATGACTAGCTTGTCATGCCTGATTCAGCTTTGTTATGAGAGAACCATGTTTGCAATGATAACTTAGAGATCATAGTTTCTGATGCCATGTTTAATTAGCTAGGAGCTTATAACAGTTTGTCTTGAATGCCAACATAGATTTTGAGATGACTATGATGTAGTATGATAGGATGGTATTCTCCTTTGAATGATTCATGTGGTTTGACTTGGCGCATGTTCATGCATGTAGTTGAAACAAAATCAACATAGCCTCTATGATGTTCGTGTTCATGGTGATTTATATCTTGTTCATGCTTGCATTAAATGTTAGTCAAACTCATTGCATCTTGATGACTGTTGTCGCTCTCTAGTTGGTCGCTTCCCAGTCTTTTGCTAGCCTTCACTTGTACTAAGCGGAATATTGCTTGTGCATCCACTTCCATGAACGCAAAAGTTTTTCCATTAGAGTCCACCATACCTACCTATTCGTGGTATCTACCTGCTGTTCCAAGTAAATTTGCATGTGCCATTCTCTAAACCTTCAAGAAATAATCTATTTTGCATGCCCGGACCGCTCATGTGGTGACAGGGGGCTATTAGTATCTTCCATGTTAGGCGTGTTATCCTCGACATGTGTTTATTCACTGTCATTCACGGGAAAGGGGCCGGTCATTGGAATGCCCATTTCCATGCCTAAATCAAAAACATAACTGTAAAACAAGACTCCCCCCGGATTGATGTTAGTATGGACGGTACCCGAGGATTCGACTCGCCGTGGAGTGTGATTGCTTGGTGGTGGGGGAGTTAAAACTTTACTTTTCTGTTTGGGAACCGCCTATAGCATGAGTAGCATGGAAGATATTGAGAACTCTTGGTCATTGCGTTGACAATGAAAGCATGCCACCCAAAATTATTATCTCTGTTTTCAAAGCTTGAGCTCTGGCACCTCTGCAAATCAATGCTTCCCTCTGTGAAGGGCCTGTCTATTTATTTTCCTATTGAGTCATCCTTTTCTTATTAAGCACCAATTAGAGAGCACCTCTGTCATTTTTATGCTTTGCTTTTGATTGATATTGAGTATGACTATGACTGGATCTTCGTTGCTATGAATTACAATGTTTAGCCAGCCCTTGATCTTTGAAAGTGCTCTGCATTTATGTTTTGCGGTCTCAGAAAGAGCTCGCGAGATACCACCTATTCATATTGCTTCATGCTTGTTTTGATTGAATTGTTGGTATTTTAAACTCATTATTATTTGCTCATTAGCTTATTATGCCATTGATATTAGTTTATCGTGAGACCTTTGTGTCACTTGCTTATGTGGTTAACTTGTGATCTTGCTGAAATTCTGGTTATGAGTTAGACATAGTTGCAACAACAAGATCAAACAGAGTTTGTCAAAGTTTTTCTTTCTCTTTCAGTTTGTCAACTGAGTTGCTTGAGGACAAGCAAGGTTTTAAGCTTGGGGGAGTTGATATGAAAATTTACGGAGAATATTTCTGGAAAATATGAAAAATACCTGCGCAAAGATCCACCGGAGGGGATGGGCCAGTGGGCTACAAGCCGTGTAGCTGCCACCCCCCTAGTGGCGGCTAGCAATCTTGTGGGGCCCACGTGGCTCTACCGCTCCCAAACTCAGCTCTATAAATTCGCTTTCGTCCCAGAAAAAATAAAGAGAGAAGATTTCGTTGCGTTTGCGATACGGAGGCGCCGCCACATCCTGTTCTTCATGTGGAGGGCAGATCTGGAGTCCGTTTTGGGCTCCGGAGAGGGGAAATCGTCGCCATCGTCATCATCAACCTTCTGCCCTCTCCAATTCCATTAAGCTCTTCATCGTTCGTGAGTAATATATTCGTAGGCTCGCTGGGCGGTGATGAGTAGGATGAGATCTATCATGTAATCGAGTTAGTTTTGACGGGGATTGATCCCTAGTATCCACTATGTTCTGAGATTGATGTTGCTACTACTTTGCCATGCTTAAGGCTTGTCACTAGGGCCCGAGTGCCATGATTTCAGATCTGAAATTATTATGTTGTCACCAATATATGTGTGTTTTAGATCCGATCTTCCAAGTTGTAGTTACCTACTATGTGTTATGACCCGGCAACCCCGGAGTGACAATAACCGGAACCACTCCCGGTGATGACCATAGTTTGAGGAGTTCATGTGTTCACCAAGTGCTAATGCATTGGTCCGGTTCTTTATTAAAAGGAGAACCTTAATATCCCGTAGTTTCCTTTTGGACCCCGCTTCCACGGGAGGGATGGACAATAGATGTCTTGCAAGTTCTTTTCCCTAAGCACGTATGACGACACACGGAATGCATTCCTACATCACATTGACGAACGGGAGCTAGCCACATATCTCTCCGTGTTATAGTTGTTGCGTGATGAATATCATCAAAATAAATCACCGACTCATTGCCTACGAGTTTGTCCTACTCCTGTTGTTACTTGTTTTGCTCTACCGCTGTTACTACTGTTGCTTGCTCTGCTGCTACTTGCTACTGCTGTTACTTGCTGCTGTTGCTACTTGCTACTGCTGTCACTACTACTGTTCCTTGCAATCTCTGGTGTTGGCTAGACGAATGCTTATAACAACAAACCTTCTCCTGCAACGGCCCCAGAAGAATGCTGATAGCACTCCCCGGCAATGAGACCGGAAGAATGTTGTTGACGGCCCATCAGCGCGTGGGTTCAGAGCAGTTTTCGAGGGTAGAGTATTCGACCCAAATTTGTTGGTAAGCCAGTCAGGAGGTGAGCGTATACTCTCAAGTATTAGCAGCTGAATTTGTCGGATTCACCCACACCTGAAAGATTAGTATCTACAAGGACAGTAGTAACAGCAAAGTAGTATGATAACAACGGTGTCAGAAATGATCTGTTGACGGCAGACTATTCGTAACAATTGTATCAATGGCGCCTCCATTGCCGCGTCGACGGAAGTTGTCAGTTCCCGTCAATGGTCTGGCGAATCAACAGTGTAGCAGGTAGTAGCAGTGTAACGAGCAATAGCAGTGGCAAGGAACATCAGTAGTGACAACAGTAGCAAGTAGCAACAGTAGCAAGCGTTAATAGTAGAAACAGTAGCAGCAGCAGAGCAAAACAAGTAACAGCAGTAGCAACAGTAGCAGCAGCAGCAGAGCAAGACAAGTAACAATAGTAGGACAAACTCGTAGGCAATGGGTCGGTGATTTGTTTGGATGATATTCATCATGCAACAGCTATAACACGGAGAGATATGTGGCTAGCTCCCGTTCGTCAATGTGATGTAGGCATGCATTCCGTGTGTCGTCATACGTGCTTAGGCAAAAGAACTTGCATGACATCTATTGTCCATCCCTCCCATGGCAGCAGGTCCAAAAGGAAACTACGGGATATTAAGGTTCTCCTTTTAATAAAGAACCGGACCAATGCATTAGCACTTGGTGAACACATGAACTCCTCAAACTATGGTCATCACCGGGAGTGGTTCCGGTTATTGTCACTCCGGGGTTGCCGGGTCATAACACATAGTAGGTAACTACAACTTGGAAGATCGGATCTAAAACACACATATATTGGTGACAACATAATAATTTCAGATCTGAAATCATGGCACTCGGGCCCTAGTGACAAGCATTAAGCATGGCAAAGTAGTAGCAACATCAATCTCAGAACATAGTGGATACTAGAGATCAATCCCCATTAAAACTAACTCGATTACATGATAGATCTCATCCTACTCATCACCGCCCAGCGAGCCTATGAATATGTTACTCACGAACGACGAAGAGCTTCATGGAATTGGAGAGGGAAGAAGGTTGATGATGACGATGGCGATGATTTCCCGTCTCCGGAGCCCAAGACGGACTCCAGATCTGCCCTCCAGATGAAGAACAGGTGGTGGCGGCGCCTCCATATCGAAAACGCGACGAAAACTTCTCTTTTTATTTTTTCTGGGACGAAAGGGATCTTATAGACCTGAGATTGGGGGCGGTAGAGCCGTGTGGGGCCCACAAGCCTGCCACCGCCACTAGGGGGGTGGTGGCGGAGCCAGGGCTTGTGGCCCACTGGCCCACCCCCTGAGGTGGAACTTGGCGCAGATATTTTTCTTATTTTCCAAAACTGCTCCCCGTAAATTTTGAGGACGTTTGGGGAACTTTGATTTCTGCACAAAAATAACACCAAGGCAATTCTGCTAAAAACAGCGTCAGTCCAGGTTAGTTCCATTCAAATCATGCAAATTATAGTCCAAAACAAGGGCAAAAGAGTTCGGAAATGTAGATACGATGGAGACGTATCAACTCCCCCAAGCTTAAAACCTTGCTTGTCCTCAAGCAACTCAGTTGACAAACTGAGAGAGAAAGAAAAACTTTGACAAACTCTGTTTGATCTTGTTGTTGCAACTATGTCTAACTCATAACCAGAATTTTAGCAAGATCACAAGTTAACCACATAAGCAAATGACACAAAGGTCTCACGGTAAACTAATATCAATGGCATAATCAGCTAACGAGAAAATAATAATGAGTTTCAAATACCAACACTTCAATCAAAACAAGCATGAAGCAATATGAATAGGTGGTATCTCGCTAGCTCTTTCTCAAACCACAAAACATAAATGCAGAGCACTTTCAAAGATCAAGGGCTGACTAAACATTGTAATTCATAGCAACGAAGATCCAGTCATAGTCATACTCAATATCAATCAAAAGCAAAGCATAAAAATGACAGAGGTGCTCTCTAATTGGTGCTTATATAAGAGGAGGATGACTCAACAGGAAAATAAATAGACAGGCCCTTCGCAGAGGGAAGCATTGATTTGCAAAGGTGCCAGAGCTCAAGCTTTGAAAACAGAGATAATAATTTGGGGTGGCATGCTTTCATTGTCAACGCAGTGACCAAGAGTTCTCAATATCTTCCATGCTACTCATGATATAGGTGGTTCCCAAACAGAAACGTAAAGTTTTAACTCCCCCACCACCAATCAATCACACTCCACGGCTAGCCGAATCCTCGGGTACCGTCCATACTAACATCAATCCGGGGGAGTCTTGTTTTATAGTTATGTTTTCGATTTAAGCATCGAACTGGGCATTCCAAATACCGGCCCCTTTCTCGTGATTGACAGTGAATAAACACATGTCAAGGATAACACTCCTAGCATGGAAGATACCAATAGCCCTCTGTCACCACATGAGCGGTTCGGGCATGCAAAACAGATTATTTCTTGAAGGTTTAGAGAGTGGCACATGCAAATTTACTTGGAACGGCAGGTAGATACCGCAAATAGGTAGGTATGGTGGACTCTCATGGGAAAACTTTTGGGTTTATGGAAGTGGATGCACAAGCAGTATTCCGCTTAGTACAAGTGAAGGCTAGCAAAAGACTCGGAAGCGACCAACTAGAGAGCGACAACAGTCATCAAGATGCAATGAGTTTGACTAACATTGAATGCAAGCATGAACAACATATAAATCACCATGAACACAAACATCGTAGAGGCTATGTTGATTTTGTTTCAACTACATGCATGAACATGCGCCAAGTCAAGCCACTTGAAACATTCAAAGGAGAATACCATCCTATCATACTACATCATAGTCATCTCAAAATCTTTGTTGGCATTCAAGACAAACCATTATAAACTCTCAGCTAAATAAGCATGGCATCAGAAACTATCATCTCTAAGTTGTCATTGCAAACATGATTTTCTCACAACAAAGCTAAATCTGGGTCGACAAGCTAGTCATATTTACTAAAACAAAATAGATAGAGTTCATACCAGCTTTTCAGTCTCAGTCACTTCATCATATATCATCATTGTTGCCTTTCATTTGCACGACGAACGACGTGAACAATAATAAGCACATTGTACTAAGCTGAATCTGCAGGAAAACACAACGGAGAAGACATAATAATATGGCTCTTTGAAAGCTAAACAGGTAAGCATGCAAGAACCAATAAACATTGTAACCAATATCTTCTACCTTGACACAAAGAAAAAGAAAACTATTTACACGGGAAAGCTCCCAACAAGCAAAAGAAGAAAGAAAAATATTTTTGGGTTTTCTCAAAAGGACACAAAATAAGAAAACAAGAAAACAAAAATAAACTAGCATGGATAATACAGTGGCAAAGTGTAAACACCGGCTAACAAAGTGAAAGCATAAGCATGAATGTAAAGTCGGTGAGAACACGTACTCCCCCGAGCTTAGGCTTTTGGGCTAGCTTGGTCTACCCCCAAGGTGGGAAATAACCAGCTCCAGGATACTCAGGAGCAGACTGTGGATGCCACTGCTGTGTGAGCTCCTCTGGCTCCCACTGATAAACTGGCGTCTGGTACTCGACTGGCGGCTCGGGCACGGGCGCCTGTGGTTGGGCCAAGCCCCAATATGCGTAGATGTCCGCGGGCATAATAGTGTACCTGCCTGCATGAAGATCAAACAAAGAAGGAGCAGGGAAAGTAATAGTCTCTCGAGTACCCTGACTAAACACCAGGTTATAAATCATCCGTCTACTAGCATCTCTATCCAGAAAATCATGGCGAACCATGCTGTCATAATCCAGATATCTCTCACGGAGAAGCATCTCTCCTTCCTCTCCTAGTCTAATGGGTATCTCAAAGTGTCTGGCAAGACGAGTAGCATAGATACCTCCATAGACGACACCCTTGGAACGGTTGATGTTCAACCGCTGGGCCACTATAGCACCTAGGCTGTAAGTCTTATCGTTATAAAGGCCTTCGCGCAAAACCGCAAGGTCTGGAGAACTAAGTGATCTAGCCTCCCCATGGCCAATCAAACATTTTCCCACAAATAGTGAGAAGTACCGAAGCACAGGAAAATGTATGCTAGCAATTCTAGCACGAGACACTCTTCTCTCCTCTCCAACAGCAATAGAACCAATGAAATCCTCCAAGTCCCGTGGACGAGGGTCACGGATATCCCCAACATAAGGTAATTTGCAAACATTGCAAAAGTCCTGCAGCGTCATGCACTGGGGGACATCATAAATCATGAAATCAACCATGGGAGGATTCTTCCTCGGATAAAAGTTGAAGCTTTGAACGAAAATATTGGTGAGGAGGAGGTATTGTGGGCACTTATCTTCAACGAACGCAGTAAGACCTGCGTTCTCCACCAAGTAATAAAAGTCTTCATAAAGTCCGGCGGTGCGCAAAAATTCATCACTTGGCCACTCGCACGCTCGAACTTCTATGACTCGAGGGACTATGTACTTGGGGTTATTCTTCTCATCCTCCTTGGGGTTACGGCTTGAAGAGCCTCTCAAGAACCTCCTCATATTTTCCCTTTTTCTAGTTCTGAAAAATTCTGAAATTTTTAGAGACTTCGAAAGAGAACTGAATAAGGATTAACCTATCTTGTAGCAACTACTCCTACTAGTGCCTAGAGACCGTATCACACGCTAAAACTACTTGGAACCAAATAAAATCAACATTTCTAGCTCAAGAACAGGGTCACCAAGGTAGCAAGAATTCGCGAAGGATAAAGCACTAGAGCAAAAAGTAATTGGACCAATGGAGGAGTCACTTACCAAGGAGAATTTCCCCAAAATGGTTCGGAGAATGGTGCTTTAAGCAAGGCGATCGAAAATCACAGCCAAATGAGCAAGAACACGGGTTTGAGTTGCGAAACAATTTTTTCTGGAGGTGGAAGAAGAGGCTGGGAGCTGGAATGAGTGGAGGGGGTGCTTGTGGGCCGCATAAGCTTGCACCCCGCCACCAGGCGGCTAGGTGGCGGTGGCAGGGCTTGTGGCCCACTGGTCAGGACCCCAGGCCAGCTCTCAGCCCAGAAATTTTCAAAAATTCCAGAAAAATCATACTAGATTTTCAGGACCATCGGAGAAATTTTATTTTCGAGGTATTTTTCTCTGGGACGCTAAAACAGAAAACAGGAAAAATAAACTAATTCTATCATTTTTCTTCTAAGCAAAAGAAAAGGAAAGCTTAAAACAGAGGTATGTGACTCCTTGATTCATCTGTTTCATGGTCATCGAAATAAATCCGTCAATGGGATTGATCAAGTCCTTATGACAAAACCTTCTCGAATCGCAAGAGAGAACAGAGAATTTTCGAATAGCCACTAAGTCACCTCAATGGGGATATGTATCTCCCCAACAAGAAAATCATACTTCATCTTGACACGGGGAATAGAGCATTCAAAGCTCCGAATGAGAATCGGTGAAGTCTTTTTGATAGCATTGATGCAATGTACTTGATATCGTTTCTTCAGAAAGTGCACTGTGTGCTCATTACCGTTGACATGAAAGTGACATTGCCTTTGTTGCAATCTATAACAGCCCCTGCAGTGTTTAAAAAGGTTCTTCCGAGGATGACAGCCATGGCATTGTCCTCGGGAATATCCAAGATAACAAAGTTTGTTAAGATAGTGGTGTTAGCAACCACAACACGCACATCCTCGCAAATGCCGATAGGGAAAGCAGTTGATTTGTCAGCCATTTGCAGAGAAATTTCAGTGGGTGTCAACTTATCCAATTCAAGTCTACGATAAAGAGAGAGCGGCATGACACTAACACCGGCTCCAAGGTCACATAACGCAGTTCTT